>NC_073254.2:88045833-88671666 GCF_029289425.2 Pan paniscus | reverse complement strand
TGTTTGTTGCAGGACTGTTTATAATAGCTAAGATTTGGAAGCAACCTAAGTGGCCATCAAAAAAATGAATGGATAAAGAAAATTTGGTATACACACACACACACACACACACACACACACACACACACACACAATGGAGTATTATTCATCCATAAAAAACTGGGATCCTGTCATTTACAACAACGTGGGTGAGACTGGAGATCATTATGTTATGTGAAATAAGCTCAGCACAGAAAGACAAACATGGCATGTTCTCACTTATTTGTGGGATCTAAAAATCAAAACAATTGAACTCACGGACACAGAGAGTAAAAGGATGGTTACCAGAGGCAGGGAAGGGTAGTGGGGGATTGAGGGGTAGATGCGGATGGCTAATGAGTACAAAAGAAATAGAACAAATGAATAAGAAATAGAACAAATGTTGTGCTATAAAATAGCACAACAGGGTAATTGTAGTCAATAATAATTTAATTGTACATTTTTAAAAAACTAAGAGTGTAATTGAATTGTTTGTACCTCAAAGGATAAATGCTTGAGGGGATGGATGCCTCATTCTCCATGACGTCCTTATTTCACATTGCATGCCTGTGGAAACATCTCATGTATTCCATAAATCCCATAAATATATACACCTACCATGCGCTCACACATTTTTTAAAAAATTATAAAAATAAATACATACATACATTCACAAATATTTTCCCAGTGCTAGCTCCTTTGTTAGGTGTTCCCATCCTAAAATTAATTTAGCCATCTCTTATTCACCAGACCACAGGAAGAAATATACAATGCTACGGGATGATTACTTTATAAAGTTTTCCTTATTGTAACAAGAGAACCTGATCAACTTTGGGGGAGTCCGGAGAAGTCTCTTCCAGAAAGTGATACTTAGGGTAAGAAGTGAAAGATGGGTATGTGTTAATTATACTTTGGAGGTAGAGAAAAAAGAAACTCGGGGTTCTAGTAAGGGTAATAGCTTATATATGGGCCTTAAAGCATTAAAAAACGGTAACAGTAAGCTAGCAGGCGATGAGGATGAAGACTGGAAAGAAGAGCCTTTCCCACCATTCCAAACTTAAGAAAATTACAGGGAACTCTGGTCCTAGAGAATGAACACCATCTTTCTTGGCATACAAGTTAATTAGTTCGCAATTTGAAAATAAATTATTTCCTATATCTAAAAAACTATGAATATGAGTTTTGACATATTTCTTCATTAAACTGATAGGAAATTATATCCTCAAAATCCATAAAAATGAATACAATTACCAAAGGAAAAAGAACTTGTGCTGATTATAGCAGATATGATGGATTGGAGCTCACTGTCTATTATAGCTTCCTAATATGAATTCCTGTGCTGTCAATTTTGAAGGGCTAAAATCTACATTTTGCAGACTTCCCTGTCAGTAGGGTTCCGGATGTGATTTAGTTTCAGCTTATTAGACACTGTTATACAAGATTTGAAAGAGAGATGTTTTTTCTGCAATAAAGATGGCCATGAAAGCATTTTGTCCTTTGGGGGATCATTCCACTACTGATACTTATGAAAAGATTTAGCATGAGGCTTCAGTTTTTTGGCTCTAGCAGCTGCTACACAGTTTTGAACCAATATTCTACATGGTAACTTCCTGTTCTCTAACTTGCAGGAAAGGGGATTATCATCAGTTAGCTTATACTACATAGTACTTAGTAGCTTAAAACAATCAACATTTATAGTTTCACAAGGTTATGTGGCTTGGCTCGGTGGTTCTGATCCCCAGGATGTTCTGCTAGGGCTGGATGGTCATATATGTAGGTCCAAGGCTGGTATGGCTGGAATTGTTCAGTGTAGCTGGGATTGTTCTAAATGTGGGGCCTCTCTCCTGTGGTCTCTTATTTTCCAGAACACTAGCCCTAGTCGCACACATTTTTCAGTGTACCAGTGGCCAAAGTATATCACATGATATAGTTAATTGAAAACATGGCAAGAAAATTTTACAGCTCTGTTTCACTGACGCTTGAATCTGGGCTGGCCTTGTTATAATAGTTATTTTGACAAATAGAATATGGCAAAAATAACAACATTCAGCTTGGGATCCTAGGTATAAAAAAACCTTGGAGTCTCAGCAATTTCTGTTTTCCTGGAAGAAAGTTAGTTATGAAATTTTGTTCTTATGAATGAACTATTTATTATACTGATGTAAATATTTATCTGAAACACATATTAATTCTAAAAATTGTTTGACTTTCTCAGGTTCTACGGATATAAATTCAGACTGGAATCATTCCTAAAATTTCTTTCAAGATTATAATATTAGGTTAAAGAGAAGACACAGAACTATAGACACTAAGCAGGAGAAGACCTATGAATTAGCATTTTAGCATGCACATCCAGGTTTAGTAGAACTGTGAAACCACCAGGTAGCTTTGATGGTTTTGCTTAAATCTGTAATATTAAATTTCTAGCTGAATTGCACTATGAGCAAATAATCACTTGTAAATCTTACAAGTTCCTTCCTTTTAAGTAATGGGAGTGTTTCTAATCATTCTACAATTATGATTATAAGTTGAACTTAGCCAATGATACCAGTTTTATCCTTATATTTTATAAAAGTTACATTACATTTTCCCCTAAAGTTTAAAAAAGTACCAGCTCTATATTCTATATATAATATAATTCTCTATATTCTGGCATGGTTTATAATGCAGTTTGACTATACAGTAATCCATTACAACTACTGAATGACAACTACAATTTTCCAAGTAGTATTATTAATACTAAGAATAGTGGGTCAACTTCATATTTGTAGAGAACTAAAAATAACCACATTAATTTGGATATGATACTTTTTTTTCAGAGAGTACAAAACACTTTCCTTTAAATTATCCCATTATCTCAATCATTGGCCACTAAAATTCCATGTATTTCTTATCAAGGTCATTTATCATTTCTTTTTTTAGGGTAAGTCATCCAACTACATTTATTAAA
This sequence comes from Pan paniscus, assembly GCF_029289425.2. Classification (NCBI taxonomy): domain Eukaryota; kingdom Metazoa; phylum Chordata; class Mammalia; order Primates; family Hominidae; genus Pan; species Pan paniscus. The sequence continues at coordinate 88,668,698 of NC_073254.2, read as the reverse complement.
TTCAAAATAAGTTCTAGTTATGACATTAATACGTTTTCAAAAATTATTCTAAGAAGAAATAAAAATAGTTAATGACAAAAATGAGACTATAAGGTAGAATTTTAATTTGCTACTTTATTTATAATTCTTAATTTCAGAGAAATTAAGAATAAAATTTTTCTCAAAATATCTTGATAGACTTTACAACGAGCATTTACAAAAACCACAATGTTATTCTCTGGGACCTATGACTAACTTGCGTGTCAACAGAACAGAAGAAAGCATTTCTTCTGAGGGGACTAGGACAATTACAGGTATCCATCAAAAAGGGTAATGATAGGGACAAGTGGATTGAAAAAGGACCCATTTGTTCAACTCTCTTCTAAATGAGAACAGTCACATGAATAGACAACTTTAATGGTGGAAGAGAACATAGAGATATAGGTTAAGAGCCAAAATCTCAAATTCCTTCCGTGGTCACACACCTAGCATAAATGTATGAAGTGGCTACATATGAGCTAATTCTGAGTGGCAGAGACTGAAGGAACTAGTGACACCATGCCCTGACTGAAAGCATTTCAGTTTCAAACATGCCTTAAACACTGAGCTAATACATCAAAATGTTTCTTCAGGTAGACTCAGGTCTGCTAGTTTGTGATTCGAGATCTTGTCTATGAGATATTTATTAATGAAGAACATGACACTCAAAGAAAGGAAGTGTCTCGCCTAAGGTCAGAGGTAAATAAATCCCATGAATATATTCCAACTGGAATGCACACCAAAATAGTTAAATGTCACTATATAAAACCAAATATTATGTTTATTTATCATTTGATGTTAGATAAACTTCTAAGAGATCATACTGCACTGCTAATCTTGGGATTACAAAAATTAGACACTAATATAGGATGTTTATGTGATATACATTTATATTACTATCGTATTTAACATAAGAGCTCTGTACATGAATACAAAGGTATTAACTTATAATCCAAATCATAAGTATAAATTATTGGAAATATTTTATTTCCCTAATTAGTATATTCAGAATAAAGTATTTATAGAGTTATTAATTTGAAGAATTTAAAGAGATATCCAAGCAAAAACATATTTAATATTAGAAAAATTAAGCCCCAATTAGCAATGATGATGTTCATGATAGTTTAACATTATCGTGTAACTATCATGGTATGTGGTACTTGTCTAAACACTTTGCATATGTTGGTCAGCTCCACTAAACCCCAACAGAGCTCTGTGCAATAGGCACTGTTATTGTTGTTGTTGTTTTCCTCCAGAGATATTCAAGTTATACCAAAATACCTAAGGTCCGATAATGTTAATTTAGATAAAATTATTTTGAGGAATATATTTTGGACTCCAATTAAATACTTCAAAGAACTAGCATCTTTTTTATCTTTTCTTCCAACACTTGAAACCCAATTGGCACAACAAAACAAATATAAAGAGAAAGAAAAACTATCCATTTACAGCAAAGAAATGAAAATACCATGACCCCAAAACACAAACTACAGAAACTACAAAATACCAAGACTATACTTTCAGGGATCATTTCTATAGTTTGTTACTAGAGAAGTTTCTCTGAACGTGTAGAGCACCGAGAACCTACAAAATACCATGAAATGAGAAGTGATGGTAAAGAGTGGTCCTTCACTCTTCACCTTTCAAGAAGGACAGCATTCCCTAAAGTATCTTGGCCAGTAAAGAAGGCTGAAGGTGAAGCCTGGTGAAGGTGGGAGGGGAGAGATCTCGTGACTTAAAGAATTGAATCCAATTACATACACGGTACATGAACACCAAAAACTGAGAGATGAGCTCCCACCCAAAGATTGAGTAAGAATGTGTATAAGACTAAACTCTGATGGAAGCTGCTGCAGTCCACTCACTGTCAGCCACACTCTCCTTGTGCTCACTTCCCTCCAAAAGCCCCCTTCACCCTCCCTTATGCAATATTTCAGACAAATATTTGGAGGCAGTAAAGTACAGTGGTGAAGGCTCTGGAGACAGCCTGGGTTCAAATCATCATTCTACCACTGTGAATCCCTGGGCACGCTTAACTCTCTGCACAACTTTCTTATATAGGCCAGAAGAGCATAAAAATAGTAGGATTCAGAGGTATCTGTCTTAGTCAGTTTGGGCAGGTGTAACAGAGCACAATAGCCTTGGTGGCTGATAAACAAAGGAAATGTATTTCTCATAGTTCTGGGAGCCAGAAGTCTGAGATCAGGTTGTCAGCATACTCAGGTTCTGGTGAGGACCCTCTTCCATGTTCTTAGCCATTGACTTCTTTATGACTCACATGGCAGAAAGAGAACTTGCGAGCTCTTTGACCTCTTCTTGTAAGGGCAATAATCTCATTCACGAAAGTTCCATTCTCATGAACTAATTGTGACCCAAAGTCCCCAGCTCCAAATATCATCACATTAGAATTAGGATTTCAACATATGAATTTGAAGGATGGCAAAAACATTCAATCTATAACAATATTTTATCCTAAATATAATATCAAACACATCTCAAACATTTTCATACTACTAAAAAAAAATCGGTATTTGAGAATGAGGGTACATCAGCTTTCAGTAATGATGTTACCATAAAAAATGTGCTTAAAATTATTTATTACATTCTAAAAATGTAGGATGCTATGAGAAATAAAAGTAAATTAAGACAAATGAGAACACTTATCATTTTAAAAAGGACAAATATCATTCAGCATATTCGACTCATTTTAAAATAATCCTTTTATCCCATGAATGAAATTTCTGTATTCAATTTTGCTGATGGTGACTTTCCTATTGACTCTCATGCTTTTAGTGAAAATTAAATTGCACAAAAATACCACACTGCAGATGTTTTAGTTGGGCTACTTGTAATTTATAGATAATGTAACTCTAAAGATCACAATGTGTAGCATGCTAAAATACTTGAATCATATTTGACTTTCACATATTTAATAACGAAGTTTCTAGATGAAGAAGAAACAGTAGAAAGCCAAATGCTCTCTTCGGCTTTTCATATTTAAGTCATGATGAAATCAAGGCAACTTGCTCATTGATAGTTGTAGAATTTCTGCCACTTTAAAATTATTTCTATTCAAAGCTTCAAAAGTTTCTATTCATGGCTTCTAAGGAATGAAGGCAAAAATTGAAGCAGGCAATTCTTTAAAGCAAAATGTTTCTTTCATATTAACCCTGAAGTTCTACAATGCATTGCCTTCTATGGGCAAAACACACATGGATAGTAATGGCAGATCTAAGCAAATATACACAATTTAAAAAGGTACAAAATTGGTTGCATAAATTCAAATGTATATTTTTATCCTATTAATCACAAGTTTAAACTCCAAAAATAATTAATAAAATATAAATATTTTTCAAGTACTAGAATATAATTTGGTATTTTACATGATTTATTATGCAAATTTAGTAAATCATGCATTTTTAAAATCTAAATGAAAGCTTGATTCAAAAATCAGGAAACACTTCCAACAACTTTTCAAAATGGGTCTAATGGAGCAGAGTACTAAAAATTATATGATGAACACAAACTATAATTTATTGTTTACAAATGCAATGAAACTTCTTACTCAAAATGTAGTCTTCTTTGTATTTATTTATGAAACTTTAGGAAAATGAATTGAAATAACAGAGGTAAGTCAAAATAAAATAAAAGTTGTTTAAATGTTTATCTTATGTATTTCAATTTACTTTTCCATATAATATTGTTGAAAGCTGACTTCCATATAACATTGTTGAAAGCTGACGTAATGGGTTTACTAGAAAGTTATTATCTATTTAACCAAAAAGTTTATATAATATCAGAAAAAAACTTATACTATATAATATAAATAATAGCAATTCTGGAAACCTTGGGAGTTAATTTTTTTTGTCTTCCCATTTTCCTCAGAAGTGAGTAGTTCTAAAATAGTGGTTTTGTAGTTAATTTGTCAAATAGAGTCAATAAAGAAAGGCACTAAATACTATTATCATGATTCTCTGGGGATAACATTAACATATATGCATAATTGATTTTTAAAGCTACAAATAATATTTTTATAGATGATACATTGTGTTCTAAAGTTTCTATAGCAGATGAATTTTATATTCTAATACTGTTTTGAGATATACTCATTTATCACTTTTGTGTACGGACACTAGAATACAACTTTTATCTTTAACTCAGACTCCTAAAGCAATTGTTTAACAGATATTGAAAGAAATTTTTTTATAATTTTTAATACAACTTCTAAAACGCATGACCTGTGACCACAGCTTTAATTATTCACCAAATATTCCTTACTTAAGCCTCAGAATTCTGATTTTTCTTTTCAATATTTGACTACTCTGGAATAATACCCAAAATCTCACCCGATCCTGGGAACTTCACTTAAATTCTCTCTTTATCTTAGATTATTTTTCTTATTGATAATGTAAAATAAATTTACCTCTTGAAAATTAACTTAGACTCCCCTCTCCAATGGTTTCATATTTTCCCCAAAATTAGTAAGCACTAAAATTACATGAAAGGGACCATTCTAAGCTGCTCAGATTTGTTAATTTGTTATGTGGTAAATCCATAGCCATTAAGTGACAGAGCTATAATATCAAACTCTATTTGTTTTTACACAGGACATTGCCAATTTAATTATCTGCCAAAACCTCACACTCATCATTTCTGCACCATACTTGGCTCAAGTTGAACCAGCTCCCCTTTGCAAATTCCTGACTTGTGCCAATATCACAATCATCAAAAGTGAAGCCTTTTATTTCCCTCTGGTACTTTGTTTAAAAAATTTATGACCCCTTGCCACTTTAAATGTCTCAAACTGATCACACTGCTTTTCATCGTTTTTCAATTACTTCTGTTGTAATCAATTTATTTTTGGATTACTGCAGAAGCCTCATCGTGGTCCCATTAAGGCATCTGGTTCCCTATTCCCCTTCCCAGATAGTCTAATTTTGCTAGCTTAAATTTCACGCAACCTCTACCTCCTTCATGATAACTATTTGCCTGTCTCCCTCCACCCTGATCACAAATTCCTTCTGAAGTTCCCCCACTACCATTAGATTAAAATCAAAAGCGCCTAGCCTGTATTTATTTATTTAGCTTTATTTAAAGCTGTTTCTTTCACTCAAATTATATTCCTGCCAATCTAAATCCAAATAGCCATAGGCCATAACTATATATATATATATGTATACACATATTTTTATATATAGATATATACATATATATGTATTTTTTTGGCCACCTATAATGTTTGTTTCTTCCCAATAATGGCAAAAATCTTAAATAATCTTCTCATTTTGGGTATTTATTAAATATATTCCCTATTTATATTCAGTGGCTCTGACTTGAAGGCTAATAATATAATATACAAATAAATCCTGTTTGCCATTACTATCTCATGTAATACTATACCTAGAGGCACTTCTTGAAAAATTAAGGTCCAAAAAACATTTTTTTGTATATAAAATCATTGAACTCATAGTATACTACTTCACTGTGATGCTTTATATATGTTAGTAATTATATATTTATAAATAAATACATACAAATACATAATTTTTGCAAAATGATTTTAGACTAAGAAGAAGGAAAACACTAAGAATCATGATTTTCTGACAGCCATTTATCCAGCTTATTTCATATAAATTGTGTACATGCCTGCCATCCACAACTATTGTAACATAGCATGAGTTAAATTAACGTTTTGCTGAAGACAAGAAACTTATGGCAAAACTCAATCCTATTTGTTGATAAGATCTTAAAAATTGGAATTACTGTGTAAGAGTAATTATAAAACAACATCCCTTGCTATGTAATTGAAGCATTTAGCTAGAGATGAGACATTTTAAAAGAAGTCCATCATGGTTTACTTTACAAGTGTTTCAATCTTATCTTTATCGTCATTCCATTACATAAGCCTACAATATACCTAGAAATTTGGATATATGGAAGTAAAATTTTAAAAGGATGGAATATCAATTTGAGTGGCTCTGAATGATTTGTACCTTGAAAGGAGAATTCACATCATTAACTTCTGGTATGGCCTACACATGGTAATTGTATGTATAATGATTATTCATTTTTAAAATTAAATTAGAAAAGTAACTTTTTCCCTGCGATCTGAGAATGCAGGCTCATTTAACACCTTCCATTGAAAGTATCCCAAAGTATCAACATACTAAATGAAAAAAAAGGAAGTGATACATAAAAAAGATTCACTAAAAAAGGTAAAAACACATAATATTAAAATATATTTTCATACTGTACTTATTATATAAAATATATTATAAAATATATAATCTAAAAAATATATTAAACATCTGAAAAGTTGTGAGCCTAGTCTTTATCTAGTCAACTCAACATTAATTTCTGCTGAATATGACATCGGCTATTACTATAATATTGTTTATTGCCTAAAATGTGCTTATACGAATTTCAAGGACATTCTATCATAATTATCTGTATTAACTTCAAGAACCAGCTTTCTTTGTCACATTTATATTAAATTGAAGTATGGTTTTAATCAGTGATATTCATATTATGCATATAAATTTCAGCTATTCTACAGTAAAGGATTCTCAATTTGTTTTTCAAGGAAAATCACTATGGCAAAAGAAAGCAAGAATTAATAGTAGTTAATCCTTCCTAGCAGTTGTGTGTGCATGGAGGATCAGTGTAAAAGATGGTTACTGCTGTGTTAAGTTTCATTACTCCAGCAGTTAACCAGATGTTCAAAACAAGTAAATTGCCCTAGAATGGTTTTCTAAATTCTTCTTCTTAATCTGTTAAATTATGCAAATGCTAGAATATTTTTAATCGTGTACCTAAAGTCCTTTCACATAATTCGCATGATATAAGAATTCTGGAGTAATTTAAATACAACTTTTAAAAAGATAACATATAAAAATAATTCATATTAGAGATGACAGGATATATATTAGTGTTGTAATATAAATGTAATAGTTACAAATTACATTAAAAAATCAATAAAAGTCATTCTAAATATATTTATGGGGAAATATGTTTTCTTCGCATATATAAATATGAAATAAATTCAAGAAAACAAAATAAATAAGAAAAAAAGGAAACTTTAAATCATCTTATGTACTTTACAGATAATTAATTTTGTTATATTTTCTCCTTCCTATTTTTTTACTGACAATGACCTACATAAGTTCTCTGAATTGTCTTTTTTTTTTAGAAAAAATGAAGTAGCTGTTTTTTATCAAGAAAAATAATTTCGTTTTGATTAGTTCCTCCGAGGAAACTGTCACATCCCCAAAACATTGAATCACTTATCATTAAAAAAAATTGCATCAGCTTGATTTTCAGTAATTGAGTGTTACCACAATTAAGAAAATACCACAAAAAATTATTTTAGTTAGAATGGATCAGGATTTATTTTTTTCTAATAGGATATTTATTTTTGGTTCTCAGGTAAATAAAAGTTGAGAGTTACAAAAGAACTTATGAAAATTATTTTAAAGACAAAAATTAAATAAAATATTCTCTAAGCCAGGGAATGAACTTTTCACCTCTCTTTCTTTTATAGGTATCCTGTATCTTCTGGTACTAGAGATGCTTAATCTAACTATAAATTATTTTTGTCTAATAGAAATGACATCTTACCAACTTAAAATCATTAAAAGATAATTGTAATTCTAGTTTTATTTTGATCTTCTATAATCATAATTACAGAAAAGATTAAGCAGCTCGTTGTGTTAATATGGTGCTAAGTAAAGTTCAAGGTAATTAAACAGCAAAGCCTTTACCATCTATGCCCCTGTAACCTAAGACATTTAAATTTTTCTAAAACAAAATGTTAAACATAGGCTAAACTTACATCTAAATAAATATGTATACTAATTTAAAATGTAGCAATCCAAAAAACTTTGTATTAGTGAGTAAAAAGTAAACTTTGCATGTCTCACAGCAGGTCGAAATCAATACTCCATTTTTTATCACTTGGAGGTTTCCTGGGAGAGATGAGATTGCAGAATTCTTTGAGCGATGGGCTTGGTTAAAGAAGAAAGTCCTTTTATTAGTGAGGATACATGCAGGCTATAGCTTGGAAAACACTAGGTGGAAGAAATATTACCAGACAGAGGCCACTAAGCATATCTGGAGATGTACTTTGCAGGATTTAAAATACATATATTTTTCTATTTGAAACCATCCTATAGTTACAAAACATGGGATAAGCTAAGTTCTTTTTGAGTTTTTAACTAATATTGTGTTATATGTATCTTTACAGAGTGGTGTTATAGTGTAAGGGCTCAGAGAATGAACTTGAATTCAGCTCTGCCTCTTCTCAATGTGATACTATGCAAGTCACTTAACTTTTCTGTGTCTCAGTCTTTTCATCCAGAAAACAAAAGTAATAATAATAGCTATCTCATGGGGCTCTTAGGAAGAATGAATGAGTAAATATTTAAAATTTTATCTGACACACAGGAATAATTCATTAGTATTGTGATTATGAAATACACAAATAAATAAATACAAAGTATGGGCTTAGTAGTCTGTTGTTTGTTCCATTTGAATTCTCAAAATATCTACTACAGATGGTAAATTTCCATTAACAGATTACTAAAATAGCCATTTCCCATAGATGCCAGGTTAACAGAAAAGTTTATACATTTGGGGTTAAGTTGTGCAATGCCAGTTGTGTTTAATTAACCAAATACAAAATTAATCAAAATAAATATATTAGGCTGATATTACCTGAATTAAGCAAAGATCTATAAAAATTTGCATATAGTTTCACCTATTAATTTTGCTACACTTGTTCAAAGGCACAAAACTGAGTGTTTTTAAAAGTGTTTACAAAGTCTAAGGTTTGATAAAACTCTTTACAAGTTGAGTAAGTATTTTAAGTAGAAAGTAATAGGAAAATGTTTAGTTTATCTACTAAATTTGCTGAGTAATCCCATCAGAACAAAACCATGGCCAGCTGCTTGATCACATTTGTCCTCTGAAATAGTCCCACCTATCACCTGCAGAGGAGGACAGACACCAATCTGTAGTCTTTTCAAGACTGATTCAAAAACACAGCATAAAATTTTGAAGCTCTATTAACACGTTTCCATATTTTCGTCTGTTTAAAAATTTTTACTGATGTAAAATTTACCTCATTTGCATTCTTTAAAGACTAATACATTTAATTCTTAATTACATAACATGGCACTGAGACCTAGGCTTATTTATATATAGCCTTTGCCCCCCACAGAAAACAAATAGTTCTGTAAAACTACAGTATCTCCCAGACCATTTTTGTTTTTAGCACTTGGGGAAATTTTTTGATAAATCTTCATTTGTACTCATTTTCCTTTAATGCTAATTATTGACTTTCCCAGGAAACACAAGGACAGAAAGGATGTGTTTATTTTCAGGCTGCTTGTCTGACTGATGTAAGAGTGGAAGCCTGTTATAAAGTAACTCATTATATTTCTGATCTTCATCTACAGATGAGTAAAACTGGAATTGAATAAAATTGAAGTCATTATACTTCATTTTCTATGGGCAGTCTAAAACAACGTTTTAGATTACTTAAAAAACCTGAATTAAGAGAACTTCCCACTTCTGCATTATTTGTGCATTAATCTGAATATTGCTTTTTGTACAGACTATATTAAGAAAGAATAGATATGATTTCCATTTTGCAGATGCAGAAAATATGGTTCATATTTTCTATGAACCAAACTATGAAGCAAACTGCCAAAGGTCATACTAGTGGAAAGCAGGGTTGGGAGTGGAACTCTGAAATATGTGAATATGAAGCCGAAACTCATTGCTTCCATTGATATAGAAAGTAAAAAGAAAAACCAAAGAAATAAATGTTTTCCTAACAGAATATCAGAGTCTTAATTTAAAATGTCAAACCCAGCAAATCTATCCAACAATTTGTGATATTTATCATCAAAGGACTGGACCATTATTTCACATACATACAGGCCAATGAACTAAACTAATAAATGTGAACAAATTTACAGTTTATGTTGGCAATAATAATATTTACAACAACATTTTTGCATGCTGGTTTTCATTTTTTCTAAATAGATTTCATGTATATTATACTTTCCATATAATCCAGTGTGTTACAGATGATTATTTTGATCTTCATAACTGAGCAAACTGAAGTTCTAAGAGATTATGTGACTTGCCTGAATTTGCTAACACAGTAATGTCAAAATCTCCTCCAGAAGGTGGTTTTCTAATCCAAATTCTCTCCTAAATACAAAGGACTACAGACAGTTAAAAGTCTAACGTCACATTTCTAATTCTCTTGTTTGTAATATCTAAAAGTAAAAGTTTCATAAAATTGAAAATAAAACAGTATGATCTTTTAAAAAATAGAATATGGATTTATATTTTATTGCTAGTTTCCTACATTAAGCCTAAGAATAAATGTTAAAAATGGAGGCAGCAAGCAAGATATTTTTCAATTGACTCTGCTCAGGAGGAAAAAGGCATTCAATACAGGCCAAGACATAAATTATACTTTGGTTACTTTTAACATGCATACCATTCCTTAGGAAAAAATCAGAATAGAGATTTTTAAGTTGATTTTACCAATTAAAGTAAATATATTTAAACTTCAATATGATTGAGAAAGGACTAGTCCAAAGGAACATCCATATTTATAGAAAAATACTCAGAAGAAGAAGTTACTTAGGTGGCCAAAATATACTTGCCTTTTCTTGGTTGGTATATCCTGGTCTTCAGGAAACCATCATTTGGGGCAATCACCCTTTGTCAAACAATCTCTAAATAAAACTGACTAGTCCATTTCAAAAGGAAAAAGTGGTGATACTGTAAACAGTGGTTGATATTTGAAATGAGGACTAAAGGAGAATAGACATGTCTTAACTCAGAAATTTTTTCTCATGTGCCTGAGTATTCAGAAGAAATAAAGAATTAAAGATGCAATACATTTCTGAGGACTTAACAGTCCAGGAGGCATTTTAATTTTTCTGAGGTCAATTAAAGAAATTGATTACTTTTTATTATGAATCAAAATTTTATTTGTTGTAATAAAGAATTCTAATTGCAGTGAAGGGTTCCAGGATTACCCAATTAATGGAATTTAACATTTATTGAGCCTTTATTACACAGTCCAAACATTATGCTAAGTATTTTACATGCATTACCTCATTCAGTCTTCCAATTATTTCACTAAAATCATCACCACTTCAGAGAAAACAGAAACAAAAACAAAAAAACGAAACAAAACAAAACCCTGATGTTTAGAGAAGTGTGTAAAAGTCTCAATGCCACAGAGCTGGAAATTGGGACTGGAACCCAGGGAGTCTGACACTTAAACACTATGACATGTTTTCTCTTACAACAATCTTTGTTTTACATTAAAATTATCTCCCTAAATTCTGGTACTGAATTTATAGCTGTGAGATGTGTAGAATCTAGTATGTAACAAACTGCCAAGAAACAATCAATGATCAAAGAGAATGTGAGACTGTTAATTTATTAATACATAATATATGTGACTTCCTCAGAAATGTAAAACTAAATTGTTCTTTTTTGAAACTGACATTTGTTTTCACTTTTAGAAACCTACTTGGCAAATGATTTACTCTTCAATCCTAAATAAAATTTTAATTTCTGACATGCAGAAAGATTCGTAGAATACTGATCTGAATGTATTGATTACAAAGACTTCATGTGAATTTTCAAACAAATCAAATTAAAATTTAAAGCTTCCTTTGCAGAAGGTATTTTTATTCTTTGTTATTCCTATGATCTCATAAATCACCCTGGTTAAGAGTATATTTAGTAAATATTTAGTTAGTAAATTCAGTTTAACAGGGAATATATTCTCAAACTGTTGAAAAATGATTATCCTTTCAAATAATATATGCATATACTGCTTGTGAGCATTTAATGCCATATATTCACATATAAGTGTATATGTGGATGTGTGTGTGACAGATCAGATATACAAAGGTGGGAACTAAACTGATAATTCACTCCATCCCTGGATTTTCTTCACAATACATAAGAAGAAAAAAAAAGCAGAAAGTGTTTATTTTTTCATTTTGTTTTAATTTCCTAGTTGCTCAATGGCCTATGTGTACTATTCTCTGACTACTGAAGTCTCTTTTATAATTAATGAGCATATCATAATCCAAACTTCTTGAGAATAAGAAAGCCAGGAAATTAAATGGAAGGCACAGCCACGTAGAACAAAGCTTGCCAGCATACCACTCACATTGGGAAGAATTATTTCCTCCCCACTAAGTAACTCACAGAGTCTTATTTAAAGTTTCCAACAGCCTACTTTTCCTCTCCCACCTCTGAGGGGAGATAAGAATACTTCTCAGTGTGACAAAAGCCCACCTACTCAAAGGGGATGTTAATTATTGCTACACAATTAACCTCACAAGAAAATTGTTAAGATTAATGAAGCAGTGCTTACTAAGTGATTACAAGTTCCTCATGACCTATTGTAGAAATATTTGTTTACCAAACACTTACATGTATATTAATAACAGATTCCATGCAAATTATTTCAATGTCTAACCTATAGACCAACATTTATAAATTATAGCCTATGTATCAAAAAAAAGGAGTCAAAGAACAAAGGAGGAAGAGAGGGAGAGAGGGAGGGAGGGGCTGTGAGAGAAATAGAAGAGAGAAAAGACGAAAGAATACAAGAGAAGAAAAGGAAGGAAGATAGGCAGGAAGGAAAGGAAGGACAAAAAGAGAACAGGACAAGTTCTTACCTTTCAGCAAAACCACCATGCTAGAATAAATGTTTTTCTCTTAGTTCTGTAACAATCATGGTTCAACAAAGGACCACAGAACCTTCTCTCTAATGTAGTTTTAAAATAAAGAAAAACTCGAGTATCTTTAAATGTTGAAAGAATAATCTCCTATAAAAATATACAATTACTGTACTTCTTTTAGTATTTATTAATTTTAAGTAGGCTAAAACAAGATCATTTTTGATAAATCATACCTAAAATGGGTTCTAGAGTGCTTTGCTAGTAATATATGCAGCTACCTCAGAGTACAATGTGGAATATGTGCATACATTCTTCCCCCAAAATATCATTTACTGACATGCCCATCACCTTATTACATCTGGATTACAGAACACATCACCAGTGTAACTGATCATGTTTTAGCACACCACAACTGTTCCCCAATCCACCTCAACTGAACATTATAGATACGTCAGAATAGGATAGGTTAGGCTGTAGTGACAACACCAACCCCTAACTTCTCAGCGTCTCAAAAAAGGAAGTTTTATTCCTTGCTCATGCCTCACAGTCATCATAGACAGGCAAAGGCTTAGAGCAGAGGCTCTTCTCATTTTAGTCACTTAAGAGCTCAGCTGAGAGAGGAGCCCCTTCTCTTTAGGTACAGGTATCCACGCTAGAAACAAAGACACTGTCACGGTCTTACTCCAGCAATAAAATGACTCAGATCAGAAGTGAGCAATGTCACTTTTACTCACAACTCATTAGCCAGAGCCAATCATATAACCCCAAACAACCATTAGTAGGCCAGTAACACAATTCCTACAGAAACCCAGAATGGTAGGAGTCTGTAACAATTTCGTGAAAAACATTCATGACATCTCAATTATCTACTGATATCTAAGTAATGTCAATGCTAATAAGCTTTTTGTTGCTATTTTATTAACATGTCTTCGGTTAAGGATATTCATTATGTGTAAACACCAAAGGAATTAAGCATAATTATTATTGCTCTAATAACTTCAGCTTATTCCAAGAAACTTGAGTTTGAAACTGAAATATTTGAGGATTATCAAAACAATAAAGGAGAGGCAGAATGAATACCACCCAAATGTATTACATTTATAAAGATTTAAAATTAAGGCTTCTGAATATTTATCAATTGTACTTAAAAATTTTAAAGGATTCTAAATAAATATTCATATTTATCTAAGTAAACTAGTATGTGAGAAAAACATATGATTGGAGTAAGCTAATTTGCAGGAGGATTTTTGTTTGGGAGCCCAGGGTGGAAGAGGTCTGGAGTTCAGATGACCAGAGAGAAAGATAGAGAAATGTGGTGCCTGTCTTGATGTCCAACAGGGGGCCTCAGGACAAACTCGCTCCAGACAGAGTCTGAAGAAAGTGTTTACGTTCCAGGAGCAAGAGGTCGGTCATGAGCAGATCTGTTATTTCACAAGTGTGACATAGAGTGGGAAAGCGGGAGTCTCACTGCTGGCTTAAAGACAGCTTGCCTTCACGACACTAAGGTCTGTGCTAAGCAAAAGCAGAGACACTGAGTCCTGGCAGGAGATTGCAAATGCCTACCAGACAGGGTGAGGCATGGTGGAGAAGTGACAGAGAACGCTTATCGGACGCTACCCAGCAGGCACTGAAGATACCTAAGAAGCACCATAGAGAAAGCTGAAGACTTGCATAAGGGGTGGGAGTTAGACTCAGGCAAACTCAATTATTGGGTTGTGTGGGGAAGAGCAGAGTATGGAAAAAAATTAAGCACAGATAGATATGCAGGCCATAGGATCCTAGATAAATTATGAATTTTGTTCTAAGCAAAACACAGTAGGAACAAACTGACAGTCCTTACACATACTTGGTGACCATAAAATTGAAAACATTAGTTTTCAATGGAAGGAAGTTTAAAACATTAATTTCTTGTATGTGGCTACATATGGATACACTGATTGATAGTTCTGCAGTGGTTTTTCAAGAAGAGTTGCCTCTCCTACCAATATAGGAAGAAAGGAGAGACTGATTAGGCACGGCTTTAGGCTTTCTGCCCACTTCATCCAAAGCAGCTCTGTTTTTAAAAGGCTCTTATATATTGGCTTCCATTTAGAAAAAAAGGTTCCACTGCTAAGGGGAGATAATGTTGTATTAATTCACATCCTACCATTTACTTATTTCTTTTGCCTAAATCAGTTCTTTATTTAGTGGATCAACTTCTGCTCTCCTAAACTCCCACTGCTCCATATTTGTGGTTTCTGTGGTCTCAGAACACAGAGGCCAGAGGCAAGCACATGTAATATTTATTATACCTAGAATTCATTTGTGACCCTTTATTACCAATTGAACACCAAAGTATGATCATTAGAAAATTCCAGGGAAACCACTAAACGGAAAGAACTCCTATGTTTTTAAAAGAGTAGATTTTTAATATACTACAAGCTAAAGTATTAAAATGTTCTCTTTCTTGGAAGTGAAATGATGCTGCTCCACGGCTGTTTACTTCATCACATTTGAAAGCAAAGCCTGTTGAAAAATAAAATGGCCATTGCAATTGGCTAATTTCTCAAGCAGCACTTAAAAAATATACAGTTTGCCCTTTAAGTTGCAAAAACCAAGGCCAGCCAAAGAGAACTGACCACAGGCTGACATATCTGTAAAGGAAGCTGACCTCTCTTGGAAGCCAAAATAAACTGACATTTCTCAGTCTACAGTGCAGAGGCAGATCTTTGAAAGTTTGCCAGATTTATGTGGAAAGATTATATAAAGTAAACAGATTTTTGTCTTCCCAAGTTGCCCTCTTTTTACATTACAATTTTTATAAGTAGTAAACATAAGAAGTATTTCCAAAAACATCCAGCAGACATAAAATATCTGTTTTGCATTGCCTATTCAAAAAAAATCATAAAGCTGTTTCAATAGAAGTCTAGAAGAAAAGTCAGCCTTTTAATTTTTTTTCAGTTACTTCTTTTCCTCTCAGGCTCCTTTCTTGATGTGAAAAGCAACAAATGGACAAACAAAAAGGAAAAGTAAAAAGCTGTAATTTTCCTTATGAAATTATAAAGGAAAACTTAGTTGCCTTGATTGTTTTCCGGAATAAAACGAAGAAGATACACAAAAATACATTTTGTGTATGTGTTTTGTTTTTGTTTTGTTTTGAGACAGTGAGATCAACAGGCAAAATGAAACTTGAACAGCAATCAAAATTCTATTTTTATTTTCATCTTTCCATTTTTAAAATGATATAAAATTAGACTAAATTCTTAATCTGTCAGGAATTTTTATGTTTTATATGGGAGCCTTGAAGTAATTTGTTTTTGTCAGCTCACACAAATTTCTTTGAACATCTAGGGCAGTGCAAATGTTCCATTGTCTCATCAATACTGAAAATAAATATTATGTATGATGTATATGAATGTATGTGTATTATGTAATTTTTAAAAATTGTGATGCAATTAAAAAAAAACCAACAGATAAATACCGAAAAAAACCTAGAGGGCCTAAACTCAAAGAAGAGTTATTAAGACAAACACATATTGATATTTTAATTTTCATTATTTCATTGTTATTTATTTCTCTGTACACTTGCGCTACTCTGTGCGCCCATCCGCAAAAGGGATAATTATTACATAAGACCTTTAGTACATTAAATGGAAGGACCACAATATAAAACACTGATTTCCGATTTATTTTATATATACTCTGAAATCACCTCACTAACTCAACTATACACCTTGGTGTTAGTCAGGGTCCCAGTAAGAAACCTGTTGTTCTTAAGGTATTATGAGAAGCAAGTACAACAGCATGAATAGTGCTTTGAGTAAGCAAGGAAAGATAGTTCAGTGCCCAGAGCTAGAAACAGTGGGGAGCCATTACTGCCCATAGGCTTAAAGGAGTAAGGTGCGTGGTCACCAGAGCATCAAAGAGGGAGGTCACCTGACAGAAGCTGTAACCTTCAACAGAGGACAGGGGCATGCAGCCAACCCACAGCAATGCAAGGCGAGAAGCCCAGAAAAAGAGACACCCTGACTTTGCTCATTTCTCACCTTCAATGCTATTTCTCAATGTATCACAAGGTAACCAAGAATGCACATTATTTCTCCAAAACATAAATTTCCCCAGACAATGATAATAAAGTCAAAATCCAAGATAGATTGTCTTAGTAAATCTATACAGACTCTGAAGTTGAAATACATGCTCTTTAAATTTAATAATCTTAGACTAAAAATCAATCGTTTTTATGAGACCTATCTCATATTTGTTTAAATTATGTATACAAAATAGTACAAAAAATCTAATGAATGAAAGCTTTAATTTGTAGACACTAGTCTACATTAAGTAGTATGTCAATCAGACAATGTCTGATTATTGTCCTGAATAAATATCAGGTAATTTTAATGATTAGATTTATCAAATAGTCATTTAGACAGTCAATTAGACTGTTCATCTTTTATCTTATAGAGATGTTGTTGAATGTGTATTCCAAAAGAGTTATGCTTATCTGAAATGATGGTCCCATTACATATTTGTAGATTAGGGTTCCATTAATCAGGTAAGATTTGGACTAAATAGTGTTGAAATATCTTTATAAGTCTGAATATTTGTGATTCAGTTTCAAAAGTACTCCAGACATAAGAGGGAGTGAGAAAATTTATAGCTCTGAAATTCTTTAGCTTTTCATTTGATCTGATTTGTAGTAAAATTATTTAAAAAGAAAGACCATGATTTTTAGAGTATTCTGCATAATTGACACATCAATGGGGCAGATAATATGTACCTGACACAGTTATTGCCCCTACAAAACAATATGTGCAATAGAACTTTGCAAACTAGAAAGCATTTCCTGAATGATAGGTGTTATTATATTCTTTGTATTTATGAAATCTTTATTTAAATGCTTTAGTTCTTTATTTTCTTAAGGGTGATATGTAAAGATTCTCTTTAAAAATGCATCTTATTGGAGAACAAATTATTAGTGTTTAGGTACATAAATATAGAAATTTAAAAAAAATTATCAAAATTTTAAAAATCACCTTAAAAAGAAGGAACACCAGGAGAAATGTCATGAAATGAATATTGTGTACTACTCATCTAGTATGAACCACCCAGGAAAGCAAATGTTTCTGTGACATTTCTATTACCTTAACATAACTGTTGTTAAAAAGTAATTCTACCTACATAATCTTCCGTGGTTGACTCCACAATTTTCTTAATGATTTTTAAGCATTAATGTCTGAGTACATTTGCTACATCCTAAATATTGCAATCTGGATCCATCAGCGTTCCAATGTCTTTCTCATGCCCATATTTGCTCTCTTTCGAAAAAAAAAAAAAAAAAACTCACACTCCCCAAATAAACTTGTTTTTTAGTAGAAATAATTTGAGAAAATATTTATCCAGGATTAAGTTAGCAGGTAAATTATTTCATTTTACATGATAGAAACAGAAACCAAACAGTAACCATTTTACCTTCATATTTTATAACATGCCCCAGGCATCAACATTGTGTGATAGGGACTGGTTATAGGAAAAATGCACATCAGCAAACATTTAAGATTTCAGGAAGGCTCCTATTCATTCAGTTAATTTTGAGTTAATCAGCTACATGCTCATGTATTTAGTGCATTTGTTACTTATTGAATTTTCCATACACACTAGAAATACTTTATTAAACTTTTACAGCCGTGTAGCTAGGTCATTCTCTGCAAGTGCACAAAATTCCTGGAGGATAGCTGAAAGATAATTGAATGTAGAGCCTGTGGCATTTCATAGAGTCTCATAGATGATATTTTTAAATTTTACCTTATGAAAATATCAGAATTCTCAAATTGATGCTAACCATTTTTCATTTTTTTTTAGTATCTAATTATGTAAGCATTGTGGGGGGATATTCGGGATCATTGGTCTCTAATAACTTATCAGAATTCACTGAATGAAATTCCAGCTAAGTCATCCTTTTTTCCAAGTGTTTAAATATGGACTAGCATTTCAAGATAATTTCTTTTCAAAATAGATCTCAAAACATAAACCTCATTTTGCAGAATCCAGCAAAGATTAAAATAGTCGGAAATCATTTAACTTAAATAGCTTTGCTGCCGATCAGCAATGATATTCAAAGGACAGCTTTCCAGGCCCAGGATGATGCACACACCACTATCTTGATCTAAGTCGTGTATTATTAGTCATGCCTTCATCAACACAAAGGTATTGAGATGTTACCTGTTCTTCATCTAATACAAAATAGACACATATCTCTATGGCTTTATGATCCTTTGTTAAATGCTCTAAATTCATAGTCAAGTTCAAATAATTAAGTGGCACTCTAAATCATTATTGATTATCAATTCTCTATGGTTTATAGCCAAAAATAAGAATAAAAACAAAGTTTCCAAAACTGCGCTGATTTGAAGAGAATATTTTATATTAATGTACATTAATGTACAAAAATAAAATTTAAAGGGTTGGGTACTAGATACATTAAATACCATATAATGACATCGTATAATGAAAAATATACAGAAAAATTATAACTGTTTCAAGTGTAAATATAATACTTAAATAAAATTCTACTTCACAAAGAAACATAAGCAGTTTTAAACATAATGAAAAATACCTCAGTGAAAATTTATTTCAATTACGATAATAGGTTATAAGAAATCCATGCTTAATGTATGCAGGTCTCATTCTAGAGAGCTACTACACCTTCCACACTCAACAACTTCATTATTAACAGTATTCTTTTATTTCAATTTTGCTTTGTTCATTCATATTTTCAACCATACACACATGAAATACGGAAATCCTTCTTAAAGTTTCCAACCCAAATTCCCTTCTCTGGTCCCCAGGATTATACTCATTAAGAATTCCATGCACAAAACATCAAGCACTCAGTAGATTCCTAATCAGTAAATAAATAAATGTTTGCATAATAATAAAAATACCAGAGAAGATATGTTTTTAAACCGATGTTACCACCCCTTCCTCTCCACAACACACACACTCTTACACAATTAAAAGTTTCAAATGGTTCTCAAAACTTTGCAGACCCATATAACTGCTATGTAGCATCACATAGTTACTTAAGTCACTTCTTCTCTTCCTTGCCATTCTCCCTACCCAAAAACAAAATAAAAAATAAAATAAAATGTTCTCCAGTCCTGTATACACAAGTTTTATGAAAGGTAAAAAACAAACAAACAACAAATAAAAACATATGAAGTAGTATGAAAATTCAGTGTTATCATTTGTATTTATTTATTTTTATCAATTCCCCAGCACTTGGAAGTCCATCTTTTTTTCTTTTTTCTTTTTCTTTTTTTTTTTTTTGACAGAATTTCGCTCTTGTTGCCCAGGCTGGAGTGCAGTGGCCCGATCTCTGCTCACTGCAACCTCCTCCTCCTGGGTTCAAGCCGTTCTCCTGCCTCAGCCTCCTGAGAAGTCAGGATTGCAGGCATGCCCCACCACGCCTGGCTAATTTTTGTATTCTCAGTAGAGACAGGGTTTCATCATGTTGGCCAGGCTGGTCCCAAACTCCTGACCTCACGTGATCCACCCGCCTCGGCCTCCCAAAGTGCTGGGATTACAGGCATGAACCACTAAGCCCAGCTGGAAGTCTATCATTTTCAATGTTAACTTTTTCCATCCTGGACACAGGTCATCATGTCTGGGTAATTTTATTTTATACAAATGATAAACAATTTTTAATATTTTATGAGAAAATTGCATAAGAATATAGATATGTCTGAAATAGAATGTGAGTTTTAATCAGAAATTGTTTTGATCTACCAGAAACTGAAGAAGGGAGTTTGAGGGAAAAGAAAAGGGCACTGGGCTGGCCACGGTGGCTCCTGCCTGTAATCCTAGCACTTGGGAGGCCGAGGCAGGTGGATCACCCGAGGTCAGGAGTTTGAGACCAGCCTGGCTAACATGGTGAAACCCCGTTTCTACTAAAAATACAAAAAATTAGCCAGGTGTGGTGGTGCACACCTGTAATCCCAGCTACTCAGGAGTCTGAGGCAGGAGAATCGCTTGAACTCTGGAAGCGGAGGTTGCAGTGAGCCTAGATCACGCCATGGCACTCCAGCTTAGGCAACAAGAGTGCAACTCCGTCTCAAAAAAGAAAAAAGAAAAGAGCACTGACATTTATCGAGGGCCTAACATAACTTGAGCATACAAGCAATCTCATTTAGTATGACACTCCATTGCAGTAGGTATTATTCTCAGCTTATTAATTAGTCAAGCTCAGTCACTTGTCAAAGGTGCTACTAAGTGGCTGAATCATTTTAGGGACCAAAGTTTTTCTTATACCAAATCATGCTTCTCATTTCAAGGAAGTGACACACCTAGAAAAAAGTATTATCTCTGATTTCTTACTAGTAAATTGAATCGGGAAGAAATTTCCACAGGCACTGACAGGAACTGAAATATTCCAAGTCATTAATTTTATTAATTTTTTTCATACATGATGCCATTTCCTATCCTCCTGTACCCTGAGAAATAAGCATTACTAGCCTACTCTGAAAAGAAGAAAGTGATAATATAGAGTGGTAGCCATTATAAGGAACAGCAAATTAAAACTCAGCTCTCTTTGGTTCATGATCTTAAAACCCAATATATACAATTTAGAAAAAAAAAAATTACAAAATCTTATTTTTAAATGAACACTGATTTCTTTTCCAAGGGCCGGACTGCTTTTATAGGTAATACATACCAGACTGAGCCTAAAGAAAAACTATGATTTATAAATTAGATATATGGAAAAAATCAGCTTAACAATAAAATTGCTTCTATTAGGAAAGGAAGTAAAAGAAAACATGCAAAAAGCTGGATTTTAAGAGAAGTAAAATTCCTATCTCGATTTTGATAGAAAATGAACTTGAAGTACATTAATCTACAGCTGTTGTAAAAATCCTCTGAAACACATATGTTGGCACATGTGTGTATACATTGTATACATACAAACAAATGCACTTAAGTGTTCGCACCCCTCTTAATATGTTAAATCTATTGTCTACAAAAAATATGCTACCATGTAATGGAGTTTTCTTTCTTTAATTGCTACATATATGAACTACTCCTTAATTGGTGAAATTCTAAGATGGCAAACGGAATAATTGTGGCATTTTGTTATACTTGACCGGGCCTATAATTTTAATAATATTCCATCACTAACATAGATCATAATCAAGAGTGAGTAACAGTAACACTGAAACTGATGTATAAATAGTCTTTTCTATTTCTTGGAAAGACAGCTTATGTTTATCTTCAAAGTGTGGAGGAGAGGATTTGCAAAATGTCATTACTGTACAAGTAATGCTAGGGCCAGAAAAGAGAAACACAGAGAGAAATGAAGTCAAATAAAGAGATAGAAAATGGCAAATTTTCTTACCATTTTTTTTCTAGATGGGCATACATAGCAAGTTCTATTTATCATTGACATTTTAAAATAAACATATAAATAATTAAGAATGTTTGTTAGTAAGTCCTTGTTATTTTAAAAACTTTTAAAATAACACCTTGGAGATCAGGAACTGACATCAATAATGCATTAATAAAATTGGAAATTATAAAAATAATAGCAATCTTCCCCTAATAAAGGTGTAAGTAAAAGGTAGATGCTTTCCCAAAGTCATGTACTTCTGTTCTTTTTATTGTAACCTATTTATTGCTGTCTTTCCTATTGAGTTTTTTTGTTTCATTTATTTCACATTCATTTCAACCAGTATTTACTAAAACCATGTTCAGAGTGTGCTGGATAATTGAAAGCCTCAGGTTTTTTTTGTTTGTTGTTTATTTGTTTGTTTGTTTATTGTTTTTATTTTACTTGAAGAACTCAGTCTGGTAGAGTTAGATGGAATTTTTTTTTTTTTTTTTTTTTTTCCGATAGAGTCTTGCTCTGTCACCCAGGCTGGAGTGCAGTGGTGCGATCTCGGCTCACTGTAACCTCTGCCTCCAGGGTTCAAGCAATTCTCTACCTCGGCCTCCCAAGTAGCTGGGATTACAGGCTGCCACCACCACACCTGGCTAATTTTTGTATTTTTAGTAGAGAAGGTGGTTTCACCATCTTGGCCAGGCTGGTCTTGAACTCCTGACCTCATGGTCCACCCGCTTCGGCCTCCCATAGTGCTGGGATTACAGGTGCAAGACACTGCGACCAGCCGAGATGAAAATATTGATGTAAAATCACGCTGCAATATGGTGAATGCTAGAAAAGAAGTACAGTATGTGCAAAGGTCTGTGGGATCCAGCACAGGGACAGGGCAAACTGTCAGGCTGTTTCTTCAAGGAACAACAGATTCAGTAAATCGTTCTGCATTCTGATAGAGTATGGCATCCTGGCAGTGACAAACGAAAAAAAAAAAGGAAGATCAAAAGAGTGTAAAGAGAAAGGTGAATGATGACTCCTAAAGTTATCTGAGGGCAAACAGAACAAAGGTAAAAAGAAATGGGGACAATTAAACTGATATAGAATCAAATCACTTTAGATTGCAAATATGTCCCTAAAAATGACCACACATACACACGCAGGCATGAGCTAAAGTCTACACAGGCCTATGGTGAGACTTCCTTTGGGGAGTAGAATATCAAGGATTAGCAAAGGCAGAGTAGAAAGACAAATGAGTGTGTGTGTTCAGATTTCCTGGAATCTATACAGAGATCCCAATTTCCTTTCACATAAGTAGCACCATTGATGTCAGTAAGAAACAAAGATTCCATTAAGGCTTATTACGTGATTTAGATATCCTGGTGTAGAATTTTTCTGCCAAAACTGTTTTAATCATTTATTATAAATGAAGTGGTAAGAAATAAGATATTTTTATTCCACATTTTATATCTCAGCTATATAGTCCAGAATTATCTTCAGCAAAAGAGTCCTATAAACCATAGTAAAGACCTCAGGACAATTAAAGATGACTTTGTTAATAAATACCAGTCTTTCTCCTGACTTGTACCTAAAAACTGGTAAACTATAATGTTATTTGAGTTTTTTTTTTAAGTTATAGCCGTTATATGTTAAGAGGTTTTTAAAAAGCTGTCTGAAATAAGACATTTTTATTTGGAAAAAAAAAAAGGCTTCATTTTGTTCACTTAGTTGGCTTTCACAATTTCATATAAAAATTAGGGAAATAACTAAGTTTCTATAATCACATGATACCCCCAAATATGTCAAATATGATCTTAAACAAGAAATTTTAAAAATGTACTCAAACGTAATACTTTAATGAAGCATTAGTCAAATAATTTACTTTGTATGATATATTCAAGATAACATCTGTAATTGTTGGTGTCACTAAAAACAGCAATAGTTTTCTTGCCGTTGTTTTCTGGCTATGAAATTTTTCAGTACATGAATATATTATTAAAGAAGGTTCTAGCATAAATCCTATCTCAAAGTAGGCATCCCACTCCTGAGAGTCTATTGTTTTTCAATACTAAATACCAAATATTATGTCATAATACCAGTGGACACACTCACAATATTCAACATTTGATATATCTTTGTCATCACCATCAGTATTACACAAAACAATATGGAATCACATCTACTAAGCGTGAAGACTCTTCGAATTTGTGCCACTTCTATGGTACAATACATGTTGAAGATATTTCTACTCAAGGCAGGCCTTCTGAGTCAGTATTTATTAGTGAATAAAATGGGAGTCAAAGGAGAGTAATCTTGTATTTATTCCTCTGCTGACTTAAGAGACAACCTTTTTAAATAGGAAATGGAAAACACCAAGTAATATAAAATATAAGTGGAATTTTTAAAACCCAATTTTAAAAGCTGGAATTTCATGTTATCATATAAAATAACACTCTGGAATAAAATGAGATATGATTAGCACAGCTATATGTAATGATTAACCTCAAGCTCTATGTCATTATATGGTAGTTTATTTAAAATGGTATTAAATAATTACTTATTAGTATTTTATATATCATAATATCAAATATTGAAGATAGAATATACTTTGCTTAAATTTGATTAAATCAAAGGTCAATAGATTTTCACATTCCTTTCCTACAATGTAGCCTAGCCAAAAAGAGATTATTTAACTGGGGTAAAGAGTGGTACATGTATTTTGTAAGAATTACTTAACAAATACATCACCTACAAATGTGTCATCAGTAATTACTTATCCTTACCTTTCTGAACTCAGAATACCTAAACAAAGAACACAAATTCAGAATGTACAGAATAGAGACTATGTGCTTTTACTGACATAGCATATGTTGTTCCCCTATGATACAAACTTTTCCTAGTTCAACTCTATTAACATCATACTGCACTTTAAATGTAAGTATATTTGTCAGTGAAGGTATTTCTTTTTCATTTTGCCAGTGAATTAATGACAAT
The DNA here is from genome assembly GCF_029289425.2 of Pan paniscus. Lineage (NCBI taxonomy): Eukaryota > Metazoa > Chordata > Mammalia > Primates > Hominidae > Pan > Pan paniscus. The sequence goes on along the minus strand of NC_073254.2, from coordinate 88,643,612 downwards.
ATACAATTTGTCTCCCATGATTTATACATCTGCTGTCTAAAATCACTCTTATTTGTCTTCACTTACAAAACAAATGGCTATCTAGTAGCTTCTGTAAATCCCAGCATTATCTTAACCCACATCTCGGGATCATGATCAAAAAATCTTTGAAAATCATGCTTAATGCACACACAACAACTTTGTTTTTGTCACTTACCACCTTTCATATTAAAGAGTTGTGACACTGAATTCACTCTCCACTGTCATCAGTACTCAATTTTATGATAGAAATTTAACCATTGAAGAAACAGATTTTCTAAACTGTATTAAAACAACAGTAAAACAAACAAAAACCAGCTTCCTATGTTAATGGTTTATTAGCCAGGTTGTAACATCACATTTTTTGTGCGTACTGTAGCTTCTTATTCTAGGGGACACTAATTAGTTTTAAATGGTGTTAAATACCATCCCTGCAGTTGCAAATGCTTCTCTGGGATTTTTTACTACAGAAAATAACTCCTGTAATTTAAAACCACTTTGTTTTCTTCAGTCACAGCTGATAGTGAAACACTGACCTGCAGAAATCTTTAAGGTTTTCACCCCTCTCTCACTGCCATTAGTCTGCATTCATTTTCTAACAGGTCTTTTCCTCTCCTACCATTGCTCTTCCATAATTCCCATCCCTTAAATTGCAGCCAGCAGAGAAATAGCATTAGGCTATTTTGGTTCTCCATCCCTCCACTTCCCCTTACAAAGCCTTGGCTACCCTTAAAGAAAATTCTCCAACAACGTGTCAATTTTATATTGGCCACAAAGACAACTTCTGTTGGTTGAGGAAAAGGAAAGAGGGACTGGAGCTTGGCGACTGGAGTTTGGCTGTCCCTTTCCACAGACTGGGATCTTTGTGGCAATCAGAAAACATTTCCTGCATAAGAAATCAACACACTCTCTGGTTGCAGGATTGGGAAGCAAGAACTAATATGTATCAGCAGTGTCCTTAAAGGAGTGGAACACAACATCCACTAACCTTCCAAACAACAAAAGTCATTTTCTCAAAATATGTCACGCTTTCTTGCATTATTAAACATAATCACAATCTCAAATCCTCTGGTAGCTCCCCCACTGGGGATTGGGTGAAAACTATAAATCATTCCTGTACTTTCTTTTTCTTCCGCATTTCCGTTGCACTTCCTCCCCCTCCTTCCCCCCAGCTAGCTCTGAGACATTCCCTCTCTTCGTGTACGTCAACCGGGGACTAAGAAGATAAAGGCAAAAATTCACTCTCAAGAGGCGGATGGGGTCTTAAAGGATCACTATGTGTTTTCCTTGCACCCCTCCACCCCGTCCTCAGGTGACTCCAGAACCAAAAGACCTGGAGAGTTTGCGCTTCTAGTGAGTTCCTTCTGACCCAAGAAAGAGCAAGCGTGCGAGATTTTTGCGCAAGCACCTCAAATAAAATTCCAGACCAGGGGAGAAGGGGGGTACACCCGCCTTCATGTGTCAGGAAGTCATTTGGTCCAAACAGGCAAGCTATTAAGTTTGCACCACCTTTTAGTCAAGATGCCCCAAGATCAAACCTGGAAATGGGTGGGGAGTGAGAGGGAAGGACTCCGTGGGGATAGGAGAGAGGAAGTAAAGTGGACGTTTTGCTGGGCTGGAGCAGACGGGAGATGTCTATAAATCCACTTCACAGGTGGAGCGTGTGTGTGTCACCACGAGGAGCTGCAGCCTGAATAAAGACACCCCTCTCCCTCCTCACCAACCTCTAGTGCAAGCTGGCTCTAGGTTTCTGCATCTTTCTCCTGAAAATTCCACCCTCACTTCCAGCGCATGCTGCTGAGCTATCCAGTCCTCACCGCCCTATCTCTAAAACCTTGAAACCTAAAACTAGCTCAAGAGACCTTTATCAGTGAATAGCACAAATCAAATGAATCAAAAAGTGACAATAAAGGATAAATAATTAGGCCTGTGTGTTGAAACAGCACGTTTTAACTCCATCCCCCAAAAGTGCTCCCCCGCTCACCTTCCCCTCTCTTTGGCACTTACCTTCTTTGGGTGGTCGCTTGGCCTCCCTGGTAAGATTGCAGACTTGGGTGGTTTGCAGCTCCTGGGTCAGGCAGCCCTCTGTCTGCTCATTCAGGGGTAACACCACGTTATTTAACAAAACCAGCGACTGGTCGTCGATCCCCCACTCTCCCAAATGCTGAGGGCAGGTGCATTTTGTATACATGATCCCACATGATTCTGTTCTCCCATTTTCTGATTTTAAGCAGCTCTCCAACCAAGTACATAATACATGGCAACCAAACTGGCTTGGGCTGACCTTGTTCAATACCAAAAACTCAAAAAAAGATTTCTGATCTTCTTCCCCTTTTTTCTGTAATCCTGGGAAATTAGTTGGAAATACTCGACGTATTTGAATAAAATTTTTATCATACTGTAGAAAAACGAAAGCATTCTTGGAATTGCAGAGTTGCATTATAGAATGATTCTTTCTTAAAAGATCCTTTATTTTTTCATGGGAAAAATGATCAAACTGATAAGCCAGGAGTGAAAAGTTAGAGCAGCTAAGGTCCTTTTTGGAAAATTTCAGGTAAATGCTATATTTGGTTGGATCTGGATTTTCCAGCGTCCAAGTGCAGTTTGTAAAGTTTTTAGGAAACATTTCACTTACAGAATACGATCCATAAATGACTCCCTTCACCAAAGTTGAACACCAGAAGTCTTGGGCAGCATTAAATCCAAACATAACCAGGAGATAGGTGGAAAATATATAAATCAGCAGGTTACGAACAGCCTTCATCCTATGTCATTTGGCCTGTAAAAATGGCAATGAAAGTAAAATGCAAGTAGGAGTCTACGTGCATTGAGAAAATAAACTCCTTTCAATATTACAGCCAGCTGTTTTCAAGATTTCAGTAAAAAGCCCTTTTTAAAAGAAGGGCAGGTAATTTTTATTTTATAACACAGGAAAATTATCTGTTGCTGTGTGAACTGCGCCCTCATGTGGCCATTCACAATGGTCAAATTCGCAATATTCAATTTAAAAATAACATTTAATAGATTATTAATAGGAATGCCCTAACTTATCTACTAGGATATCCTCCACGTCCATTATCATTCTATCGAATGAAAAGGGAAAACATGGAGTTTTAAAACGTCATAATGTAAATGTTAATTGTCAAAATAGTATTAATCAGTCTATAGTCTATACACCCTTTTCTCTCTCTGTCCTCTGTCTGCGGTAAACACCATCATACAAAATCTAATCTGATAATCTGGGAACAGCTGTCATCACATTATTTCTCTTCTCTTAAATGTGAAAAGTAATGATGATAAATTATGGCCACAATTTTAAAAGCACAAATAATAATTTATTACAGATGGAACATCATCTCCCAAATGCCCCACTTGCCTTTGCAGGAGCCACCATGTGAACCGCTCAGAAATTCCTTTGCAAAAACATGGGCATTCATGTGGATTAGTTAATTTTAAAACCATCATTTGAGAAAGGGCATAGATGGATAAATACATAGGGGAGACTTGTTGTTCAACATCACCATTGAGAACCAGGATTTAAGGCAGTCATTTCAATGTGACATGCCCTTTTGGGATACATAAAGTGGATCACTGTATTAGTATCTGTATCCAAAGGTGAGATCAGTTAAAAAAAAAAATCCAGAACCATAGTAATTGAGCTGGTTTCAGTCTTTTAATTTTTGAGAAATTATCTTATCAACTGTAATTTAAGGCTTACACATGGTAATAAAATACATTGACATTTTTGTTCCTAGCAGATTTCAATTATTAAATTGCTCCCTTTCCAACAACAACTCCAAAGCTCCTCTTCTTTTCTTTTCTTTTTTAATTTCAACCCTGGCTTTGGATAATAAAGTAGTCCTTGGTTATATTTACCTCTGTAAGTTGTTATCCAAAAATAACTTGAATATTTTTCAGCTTTAACCTTTAAGAAGTTATTTCTTAGAATAAATGACACTGCTTTTGTTTGTTTGTTTAGCCTTTGAGCTGATAAAAGTGATGCCAAGTTAATTTTAAAAGTCTTTAGGCTGCAGTCTCTTCCACTGTTCTGTAAACAGAGACAGACATACAGACATATAGATAGTTAAGAGTTTTCATGTCTTTGCCTGGGTCTTCTCTGAATCAAAGGATAAAACCCTCTTCCTTCCCATTGCATAACACACACCAACGCATGCACACCAAATCCAGTGACCGAAGTCCCTGAAGATAGATCTGCATTTTCCAGATTATAATTCAAATTCTATGTCTTGATATAGGCAAACACAGCCCCAACTCTAAATCTCTATATAGCAGCAGTTTAAAATAACATCAGAACTGCTGGGACCATCAAAACAGTGTTCTCTGTTTCAAGCAAATAGCTCAATGAATAATGCATTTTCTTCATGAGAAAATAAAGCCAATGAGCATTTAAAGGTTAAAAAAAAAAACAGAGAAAGTTGTAAGAAATTCTGGAAATAATTTCCTTTTTTTTTTTTTTTTTTTTGGTGTTGCACTTTGCAGGCAATGCAGGTCTGCGCAGTGTTCTTCAGGATAGAGTGTAGGCGTTGAGAGCCAATGTGACAATAAGTGTCTAAATTAGGAATTCCATCCATGAAAGGGGACTTCATTTTATAATCAGGAACTCAAAAAAAGGTCGTATGTCTTTTCCTAATGAAATTGGTACTTTTGCTTTCATTTATTTGACAGTGCATGTCTGCAATGCCGTGCTCATCAATGATCAGAGAGTGAGGAAATAGCTCTGAATTCATTTTAATGCCTGCTCAAGAGAGCGCACTCAATATAATGCTCTTTATTTTTAATCAGTCTGGAGTACACAGTCTTGTTTTGTTCTAAATAATAAAAAATAAATCATTACCCTCACCCCCCTTTGGACTGCAGGGCCCGTTCAAAAAGCCGTGTTTCCCTCTTAAAGAAGGGGTGGGGGCGGGGGCAAAGGCTGGCCACGGAGGTGTCAAGGATGTTTTATTTATATATTTATTTATCTCTTGCTGAGAAGCAAACCAGCATTGAGTTTAGCTATTCTCAAAACTGATTTTCTGGGTGACACTTTAGTTTAGTCGAACATAGACGGCGCCATCACTCCACAGATTTTTCCCCCCAATAGAAGACCCACTGCCTTCTCTTAACTTCCTTTTAACCTAAAATTTTCCCCTCATAAAATTACCCCAATCACACAAAACTGCCAGATTTTCTAGGTCTCTCCGCTTATTCCTTCTGACCCAGCACACCTCTTGAAAACCAGACTTCTCTAACTTTTCAACTGCGGCGTTTAAGTAAATGCAGACAGTCGGATTTGCTCACAGCCTCCCCATCCGCCAGCAACAGCCTTTCCTTTCATTTTCCTCCCTTCTCAAACATTAAGCCCAAAGCTCCACGGTGGCGACCCCCGGCAGAGAAAAGGTGACCCCGGACCCCCTTCCTTACCTTCCACTCCGAAAGCTCAGGGAGGCTCTTGCTCTAAGACACCAGCACAGGCACGCGTCCCAGCAACAGTGACGGAGAGACTCCCCTTCGGTCCCAATCACCGTTGCCCATTTTCCCCGGCTCAGCTTCCAAAATCAGGATTTATTTTTAAAAATGCATACATACGAAAAGCAAAAGGTGGGGGGTGGGAACCAAAGGGGGGTCGATGAGAGAGAGAAAAAAAAAGCCAGCAGGAGCCCAGAACCTTGCGCCGTATCCAACTGAATCCAACCTCCAAACCGAGGGGGGCTAAAGGGAGGGAGAAGCCCCCCCAAGGGAGACTCTAAGGAACCCCCCAAAATGTAAGTGGCTTAAGAGCAAAGATTTGTTTCATAAAAGCTACCCCCAACAAACCAAGAAGCAAAGAAAGCGCTGAGACGAGAAGTGACCGGCGGCGGCGGCGGCTGCTATGGCAGATTTGTTGGGGCGGTGGGTTTATTACAGGAGTATTCGTGGTCGGATCGGAAGGCTCAGGCTTATGCTTTTTCCTCTTTCCGCTTTCCTCCCTCCTCCTCCTCCCCCCTGCAGGTACTGATGGACGGACGGCGACTAAGGAGAGGGGGGAAAAAATCCTTGGCTGGTGATGTCGGAAAGCTGTTTGAATGCCCAGCGAGGAGGGAGGCGCGAGAGGGAGCGAGATAGTAAAGCTCTGTCTCGGGTGTGCGCGCCGGCGCGCGGTGCTCGCTCTCCCTTCGGCGCGCGCGCGGGGGGTGCGCGTGTCCCGGGAGCGCGTCCGCGCGGCGGCCTCCCGCGTGCTCGTGTGCGCGCGCGTCCCGGGTGCCGCGCGCCCCTCTTATGCACAGCTGCGGTGCGCCCCGCCGCCCGCCAGAGGCTCGGCTCGCGCGGCGCGGCCGCTGCGACTTCCTGGAGTTCTGCCTGCCGGGGGCGCGGGCGGGTGTGTGAGAGAGAAGGCGAAGGGAGCCGCGGGGTGGGAGAGGAGGGAGTCCCGGCGGGAGGGCGGGGGAGAGACTGGCGGGAGGGGGGCTCCACGGAGCTCCAGCCAGGGCCGCGGTGCGCCTGCACGTCACGGCTACTCAAACCCAAGCACGTCCCGAAAGCGGTATTTTCTGCGTCTGGGAGGTTTTTGCATCCTCAGTTCCCACCGCTGGGGCTGGCGGCGACCAACTGTAAGAGAAACTCACTGGGAGGCGAGGCAGGGGGGTGCGGAGGATGGGAAGGCGACTCTGAAGGTTGGGAAGTGAATGCTGGACTTGATCGTCTTTCTCTTTCTTTCAGCGCAGACCTGTCGCAGCCAGAGAGCTGTCATTTCAGTACCGGGATTCAGAATTGATCCAGTCCGCAGCGGAGGGGGCACATCCCAGCTACCGAGCTGCTGAGTGTCTCTGGCTGGAACAATAGTATTTTTTTCTCTGCGAGGCTGCAATTAACATCTTACTTGTTCTGGCTCCATACAGGCTTTGTCAGGATCGCGGTGCGGCGACCGACGTTGGGCTCTTGCATTGCTTTCTGCTTGGCAATGGAATCATGGTTTCGGGGTCTAAACTTTTGTTTCGTTTTGTAGTCTTAATGTATCTGATTCTTTTTCAAGTTTCCCTAGTAACAGGTTTGGGGACGGGGTGGGAAGAAGCGAGAAAAGGGGTGAAGAGAAAAAAACAGATTATATAGAAAGGAAAAAGGGAAAAGGGATGTTTCCCCACCTTTTAATCTAACTATCTATCTGTCTGTCTATCTATCATCATAGATAGTCATTTTGCCTCCTGGACAGTTGGCTGACGAAGTGTCTGATAAACCAGCTTCAGATACATGCTACAAAAGGTCATTCGCCTCCTGATTATGTTTCTACTTGTAAACGCAGTTGGTGGTTTGCAAAACAAGTGCTAAAATAGTGCAGTGATGTGGTGGGAGGAAACCATAATGGGTAATTCATATAAAGTGCTGGAATCTTCGTAAGGGTGAGTTTCTCGAGCGGCAGGTGAAGTTGAATAAAGCAATTTTCCATCATTTGTTCCCCTCACTCTTGCATTTTCTTCCTCCGCTTGTTTCTCTCCCCTGGGGCGATTATGGATAGCCAAGAACACCATTTTAAAAGAGATTGATAGTGAAAACAGGAAGTTTATGGTCTGTTATCCACTGGAGTTGTTTGAAATATTAAAATTGGTCCTTTACTTCTTAATGCATATTAATAGAGTGACCCTCTTCAAGGCTTTCCCGTCTTAAACGAGTGCCTGGGATAAACACTGTAAGGGAAACAGTTAATAATTCCCCAGCAGGCTTTAACTATTTTCCCAGTAACAAATCACCGGCAAGAGAGCAGCCTGGGTGGCATTTTGGTTTTCTGTCATTTTGGTTCTTTACAATATTTTTTATTCATTTAAGGAAATGTTAAAAGGAAATAATTAGGGTTTATGTCCAGAACAAATTTTGAAACACCGTTTAAGCAACACATTTTCTTTTAAAAACAAAGAACATTGAGCAACACAAAGGAGAAAAACATTTTATTTATTTAAACTTCCCTAGAGATCGTAATTATGATTTTTGCAAGGCAATTTGGTCAGTTCTGTTACTTTATCCAGAGGAAAAAAAAGCATGACAGATGTGGAATAAAAACGGAGGAAAAAATGCTTTGGATGGTTTATACATAAAAAGGAAAGAATGTAATGTGAGGTTCAGTTATACCTCTATTTTGCATCTAGTGATTTCTCATATTATCTTGTAACACTGTGATTTTGTTATTTCTTAGAAATTCTTAAAGTCATGACACAGTGGCATAAGAATAACAGCTGAAAGGGACAATTTAAAAGCCTAAATCCTAAATGGAAAGGATCACTTACTCCCAGGATCATTTATATTCAAGTAGAAGTCAGGGCAGGGTCAGAAAAGAAAGCCACCCTTAATAAAGCGCTTCACCCTTCACATTGTTTCTCATAACCTTCATAAATTGCAGGCTACTGAGCTGGCCTGATGATGATCCTGCTGAGATATATTTATAGCAGATGATTTGTGGATGATAACTACGCCAAGCAAGACACTGTCTCCAGTAACCCCAGGCTCGTCTGACTTCCTCAGGGAATTATAATAAAGAATCACAAAAAGAACCCTATATGGACAGTCTGGTCTCTGGACACTAACAACAGCACAATCCAAAGGCAAAGAAAGGAGGAACCACCTTGTTTCATGTCTGCAAGATGCTCCATATGAAAGCATTGCTGACATGTTGACCCAACAGCAAAAAGAGAGCAGCAGTTTACACACCCTCAGCTCTCTGTCCTTTCCTTTCTATTGATGTTGGTCCACTTTTATGACTGAATACATATTAAAATCACCATTTCAAATTATAATTATCTGCTTTCATTGGTCTCTTTCACAAGTCTATGTCTATATTTATGTTTACATATATAAACACATATACACATATTTTATACGTACATATGTATATGTATGCACGCATTATTTGTAAGTACACATACACGTGTGTGTATATATATGTATATGATATGTATATGTGTATTTCAGTTGATACACATATATTTGCTTGGGAAGTTTCACTACATTGCTTTGTATTTCTCTTTTATAAAGTAATGCATTTAATTCCAAAACTACCATGTTAATTGTATAAATTGATTATTACATAAGTTTCCTTGATGATTTACAGAAGAACTATTGAGAGGTCAGTGTTAGCACATCAAAATATAGTCTGGTATGGCATTTTAAATTGACCCAGGTATCTAATATTAAAGCCTTTCAAATTTATCTCTCCTGTTATTATTTTATTAAGATTACTTTGGAATGATGAGGTTATAAGTGTGATTTATTTCTGTTTCATCTTTTTGTCTGTATGTGCTAAGTTTAGTCCCTCCACTTTGAGAATAACCCTATAATCCAGGATCATTGCTTAAAATTCAGTATCATTTGCAGAATTCTCATACTCAAATAAGAATGTTTCTAGAAGATGTTTACTCAATTTTAGAAAGTGTTTTCTCTTTCCTTCTTTCTGTCATAGTTTTTCTGATATTACTGTATTACCACATTCTAAACTCTGTGACTTGTTATTTTCAGTAAGGCTTTAAGAAGCATGGATAGGTTTGTAGGTTATTTCTTGTTAAATATGCCTTAATTTTTTAGTATTTAGTATTAGTATTTAGTTTTTAGTATTTAGTATTTAGTGTCTCCCATATATATATGCACACATATATATATACACATATATATGTACACACATATATACACACACATATATATACACACACATACACAAAGCTTTGGAATGTTAATTAAATGATCAAAATATTACAAGATTACATTGTTATGAGAACTTATCCTTAAAATTAGCATATTTACTATAAAGTGAAACAACTTCTTCTCCTCTGTCTCCTCCTGTTTATTATCATTATTTTATTATTATTAAAAAAGGAAGTCTCTCAGAAACCAAGCTGTATATCCTCTAGTCTCTATGTAAAAAAACAAATTGGTCATTTTCTACTTGGACATCCCAGAATAGAAAGTACATTGAAGTACTAAAAAATAAAGGGATAGACTTGGGGTTAAGGGAGATGTCATAGAACAGCTATCCTGGGTTAGTTCAAGTGTAGTCCTATTCCATGCTAGGCAAAGTCAAGGTTACAAAAATCCCAGTTGCATCAGGTTTCCATTTTTTATCATTATTTCCCTATACAACGATACAAGTTAAAAAAAAGTTGGTAAATACTTTTGGCCATCAATTTTCAAGATTTCATTGGTGATATTAAGGAAATGCTGTAAGTAGGTAACACATAATGTCATATTTGTGTGCTGTAGAAGTATCTTGGAAAATATGGACTTTAAAACCTCAAAATATGGGTTTGCAATCGAACATACATTCACCCCCAAATTTGACCTTTTTCAGCTAGTTATTTTCTCATATAAAGTTACTATCCTTACACCATTATCTTTAATCCCTGAAATTTCAATTATACTAGAAATCAAGATTCTTCATTTTTACTCACGAAACTGACACTAAGTATATACCTTATTAAGGACAAGAAGCTATGAATTCTCTGGACTTCAGTTATCTCACAGAAAAGAGAGTGATTGAATAATGTCTAAGGCTCTTCCTGACATAGTCTAAATAACAGAAGGTGTCTCACAAGAAATGGAAGCAGTGAGAGAAAAATGCAATTAAATCCTAGACTAGAAAGAATCACAATTTTCCCACTCACAGGTTGGAAATGCCTCTCTATTCTATCACAATTTTGAAAACCTCCATAGTTTTACTAGCTTTGCCTTTCTCCCTTGCTATCATCTTCTGAGGTACAGACAGTCCTTTCCATTTTTATTCCTCTCCCACTCTGATAATTTTTTTCTTTGACAGAAGTCCCACTTTATCATTAATGATGACAATAACTAAAGCTGCCAGGAACAGCACATCTGCTGAGCTTTATCAACACCAGGTATTGAAGTCTATGGACTACCTATTATTTCTGAACATTTATTCATGTTCAGTCCTGTTTCTACCAATTCTGATCCACTTATCTCTACCATTTCTCTTCCTGGCAGATTCTCTCATTTTGCCTTCTGGATCTCCATGCTTTTTTATACCAACAAACAAGAGGAAGAATATTCTCTACCCACTTCCTTGACTGAAGCCTGCTCTTTTATGAAGACATGGCATCTCTTCCAACAGTGTCAAACAGATGCAATTTATGTGTCTGCTGCTTCCATACCCTGATTAAATGGGTCAGTGGCAGAATCAGTATCCTTAATCTCCCCTTTGGTTTCAAATATGTACTCCTTATTTCAGTTTCATGCTCACCTTTCTGTAGAGATCAAGGCATTTGCCTTTGCAGCTTTACCTCTTCCTCCAGGTTATAGTTTCCATTCATGGAATCTTTTAGCTGCTGGCTGGCAGTTTTCCTGTCTACCTGACTTCCATTCCTCTTCTCATGACTTCAGCTCCCATGCAGATGTCTTATCCTGACACACTAGCTTCTCCATTCTATTTCTGTGTGTGTGTGTCTGTGTGTTTCCCTACTAGTTCATCCACATTTCCCTATGGTCTTTTTTTTTTATGTTTTATTTTTGCATATGTGTATTTCCTTTTATTTTTTTTAATTATTATACTTTAAGTTTTAGGGTACATGTGCACAATGTGCAGGTTAGTTACATGTGTTTACATGTGCCATGCTGGTGTTCTGCACCCACTAACTCGTCATCTAGCATTAGGTATATCTCCTAATGCTATCCCTCCCCCCTCCCCCCACCCCATAACAGGCCCCAGAGTGTGATGTTCCCCTTCCTGTGTCCATGTGTTCTCATTGTTCAATTCCCACCTATGAGTGAGAATATGCGGTGTTTGGTTTTTTGTTCTTGTGGTAGTTTACTGAGAATGATGATTTTCAATTTCATCCATGTCCATACAAAGGACATGAACTCATCCTTTTTTATGGCTGCATAGTATTCCATGGTGTATATGTGCCACATTTTCTTAATCCAGTCTATCATTGTTGGACATTTGGGTTGGTTCCAAGTCTTTGCTATTGTGAATAGTGCCGCAATAAACATACGTGTGCATGTGTCTTTATAGCAGCATGATTTATAGTCCTTTGGGTATATACCCAGTAATGGGATGGCTGGGTCAAATGGTATTTCTAGTTCTAGGTTCCCTATGGTCTTTAACTAAAAAGTCTAACCAGTGACTAAACTGCTTCCAGTATTTAAAATTTAATGTTTCAATTCTCCAATTACAACCTTCTGTTTTATAAACTCACCTCCTAAGTAACCACATGGAATCAAGTCTTTCACAAAATTCAGGTCTTTTTTTTATTATTAGTGATTCCCACCAATTTCTGCTCTTATCTTCACTTTCCTCCTTATACCCTGTGGTAAGCAGCCTCTAACATGGACCCAAATGATCCCTACTTCCTGATACGTGTGTCCTTGTGTAATTGTCTCTCTCTTGAATGTGGGCTAGATTTAGAAATTTGCTTTTATCAAACAGAATATGGTAGTAGCAATGGGATGTTAAGATATAAAATGACTGTGTTTTCCATCTTGGGAGCTCCTTTACTCTTCCTTAGAGCATTTGTTTGCCAGTAAGCCAGGTGCCATGTTGTCATACAGCCCTAAATAGAGAAGTCCATGTGAGTTTGGCCTTCTGAGGCCTGTCAAAAGACACATGAGTGAGCTCAGAAGTGGAAGCTTCCTCATTCAAGTCTTGAGAGGACTGCAGCCCAGCCAACATCTTGGTTGCCACTTCATGACAGGCTTGAGCCAGAATCAAGCAGCTAAGCTGCTTCTGGATTCCTGACCTACAGACACTATAGATCAGGAATGTTTGTGGCTTCCAACTGCTAAATTTGGGGATAATTTGTTATGCAAATATAGGTAACTAATGTATATCCCATGGATTCCACGCCCATTGTTATAAAAATTTACTTACAACAATCTTCAGCTATTTAACATTTTTCTGGTGGATCACCACGTTTACTGTGATGAACAACTGCCCTTCCTGATCCAGGACCCATGCAGCAGAGCATTACTGAAGAAATTCACACCCTCAGGCAGTTAGCTGTCCCTGTAAAGTTATAGTCACCAGGTTCTCATGATCTCACCACACAGACTGTTACTTATAAGCTCCCTCTCTTATTACACCCTATGAATATTTTGTAACTTTTCTTTGATCATTAAAAATGCTTCTCCTCAACTCTTGAATGATAAGTGATAACCTTTCTTCATTCATTATTTATAAAACAGATGTGATTAGATGGAAAATACCTTATATTCATTAAACTGATTGTACCTTCACCCATTTTCTCCTGTCTTCCTATCTCCAGGGAGATACTGCTCTTATCTAAGAGCCATCCCCTCCACAAGTAACTTGCATATTACTTCTATTGGCTCTCACACCAATAATCTCTCCCTCTCTCCTGGACCACTTCCATCAGCATACATATTTTATAGCAATACTACTTGTCTAAAAACTTCTGATCAACAACCTGTTTCTCAGATACACTTCATAATGAATCTTTTTTTAAAAAGCAATCACATTCAGTTCACTTCCTGACTCCCTCTCATTTCTCAACTCAGTCCATTCTGGCTTCCACCCCCACAATTCCACTGAAAAAAATCTTGTCAAAAATCACTAAAGACCTTCATGATGCCAAGTTAAAGGGATAAATGTTTTTCTCATCTTACTCTAACTTTCAGCAGCATTTTAAATGCAATGCCCTCCTTTTGGAAACCATCTATTTTCGTTTCTGTTTTATCATACTCTCCCAGATGTACTTTTACATCACTGATCACTGTGAAGACACTGAGACACTTCTCAGTGTCTTTTGCTTGTTCTTCTTCCACATTAACTTGAAATGCTGACTGCTTTAGAGATAAGTGTTGGATGTACTTCCCTTATTTCTCTACCACCTCCCCTTCGGTGATCTAATCCACTCCCTAATATTGAATAATAGGGAGTGAATAATCCACTCCCTAATGAGTATGTATATGTACATACATGCATACACATATATGAATAGACACCCCATGTATATTCCTTTAACAAGGATATCTCCTCTGAGCTCTAGATTTTTAAATAATCAGCTGCTGTGATTTATATCTCTACTAAATATGCCTCACAGTCATCTCAGATTTGGGGTAATTGAAGAAAAATTCCTGATTACTCCAAAGAAATGTGCTCTTCCCTCAGTCTTTCTGTTTCAGGAAATGGCATCCCTATCCACCTAGTTATTCCATTGGCAAACATGGGAATGATACCTGCTGCTAATTTTCTATCACTCTACATCTAATCCCTTGACAAATAGTGCCTGTTCCACTTTGTAGAAGTTTCCTAGGGCTGCCATAATAAAATTCCACAATGTGGGTGGTTTTAAGCAACAGAAATTTATTTTTTTTTCAGTTTTGGAGGCTAGATGTCTAAAATCAAGGTCCATATTGGATTGGTTCCTCTGGGGCCACTTTCTCTGGCTTGCACATGGCTGCCATCTTGCTGCCTCTTCAAATGGGGTTGGGGTGTGCAGAGATGGGCACAATTCAGCTCATGATATAACTGCAATACATAGATCTCAAACCTAACCAGTTGTTTCTTTTTTCACTGTTATCTTTTGCGTGTGTGTGTGAAGTACGTAGTTTTTGCTTAGTCTATTCTACCTGGCATTCAATATTCTTTGTTAATCTATCTCTAATAAGTTATACTTCAAAAACGTATCCCTTTAAAATCAAATGGAAAAACATTTTAATTCCAGGTACTTCTCACGTAGCACAAATAATAAAATCCAAACTTTTAATCGTGACCGACTCTGCCCTACCTCATCTGATTCTCGCTCCTCTCTCTAACTTCATCTTGTGTCACACTTCTGCTTACATATAATGCCCAAGCTACATTCACCTTTTTCTAAGTCACGAGGACGCTACATTTTTATCTCCTTACAATCTTCCAATGTCAGAATTATTCTACCTGGAATACACTTCCCTTTTTCTACTGCTAGGAGAAACTTTATAGGCCTGACCTGCCCGCTTCTCATGCCTCAGATTTCATCTGGAAAATTCCCTTTTTGGAGCTTTTAAATTTTTTTTTTTTAACTACCCAATCTATGGTGATCTCTCCTTGTGTTCTCTTTCAAGGTACTTATCTGTTTTGTTTTGTTTTTTTACTCAGGTATATACTTTAAGTTCTGGGATACATGTGCAAATGTGCAGGTTTGTTACATAGATATATACGTGTGCATGTTCTCACTCATAAGTGGGAGTTGAACAAGGAGAACACATGGACACAGGGATGGTAACATCACACACTGGGGCCTATCTGTTTTATACTAGTTACCAATTTTTATTTAATTGGTCTTCATCTTTTTGTTTTTTATGAGTGTGTTAGCTCCATCATTACAAACTCCTGCCTAAAGTAGTGCAAGACACATGGTGAGTGCTTCCTAGGTCTTTAGTGAATAAATGGGTTGAACAACATGGTAAATCTTATATATGGGTATTAGTTATGTCCATTGGAGAAATATCTATTCCAACAGCTCACGTATTCCTGCATAACAACTCAGCTAGAGTTCTCTCTTCCCGGTACCAAATTCCTGATTTCCTGAGAAATTTCTCAGGTGAGATGGTCTCCAGACTTTTCATCTTTATGACTGTTTTCAATTGATCTTAGCTTGTCACAGTTCTTTGATGCCACAATTAAACAAAATACTCCAGATTTCAGCTGCTCAGCATGGTTGTAATACCCTTATTTCTTCATTCCAGAGAAATAAACAGGGAGCATCTATGTAGCCAAACTGAATTTATAATGATGAATGTCTCATATGAGGAGAATAAGGCTTTCAAATCCCTGAAGTCAACTGATCATTTACATATTTAACACATAATTAATAAGCACTTACACCATATAAGATAGTTGTAAGGTGTTTGGGAAACTGAAATGACAACACAGAGTCCCTGCCCTTCTGATGAATGCCTTGTATTTGTAGTGAGAGCCAATGAACAGCAAGCCACCAGACAATTATTAATGGCAAGTGTGTCAAATGTCTCAGAGAAGAGACAAAGGAAGTTGTGAGAGGTGTGGAGTCTGTTTGTGGGAACAGAGGGGATGACCTAGTATGGAAGGGCAGAGAACATTTATTTACCTGAATACGTAACGGTTGACCAGCAATTCGAAGGATACTAATGAAATTTAGTCATGCTCATCAAAGGGAACAGAGCGTACAAAAAAATTGAGGCAGAAGGAAGTGGAACACATTCTAGGTAAAGAAAGTTAAGGTGAGGGAATAAAAAGGACAAAGAGGTCAGTGACAATTGATAACATTTCTGATAAATTGTTTGCTAAATATTAGGATAAAAATCAGTGAGTCTTGGCTGGGCACGGTGGCTCACGCCTGTAATCCTAGCACTTTGGGAGGCTGAGGCAGGTGAATCACCTGATGTCAGGAGTTCGAGACCAGCCTGGCCAACATGGTGAAACGCCGTCTCTACTAAAAATATAAAAAATCAGCTGGTCTTGGTGGTGGGCACCTGTAATCCCAGCTACTCGGGAGGCTGAGGCAGGAGAATCACTTGTACTCTGGAGGCGGAGGTTGCAGTGAGCTGAGATTGCGCCATTGCATGCCAGCATGGGCGACAAGAGCAAAACTACATCTCAGGGAAAAAAAAAAAATCAGTGAGTCTTTGTAATAATAATAATATGATTGAAAGGATTGTAAACAGAGACTAACTCAGATTTACACATTTTAACAACTAATTTTCATTTCAGTCAGAGGAGCGATTTGAGAGAGGTAAGAGTGAATGTGAAGATTCAAGTCAGGAAACTGTTACATAAGTGAAAATGGTGGCATCAGTATGGATGAAGAAGAGAAGTGTCCAAGAGACCTTTGGAGGCAAAATTAATAGAATGTGTCAATGGTTAGGTATAAGGAGAACGACTGGATCTGGATAAGAGTCTCTGTTAGTGAATCTGCTGTATGCACTGCTGGTTCATATTCAAGTGACAGTTAGTTAAAATACGTTGATCTAGATATTTATTTATATTTAGAATTAAGTGTTTATTACTTTATACAATTGAATTTGTGATCTTAAATGTGTGTGTGTGTGCGCTTGAGAGACAGTGTGCGAGAGAGAGAGAAGGGAGAGAGAGACACACACAGAGAGACACACACAAAACATGGTGACAGAAAATAACAATTTATTTGTCTCACAAATATGCAATCTGGGGAGTCCTTTTCTGTTGGAATAGCTTGTCTTTTGACGCTGTCTTTCAGGGTCATCTTGAATAAACTGGGTGTGAAGGGTCCATGTCCAAGATAGCTCCACCTGTGACTGGCATTTGGCACTAGCTATTGGCTGGGGGCTCAGTAGGAGCCGTAACACAGGGGATGTAGTACCTCTTTACACAGGCCATTCTATAGGGCTGCTTGCTCTTCCACACAGCATTGCAGCTGTCTTTCATAAGTCAGTGTTCGAAAATGTAGGAAAAGAAATCTGTCAGTGTCTTAAGACCTAGGTCTGTAAATTGGTACAGATTCATATCTGACATTATTCTTAGTCAAACAGTCACTAAGCTTGTTCAGCTTCAAGGTGCTGGTGGAGGGGGGCTGGGCTGGGAGGGAGAGAGCTGAAAAATCGCTAGTTCTTAATGTAGTCACCATTCTCAATGAAAGGAATATTAAAGAATGTGTGATATGTGGTGTACACTCTGTTCATTGACATCTTCTTGCTGGATTCTATCATTCAATATGTTAGGTATTATTCCATAATCAATGACATCCGCATATCTGAAGTGATTTCCAAGTCAGTGGCCACTGTTTCAACATAGTGTCAGTGACATACAACTAGAAACATTTCTCCATTATAATGCAAACTTCTAGAGGGCAGGAATATTATCTTATCCCATAATATCAGCCTTTGGACAGCACTTGATAAATATTGTTTTTCTAGCTCACTAATTGAGATCCTTTTAGTTGTTATAGAATGTTATTTAACCAAACAATCCATATTTATCTTTCCTTTCTTCAGGAACATGAGAGATTATTTCAAATACCTTGTAAGAAGAAGAAGCATATGTACTATGCTTACAACATTCTGCTCTGTGACATCCCTAGCAGTAGTTGTTAGATTAATAGTATTATTTCTTAGTATAGCCAGGCTGGTTTCTATTTATCCCCATTTTGTTTTCTATAAATTCACAAACCACCTATTCTGTAACATATTCCATAATTTTTACAGAGACCACTATTAAATTTAAAGTTTATTAAATTTAATACAGCACGATTTCTAGAATTCAGCCCCTTTTCCCATTTAAAATAAAGCCCGTATTTATCACCTACTACTATTTTTTCCTGTGTCCACTTATTTTCCAAGATTTTTCAAACGTAGTTGGAAATACTTTAATAAGAACACTTATACTTTCTTTAAGTATACTGTGATGTAATTTTTCTAGACCAGGACATTTGAAAAAATGATAACATACCTAAGGATTCTTTCATTTTCTTGATTTCTCGGGTATTATTTTACTTTTAAACATTGTTGGTCCATGCTTACAAAGTGAAAAATAATTCTTTTTTGATTGAAGATGGAATCAAAGCAGGAACTGAGTTATGTTTCCTCCTGTTTTCTTATATCATTAAACATTCTGTGCCATGAAGGCAGAACTTTTTTCACACTTCCTGTTATTTTTACACATTTGAAATTTTTTACTTGTTTTATCCTTCTTTATGTGGGCTTCTTTCTCTCGTTCTAATATCCTTTTTTAAAAAAATCTTAGAATAAGGGTTTCTACTGATACAAATGACTGACTTGTATTATTTTCATCATAATTAACAAGATTTATATATATTATGCATTTTCAGCAATTTATTTTCTTTTAATATTTAAACAAAATTTCTTGAAGTTGTTGTTGTTGTTTTTTTTTTTTTCTGAGACAGTCTTACCCTGTGGGCCAGGATGGAGTGCAGTGGAGTGATCTCGGCTCACTGCAACCTCCGCCTCCCAGGTTCGAGCAATTCTCTGCCTCAGCCTCCTGGGTAGCTGGGATTACAGGTGCCCGCCAACACGCCTGGCTAATTTTTGTATTTTGTAGAGATGGGGCTTCACTATCTTGGCCAGGCTGGGCTTGAACTCCTGACCTCGTGATCCACCTGCCTTGGCCCTCCAAATTGCTGGGAATACAGGCATGAGCGACCGTGCCTGGCCTAAGATAAAATTTTTTATCAAAAATTTCAAGCCTTTTGGGGGGAAATTTGTTTACCAAAGTCCTTTTTATATATGCCTAATTTTTAATACTATGGAGAATTTGACAGTCTCAATTATGGAGAAGACAATTTTATAGTAGGTTTTTCTTTGATTTTACTATTGAAGATTATATCTCAAGCAGATTTGTCATTTCTATATTAACACTGTCTTTCTATGATCTTAATTGCTTTTACTAAGGGGAAAATTGGTAAATAGCTCCTCAAAAAGTTCTTTATTTTAAAGCCATCTGACCTACTTAATTGGCTCTTTCAATGTCAACATCTGAAAAATTTCTTTATGTCCTAGAGCCCATTAAGTATTATCGCGAAGTTGATGCTGCCCGGATTGCAGGCATAACACTCAGGTGACATCTTAATCCTTAGGACATTAACTATAAAGCAATTACTCAGTGACTTAAAAAGAAAAACAAACTGGTAATTTGATATCAATTATCTGAATGCATCTTCACATCTTTGTTATAGGAAAGGGAAAGGGATTCAACATGCATTTTATTAATCCTTTTCCCTTTGTGCCTCTCTTGAATCAAACTGAATTAGAAATAATAAAACCTTCACTTTAATCTGTCATTAAGATAAGAAAATGCAGCTCCAGATCAGTTTATTCAGTTTCCCCATAGGCTACGAATGAAGTATCCTCATTGAACAAATGCTACCTTCTGAATAACTGGAGGCATAAAACAGGAAGAATTTCATGTTTCACACATGCAACTGTATTTTAATTTGAATCAGAATTTCATTTTGCATGCTGTCCTCATTTCAGGGCCCTTGGTAACAACGAAATATATACCAAGCCAATTTTTTCAAAACTAACTTATAAATTAGGAAAAATAATCTAAATTAAGCCCAAATATTGGCAATGATGAATCATTCCATTTATCCACTCTCCATCATTCTATAGCAACAATTTACTGCTGTGTTTCTTTAACTTGTTCCATCATCAGTGTAAACTGGTGTGTTTACTAAAATATGCACACCCTGACTTCCTTCCACGAGGATTCTGATTCTTTAGGCTTTTTAGGCTTATATTTTTAACTATAACCACATGTGATTCCTATGATCAGACAAGTTTGAGAAATGATATGCTTTCAGGTCCTTGGTTTATAGATAAGGAAACTGAGACACAAGTCACCAAGAGTGAACAGCCCAGGATTACCCAGAGAGGTAATGACCAAGTTGAAATGAGAATCCAGGTTTTGATGGTCTGTTACTTTTTCACATTTTCAAAACCATTTATATTTGATATATTTTTCTTTAAATTCCTAAGTGAGATAATTATTTTTTTCTCTGGAGTACTTTTTTTAATCATTATATTAGATTACTTGAACAAATTTATGCTGTATTATCTTTTCTTATTTGTTAAGATATAGGCATTATTTCCTGGGACTTGCATTAGAACTGCTTATAGTAGGCACCCTTCAATTGATATGAAGCCACTCTGATTACCTTGTCTTATCTTGGCCCAGATAGAGAGTTGATCAAACATCTTATAACCACTGAGAGTGTTGATGGGTACAATTGAATACTCAGGGAGGCAATCTAATTCCTTTGAAATTAATTAATTAAAATTATAAATGGACTTCATGGAAGTGAAAGAGCTATTCATAGAACTAATAAAATGTTATTAACGCATTGAGCTATTCATAGAACTAATAAAATGTTATTAATGCATTCATTTAAGAAGAATATGTGTTATGCTTTTGTTCCAGCAGCACATATGCCATATGTGAAATCTCAAAGGAGATTATCATGGCCCACAGTGCAAAGACAACCAAAACACAGTAGTGAAGCAGTATCGCTTTTGAGACAGACCAAAGTTTGAATTCTGACCCAGCCTCCTATGACTTTGTAGACTTGGACAAATCATTTTACACCAAATTTTAGTATTTTTTAAAAAAGAATTATTAGGATAATACTGCTTATTTTATATTATTAATATAAAGATTAAGAATAACATAGGAAATGCCAAATACAGTGGCAGAAGTCAAAGGAACTTTAAGAAGTGGTAACTATTAGTGCTGTTGACAAGCATATTGTATGACTCTGGGTTAAACACAGAGGAGGTAAAGACAAATACGAAAAGCTCCTGTTGTTAAGGCAAAGGAAAGTTTTGATCTGAAATATTGGAGATAGCACTGAGCGGAGTGAAAGAAAATGGTTCTATATTTCACGTAGTAACAATGGTCTACTTACATTTTATTTAGCCTAGAGACTACTTGCCTTATCAAATATATCAAGCACTCAGCAAAGTTAAAAAGAGCATATATATATATGCATTAAGCAGTTGTCTTGAGGTACTAACTTTTATGAGAACTTTTCAGAACTTACAGATAACCAGGAGTCTGACTGGTTATCTGTAAGTTCTGAACACGTTTAAATTCATTTCAAAGATATTATGTATATGATAGGGTTGATTTATGATTTTACAAGTAACATTTAAAACACAAATCTGTCCTTATTTCTGAATATAATGCCTAGTTATAAGTGACATATAAAACCAGCATTCAGATATATCCCGAATTATGTCAAAGAATTTTATTTAATCAAACTTGGGTAATGAAAAATTAGCCCATAATTCAGGAAAAATGTTAGAATTTTAAATTCAAAATTTGATTTCTTTCTGTGAAAATAGAAATAATAAACTCAAAATATCTATTAAATATCAAAGTACTCACAGAAATGAGAAAGTAGTACTGGAATCTGTAAACCTACTTTTCATTCTTGATTATTTAATAGTAATCACCTTAATTCTCAAGAGTGGCAAAATAATGGAGTCAAGACATGTGTTAACTATAACAATTTCATGTTTATTTCAATCTACATGATTAAAAGTTTGCTGAAAGAGGCATTGAATGTAAAGTTTTATTCTGAGGTGAACATTTCTAGCCAATGTCAGACTACTTTTAACCTTCTGAAAAACACTTACAGCATATGACTTTGGCAGTATAATTGAGTGTTTCTGTAGTAAGTCTCAAGTAATTGGAAAATTAAATTTCTGTCATGTGTTTACAGTAAAGAGCAGATTGTAATAATCATTAAAAACTTAGATCATAAAAATTAAAATTTAAGGTTAAACTCTATAGCTGTTATTAGGCACTGAAGTTTCAAAATGTGTTAAGTGGTGTTCTAGGATCATTACTATGTGTTACTAAATTGCAACATTCTTTCTAGGCAGTTATTATGTGTAAGAGTTAATTTGTTACAACTACCAGTATTTTCATTTCCTAAAATTTGTGGATTCTGTCAATTACTTTAATGCAAAAAGAAAACAGGACTGGAAACTTTGGGAGAGAAGATTATACATGTTGTGGGACAAATACATCTTATTCTTCTGAGTCTCTGTAAATAATCACTATGTAGCAAAGACATCAAATTCTCACATCTATGCCCATGGAGTTCATAAAAAATTGTGAAATTCCATTAGAATTCAATAGAAATTTTAGAATCAGATCAGCTCTCCTGTTAGGTAAAGAAAATTGATGTTGATACCTGAACAGCATATAAGATCTAGAATAATATATCAAAAGAGGTTTCTTTCCAACTTGTATATTTTCCTCATGTCTGTTGGAATGTGAAATGGAACCAGATTCTAGGTTTAACACACCTAAATTTTGATCAAATTCCTATATCATCCATTTGACAAATTTGACACTTTAATTTACTCTTTCTTTTTAACATAAGCATTCCATTTCTATCTAGATGATGATGATAGATAGATAGATAGATAGATAGATAGATAGATAGATAGATAGAGATGATATTAATAGGAGTCCTCTATGTCTCCTGATATCTTAATAAGAATGCTTAAAAAACCCAATTTCATACTTGTGGAAATTACAAACCCCTCAACACACAGTTTGACATTGCACATTAGACATTCATGTTCCTAAAATTTTCTTTAATTATAGCCCTTTTTCTTTTCCATATTCTTTTCTCCAATTTCTTCTCATTTTCTCCAGGAAAAATGAGCAAAAATTTATTTTATCTTCTCTTGTAATCCTTGTACCTCTGTCATCAAATCACACTGCCAAGCAACCCACTAATGCATTTTTCCAAAGATATTTATTTCCTCCCTGAGAAACGTTATGGTGCCAGCTATAATTAATTTAAATATTGCATAAATAAATCAATATCAACATTGGTATTGATATTGCTGATTATATTTTGCGTATCATCTTGGCTAAGAGGGTTAATTCTGAAATTAGAATCCTGGGTTTAATTTGTAGTATTACCACTTACTCATTTAAGGTTTTTAACTTTTATTGAAACTTGATTTCTTCAACAGTAAGGTGGAGTGGGATAGACAGTCCTCACATTGGACAGTTGTTGTGGAATTAATCGTAAGGAGTATTAGTACTGATTACCATCCCAGCCAATCATAGTCAGTTTCCTTAAATATAAAATGGAAATAATAATACCACCTACTTCCTAAACTTATTATGATGTATAAGTGAAAAAAATGCAACTAAAATGCTAACACAATTCATGGTTCACATTAGTGAGTAATATATTTTATTGCTACTACAATTAGCAATAAACGGTGGTAACACCATTTTTCTATACACAGTATCTCTTTAATATATCTAGCAATTAATTCTAACAAATAATTATTTATATTATTTTAATAATATTTTTACAAATAATATGAAACCAGATAGTTTATTATTAACCATCCTAGAAACAAGCATTTCTACTGGGTCCACATGTTCAAACTCAAGCATTAGCATTTATTTAATAGATAAATTAAAAATATCTAGTAAGAAACACACACTCTCCATTTCATGGTTTTAGATGTCCAAACCATTATTTAGTAGTAAATTTCACATAAAAAGAAGATAATTTGTAATTCTTGTTACTCATGCATCTAAATGTTTATAATAGGAGGACAGTCTTCTGGGGATAGTCTTCATAGATTACTGTTTCTTATACAATTGGACCCCTAAACAATGTGCAGGTTAGGGGCACTGACACAAGAGCAGTGAAAAATCCATACATTACTTTTGATGCCCCAAATCTTAACTACTAATATAACCTACTGTTGACTAGAATCTTTACAGATTACATACACACTTGATTAACATATAGACTAGTATTTACATATATTTTATGCATTAATGACATACGTTTTTCTTACTGTTTTTGGTATTTCTAGACTGCATGGTTCATCTGAGTTTTTTTCAAATTGTCACAAATCTCCAAAAATTCTTTCGATATATTTATTGAAAAAACATCTGCATATAAACAGATCTGCACAGTTCAAACCCGTGTTGATCACAGGTCAACTGCATATTTATACTATGTGTATCTTGACAAGGCTAATACAAAGAGCAGTTAGACAAGGAAAACATTAATTATGGTATTAAACTGAATCAAAATAATTAACTTAGAAAACTATAGGTAGTTTTCTATGTATTATATAGAAAGATTAAGGCATATCTAGCATCTGTTAAAGAAACTGTAACCAGAAAGAGAGAATAACTTAAATGGTGCAAAAGCCATTTCCAAAATTAAATACTTTGGCTACGTTCATACTCATCTCCTTAGTTCAGCTCTTGAAGCAGTGATCTGGAAATTATTCCTAAAGGTCTTTGCTTATTAAAATGATTTGCTATTATAGCAATAACACAATCTTATTGTAGATAGCATCTGAAAGAATCAGTGCAATCCTCTACATCTTGCCTCCAAGTCTAGGGTTTTTCATCTTTTTTTAATACATCACTCTATTCTCCTGGCTAAGTTCATATCCTCTTGGTTTAAAGCCAATTTTTAATTGAATTCAGTTAGTTTAATTGCTCCTCAGAGATGTCCATAAAATGTGCTCTCCCAGATTTTCTAGCAGAAATGCCATTGTCTCTGCTCAGCATTCCCAAGCAGACAGCAAAACTGCCATCAAGCTCCATCTTGCTCAACAATGACTCTTTAATGTGGACATCTCGTGTGCTTTGTATTTCAATTATAATTTAGAATGAATTAAAATCTATTTAAATGGATAGCATCCTCTCTTAGTACTTGATGGAAATTCATTTCAGAACATTCTATCTCCTGAAGGTAGCACAGTAAAAAAGTGTGTCATCCTTTACATCATTAATTTTATGTCATCAGTTTTATTTTCCTTATAATTTAATCCTACATTTTTATTGATTTTCATTAACCAAATAAAATACAGTGATGTATTTGTTTCATATACTCTTCATAACTGAAGCATCAAAGTTTTACTCAAAGATAAATTTAGAAGTCCAGATTTCTGTATTCTGATATTATAGAACAGATTTTAGAATCAGGGATCTCATGAAAGCAAGTCAAGTTATTTTCTATGGTACTGAAGCATAATATTGTTTCAACATAAAAATATCTCATGGAATGAAGTCTAAGGTTACAACATCATTTATACTAATGAACATCATGTTAGAGTTTCACAATTTATAGTTTATGAAGTAGTCGTTTCACATGTATTTGATCACATATCAACTCTGTGAAACACAAACAAACAAACAAACAAGAACAGCATTATTATTCCCAGTTTATAGATTAGGAATTAGCAAACTTGGGCCAAATCTGACCAGCAACATATTTGTGTAAATAACTGTAGCAGATTACAGCCATGCCCAGTCACTTATATGTTATTTATGGCTGTTTTGGAGCTACAAGCCAGAGTTAAGTAGTTGTGACAGAAGCTATAGGGTCCACAAAGCCTTACATGGAAAATTTTGGAGGCAGATTAGGCTGGAAACTAGCACACTGAATCCAACACTGTTGGAAATCTGAAGCCTAATTTCATCACCAAGCAAGTGTTCCACATATGCCTAAGTTACTCTGTCTTTTAGCCAAATGTCTGAGATGGACATGATAGAGATAGTACAAAGAGACTTTCTTTCCTTTTCCTTCTCTCCTGACAACTTATGTTTATTTGACCCCTCAGATAGTAAATTCCATTAGGTATATTTTCATTGTAATCTGAAGAAAACTCATTATTCCTGTTCCTGCTGACAAGTCCTTTAGACTGATTTGTAAAATATACCATAATAAAGTCTTTTATAAGATAATTTGAAATAGCATTTACTTTTGAGGAAGGTAAACCAGGTCATTCATCTTTTTCTGTTACTACAGTCCATTCGCTAGTTTTTGTCCACATTCTAATTCTTATAAACACTGACTCTACATTATTCTTAATTTAATATTTTCATAAATTTGTAATTTAACACTAGAAAAAATGTGTCCTATTTATAAATCCTCTTGAAAATATAAAATGCAAAATGCATTTTTATAGTTTAGAGATCATTGGAAGACATACGAAATTTTAAATGTTTTAAATTGTTTTATTTTACTAGATAATTAAAAATTCCAAATACAACGTTTTAATAGGAAATAATATACCTGTTTTCGGAAAAGAGACACTTTAGCATGGGATGTATGGATAGGCTCCAAATAGATTGAAATCTAACTTAGAATTCCATTCCCTTTATTATACACTATACATTCCCCACTGATTTGATAATATTTGTTTAGCATCCATTATGTTCCAAGCATTATTTTAGGTCCTGTGACACAGCAATGAACAGAATAGAAAAGTTCTCAGATCTCTAGATGCATATGCCATGTGGTGCTAAGTGCTATGATTATGAATAAACCCACGTAGAGGAGTAGAGAGTGACGGAGAAGGTGGGGTCAGCTGTTTTTTACAAGTGGTCAAGAAAGGCCTCTGTGGTCTTTGAGAAGAGACCCAAAGTAGTGAGTGCAGGACAGTTTCTGTGTGACCTTGGCTGACCAGGCTCCCCACCCTTTTTCTTCCTTGAAGTTGGTAGAATAACTGTAGAATACGCTGTGAATGCAACATCCTGAGATAAGGGGAAGTGGCTGGAAGAGCCCAAGCTCTGTTCCTGTACCCCCAGAACAATTTAGCCCAATGCATAAGGTACTCTGGGGTGTAAAACCCAGCGAGGAATGTTTTCAGGGTCTCTCACCTGCAGCACAATGTGAGACACATGCAGAAAAGACTCCATCTGCCCTGGACAGCCTTCCTGAACAGCTGACCATTAGTCTTAGGCTTTTACTGTCCCCTACTACTTCTCTGTGAGTGAGAAGTTGCTTCACTTAACTTGTTTGTATGAGTGCTGTTCCACTGAACTCACACAAATGAATTAAAACCAGTCCATGGTATTGGTGAGGTGTTTACAGTCCTCCTCTGGAATTGATACTGGGGCACAGTGAACCTGCTTCACCATAAGGAATTCAATCAGTCTTGTATCTGAAGCCAGAGGTATTTGAAATGGTAGAGATAATAAGTGCCAAGGCATGAGCTAGATAGACATTTGCTTACTGTGTTTTTGGTACAAGAAAGTTTGAAGGAAAAGGGGAGTTGATGGAAGATACAGTCAGAGAGAACTATGTGGCCCAACACTGAGCTTCCAAACAAACAAAAAAACTGTCCTTGTCCTCCAGGGCACCACTGTGCTCTGTGCCCTAAAAGCTGCCGTCTAGACTCCTTGAGCTGTTGCAGGCTCTTCTCAGGCCACTGTGTTACATTTTACCACACAAATGAGAGGTTTCTGGGATTTATCAGATAACTCACTATCTTATTTCAATAAACACCATGATAATTAAACTCATTTTATTTTCTTATTCCAAGTCTCTGTTCATGGGTTGACACTTTTGAAACATTTTACTATCTTATTAATAAAGTCAGATGTTTAATGTCATTTTCTCTTAACTATACATTACATTTTAGGTTTGCCCATATCTTCCTTATATTTACTTGAACATTTTGTTTCTCTTCATAACTATTTCTTTAGTGGACTAATGTGTCCCATTTTTAACTTATTTCCACAAATAAATTATGATGATATATGGTGATACAGGTTTCATATATGTTTAAATCACTTCAACTTATAAATTAAAGTTTATTTTGGAGACTAAAATTTAGGCATCACTTTCTTCTACAGAATAGTAATGGGTGAATAATTTCTTCATGTTGCATATTTCTTGATTTATGAATGAGATTCTTAAGAGTTGTGAACAGAAATTACATATATATGTATATATATAATTTCACAAGGAATGTTTGTTTTTAAAAAATATGAACAGTTCATACTTTGAAGAAGAAAATATTCAGAACTAAACAAAATAAGATTTTTGTTTACAATTATTCATATTGTTGCCTATGCATAAATACATGAGAATATATGTACACAGTTGTATCATCCTGTATATATTTTGTAACATACTTTCTTAAATGGAAAAGAAAATTTAAATGCTTCATTAAAGTGATATATTTTGCATTTCAACTTAAAAGCAATTGAATAGAAAAGCTGATACTAGAGTATGAAACCATTTATGTAATCCTAAAATTCAAAATTATTTTATATATACAACACAGAAAACAAACATAACAGTTTCAAGATAGGGTCTACCACTAGAAAAGGAGGACAGAAAAAAGGAGAGTGGTGTGAATGTTCTTAAAGCTATCCGTTGAGTGTTATTTTTTGATATAATAATCTTTGAGACTAAATAATAAACAAATAATTGTCCTAAAACATTACTTTTAAAATCTTATTCCCCAATTTAGAAAATTTCAAACTGTAAAATTTAACATCTGTTAAATCTTACTATATATTTCTCACTTCTTTCATGAAAATTAAAACTTTCTACCAATAACATTTAAAAATATATATATTTGGTATTTCTTTAAAAACTTTTTTCTACATCTTCATTTTAATGGCCACATAAAATTCCATCATATGAATGTGCTATAATCTGTTTAAACCTTCCCCTATGTGTGATCATTTTGAATGTTTTCAGTACTTTGGTACTAGTAATCATATTGCAGTGATAAATTTTTTACCCAATTCTACTGATATTTAAAAATAAGTCCTTTCTGAGTGAAAATGATAAATATGTCTAAGGAGTTTCATATATTTATATTGCCAACTTATCAAATGCCATAAATGAGTCTGTGTTAATTTCTACTCTAAATAACAATAAGAGATAGTGATCAATTTAATAAACCATCTACCAAGCAGTAGTTAGTATTTAAATAGTTTTCTATTGATATGAAATTAAGACAAACCATCATTTCTTAAAATATCATTTAGTGAGGATTAACTTATTTTCATGTGTTTATTAACTATTTACATTTCTTCAATGTAGTACAGTGGTTAAGGGCAAGGCCTTCACAATCAGAGATAAATGAGTTTGAGAAGAAGTTCTGATATCATTGGATGTATTCCCCTGGAGGAGTTAATTAATCTCTCTAGGTCATTATTTTCTTTTATGCACACAAATTGTATTTTATTGTTTGCTAGGGCTGCAGTAACAAAGGAAAACAAACTAGGTGGCTTACAGACAGAAATTTATCATCTCACAGTTCTGAAGGATACAAATTCAAATCAAGGTGGTGGCAAGGTTGGTTCCTTCTGAGGGTTGTTAGGGAAGGATCTGTATTTTCCTTTCCAAAGTCTCTAGACAATTTCCAATATTTTATTGGGTATGGATAAAAAGTGGATAAATTATTCTTAAAAACAATTTGGTTCATCAACAGACAATGTTCAGAAAAGGAAAATGCAAACATGGAGAGGAAGAAATTATTCACAATCTGCATGTGAATATTTACTAACAGGTTTAAATGTAACCCATGGAGGATTTTAAATGCTTGTAACTAAAAGGCTAGCCTCAATAATTGCCCAGCTTGAATTTTTATCAACAATTCAGACAAGAAGTTGATTTTACAAGATAGTTGTAAAAGGTTAAAAATATATCAGCTATGCATATAAGAGCTTTGATATGGACAAAGAAAAAAGATGACCAAGGTCTCATCTTTACTAATGACCTAGTGTCCTGGAATTAGAAGACACTTAGTTTCCTCAAGCTGTGATATAGACCAAAGAGAAAATGGCAAAGGAAATGATTGAAGCCAGAAGACTGGTAAATTAGAAGGAGAGCCAGGTGCTCTGGATTATGCAGCAGGTTCCCATTGGCTACTTTGCACCTCTCCAATCAAGACTGTTTTTTGTTGCCAGAATAAATGTCCTATAACATTATTTTTAGAATCTTATTTCGCAATTTAGAAAACTTCAACTACACAAAATGCACACTTCTCTGTTATTGTTTCAAGATGTTTTGTAATCTTTTTTCACCCTCTCCTTCCAGGCACAGTTAAGCTTCTCTGGAGTTGGAACTATTTATTTTGCCAACCCACAAATGCATCATGATAATTTCTCTCTCTAATTCCCTTTCCAGGTTATTCCCTAGCCATAAATTAAATTGGGTTCAATAAATATATTCACTGAACTCATCTTTTATATAAAACACTGTGAGAGATACTAAGATGAATCAAAACACTGCCCTCACTGCTGCACATAGTGTTTTTACATGCCAGCTGCTGAGAAGATACACGAGGTAAAGAATGAAGAAATGAACAGTTATTATAACTTTCTGTCTTACACTTTGCCCCTTCATTTTTGAAAAAAGTAAAAATATCAAGATTCTTTTATTCTATGAAGCCTTTCTTAACTACTCCAATTATTTATAATTTCTTTAAGTTAGAGCTCTTTCAGTCTGTACTCCTTGCTATTAAACTGGTGATCCAAGGGCCCATAGTACATTATGCAGACTCTCAGGCTCCACTGCTAACCCACCAAATCAGAATCTGCCTTTTAATAGAATCTCCAGTGAGATACACACACACACACACACACACACACACACACACACACACACACACACATATCCAGTGATATGCATATGTGTGTATATATATATAAAAGCACTTGTCATACCATAGAATTTGCCATTTTTTGGTATATAATTCTGAATTGTTGAGATTTGTCATAAGCCCCAGAATCCCCTTGTGGCCCTAAATAAATGCTTGCTTATTGATCACATTGAGAAAATGACATAACTGTAATAATTCACAAACGCAACATAAAATACTTAGTAGTGGTGAGAAATGTAGTCCTATAACTCCACCACAATAACCAAAGGAAATTAATAATAATACAGTCACATATAGTTTATTTTGAGAAAAAATTAAATTTCCTAATAATGTTCTTCATAACTTTTATAAAACATTCAGACTTCAGTGATATTTAAAGCATAGAATTTAGGTGTAGTCTCCTTTTATCTGGAAGAGCCACTCCCTTCCATTTATGCCTTTCATGATGTTGGTGTTGATATTTTTCAAAAATTTCAGACCATTTGTCTGATATTTGAATTTGTCTGAATACGACCTGTGTTAGGCTTCTCTAGAGGGACAGAACTAATAGGATATAAAGGAATTTATTAAGTATTATTAATTCAAATGATCACAAGTTCCCACAATAGGCTGTCTACAAGCTAAGGAGCAAGGAAGCCAGTTCGAGTCCCAAAGCTGAGGAACTTGGAGACTGATGTTCAAGGGCAGGAAGCATCCAGCACAGGAGAAAGATGTAGGCTGGGAGGCTAAGCCAGTCTAGCCTTTTCACATTTTTTTTTTTTTTGCCTGCTTTATATCCTAGCCTCACTGGCAGCTGATTAGATGGTTCCCGTGCAGATTTAAGGATGGGTCAGCCTCCCCGAGCCCACTGACTAAAATGTTAATCACCTTTGACAATACCCTCACAGACACAGTCAGGATCAATACTTTGCATCCTTCAATCCAATCAAGTTGACACTCAGTATTAACCATTACAAGTCTGCCTCTTGTCAACTTGAACCCATGCACATCTCCAGAGATCATACATCACCTTCAAATAAAGACAATAATGTCATAATTACATCAAACTTAATACAACTCTCCTTTGTACAACCAGAAATGCACCAATCCCCAATCAAATGCTATTCCATAAAGTTAACAATACTTAAGTGCTGAAGTGAAATATATAAATCTTATGTCACATGATAAAGGAAGAAGAAAATAAAATGAAGCTGTTTTAAGTACAAGTGTATACATGTACAAACATGTTTTTAACAAAAGAAGGAGGAAATACTCATGACATTTATAATCCTCGTTTCTGCAGCTGGTCACGTGGTCATAGCTGGTATTGATTACTACCTTCTACCACCTGTTCTGTATTCCCTTTGCCTTTAGCAAGCAGGTTGCGGTTTTTTTTCCTGGTGGAGTGACCAAAATCTTCATTCCTGAAGGATCTGGGTCATTTGTAGCCCTGTCTAGATTGGGCTGTTGTAGTTTCCCATTGACCTTAATCACAGGGCATGGTAATACTAAGAGCAACCCTAAGGGATCTCCTGTATTCCATGAGTACTCTTCCTTACCTCCACTGTGGAGTAGTAGACTGATTTCATCTTGATAGCCTGGGTCAATCACCGCAGCCAACACTGTAATTCCTTTCTTAGCCTGTTGACTTAAAGGTAGAAGGAGCCCAAAGTGTCCAGGTGGCAATCTTAACTTCCAGTTTAATGGAATCATTGTTGTGTCTCCTGGTAGCAGCCTTCCTCCATCTGATACTACAACCTCTAGGCCAGTAGAACATAATTTCATGGAAACAGGAAGCAAAAATTTGCTAGTGGATCACTAGGGGTGATCATGAATGGTGCCACTTCCACTTTCATCCCTTGATTCCTGGACCTGTGAATCCTGGCTATGGGAGATACAGTATCATATATTGGAGGTTGATTCAGAGCATACATGGCCTTCTGGAGAACTTTGCCCCAGTCCTGCAAAGTATTGTCGCCTAGTTGGCATTGTAATTGTAACTTCAAAAGGCTATTCCACTGCTCTTACTATCCAGCTTCTTCAGAATGATGAGGAACATGGTAAGACCAGTGAATTCCATAAGCATGAGCTCACTGCTGTACTTCTTTAGCCGTAAAATGAGTGCCTTGGTCAGAGGCAATGCTGTGTGGAATACCATAATGGTGGATAAGGCATCCCATGAGTCCACAGATGGTAGTCTTAGCAGAAGCATTTTGTGTAAGATAGGCAAACTCATATCCAGAGTAAGTGTCTATTCCAGAGAGGACAAACCTCTGCCCTTTCCATGATGGAAGAGGTTCAATATAATCAACCTGCCACTAAGTAGCTGGCTGACCACCCCAAGGTATGGTGTCATAACGAGGGCTCAATGTTGGTCTCTGGTGCTGGCAAATTGAGCAAATTGGCAAACTCAGCAGTGGCCGTAGTCGGTTCAGCTTGGTGAGTGGAAGTCCATGTTGCTGAGCCCATGTATAACCTCCATACTTGCCACTATGGCCGCTTTGTTCATGGGCCCTTTAGGCAATGACAGGGTTAGTTGGGGAAAGAGGCTGAGTGGTATCCACAGATCCGGCTATCCTATCCACTTGATTATTAAAATCCTCCTCTGCTGAGGTCACCCGTTGGTGAGCACTCACTTGGGATATGAATATCTTCATAGTTTTTGACCACTCAGAGAAGTTCATCCTCATACCTCTTCCCCAAATTTCTTTGTTATCAATTTTCCAATCATGCTTCTTCCAAGTCCCTGACCATCCAGTCAAACCACTGGCTAAAGCCCATTAATCAGTGTATAATCACACATCTGGCCATTTCTCCTTCCATGCAAAGTGCACTGCTCGATATTCTGCCCACTGGGAAGACTTTTTTCGCTGCTCTCCTTCAGGGATGTCCTAGAAAGGGACTGTAGTGCTGCAGCTGTCTACTTTCAGGTGGTGCCTGCATATTGTGCAGAACCATCTGTGAATCAGGCTCTAGCATTCTCTTTCTCTGCCAACTGATCATAGGGAACTCCCTATGAGACCATTGTGAAGGCTGGGGAAGAGAAGGCAGGGTAACAGGCGCAGAGACCATGGGCATTTGAACCACTTCCTCATGTAACTTACTTGTGCCCTCAGGACCTGCTCGAGCCCAATCATGTATATACTGCTTCCATTTGATGATGGAATGCTGCTGTGCATGACCCACTTTATGGCTACATTGGTCAGAAAGCACCCAGTTCATGATAGGCAGTTCAGGTGGCTTGATGACCCATATTCAAATATTCAGTTTCAACCAAAGCCCAGTAACAGGCCGGGAGCTGTCTTTCAAAAGCAGAGTAGTTATCTGCAGAAGATGGCAGGGCCATGCTTCAAAATCCTAGAGGCCGCCGCTGTGATTCACCTATGGGGGGCCTGCCAAAGGCTCCAAACAGCATCTTTATCTGCCACTGACACCTCACACACCATTGGATCTGCTGGGTCATATGACCCCAGTGACAGAGCAGCTTGCATAGCAGCCTGGACATGTGGTGGAGCCTTCTCTCGTTCTGGACCCCATTCAAAACTGGAAGCCTTTCAGTTCACTTGATAAACAGGCTAGAGTAACACAACCAAATGAGGAGTATGTTGCCTCCAAAAACCAAATAGGCCCACTAGGCATTGTACCTTTTTCTCGGTTGTAGGAGGGACCAAATGCAGTAACTTATCCTTTACCTTAGAAGAAATCTCTTAACAGGCCCTACACCACTGGACCCCTAAAAATGTTACTGAGGTAGAGGGTCCCTGAATTTTAGTAAAATTTATTTCCTATCCTCTGGCACACAAATGTCTCACCAGTCAGTCCAGTGTGTTTGCTACTTCTTGCTCATTGATCCAGTCAGCATAATGTCATCAGTGTAATGGATCAGTGTGATATCTTATGGAAGCAAAAAGCAACCAAGGCCTCTCTGAATAAGATTATGACACAAAGCTGGAGAGTTGATACACCCCTGAGGTAGGACAGTAAAGGTACATTGCTGGCCTTGCTAGCAGAAGGCAAATTGCTTCTGGCAGGCCTTATGGTCAGGAGTGGAGGAAAAGGCATTTGCTAAGTCAATGGCTGCATACCAGGTACCAGGAAATGTGTTAATTTGCTCAAGCAATGCAACCACATCTCATATAGCAGCTGCAGTTGGAGTCACAACTTGGTTAAGCTTATGATAGTCTTCTGACATTCTCCAAGATCCATCTCTCTTCTGTACAGGCCAAATAGAAGAGTTGAATGGGGATGTGGTTGAACTCACCACCCTTGTGTCTTTAAAGTCGTTGATGGTGGCACTAATCTCCACAATCTCTCCAGGGATGCAATCTTGTTTTTGATTTACTAGTTTTCCAGGTAGGAGTAGCTCTGATGGCTTCTATTTGGCCTTTCCCACCATAATAGCACTCACTCTACCAGTCAAGGAGTCAATGTGGGGGTTCTGCCACCTGCTAAGTATTTCTATGCTAATTATGCATTCTGGCATTGAGGAAATGACCACAAGATGAGTCTGGGACCCACTGGACCCACTGTAAGTTGGACCTGAGCTAAAACTCAATTAATTACCTGACCTCCATAAGCCCAACTTTAACTGGAGGACCACAGTGATGTTTTGGGTCACTTGAAATCAATGTCAGCTCATAGCCAGTGTATGGCAGTCCCCGAAATGTCTGATCATTTCCCTTTTCCCAGTGCACAGTTACCCTGGTAAAAGGCTGTAGGTCTTCTTGGGGTAGGAAGAAAGATTAACAGCATAAATTGTCGGTACTATAGGGGGTCCTTCCTCAAGAGGACCCCAGTCTCCCCTTCATTCAAGGGGTTCTGGGTCTGTAAACTGGCTCAAGTCTGGAAATTAATTGAGAGGCCATTATTCTCTGTTTTATAATTCAAATTAGTCTTTTTTCCATTCAACCCGGAAGTTTTCTGCTTATATAATTTAAGTAGAAATGCAACAGGCATCCTATCAATTTCACTTCTAGGAAAACCATGATTAATTAGCCAATGCCAGAGCTCTACATGAGTCAAACCATTCTGATTGCTGCTTTGCCTATGCTGTCCATTATGGTAGCTACACCCACCTTGCCGTTGACTGTTGAGTGACGCCACTTGGCCCCTGCCACCTAGGAATCCAATTATTCCCATTGTATGTATGTATTTATTATTATTATTATTATTATTATTATTATTGTTTTTGAGACAAAGTCTCAATCCGTCACCCAGGCTTGAGTGGAGTGGTGTGATCTCGGATCACTGCAACTTGCACTCCATCTCCCAGGTTCAAGTGATTCTCCTGCCTCAGCCTCCCAAGTAGCTGGGATTATAGGCACCCGCCACCATGGCTGGCTAATTTTTGTATTTTTAGTAGAAATGAGGTTTCACCATATTGCCAGGCTGGTCTCAAACTCCTGATCTTAAATGATCTGCCCACCTCATCCTCCCTAACTGCTGAGATTACAGGCATAAGCTACCTTGACCAGCCCCATTGTATTTAAATTTTGTAGTTCTGTGACTGTGGTCCCCATGGTTGGATCTGACGCACAGATAAAAGCAATAACAGGGCTCTTCAAAAATGCAGGTGCTGCCCTCACAAATCTATTCTGCAAAGCACTGGTCAAGGGTATATCATCTGGACCCTCCCAGCTGGGATGAGTAGGTCTAAAGTGACTAATCCACTCCAATGTCCCAATATCCCTAAGCCTTTGGATCCCTTTCTCTACATTAAACCAAGGGAAACCAGGCATTTTAAGCTCACTCACAGTGAGACACCTTTTAATCCATATTTCAGCTAGACAAGCAAATAAACTATTAGGACATTTTTTTAACTCCTCAAGCTGCAACATTAAATTTGGGACTTTAGTCTAGTTATAGGTCTAGAAGCAAACAGGGCTGTTGGGGGTGGGTCCTGTGAAGAATCAACATTGTCTTGCCTGGCAACTGCCTCAGGGGAGGCCACCACTGTTGTCTCAGGCAGTACAGGGTTTATATCCACAGACAAAGGTGGAAAAGCTGATGGCAGCATAGGTCTGGGAGGGGTGGTTGCTACTATTAGGCATAGGAAAGCTGTTTCTTCTGGCAAAAAAAAGTTTCATCAGAATTTACAAGCTCAGTGTCCACAGCTTCATCAGGGCCCTCCCACACATCCCCATTCCAAGTTGCAGGGTCCCATTCTTTTCCAATCAATGCCTTCACTTTAATAGTAGACAACTGATGAGGCTGAGCATGCACCTTTTCTTGCAGGTTAGCCACTCACACGATAAGAGCTTGTGTCTGTTTTTTTTTTTCTCACAATTTCAGCTCTTTCTCTACAGGTGATAAGACTTTCCCTCAGGGCAATCTTAGCAGATTTGAGGCTCAGTATCTGCTTCTGAAGCCGGGAGATAGAATCCCTGAGTTCATAATTTTCTTTCCTCACTTTGTCCAGTGAACTTAGGAGCAACCAACCAATTTCATTATGTTCCTTGGCTTCCCACGTAAAGTCAAAGGTATTATGTATAGAGTCACAAAACTCCTTGCCTCTCAAGAGCGGTGAATCAAGACTGTCAAATGCATTTATTTTGCATAACTCTTTAAACAGTTCACGCCAAGGACTATCAGTGTTCTCCATGCTATTGGAAGTAGAGCCCTTAGCTTTTTTTGGGTCTAATCATATTAAGCAGCCAACTCCAGGAACCCCAAAACCAAGGAAAATACTCCATCCTTAATATTCTGTTCCTCTAGAACCACTCCTGCTCCCAAAATCTGTATTAGTGAGGGTCCTCTAGAGGAACAGAACTAATAGGATATATATATCATATTTATCCTTTATATATCATATTTATCCTTTATATATATATTTCCTCTGTATATATGGTATGTATACATATATATACACACACATATACAGTTTCAAGTGGAATTTATTAAGCAGTACTAACTCACATGATTAAAAGTTGCCACAACAGGCTGTCTGCAAACTGAAGAGCAAGGAATCCAGTCTCAGTCCCAAAACTGAAGAGCAAGGAATCCAGTCTCAGTCCCAAAACTGAAGAGCAAGGAATCCAGTCTCAGTCCCAAAGCTGAAGAACTTGGAGTCTGATGTTTGAGGGCAGGAAGCATCCAGCATGGGAGCAAGATGTAAGCTAGGAGGCTAAGCCAGTCTAGCCTCCTAGACTGCTGCTTTTACATTTTTTTTTCTGCCTGCTTTGTATCCTGGCCTCACTAGCAGCTGAT
The DNA here is from genome assembly GCF_029289425.2 of Pan paniscus. Taxonomy (NCBI): domain Eukaryota; kingdom Metazoa; phylum Chordata; class Mammalia; order Primates; family Hominidae; genus Pan; species Pan paniscus. The sequence continues at coordinate 88,605,551 of NC_073254.2, read as the reverse complement.
TAGATAGTGCCCGCCCAAGTTAAGGATGGATCTGCCTTCCCAGCCCATTGACGGAAATGTTAATCACCTTTGAAAACACCCTCACACTATGTTGAATAGGAGTGGTGAGAGAGGGCATTCCTGTCTTGTGCCAGTTTTCAAAGGGAATGCTTCCAGTTTTTGCCCATTCAGTATGATATTGGCTGTGGGTTTGTCATAGATAGCTCTTATGATTTTGAGATACATCCCATCAATACCTAATTTATTGAGAGTTTTTAGCATGAAGCGTTGTTGACTTTTGTCAAAGGCCTTTTCTGCATCTATTGAGATAATCATGTGGTTTTTGTCTTTGGTTCTGTTTATATGCTGGATTACATTTATTGATTTGCATATATTGAACCAGCCTTGCATCCCAGGGATGAAGCCCACTTAATCATGGTGGATAAGTTTTTTGATGTGCTGCTGGATTTGGTTTGCCAGTATTTTATTGAGGATTTTTGCATCAGTGTAAATCAAGGATACTGGTCTATTTGGTTGTGTCTCTGCCCGGCTTTGGTATCAGGATGATGCTGGCCTCATAAAATGAGTTAGGGAGGATTCCCTCTTTTTCTATTGATTGGAATAGTTTCAGAAGGAATGGTACCACTTCCTCCTTGTACCTCTGGTAGAATTCAGCTGTGAATCCATCTGGTCCTGGACTCTTTTTGGTTGGTAAGCTATTCAACATAGTGTTGGAAGTTCTGGCCAGGGCAATTAAGCAGGAGAAGGAAATAAAGGTATTCAATTAGGAAAAGAGGAAGTCAAATTGTCCCTGTTTGCAGACGACATGATTGTATATCTAGAAAACCCCATCGTCTCAGCCCAAAATCTCCTTAAGCTGATAAGCAACTTCAGCAAAGTCTCAGGATACAAAATCAATGTACAAAAATCACAAGCATTCTTATACACCAATAACAGACAAACAGAGAGCCAAATCATGAGTGAACTTCCATTCACAATTGCTTCAAAGAGAATAAAATACCTAGGAATCCAACTTACAAGGGACGTGAAGGACCTCTTCAAGGAGAACTATAAACCACTGCTCAACGAAATAAAAGAGGATACAAACAAATGGAAGAACATTCCATGCTCATGGGTAGGAAGAATCAATATTGTGAAAATGGCCATACTGCCCAAGGTAATTTATAGATTCAATGCCATCCCCATCAAGCTACCAATGACTTTCTTCACAGAATTGGAAAAAACTACTTTAAAGTTCATATGGAACCTAAAAAGAGCCTGCATTGCCAAGTCAATCCTAAGCCAAAAGAACAAAGCTGGAGGCATCACACTACCTGACTTCAAACTATACTACAAGGCTACAGTAACCAAAACAGCATGGCACTGGTACCAAAACAGAGATATACATCAATGGAACAGAACAGAGCACTCAGAAATAACACCGCATATCTACAACTATCTGATCTTTGACAAACTTGACAAAAACAAGCAATGGGGAAAGGATTCCCTATTTAATAAATGGTGCTGGGAAAACTGGATAGCCATATGTAGAAAGCTGAAACTGGATCCCTTCCTTACACCTTATACAAAAATCAATTCAAGATGGATTAAAGACTTAAACGTTAGAGCTAAAACCATAAAAACCCTAGAAGAAAACCTAGGCATTACCATTCAGGTTATAGGCATGGGCAAGGACTTCATGTCTAAAACACCAAAAGCAATGGCAACAAAAGCCAAAATTGACAAATGGGATCTAATTAAACTAAAGAGCTTCTGCACAGCAAAAGAAACTACCATCAGAGTGAACAGGCAACCTACAAAATGGGAGAAAATTTTCGCAACCTACTCATCTGACAAAGGGCTAATATCCAGAATCTACAATGAACTCAAACAAATTTACAAGAAAAAAAACAAACAACCCCATCAAAAAGTGGGCAAAGATATGAACAGACACTTCTGAAAAGAAGACATTTATGCAGACAAAAGACACATGAAAAAACGCTCATCATCACTGGCCATCAGAGAAATGCAAATCAAAACCACAATGAGATACCATCTCACACCAGTTAGAATGGCAATCATTAAAAAGTCAGGAAACAACAGGTGCTGGAGAGGATGTGGAGCAATAGGAACACTTTTACACTGTTGGTGGGACTGTAAACTAGTTCAACCATTGTGGAAGTCTGTGTGGCAATTCCTCAGGGATCTAGAACTAGAAATACCATTTGACCCAGCCATCCCATTACTGGGTATATACCCAAAGGACTATAAATCATGCTGCTATAAAGACACATGCACACGTATGTTTATTGTGGCACTATTCACAATAGCTAAGACTTGGAACCAACCCAAATGTCCAACAATGATAGACTGGATTAAGAAAATGTGGCACATATACACCATGGAATACTATGCAGCCATAAAAAATGATGAGTTCATGTCCTTTGTAGGGACATAGATGACGCTGGAAACCATCATTCTCAGCAAACTATTGCAAGGACAAAAAACCAAACACTGCATGTTCTCACTCATAGATGGGAATCGAACAATGAGAACACATGGACACAGGAAGGGGAACATCACACTCTGGGGACTGTTGTGGGGTGGGGCAAGTGGGGAGGGATAGCATTAGGAGATATACCTAATGCTAAATGACGAGTTAATGGGTGCAGCACACCAGCATAGCACATGTATACATATGTAACTAACCTGCACATTGTGCACATGTACCATAAAACTTAAAGTATAATTTAAAAAAAACTAAAAAAAAAAAAAGAAAGAAAACACCCTTACAGACTCACTCAATACTTTGCATTCTTCAATCCAATCTAGTTGACACTCAATATTAACCATCATAGTACCTCATCATTACATTTTATTATCATATCAAGTTAAATATTTTGGGGAATAAAATTAAACAGGTGATGTGTCTTTCTCAGTGTCATTGGAGGCAGCAGAAAGTGTCGATGTGTTCTAATATTGGAAGTTTTTAATTTCAAAGGCTTGAATGAGGCATCTGGCAGATTTCTTGATTGTTGACATATCTTTTTGTATTTTTAATAAATAATATATTAATAAGAAATCATGGAGACTATGTGAATATCTTGTTTCCCAATAATTAGTTTTTGCATCAGCTGATGATTTCTTTCTACATCAATGATTACTTCTGTGATTTCCAAGAGATAATTTTTAATCCATCATTCCTTCTACATTTATTATACATGATTCTTTTTTAGAAAAACAGCTTTTCCTAAAACACACACACACACAAGCACCTGCACAAATGTCTGCATATAAGCATGTACATACACACACATTCAGTTTGTAATATTTCATTGATATAATTATTATTTTTGATGCTTTAGATTGGGCCATCAGAAGAAACTCCTTTAAGCTGTCTTCTGGTCCTATGATATTTCCTCTTCAGGTTTAGAGTATTTCCTTGCTACTACATGCCCAAAATGTATTCCGGGCTTACTTTAACTTGCACTTTTCACAAACCAGTCTGGGACTCTACCATTTCTCAAGTAATTTTCCTCTTGTCCTCCTGTTTAGTGATAGGTAACCAAAACATGGGCACTGAATGTTCATTGGTATTGCTTCTAGGCCCTTTCAGTGATCAGAGCTAAGAAAGCCTTGTATTCATGTTGGTATTTCAAAGTCCAAAACCATTCACAGGCTTCTTTCTTTCCTACATCCCTTATCTATGTCTTTCTCTCACATAGAGAGCCTTCGTTCTGAACTATGCCAATATATGTATTCATTTCCTCTGGCTTCTTTTCTTTTTAATCGCTTAATTTTATTTGACAAATAATAATTATATATATTTATGGGGTACAATGTGATATTGAAATAACACATACATTGTAGATTGATCAAGTTAGGTGAATTAACATATCTGTCACCTCAAATATCCATCGTTTTTTGTGGTGAGAATATTTACAATCTACTCTTTTCACAAGTTTAAAATATGTAATATATTATTATTAACTATAGTCACCAGCTATGCAATAGATCACTAGAAATTTTTTCTTCTAACTGAACCTTTGCCCCCTTTCTGTCTGTGCCTTCCATTCACTCCCCATCACCACTTCTGTTAACTACTATTCTACTTTATACTTTCATGACTCAACATTTTAAGATTTCACAGACAAGTGAGATCATGCAGTACTTGTCTTTCTGCACACTGTATATTTACCTTAATATAATGTTCTTCAGGTTCATCCATGTTGTTGGAAATGACAGAATTTTACTCTTTTTAAAGGCTAATTTAATGTTCTTTACATTGCACATAAATGCCACAGTTTTACATTTATTCATCCTTGATGGGAACCTTGGTTAATTCCATACCTTGGCTATTGTGAATAATGTTGCAATGAACATATAAAAGGAGACATTTCTTTGACATACTGATATCCTTTTGGTAGAGTTGGCCCTCTGTAACCATGATTTCCATATCTGTTTTTTCAACCAATTGCAGATTGTGGTTTCCACATCTATGATTTCAACCAATTGCAGATTGAAAATATTCAGAATTCTATTGCTTGGTCAGTTTCCACTGCTCCTTCTTCTTCTTCAGTTTGGGAGGCCCAAGTGGTTCTGCCACAGCCTCCATTGCCCTGTGCCCTGCAGTTCTTTGCAGAGGAAGCATGGGAGGGACTTGCCAAAATGGTTCCCAGGGATCCTAATTTCTGGAACTTCTGCAAGGACATTGAGGACTCAGTGGACTTTGAAGTTGCGGCAGTGAACTTCGGTGAGGAGGACTAGTATTTGATTAATTTTTCTCAGAAGAATCTCTATAGAGATGTGATGCAGAAAAGCTTCAGGAACATGGTTTCTATAAGAAATGAATGAGAAGACCAGAATGTTGAAGGTCATTTCAATAATCTTGGAAGAAATCTAAAGCAAAAAGTGGGAACACCTCCCTATTGGAATGTTGTTGCCAGTGGAACAGAAAAACACTAGCCACTATAGGGCAGCAGGTGTTTAACCACAAGTGTCCAGAGAACAAATCCATGGTCATAGTACCAGCCCTGTAGGATTAGAATATGTAACCCAGGAGTGCTGAACCGAGCCTTGGACTCCTGCATTCTTCCAAAAATGAAGCCTGTCATCTGAACCCACCTTATAACACAGTTAACCCATCAAGGTCATCAAAAAATATAAAATCAAAAACCCTATAGAAAGAACAGCTACTTCAAAGATTAAAATAACATCAGCCCCACTCCCCCACACCCCACAATAAGAAAGAAACAAGATAATAATGCTGACAACTCAAAAAGCCAGAGTGTCTTCTTACCTACAAGTGACCACACTATTTCCCCAGCAATGGTTTTTAACCAGACAGAAATGGCTGAAAAAACATGTGTAGAATTTAGAATATAAATAAGAAGGCAGATCATCGAGATTCAGGAGAATTTCAAAACTCAATCCAAGGGATTTTAGAAATCCAGTAAAACAGTACAAAAGCTGAAAGATTAAATAGTAGTTTTAAGAAAGAACCAGACTGAACTGATACATTGAAAGCTCACTACAAGAATTTCATAAGACAATCGGAAGGATTAACAACAGAATAGACCATGTTGAGGAAAGAATCTCAGAGCTTGAAGTCCAGTTCTTTTAATGAACCGAGTCAGAATAAAAAGCAAAGAATTAAAAAGAATGAACAAAACCTCCAAGAAATGTCAGTTTATGTAAAGAGACCAAACTTAGGACTCATTGGTGTTCCTGAAATAGAGGAACAAAAAGCAAGAAACTTGTAAAACATATTTGAGGATACTGTCCACAAAAATTTCCCCAACCTCAATAAAGAGGCTGACTTTCAAATTCAGGATATGCAGAGATACTATACAAGATGACCATCTTCAAGACACATGGTCATCTCCAAGGTCCATGTTAAAGAAAAAATGTATTAAAAGCTGTTAGAGAGAAGAGGCACATCACCTACAAACAGAATTCCATTAGACTAACAGTGTACCTTTCACCAAAAACAGCACAGACTAGAAGAGATTGAGGGTCTATAGTCAACATTCTTAAAAAAGAGAAATTCCAACCAAGAATTTCACATCCAGCCAAACTAATCTTCAAAAGTGAAGGAGAAATCAGATCTTTTTCAGACAAAGAAATGCTAAGGAAATTTGTTACCACTGGACATGCCTTATAAGAGGTCCATAATGGAGTGCTAAACATGGAAATGAAAGACCACTGTTAGCTACCACAAAAACACACTTAAGTACATAAGCCATTGACCCCATAAAGCAAATATACAATCAAGTCTGCATAATAACCAGCTAAAAAAATAATGACAGGGCCAAATCCACACCAACTTTGAACATTAATGGGCTAAATGCCCCACTTAAAAGTCACAGAGTCGCAAGCTGGATAACGAACCAAGACCCAACTCTATGTTGTCTTCAAGAGACTCATGTCACATGCAATGAAGCCCATAGACTCAAACTAAAGGGATGGAGAAAAATCTACCTGGCAAATGGAAAACAAAAAAGAGCAGGTGTTTCTATACTAATTTCAAACAAAACAGACTTTGAAACAACAATGATCAAAAAAGACAAAGAAGGGTATTACATAATGATAAAGGGTTCAATGTAAAAAGACTTAACATATGAAATTTAAAGTAGTTTTTTCCAATTCTGTGAAGAAAGTCAGTGGTAGCTTGATGGGGATGAAGAGCCTATATATTCAAGACAATCTTAAGCAAAAAGAACAAATCTGGAGGCATCACACTAACTGACTTCAAACTATACTACGAGGCTACAGTAACCAAAACAGCATGGTACTGGTACCAAAACAGAGATACAGACCAATGCAACAGAACAGAGATCTCAGAAATAACACCACACACCTACAACCATCTGATCTTTGACAAACCTGACAAAAACAAGCACTGGGGAAAAGATTCCCTATTTAATAAATGGTGTTGAGAAAACTGGCTAGCCATAAGCAGAAAGCTGAAACCGTATCCCTTCCTTACGCCTTACACAAAAATTAACTCAAAGTGGATCAAAGACTTAAATGTAAGACCTACAACCATAAAAACCCTAGAAGAAAACCTAAGCAATACCATTCAGGACATAGGCATGGGCAAAGACCTCATGACTAAAACAGCAAAAGTAATGGCAACAAAAGCCAAAATAGACAAATGGGATCTAATTAAACTAAAGAGCTTCTGCACAGCAAAACAAACTATCAGCAGAGTGAACAGGCAACCTACAGAATGGGAGAAAATTTTTGCAATCTATCCATCTGACAAAAGGCTAATATCCAGAATCTACAAAGAACCTTAAACAAATTCACAAGAAAAAAACAAATAACCCCATCAAAAAGTGGGCAAAGGATATGAACAGACACTTCTCAAAAGAAGACATTTATACAGCCAACAAACGTGTGAAAAAAAGCTCATCATCTCTGATCATTACAGAAATGCAAATCAAAACCACAATGAGACACCATCTCACACCAGTTAGAATGGGCATCATTAAAAAGTCAGGAAAGGCCGGGCACAGTGGCTCATGCCTGTAATCTTAGCACTTTGGGAGGCCGAGGCGGGCGGATCACAAGGTCAGGAGATTGAGACCGTGGTGAAACCCCGTCTCTACTAAAAATACAAAAAAATTAGCCGGGCACGGTGGTGGGTGCCTGCAGTCCCAGCTACTCGGGAAGCTGAGGCAGGAGAATGGCATGAACCTGGGAGGCAGAGCTTGCAGTGAGCTGAGATTGTGCCACTGCACTCCAGCCTGGGTGACAGAGCAAGACTCCATCTCAGAAAAAAAAAAAAAAGTCAGGAAACAACAGATGCTGGAGAAGATGTGGAGAAATAGGAACACTTTTACACTGTTGGTGGGAGTGTAAATTAGTTCAACCATCGTGGAAGACAGTGCGGCGACTCCTCAAGGATCTAGAAATAGAAATACCATTTGACTCAGCAATACTGTTACTGGGTATATACCCAAAGGATTAAAAATCATTCTACTATAAAGACACATGCACATGTATGTTTATTGCAGCACTGTTCACAGTAGCAAAGTCTTGGAATCAACCCAAATGCCCATCAATGATAGACTGGATAAAGAAAATGGCACATATACACCATGAAATACTATGCATCCACAAAAAAGGATGAGTTCATGTCCTTTGTAGGGACATGGATGAAACTGGAAACCATCATTCTCAGCAAAGTAACACAAGAACAGAAAACCAAACACCACATGTTCTCACTCATAAGTGAGAGTTGAACAATGAGAACACATGGACACAGGGAGGGGAACATCACACACCAGGGCCTGTAAGGGGGTGGAGGGCTGGGGGAGGGATAGCATTAGGAGACATACCTAATGTAAATGATGAGTTGATGGGCACAGGAAACCAACATAGCACATGTATACCTATGTAACAAACCTGCACGTTGTGCACATGTACCCCAGAACTTAAAGTATAATAATAAATAAAAAAAAAAGACTTAACAATCCTAAATGTATATGCACCCAACACAGGAGCACCAGATTCATAAAGCAAGTTCTTAGAGACCTACAAAGGTACTTAGATAACCACACAATAATAGTAGAAGACTTAAACACCATGCTGACAATACTAGACAGATCATCAAGGCAGAAAACTAACAAAGATATTTAGGACATGAACTTGACACTTGACCAAATGGTCCTAACAGATACCTACAGAACACTCCACCCAACAACAACAATATATATTCTTGTCTTCTGCACGTGACACATAACCTAAAATCAACCACATGATCAGCCATAAAACAGTTCTCAACAAATTAAAAAAAATAAAATTATACCAACTACAGTCTTGGACCACAGTGCAATAAAAATAAAAATCAATACTAAGAAGATCACTCAAAACCGTAGGATTACATGGAAATTAAAAACCTGCTCCTGAATGATTTCTGTGTAAATAATAAAATTAAGTCTGAAATCAATAAATTATTTGAAACTAATAAAAACAAAGATACAAGATATCAGAATCTCTGGGACCCAGCTAAGGCAGTGTTAAGAGGAAAGTTTATAGTGTTAAATGCCCATATCAAAAAGTTAAGAAGTATCTCAAATTAAGAATCTAATATCTCACCTAGAGGAACTAGAAAAATAAGTCAAACCAAAGTACTTCACAGCTATCAGAAAAAAATGAATAACTGAAATCAGAGCTGAGCTGAACTGAATCAAATTAAGATGAGAAAAAACATATAACAGATCAAGAAAACCGAAAGTTGTTTCTCCCAAAGAATAAATAAGTTTGATAAATTGCTAGCTAAATTGATAAAGAAAAAAAAGAAGATCCAAATAAACACAATTAGAATTGATAAAGGTGACATCATCACAAAAATACCAAAAACAAAAATAAAAACAAAAAATCCTCAGAGGCTATTACAAACACTTCTTTGAACAGAAACTAGAAAACCTAGAAGAAATGAATAAATTCCTGGAAACATGTAACCTCTCAAGACTGAATCAAGATTCAATCCCAAGATTAAACCTTCCAAGATTGAGAGGAAGTTAAACTATCTATCTTTGCCAAAGATAGGATTTTATACCTAGAAAACTCCATAGTTTCTTCCTAAAAGCTCATAGATCTGATAAATAACTTCAGTAATGTTTCAGGATACAAAATCAATTTACAAAAATGAGAAATTAAAACCCTGTATGGACTAATAACTAGTTCTAAAATTGAATTAGCAATAAACCAGAAAATCCCTGGGGCATATGGATTCAGAGCCAAACTCTACCAGACATATAAAAAATAACTGGTACTAAGCCTACTGAAATTATTCCAAAAATTAAGAAAGGGGAACTCCTCCCTAACTCATTCTATGTAAGCAGCATTATTCTGATACCAAAACCTGGCAAAGTCACAACCAAAAAGGAAAACTTCAGGCCAGTATTCCTGAGAAACATATATGCAAAATTTCTTAACAGAATACTAGCAAACTGAATCCAACAGCACATCAAAAAGCTAATTCAGTACAATCAAGTAGGCTTTATACCTGGAATGCATGGTTGGCTCAACATATGCAAATCAATAAATGTAATTCATCACATAAAGAGAACTAAAAATAAAAACCACATGATTTTCTCTACAGATGCATGAAAGAGTTTGATTAAATTAAATATCCCTTTACATTAAAAACCCTCAAGAAACTAGGCATTGAAGGAACATACCTCAAAATAATAAGAGCCATCTATGAGAAACCCACAGCCAACATTATACTGAACGGGGAAAAGCTGGAAACATTCCCCTTAAGAACTGGAATAAGACAAGGATGACCACTTTTCTATTCTATTTAACATAGTACTGGAAGTCCTAGACAGAGCAATCAGGCAAGATAAAATATAAAAGGCATCCGAATAGGAAGAGAGGAAGTCAACCTATCTCTCTTTGCCAAGGACATAATTTTATGCCTACAAAACCCCAGTCTCTGCCCAAAAGCCCCTAGATTTGAAAAAAACTTCAGGAAAGTTTCAGGACATAAAATCAGTGTACAAAAATCAGTAGCATTTCTATACACCAACAGCATCCAAGCTGAGAGCCATGTCAAGAACACAGTCCCACTTATGATAGCCACAAAAAATAGAATAAAATACCTAGAGTACTAACAAGGGAGTTGAAAGATCACCACAACTAGATTTAAAAAACACTGATGAAAGAAATCAGATATACCACAAACAAATAGAAAAACATCCCATGCATATGGACAGGAAGAATCAATATTGTTACAACGGCCATACTGCCCCAAAGAATTTAAAGATTCAACGCTATTCCTATCAAACTCCCAGTTTTTCACAGAATTAGAAAAAAAAAAACTAGTCTCAAATTCATACTGAACCAAAAAAGAGCCTAAATGGCCAAAGCACTTCTAAGCAAAAACAAAAACAAATATCAAAATCAAAAACAAAAAACAAAATCCAAAGCAAACAAACAAAAGACAAAGCTATTACACTATCTGACTTCAAACTACACTACAAGGCTACAGTAAACAAAAGAGTATGGATTCATGCAAAATCAAACAGACTAATGAAACAGATTATAGAACACAGAAATAAAGCCACTAACCTACAGCCATTTAATCTTCAACCAAGTCAACAAAAACAAGCAATGGGGAATGGATTCTGATACAGTTTGGTCATGTTTCTACCCAAATCTCATACTGAGTAATAGTTCCCATAATCCCCATGTGTCATGGGAAGGACTTGGTTGGAGGTAATTTAATCATGGGGGTGGTTACTCTCATGCTGTTCTCATGATAGTGAATGAATTCTCACAAGATCCCATGGTTTTATAAGTGGCTTTCTCCCCTTTTACTCAACATTTTTCCTTGCTGTCACCATGCAAAGAAGAATGTGTTTGCTTCCCCTTCCACTATGATTGTAAGTTTCCTGAGGCCTCCCCAGTACTGTGGAACTGTGAGTCAATTAAACCTCTTTCTTTATAAATTACCCAGTCTCAGGTATTTCTTCATAGTATGAGAACAAACTAATACCGTAAATTTGTACCACAGAGTGGGGCACAGCTGTAAAGATACTTGAAAATGTGGAAATAATTTGAGAACTGTGTAACAGGCAGAGGTTGGAACCATTTGGAGGGTTCAGAAGAAGACAGGCAAATCTGGGAAAGTTTGGAACTTACTAGAGACTTGGAGGGCTTAGAAGACAGGAAGATGTGGGAAAGTTTGGAAATTCCTAGAGACTTGTTGAATGGCTTTGACCAAAATGCAGATAATGATGTGGACAAAGATGTCCAGGCTGAGGTGGTCTCAGATGAAGATGAGGAACTTTTCGTGAACTGGAATAAAGGTCACTCTTGCTATGTGAAGAGACTGGCAGCATTTTGCCCCTGGCCTAGAGATCTAACTTTGAACTTCAGAGAGATGATTTGGGATATCTGGCAGGAGAAATTTCTAAGTGGCAAATCATTCGAGAGGAGGCAGAGCCTAAAGTTTGAAAAATTTGCAGTCTGACAATATGATAGAAAATAAAACCCCATTTTCTAGACAGAAATTTAAGCTGGCTGCAGAAATTTGCATAAGTAATGATGAGCTGAACTTTAATCACCAAGACAATGGGAAAAATGTCTCCAGGGAATGTCGCGGGTCTTCACAGAAGTCCCTCCCATCACAGGCCTGGAGGCCTGTGGGGAAAAATGGCTTCATGGACAGGACCCAAGGCCCCCTTTCTCTGCAGCCTTGGGACATGGTGCCTTGTGTCTCAGCTGCTTCAGCTCCAGCCGTGGCTAAAAGGGGCCAAGTACAGCTTAGGCTATTGCTTCAGAGGGTGCAAGACCCAAGCCTTGGTGGTTTACATGTGTTGTTGGGCCTGTGTGTACACAGAAGTCAAGAATTGATGTTTGGGAACCTCCACCTAGATTTCAGAAGATGTGTGGAAATGCCCAGAGGTTCAAGCAGAAGTTTGCTGCAGGGGCAGAGCCCTCATTAAGAACCTCTGCTAGGGGAGTGCAGAAGGGAAATGTGGCGTCCAAGCCCCCGCACAGAGTCCCTACTGGGGAACTGCCTACTGGAGCTGTGAGAAGAAGGCCACCATCCTCCAGACCCCAGAATGGTAGATCCACCGACAGCTTGCACTGTGCACCTGGAAAAGCCACAGACACTCAACACCAGGCTGTGAAAGCAGCCAGGAGGGGAGCTTTACCCTGCAAAGCCACAGGGGCAGAGCTGCCCAAGGCTGTGGGACCCCACCTCTTGCATCTGTGTGATCTGGATGTGTGACATGGAATCGAAGGAAATAATTTTGGAAATTTAAGGTTTAGTGACTTCCCTATTGGATTTTGGAGTTGCATGGCCTTTGTTTTGGTCAATTTCTCCCATTTGGAATGGGTGTATTTACCCAACGTCTGTACCCCCTTTGTATCTAGGAAGTAACTAACTTGCTTGTGATTTTACAGGCTCATAGGTGGAAGGGAGTTGCGTTGTGTCAGATGAGACTTTGGACTTGGACTTTTGAGTTAATGATCAAATGAGTTAAGACTTTGGGCGACTGTTGGAAGGGCATGGTTATGTTTGAAATGTGAGGACATGAGATTTGGGAAGGGCCAAGGGTGAAATAGTTTGGTTTGGCTGTGTCTCCACCCAAATCTCATCTTGAATTGTGGTTACCACAATCTCCACATGTCATGGGAGGGACTTGGTGGGAGGTAATTTAATCGTGGGGGTGGTAACTCTCATGCTGTTCTTGTGATAGTGAGTGACCTCTCACAAGATATGATGGCTTTTCCCCCTTGTGTTCGGCACTTCCACTGCTACCATGTGAAAAATGATGTTTGACTCCCCTTCCGCCATGATTGTACGTTTCCTGAGGCCTCTCCAGGCCTGTGGATTTGTGAGTCAATTAAACCCATTTCCTTCGTAAATTACCCAGTCTCAGGTATTCACAGCAGCATGAGAATGGACTAATACAGATTCCTTATTAAATGTTGCTGGGAAAACTGGCTAACCATATGCAAATGATTGAAACCAGGCTCTTTCCTTTTACCATATACAAAAATCAACTCAAGATTGATTAAAGACTTAAATATATAGTCTAAAACTGTAAGAATCCTAGAAGTAAACCTAGGGAATACCATTTTGGGCATATGCCTTGGCAATAATTTCATGACAAAAACACGAAAAACAATTGTCACAAAAACAAACATTGACAAATGGGACTTTAATGACTAAAGAGCTTCTGCACAGCAAAAGAAACTATCAACAGAGTAAGCAGACAAGCTACAGAATGGAAAAAATATTTTCAAAGTATGCATCCAACAAAGATCTAATATCCAGAATCTATAAGAAACTTAAACAAATCAACAAGCAACAAACAAACAATTCTATTAAAAAATGGGCAAAAGACATGAACAAATACCGCTTAAAAGAAGACATACGTATGGCCAAAACGCATATAAAGTGATACTCAACATCACTAATCATTAAAAGAATGCAAATCAAGATCACAATGAGATACCATCTCATACTAGTCAGAATGGCTATTATTAAAAAGTCAAAACAGAAAAAAAATGCTGATGAGGTTGTCTAGAAAAGGAAATATTTATATACTGCTGGTAGAATGTAAACTAGTTCAGCCACTGTGGAAAGCACATTGGACGGTTCTCAAAGAACTTAAAACAGAATTTCCATTTGACCCATAAATCCCATTACTGGGATTTATTTTCAGTGGAATACAAATCATTCTACCATGAAGACACATGTACACAAATGTTCACTGCAGTGCTATTCATTACAGAAAAGACATGGAATCAATGTAATTGCCCATCAATAGTGAACTGGATAAAGAAAACCTGATATATATACACCATGGATTACTATACAACCATAAAAAAAGAATGAGACAATGTCCTGTGCAGAAACATGAATGAAACTGGAGGCCATTATCCTAACCAAATTAACACAGGAACATAAAACCAAATACTACATGCTCTCACTTATTAGTGGGAGCTAAACATTGAGTACACATTCACATAAAGAAAGAAATAATAGACACTGCGGCCTAGTTGTGGGTGGAGGGTGGGAGGAAGGTGAGGATCAAAAAGCTACTGATCAGGCACTATGCTTATTACCTGGGTGATGAAATTATCTGTACAACAGATCCCCATGACCTGCAACTTACCCATATAACAAACCTGCACTTCCACCCAGGAACCTACAATAAAAGTTGGAAAAAAAGAAAATATTCAGAAAAAAAGATAATTGTGTCTGCACTAAATTCATACAGACGTTTCTTTCTTGTCATTATTCCCTAAACAATAGAGTATAACAACTATTTACATAACATTTACATTGTGTTAGGTATTATAAGTAATCTAGAGATCATTAAAGTATGTGAAAATATGTGTTCAGGTTATATGCAAATATTATATCATGTTTATAAGGGACTTGAATATCTGTATATTTTAGTATCCATGGGGATCTCAGAATCAAATATCCACAGATACTGAGGGATGACTGTATATCTAGTAGTGGCATTGCTGCATCACATGGTAATCCTATTTTTGTTTTTTGAGAAAACCTTTATATTGCTTTTTCACAATGGCCATACTAATATTATTACCAACAATGCATTAAAAACAGAGCAGTGTTCTGTTTTCTCTACATTCTTACCAACACTTGTTATCTTCTGTTTTTTTGATAAAAACCATTTTCACAAATGTGAGGTAATATCTCATTATGGTTTTTGTTAGCATTTTCCTGATGATTAATGATGTTAAGCATTTTTTTCATATATCTGCTTGCTATTTGCATATATTTTTGACAAAAGTCTTTTCAAGTCCTTTGCCCATTTCTTAATAGGGTTATTTCCTGGCTATTGAGCTATTTAAGTTCCTTGTGTAATTTGGGTATTAGCCCTCATCAGATGTATAGTTTGTAAACTTTACTCTCATTCTGTAAGTTGTGTTTCCACTTTGTTGATCATTGTCTTTATTATGCTAAAGCTTTTTAGATTGCTATAATCTCTTCTATATATTTTTGCTTTGAATGCCTGTGCTATTTGAGTCATATTCAAGATACCATTGCATAGACCAATTCCATGGAGCTTTCCCCACATATTTTCTTCTAGCAGTATCATAGTATTGGGTCTTACATTACTTTTTTAATCTATTTTGAGTTGATTTTTTGTATATGGTGTCAGATAAAGGTCTAATTTCATTCTGCTGCAGGTGGATATCCAGTTATCTCAACACCGTTTATTGAAGAGACTGTTCTTTTCCCACTGGGTGCTCTAGGAACATATGTCAAAAATCAGTTAGCTGATTTATTTCTGTACTCTCTATTCTGTTCCATTGGTGTATATGTTTTACTCTATGCCACTACTATGCTGTTTGGTTACTATAAATTTGTAGTATATTTTGAAGTCAGGTAGTATGATGCCTCCAGACTTGTTCGTTTTGCTCAAGATTGCTTGGCTATTCAGAGCTTTTTGTGGTTTCATACAAATTTTAGTATTGTTTTCCTATTTCTGTGAAAAACGTCATTGGTATTGTGGTAGGGTTTGTGTTAAATCTGTAGGTTTCTTTGGGTAGTAAGGACATTTTTACAATATTAATTCTTTAAAACCATGAAAACAGGATATCTTTCCATTTATTTATGTCTTCTATTCTTTCATCAATATTTCATAGTTTTTAGTGTGCATATTTTTC
Organism: Pan paniscus; assembly: GCF_029289425.2. Classification (NCBI taxonomy): domain Eukaryota; kingdom Metazoa; phylum Chordata; class Mammalia; order Primates; family Hominidae; genus Pan; species Pan paniscus. The sequence goes on along the minus strand of NC_073254.2, from coordinate 88,589,393 downwards.
ACCTACCTGATTAAATCTATTCATAATTATATCATTTTTTGAAGCCATTGTAAATGTAATTTTTAAATTTCTTTTTTTAATATAGTTCACTCTTAGGTATAGAAATGCTACTTATTTTCACATCCTGAAACTTTACTCAATTCATTTATTAGTTTTAATTGTTTTTTGGTGAATTCTGTGAACAGCAACAATTTAACTTCCTCGTGCCTTTTATTTTTTCTCTCACTTCATTGTTATAGCTAAGACCTCCAATATTATGTTGATTAGATGTGGCAAGAGTGAGCATCCTTGTCTTGATCTTAGAAAAAAATGGTTTCAACTTTTTACCACTGAGTGTGATGTTAGCTGTGGGTTTGTCATATATAACATTACGTTGAGGTACATTCTTTTTATACACACCTTTCTGAGAGTTATTATCATAAAATATGTTGAATTTTGTTAAATGCTTAAATGTTTTATCGGTATCCATTTAAATTGTCATACATTTTGTCCTTCATTATGTTAATGTGGTATATCACATTTATATATTTGCACAGGTTGACCAATCATTGCATCCTTGGGATTAATCCCAATTTAATGTGGTGAATGATTCTTTTAACGTGCTGTTGAATTAAGTTTGTTAGTATCTTGTTATGTTTTTGCATCTATATTCATAAGGGAATTTGGTCTGTAATTTTCTTTTTTTGTAGTATCCTTTTCTGGCTTTGGTATCAGGGTGTTGTTGGCCTCCTAAAATGAGTTTGGAAGCATTCTTTTCACTTTTTTGGGAGGAGGTGAGAATAATTTTTATTAGATTGAGTATTCTCTAAGTTGATAAAATTCAGTAGTGAAGAAATAAGGTCTAGGCTTTTCTTTGATGGGAGATTTTTCTTACTGATTCAATCTCCTTTCTCATTATTGATCTGTTTGGGTTTTCCATTTCTTTATGATTCAGGCTTGGTAGGTTGTATGTGTCTAGGAATGTAGCCATTTCATGTAGCTTATCGAATTTGTTTGCAAGTAATTTTTTATAATAGCCTCTTTGTATTTCTGTTGTCTTAGTTATTATATCTTCTTTTTCATTTCTGATTTTATTTGAGTCTTGTCTCTTTTTTTTAGTAATCTAGCTAAAAGTTTGTCAATATTGTTCATTTCATCATGTATTAATTTGTTTGTTGGTTCATCCATGAAACTCAAAAAAAAAATCCTTGATAAAGGCACTATGTGTATATATATATACAGTGAGTATATATATAGTGTATATAGTGAGTATATATATATATACAGTGAGTGTATATATATATACACACATATATATACATATATATACACACATATATATATTTTTGTTTGTTTGTTTGTTTTTGAGACAGAGTCTCACTCTGTCACCCAGGCTGGAGTGCAGTGGCATGACCTCGGCTCACTGCCACCTCTGCCTCCTGGGTTCAAGTGATTCTCCTGCCTCAGCCTCTCAAGTAGCTAGGACTATAGGTGCCCAACACCACACCCGGCTAATTTTTGTATTTTTAGTAGAGACGGAGTTTCACCATATTGGCCAGGCTGGTCTCAAACTCCTGACCTTGTGATCCACCCACCTCGGCCTCCCAGAGCGCTGGGATTACAGTCATGAGCCACTGCGCCTGGCCGGCACTGTATATATATATATATATATATATTTTTTTTTTTTACATTTTTATTGTGATGTATAAGGCCATTCTTGCATCGCTATAAATAAATACTTGAGATTGGGCCATTTATTTTAAAAAGAGGTTTAATTGGCTCACAGTTCTGCAGGCTTTACAGAAAGCATGGTGCTGGCACCTGCTCAGCTTCTAAGGAGGCCTTAGGAAACTTTACAATTATGATGGAAGGTGAAGGGGCAATAGGCACATCACATGGGGAAAGCAGGAGCGAGTGAGAGAGAGTGGGGAGGAGGACCACACACTTTGAAATGACCAGATCTTGCAAAAACTCACTCACTAAGGAAAGTTCCAAGGGAATAGTGCTAAACCATCTATAAGAAATCCACCCCATGCTCCAATCACCTCCCAGCAGGCCACACCTCCAATACTGAGGATTACAATTTAACATGAGATTTTGGCAGGGACAAATATACAAACTATATCATATGGGTGCATAATAGGTGTATATATATATATATATATATATATGGAGTATATGTGATGTTTTGATATAAGCATACAATGTATAATAAGCACATTAGGGTAATTGGGGTATACATCCCCTCAAGCATTCATTATTCTTTTGTGTTAGGGACAGTCCAATACCACTCTTACAGTTGTTTTAAAATATAAAATAACTTATTGTTGACTATAGCCACCATGTTGTACTGTCAAATACTAGATTGTATTCGGTCTATCTAACTATATTCTTGTACGCATTAATCATCCCTACTTTATCCCCCCTCCCCACTTCCCTTCACTTTATATTTTGCAAATGTTATTTTACTTATGAATAGAACCTTATGAGGTGAGTGCTATTATTATTCCTATTATATAAATAAGAACAAGTTAGCAATTTGTTTATCATTACAGAAATAGGTAGTGGCAGAACCTTAACTAAAATTCAGGTATTCTTATTCCCAAGCTGAGGCATCATGCTATATGCCATGTTTTAATGACAGGTGCGGAAATACATACCAGAGTCAGATAACAGTGTCTACTCCAATTCACCCTTTGCCTTGAAAGGGACACAGATATGTTAGGAGATATTTATAATTTAAAACAGAAAAGTGATTCATTCTGCCGATCTTACACACCATGCTAATTACTGTAATAAACAATGAGATGGGTATTTATCAACTTACAGATTCATTATAAGCTGTTTGCTTTCAGTGAATGGAAGTGTTTGAAAGAGAAACACCTTTATAAGCTTACCTTGAGAATATGCTATTAGCACATGTTTCTTTCTCCACTGGGCTCTATTAGGGCAAGTTGAGAAATCCAGCAGTAAAAGGCAAATGTAAGAAAGAAAGGTGGCATGATAGAATTTTCTTTTTAAGAAAATAATTTCACGAGCAGTGTGGAAGATAAGTTGGAATATGAGAGACAGTAGTGGTAGCGGAAGGATACAAGGTCCTTGTAAAATTCTAGCAAAATTTGATGAATACATCAGGAAATATTTTAATAGCATTTATCAGTTATAAACTTCATATCATTTTACCAATAAACGTAAAGATACATAGCAATCATTTATAGAATTTCTTTTTGTTTTATTTTGTTTTGGTAGGAACTTGCTGTAGGCAGTAGATCTTAAGAGAGTGAGGAAATCACGCGCTTATTTTCTTTGTACTGCATATCAGTTACCCTCCAGTTAAGATTCTAAAATAAAATTTGATTAATTAACAAGTAAATACAATAATTAAATATTGATGAAGATTAACTTTTTTTGAGCAGGTATTATACATCTCCTGAAATATCAGTTTCTGCTACATACCAGGGCAGAATAATGGCACCCTGAAGATATTCATGTACCAATCCCCAGCTTTGAATATGTTAAGTGACACTGCACAGTGGAATTGAGGTTACAAGTGAAATTACAGATGCCAATCAGCTAACCATGGGACAGGGAGATTAGTCTGGGTTATTAAGGTGGGCCCAATGTATTAGAGAGAGAAGATCTTAGGAGTGGAAGATGGAAAGGACACAGAAGAGGGCAGCAGAAGAGTTAGCAGAGATATGCCTATGGAAGAGTGCTAAGCGAAACGATGTGGAAAGGGCTAGATTACATTTTGTTAGCTTTGAAGATGGAGGAAGGGGGACTACAAGCCTAGGAATGCAGGCATCCTCTAGAAGCTGGGAAAGGCGAAGAAAGAGATCTATCCAGTACTTCTACAGAGGAACAGAGCTCTGTTGCAGCCCAATGATGACTTGATTTTAGCTCGGTGAGACTTGTGTCAGACTTCTGACCTTCAGAACTGTGATATAATAAGCTTGTGTTGTTTAACACACCAATGTTTGTAGTAACATGTTAAAGCAGCAATAGTGAACAAAATAACAGGTTAATTGGTTAATTTTATTTTATTGGATTGCCAACCAGAGGCATATTTTTCATAAGTTTTCTTACAAATTCTGTCAGGGAATTATCACTGCTGTCAGTCCCTTAGTGAAAAGCAAGTCTGTCTCCATCTGTGAAGGTCATTGTCTTTGATGATATGTTTAGTTTTAGAAAAAAGAAATCCATGTGAAGCTCTGTTGGCAGAAGGGGAAAATCTCTCACACATGTCATCAACCAACTAACCCTGCTACCCAGTAGGAGTCACGTCCTGGACACACCGATCTCACAGTGAGAGCTTTTACTTCCACAACAGCAGCTGTGTTTTGGGCTTGTAAAAAGGAACAGATTAGTATATAGTATACCTGTTCATTCATTTCAAAGCTAACCAGAAGTTCGATTTAAAGATTACGTACAAACAAGGAGAAACACCACAGGTACATGTACATACACACACAACTATGGGATACTTGTGCTCACAGAAACCTAAAAACCAGACTTACTTAATTAGCACTTTTCTTGGTATATAAAATAAAATCCCCCCATATTAAAAAAGTGTAAAATCATTAAAAAATTCTAAATGTCTGGTATACAAGGATAAAGTTATGATTAAAGATAAACAACTAATAAATTAAAATATTTAGTTGGGAGCTAGAAATTTAAGGAAATGAAATGCAAGTTCAATTATTTTAAAGCAATATTTCATTCCTAAAGTAAATCTTTTATATTTCATGTGCCTCTGAAACTGTCTTAATCTTTCCTTCTGCATTAAGAAACAAACATAATAGCAGAGAAAACCATATGCCCAGTTATTAGAATTTGCTCTGAAATGTTTTCACAATGTTCAAATTTAATTTAACTTTTTGTATTTAATTTACTTTTGAAATAGTTTCTGCTAAAGTTATTTAAACTTTTTTGTAACTTTCAACAGTCATAGTTATTATCAATGTTCTCATTCTATATACATAAATGAAAGTAAGATAAAGGAAAAATTTGAGGGTATGTGAATATGTCAGTGTATTAACACTTACAAACATTTAAAAATATTTTAATAAATTTATTTTAATATATTTAATGATAGGCATATTTCTTATATTCCACATAATTCCTTTAATTAATTTTTATATATACAGCCAATCCAGCCAATAATTATCGTATTTTTCACATAGAATTTTAAGTGCCATTATCAATTAAGAATCAATGCTGAAAGTTTGATCTGACAAAATATTCAGTATTTTACTTTTCAAAAATAAAATATTCACACATTATTTCAAAGCTTAAATAATGACAGACTTGGTACTTAGCATTCCTTTAAATATCTATCTTATTTTACTATTAGGAGTAAAGCTTAAAAGCAAATTGGCATGGAAAAATTGTGTAGTTTATTAATTTCTAATTTATACTAAATGTGTATGTCAGTTAAAAGGAGAGAGGAAAAGCATAGTGGAGTGGAGAAATATAAGGTTTGGGTTCATATGAAGAAATATATATGTTGTTATAATAATAAGTCCACTTTCAGTATAATATTGCCATCACAATACCTGCAGAAATCTGTTTGAATTCATATATAGTTATTTGCAAAATGCCTTTACCTTTGGGTTCCTTTTATAATACACAAGCACAAATCTGAAAATAGACTCATTGAAAAGGTGAATTTGTTAAAAATAATTCTCACCAATTTGTTTTTCCTGACATAATATATTTTCTTGTCAGTTATTACAACTTGCTCTTATACTTTCTTAATGCTGCATTCCCACATTTATACCTATCTGCTCTTCCGAGACTATTGTTCACAATATATGCTAAGTTATTCAGGCAAAGGAGGTATCTAGGTGGCGTAAAGATCCACATGTGCAATATAAAGCTGTAAAGTTAATAGAAGAAAAGTCAGTAAAATAGCTCTGTGATCACGTTATGGGGAAGTATTAAACAATTTTCGAAAGTGTATACCATAGGGCAAAAAGTCTATCATTGTGATTAAGCAAAAATTGAGGACTTCTGTGCATTGAAAAAGACCACAGTCTCTTCACATAAAGAGATTTTCAAATTGCTTATAATTATATAAATGCAAATGAAAACCACCATTTGATTTCACTATACCAATCTTAGTTTGACTTAAAGTGCAAAGCACTGACGGCTGTATGGGATTTAGGAATGCTCAGGCCCCTCTGGTGGGATTGCAGAGCTGTTCTGGAGAAAAGCATGCAACTTCTTAGACATCAATTATTCTACTGAATATAAGTCCCATAGTAATTTTTGTACAGATCCACAGGGGCTTATACATGTGTATATTCCTTGTAGGGAATTATTTGTGGAGGTAAGAAGTTAGAAGCATTCTGGATGTTCATTACAGGGGAGTGAAGAAGTATACTCGCCATGTTGTATGGCAGTTAGATGCCATTGACTCAAGGTCCACATGGTGACATAGGCAAATCTTTAAAAAACTGTGCTCAGTAAAAAAATCCAAGAAAGAGAATTAGCTATATAATGCACCAGTCTTTGTGAAAATTAAAAACACCAGCATAAAAAATAATGATATACATTTAATAAGATTACATGCTTACAAAGGATTAAATGGTTGCCTATGCAGGCAGGTTGGAGGTGGGTAGAGAAGGAATAAATAAATAAAATAAGAAAGGTGAAAACAATAATGAACCCCCCCCCTACTACAACTCTGTTGGCTCACATTGAACCCTAATGGTTGATCCAGAACCACCAAATAAGAGAGGGCTCCTCTGAAGTTTCAATAACAACATATGTCATAAATAATTTTCAAATTAAATGAGTGTGAATAGGTAACTATTTGATAGCTTTTATAAAATAGAATGAAATCAATAAAAGAGAAATTAAGAGTTATTCTTCATGGCAGAATTGTTAACTAAGACATGATCTGTCAGAAAACTTTTAACCTATTTTTTTTTAATAATTACATGTCCCACATATGAAATAGAAACCTCCAAAATTTATATGCTGGAGAATGCACTGCCCAGATTCTGACTGAGATACAATTACCAATTGTAGGCTTTAAATTGGTCTCCCATAGAAAGATAAACCATGGATCTGTGATTAATATGAAAGTTTATTTCTCTAAAAGGAAGTCTGATCCAAGTGGGGAGGCACGTTCTTGCTGAGTGGCCTGTAGGTGAAATGTTTTTAAACTTTCATGTACCATATAATTGAGTGGTATTATTATTTCTTTACCAAGGGCACAATGCATGTCTATAACATTTCTACTAATAGGTAAGAGGTTTTTTTCCTTATTAAATGAACACTGACTTAAGGAGAATATTATAGGGGAATTACATTAATAATTTCTTGGGCAAAGATAAAATAATTGGTCTTTCATCACAGAGAATTGAGCAACTTATTTCTTCCTATCCACGTAGTCCACCTTAGATGCTATCATATTCATTTAGCTTTTAATTTATAATAATTAAAAAAATTATTTCCCGACATCTGAAGGAGTTAATAGTTGTCACATTATTTGGAACTTTTTAACCCTCATTTATGGAAATCATCAAAACATATAATGATATTCATTTTAGAACTGAAAGCCCATAAAAATATTCACTAGAGATTTTCTAGGTTTGAAGTATGTCTTGGTGATGGAAACAACTACATCATCAAATAGTTTTTCTAGAATGCTGCCCTTATTAAGTTTCAATTTGGACTTAAGTATAGTAAGACCAATATACACTCAACTGTGTGACTACGGTATGTTAGAAAAACAAAAATAAATAATGAACTAATTATCTATAAATAGGTTGATAGAGCCCGTGCTGAAAATAATTGGATAGAGGTGAAAATCCTCTGTATGACCTAATGCACTATTTTTCTATCCCACAGTATGACATGAAACTTTAAAAAATGTACCACGACACAAGTATAAGCTCAATTTAATATAGAATTCCTGTTGTTTTGTGCTCACCGATTTTGAACTAAACCAAAGGACTTGGGTCAGGTTGTATGAGCAGTACTATTCTCCCCTAGAGCTAGAATGATCACTGGAGGTCTGAAAAACTAACAGCAGGAAAAGGAGGTTCTACGATCATCGAGACATCTTTGTGTTGTCTTTTAAGATTTAACAAACTTGTATAACTGAACTCTTTTTTTTTTTTTTTTTTTTTAAACAGAATCTTGCTCTGTCGTCCAGGCTAAAGTGCAGTGGCGCGATCTTGGCTCATTGCAACCTCTGCCGTCTGGGTTCAAGCGATTCTCTTGCCTCAGCCTCCAGAGTAGCTAAGATTACAGGTGTGCACCACCACGCCCAGCTATTTAGAGATGGGGTTTCATCATGTTGGCCAGGCTGGTCTCAAACTCCTGACCTCAAGAGATCCACCGCCTCAGCCTCTCAAAGCGCTGGATTACAGGCATGAGCCACCATGCCAGGCTGATATAACTGAATTCTTAAAGCCTTTATTTTCTGCATAAATGTGGAAGGCAGAAAAAGGCTAATTTCTGAAGAGCTACAGTTAGTGGAACCAGTGCTTCCCATTTTAGATATATATTTGTTTATATTTAAGATTATATTAAAGCCTAAAGAAAATGCTTGATCTAGAAGAACCATTTATTTGAAAAATACAGAAGGGCATCAACCTTTATATATTTTTAAGTCATTGTAAAATTATTGTATTCTGCAGAATTAGTCAGTTTGCTGCAGTATTTGGCATTAGTCCAGTGGAATTTAAGTCACTGAAATGTGGCAAAATGATTATCTGATCTCACCGAAATCAACCAGCCTTCCTTCCTTCCTCCCTCCGTCCCTCCCTCCTTCCTTCCTTCCTTTTCTCTCTCTTTCCTTCCTTCCTTCCTTCCGCCCTTCCTCCTCCCCTCCTCCCCTTCCCTCCCCTTCCCTCCCCTCCCATTTTCTTTCTTTCTCTTTCTTTCTTTCCTTCCTTCTTTCTTTTTCTTTTTTCTTTCTTTCTCTTTCTTCTTTCTCTCTATCTTTCTTTTTTCTTTCTGAATCAAGCTATATAAAGAACTAGCCTTTATGTAAACTAAAAGTATAAGCACAAAACCAATTATACACTAAATATTTCTATACATTTAGAAAAATCACATGCTGACATAAAATTACATGGTTGCCAAAGCAACCTTTCCTCCTTCTTCCCTTCCTTTCTGTCTCTTTCTTTCAGCTGACTTATGTGCTGTACTGCAATTTCAATCATTGATCTTAAAAATTAGATGGTAAATATTTAGGATATATTGAGTCATTTACATTGTCACACAGTCACCTACTCCTGGGTACAATTCAGCCAGCTAGGAAAACAGAAGGAAAATTATGTTTTGAATGCTAATTGCTATATGTATGCAAGAAAAATTTTTTCTTCTACTAACTATATTATATGCAGATATTTGACTGTTGTATAGGTATTTTCTTTAAGCCAAAAATCCATTTTATTTTGATAAAATAATTTGAGATATGGTTGCTTTAAACTGCTTTTTAATACAATGCTCTGTCTGAATTCATATCTCATGAATGTGAAAATTTGCCAAAAACATATTATTCTATTTTGAATATATTAACACACTTAAGAAACTTTAGGGTCCATATGGCTTGTGATAATAATTAGCATAGTTCAGAATGCTGGAGTAACTATTCGGTAATCTCCAGACCTTCTAATGGAAAGATTATAAGGCTGGAGATGTTGCTTATTTTAATATAGTTCTTATAACATCCTTTATCTCTCACTCACTGTCCAGGATGAAAAATAATTCATAGTAATTGTGCATTGTGATTATGGTAGTTTTATACATTTTTAAACCTCAGAATTTACTTTTTTATTTTTAAAGAAAAATTCTTATATATATATATATCCATATTTTATGACCCAAAACTGTGGTTATAAATTCTATTTAAAATTTGAATTGAAGTGAAACAGTACAGTGTAAAGATTTCCTTAAAAAAGAGTAGATGAAAATGGCACTGCCAAACTATGTTACCGAGGCAGCAAATTATGTACCTATATGAAAAATGGATGAAAATTCATCAAGAATGTCAACACATCCTTTGGGCCTCAACAGGTTGTCTGGCATCCACGTGGAATTGAGTCCCAGACAATAGAAGAAGAGTCAAGTTTTGCTGTCACTAGGATGGACAAGATACTATCTGGAGATAAAGCCAAGTCTAGAGTCCTATTATCTTTGACTCTTAAAACCTTCTGGATAATAGAAGATTTAAAGGTGTGATGTAATGGTTATCTTGAAAAAAAAATAACCAACAAAAACTGCGCCTGATGCTATATTATCTGATCTTTCCCAAATGCTGCTGCTGCTGCTGTTGATGATGATGATGATAATAATAATAATATATTAATGGATTTTATAATGTGCAAATCTTTTATCTCTTGTAAATATGGTCCAAATCACCTTGGTACAAAGGTATTATTTCCACTTGTCGTTTTTCAGTGGAGAAAACTAAAGTTTAGCATGAGTTGCCTATGGTCACATAGATAATAAGTGATGAATGTAGTTCTTAAATATTGTTCATGCTATTCTAGGTGCTTTGCCTCTAGGTAGAATCTTTGAAATAAAGTCCTATCTAGAATGATGCAATTTTGAAATGTTAAATAAAAACATAGTTTGGGAAGTTTAAACATTATTTGAAACAGAGATTGTAGCAAAGTGAAAAGAACACTGAATTAGGTTTTCTGAAGTAGCACTTAAGAATTGTGTGAATACCATTAGTCTATGGCGTTTCTAGGTCTTGGTTTGCTTATTTACAAAATGACAATAAATACTTGTTCCACTTACATCTCAGGATCATTAGGAGATTCAAGAAAAATATCTACATTGTTACAGATTTAATATCTGTATTTACACGAAAAGACCTGAAAAGCACTTTGCAGAGAAAAAGACCACACGGATCAGAAAGTTTGTAAGGGAAACTGTTTCTCTTTGTTTGTTTAATGTGTAGCAAGCATTATTAAGTCAGATTTGTGAGAAATCATGTTTGGAAGCTGAAATAACAACCTCAGATCTCTGAAAAGACTGAAAAGACATTGCTTCTCCCTCCCTCATGTCCTTCTCTGGTGCAAGCCACTCAAAAAAGATTTAATGTTTTAGAGAAATAAACATTTTGATAAGGCTCTAGCAGACACTGTTGGTGTCTCAAATGAATTCCTGGAAATCCCTTTTATCTGCAGCTATGGACACCCTTTTTCAACCTCTCCTGGAGGACTGCCTTGGGCTGTGGAACTGCTGCACTCATGAGACCAGAAGATGACTGACTGGTGCTGGAGCACAAAAGCCCTTGCCTCCTGGGAGACAGACTGTAACTTTGGCACCAGGAACTGGTTTTGTGGAAGACAATGTTTTTTTCATGTGGGGCGGGGGTGGGGTGGGGAGCGCATGATCGCTCATGCGCAGTTCACAAATGGGCAGTTCACAGTAGGGTTCACGCTGCTATGAGAATCGAATGTCCCGCTGATCCGACAGGAGGCGAAGCTCAGGCGGTAATGGCTGGCCTGTTGCTCACCTCCTGCTGTGCGGCCAGGCTCGCCACAGACCTATAGGATCTGCAGCCCGGGCCTAGGGACTCCTGCTCTAGAGCACTAGGTATGATCGGGCTGAGGCTGGACCTCACCTGAAACTGCATTTTTATTTGCTCTCCCCTTTTCTTCTGCCACTCCACTCACTGTCTTACAGGTTTCTCCAGAGAATACTCCATTAATAAATCACAGTTGTTAAGAATCTCAGTCTCAGGCTCTTCTAATGAACTTGACCTAAGACAGGATCTGATAGCTGTTACTTGATTCAAAGCTTTTAAGGAATATTTCAGGTAACTTAAATTTTAGGTAACTTGTTTATTAATCATGAAACTGAACTTTGGTAAAGGAAGTAAAATTGAGAACTCAGATGAAGAGTGAAGATGAAGAATAAAAATGTGAGAAAAAGTCTTGTCTAGTTCGTAATTTTACATAATCTAGACACGGATAGAATTCCTAGGTCATATTGCTAACTGTGATGAAAATTAATCTTTGTATTAAAAACTATAGAAATAATGGGTTACTCAGCCTTGCCTCACACACACAAAAAATCGCATTAGTTTTAAAGCAGATTTTTAAGTGTTGGCTTCCTCTTTCTCCCTACGATTTATTTAAAATGAACTTTAATGTGTCCGTTTTTCATTCTGCCCTTTCTTACCTTTATAATACCGAAGTAGCTGGTAACTATAGATATGGGTGACCTTGTTTTCAGGATATAAATAATTTATTATGCACATATCTCAGTCTTTGGCTTGGAACCTGGAGTAACAAACTCAGAGATACTGGAAAGATGCTGCTTCTCCCCCCTTCCACGCCACTCAAAAATTAATGAGTGTTTGTCCACCAACAAACTCTTTCCTAAGTCTACTCAGAAAACAAAATCTATTTTGGGGAAGATTTTTTAATTGTAGTATTGCTACATATTTTTATTACTACATAATAGAATCACATATTTTGGGGGTACTAGGATAATTTGATACATTTATATAATGTGTAAAGATGAAATCAGAGTAACTGGGACATCTATCATCTTAAATATTTATCTTTTTAAATATTAGGAACATTTGAAATATTCTTCTAGATATTTTGAAATATACACTAGATTAATGTTAACTCTAGCCACCCTACTAATCTATCAAATGCTGGGTCTTATTTCTTTATCCCCCCTCCCTACTACCATCCCCAGTCTCTGGTAACCATCAGTCTACACTTTATCTTTATGAGATCCAAGTTTTTAGTTCCCACATATAAGTGAGAACCTGGAATATTTGTCTTTCTGTGCCCGGCTTATTTCAGCAAACACAGTGGCCTCTAGTTCTATCCATGGTGCTGCAAATTACAGGATTTCCTTCTTTTTCATGGCTGAATAATATAACATTTTGTTTATATACCACATTTGCTTTATCCACTCAGGTTGTTTTTGGACACATAGGTTGATTCCATATCTTGGTTATTGTGAGTAGTGCTGCAATAAACATGAGAGTTCAGATATCTTTAATATAATGATTTTCTTTCTTTCAGGTAAATTCCAAATAATGGAATTGTTGGATCATATGGTAGTTCTATTTTGGGTAGTTTTTGAGGAATCTCTATACTGTTCTCCATAGTGGCTGCACTAATTTACATTCCCATGAAAAGTGTATGAGGATTCGCTTTCTCTGCATCCACTCCAGCATTATTTATCACCTGTCCTTTGGATAAAAGCCATTTTACCTCGGCAAGATAGTATCTCTTTGTGATTTTGATTTGCATTTCTTTGACAGTTAGTGATGTTGAACATTTTTCATATACCTGCTGACCATTTCTATGTCTTCTTTTGACAAATGTCTATTCAGATCTTTTGTTTATTTTTAAATCGATTATTAGATACTTTGCTCATGAGTTGTTTGAGCTCCTTCTATATTCTGATTATCAATCTTTTATTAGATCAATAGTTTGTAAATATTTTATCCTATTCTGTAGGTTGTCTCTTCACTTTGTTGATTGTTTCCTTTTTGGGGCATAAGCTTTTTTAGCTTGATGTAATCTCACTTGTCTATTTTTGCTTTCGTTGCCTGTGCTTTTGAAGTCATGCACAAAAATATCTTCACCCAGAACAATGTCCTGCAGCATTTCACCAGTGCCAATGTTTACTTACTTATTATTATTATTATTTTTTTACAGTTTCAGGTCTTATATTTAAGTCTTTTATTCATTTTGATTAGATTTTTGTTTGTGGTAATAAATAGGGGTCTGCATTCATTTTTCTGCACATGGATATTCAGTTTTTCCCAGCAGCATTTATTGAAGAAACTGTCCTTTCCCCAGTGGAAAGAATAGGTGGGAGTGCTTCTCTGCTCTTCTCACTCATCTGACAACCTGCTTACTGCTAAACTGTTGGGAAGCCCCTCTATCCTCACAATCCAGGGCAACATTATTGCCCAGAAGAACTTTCTGGGAACAGAGAACTGGATGGCCCACTCTTGCAGCCATGTCCACACTCCCCTCAGAAACATACTGGTTGTGCCATACTGGTTGTGTCCCTGTGGTGCCACTGCCCTGCCCAGGGATGCTCTGCCCTTAAGAAAGTGCACCACCAGATCATTTGCAAAAATACCACACAACCTGTTCTGACTTTGGCAAGCACAGGGGACCAGCAGGTCCCTGGGAAGTTGTGGGTCCTCTGGAGACCTAACCCTTGGTATGGATTGCCCCAAAGGGAGGGGGAAGCACAGCCTGACAAAGCTCCCCTTGGAACAATGGAAACATGGACACGGTGTCAGCTGCTGAAGGTACTGGAAATGGCAAAGGGGTCATCTCCTGGCCCTTCTGCCCCATACATTATTGCTGACACAGCAGTTCCTCCAGCAAGACCTGGTGAGCATTCACTGAAATAAGGTGCATTTTGTGCTTTTCTGGCAGCTCCACCCACACTGAAAGTCAACATGCACTGAATGAAACTGGCTTTTTATGCATTCCCAGTGTCTCTACCAAATTGAAAGTGAACCTGCACCTACCTGCTTGGGCTTTCACGAAGAGTGGGGTAAAGCACCCCTTCCTATACAGAGCAGCAGCACCCTGGCAACAGAGGACAGAACGTGGAGTTGCCTGCCATGCACTGGGTTTAGAGAGTGCCCCAACTCACATTCTAGCATTAGCTGTCAGAGAGACAGATCCATGTCCCACAGCTACAGTGCATCAGGGAACCAAAGGATGAAGCCTTTGTAAACATGTCATAAACCAGGTGAGTAAAGGGAAGTGGATTATGTTTCTGTTGGGGAAGGATGAGGAACTGGTACCCACACTTAGCCCCTTTCCCCGAGACTAAAGCTTAACACATTATAATCTCTTCCTGCAAGGCCTGTCAGGGTGGGTGTGTCCACTAGGCAGCAGTCTACCTGCAAGCTCTTACTCTTAAGCACCATCTACTGGACTTCAGCCTGAACTGCACCACCAACAAAAATATATTACTACAACAAGCAGCATCTGAGAAAGCTACCACATAGGACCTATCCACAACCAAAGAATCCATACAGAGTCTTTGTCACCTGAAAGCACCCAGAAACAAAGCCAAATGATCATCCACAACATAAACTACAGTAATACCCTCAAAAAAGAATTTAGAAAACCCTCGTCCCAACTTTAGCAATTTCAAAAATAGGACATGATAGCTCCCTAGGATGAGAAAGAACTAGTTTAATAACTCTGGCAGTGCAAAAAGCCAAGGTGTTTTGACACCTCACAAAGATTGTGCTAGCTCTCTAGCAATGGATCCTAACCAGGGTGAAATGTATGAAATGGCAGATTAAAAAAATTCAAAATATGGATTTTAAGAAAACTCAGTGAGATCCAAGGGAAAGTTGAAATTTATTACCAAGATACCAAAAAAAAAGAATCCAGGACACAAAAGATAACATAGTTACATAAAGAAGGAGCCAAACAATACTCTTAGAATTGAAAAATTTACTACAGGAATGTCAAAATACCATTGGAATACTTAACAATAGACTAGACCAAGCAAAAATAAGAGTTTCAGAGCTTGGAGATGAGTCTTTTGAATTAACCCAGTCAGAAAAAATAAAGAAATAAGATTTTTAAAAAGTGAACAAACCTTTCAAGAAATATTATATTATGAAGAGTAACCAAATCTACAACTTATTGGCATTCCTGAGAGAGAAGACAAAGTAAGTAACTTGGAAAACATATTTCAGAGAATAATTCAGGAACATTTTCCCCATCTTACTAGATAGGTTGGCACCTAGATACAAAAAATTCAGAGATCTCCTGCAGAATATTATTCAAGATGATCATCACAAGACACATAGTCATTAGACTATTTAAGGTCAATGTGAAAGAAATATATTAACAGCAGTTAGAAAAAAGGGCCAAGCCATCTATAAAGGGAATCACGTTAGCTGATTTCTTAGCAAAAACATCACAAGCCACAAGTGATTGGTAGCCTATTTTTAGTCTTCTTTAAAAAATGCCAACCAATAATTGCATATCCTGCCAAACTAAGCATCATAGGCCAAGGATAAATAAAGTCTTTTTCAGATAAACAAATTCTAAGGGAATTTGACACCACCAGGCAGTAACTATAAGAATTGCTTAATAGAGTTCTTAACATGGAAACACAAGAATGACACTTGCTACCATAAAAACACATGTAAGTACAAAGCTCGCAGACCCTGTAAAGCCACAATACAATTGAGACTGCAAAGCAACTAGGTGACAACACTATGACAGGAACAAAACCTCACATATCAATATTGATGTTGAAGAGAAATGGCCTAAATACTCCATAAAAGCAGAGAGGCAAGTTAGATAAAAAACAAAACAAACAAACAAAAAACAAAAACAAAACAAACAGAAAAAAACAAGACCCAACCTTCTATTGTCTTCAAGAGACCCATGTCACATGTACTGACACCCTCAGGCTTAAGATAAAGGGGTGGAGAAACATATATTACACAAATGGAAAACAATAAAGAGCAGCGGTCACTATTCTTGTATAGGGTAACGCAGACTTTAAATCAACAATAGTAAAAAAGGACAAAGAACATTATACAAAGTTAAGGTGTTAAATTCAACAAGATTTAACTATTCTAAATCTGCACACCCAACACTGAAACACCCAGATTTATTAAAAAATATGATTAGACCTAAGAAAAAGGATAGACAGACATACTATAATGGTGAGTGACTTCAGCACCCCACTGGCAGCGTTAGATGGATCACTGAGGCAGAAAACTAACAGATAAATTCTGGACTTAAGTTGGAGACTTGACCAAATAGATCTAATAAACATTTACAGAATATACCACCCAGCAACCGCAGAATATACATTCTTCTTCTCATCTATACATGGAACAGTCTCTAAGATTGGCCACATAATTGATCATAAACCAAGTCTCAATACATAAAAAAAATCAAAATCATCAAGCGGCTCCTTGGACCACAGTGGAATAAAACTAGAAATCAATACCAAGAGAAACTCTCAAAACCACACAAACACATGGAAAATAAACAACTTGATCCTGAATGACTTTAGGGTTAACAAGAAAATTAAGGCAGAAATAAAAAAAAATTCTTTGGGAAAAAATGAAAATAGACACACAAAATACCAAAACCTCTGGGATACAAAAAAAGCAGGGTTAAAAGGAAAGTTTATAGTGCTAAATTCCTACATCAAAATATATATATATATCTCAAATTAACAATCTAATGTCACATCTAAACAAACTAGAAAAACAAGAACAAACTAAATCCTAGGGAAGTAGAAGAAAAGAAATAACAAAGATCAGAATAGAACTAAATTAAATTAAGACCAAAAAGCTATACAAAGGATCAATGAAATGAAAAGTTGGTTTTCTGAAAGGATAAACAAGATTGATATATCATTAGCTTAATTTAAAATGAAAAAAAGAAAGGATTCAAATATGCACAATCAGAAATAACAAAGATGACATCACAGCTGATACCACAGAAATACAAAAGATCCTAGAGACTACTAGGAAGACCTCTATGTGCATAAAGTAGAATATCTATAAGAAATGAATAAATTCTTAGAAACAACTTCCCAAAATTGAACCAGGAAGAAACTAAATCCCTGAACAGACCAATAACAAGTTCTAAAATTGAATCAGTAATGGAAAACCTACAACCAGAAAAAGCTCTGTACCAGATGGTTTCACAGCTGAATTCACCAGACTTACAAAGAAGAGCTGGTATCAATTTGACTAATATTTCAACAAATCACAGAGAAGGGATTCCTCCTTAACTCATTCTACAAAACCAATGTCATCCTGATAGCAAAATCTGGCTAAGACATAATTAAAAAGAGAACTACAAATATCCCTGATGACACATAAATCCTCAACAAAATACTATCAAACTGAATCCAGCAGCATATCAAAAAGGTAATGCAGCACGATCAAGTAGGCTTTATTACTGGGATTCCATATGTAAAAGATGTTTTTACATATTCAAATCAATGTGTGATTCACCACATAAACAGAATTGAAAACAAAAACCATAGAATCATCTCAATAGACGCCGAAAAAACATTCAGTAAAATCTAACATTCCTTCATGATAAAACTCTCAACAAACTAAGTATCAAAGGAACATACCTTAAATGAATAGGAGCCATCTACAAGAAACCCCCAGCCAACATCACACCTCATGGGCAAAAACTGGAAGAATTTTTCCCAAAAACTGGAACAAGGCAAGGATGTCCAGTCTCACCACTCCTATTCAACATATACTGGACGTCCTCACCAGAACCATCGGGCAAGATAAAGAAATAAAAGGCATTAAAACAGGAAAAGAGGAAGTCACATTATCTCCACTTGCTGATAATATGTTTTTTTTTTTTTTTTTTGAGATGGAGTCTTGCTCTGTGGTCAGGCTGGAGTGCAGTGGCATGATCTCAGCTCACAGCAACCTCTGCCTCCCTGGTTCAAGCGATTCCCCCGCCTCAGCCTTGCAAGTAGCTGGGACTACAGGTGTGTGCCACCATGCCTGGCTAATTTTTTGTATTTTAGTAGAGACGGGGTTTCACCATGTTGACCAGGATGGTCTCGATTGCCTGACCTTGTGATCCATCCACCTTGGCCTCTCAAAGTGCTAGGATTACAGATGTGAGCCGCCACACCGGCCAATGATATAATTCTATACCTAGAACAAAATAAAGATTCCTCCAAAAGACTCCTAGACTTGACAACTTCAATAAAGCTTCAGGACAAAATCAACATAAAAAATCAGTAACTTTTCTATAAACCAATAACATTCAAACTAAGAACCAAAGCAAGAATGCAATCCCATTTACAATAAACACACACACACACACACACACACACACACACACACACACACACACACCCTAGGAATACATCTAACCAAGAGATGAGAGACCTCTATGAGAAAAAGAGCTAAACACTGATCAAAGAAATATTAGATGAGACAAACAACTGGAAAAATATTCCATGCTCATGGATAGGAAGAATCAATATAATTAAAATGGTCATATTGCCCAAAGCAATCTACAAATTAAATACAGTTCCTATCAAATTTTCCAACGTCATTTTTTCACAGAATTAGAAAAATTATTTCTAAAATTCATATTGATTAAGAAAGAGCCTGAATGGCCAAAGCAATCCTAAGCAATAAAGAAGAAAGCTGGAGACACCACATTACCCAATTTTAAACTATACTACAAGGCTGTAGTAACCAAAACAGCATGGTACTGGTACATAATCATACACATTGGCCAATGGAATGAAATAGAGAACCCAGAAATAAAGTCATACACCTACAACCAACTGATAATTGGCAAAGTCAGTAAAAATAAACAATGGGGAAAGAACACCTTATTCAATAAATGTTACTCAGAAAACTGGCTAGCCATATGCAGAAGAATGAATCTGAACCCCTACCTCTCACCATATACAAAAATTAACTCAAGATAGATTAAAGACTTCAATGTAAGACCTCAGACTACAAAAATACTTAAAGAAAGCCTACAGAACAACCCTTTTGGACAT
Source organism: Pan paniscus (assembly GCF_029289425.2). Taxonomy (NCBI): domain Eukaryota; kingdom Metazoa; phylum Chordata; class Mammalia; order Primates; family Hominidae; genus Pan; species Pan paniscus. The sequence goes on along the minus strand of NC_073254.2, from coordinate 88,569,890 downwards.
TGGCCTTGGCAAAAAGTTTATGACTAGTGCTGCAGAAGCAAATGCAACAGAAATGAAAACTGACAATTGGGATTTAATTAAACTAAAGAGCTTCTGCACACACATACACACACCAAAGAGTAAATAGACAACCTACAGAATGGGAGAAAATTTTTGTAAGTGATGCATCTGACAAAGGCCAAATATTCAGGATCTATGAGTAACTTAAATCACAAGGAAAAAAAAACTAAAAATGGGCAAAGAAGATTAATAGGCTCTTCTCAAAAGAAGACATACAAGTGGCTAACAAACATATTAAAAAATGCTCAACATCACAAATCATCAGATAAATGTAAATTAAAACCACTATGAGATGCAATCTCTCACTAGTCAGAATGGCTGTTATCAAAAAGTAAAAAAAAAATATGACAGATGTTGGCAAAGATGCAGAGAAAAGGGAATGCCTATACGCTGTTGGTGGAAATGTAAATTAGGTTAGCCCCTGCAAAAAGCAGTGTGGAGAGTTCTCAAATTACTAAAAGTAGAACTATCATTCGACCCAACAATTCCACTACTGGATAGCTACCTGAAGGAAAAGAAATTGTTCTACTAAAAAGACACCTGCACTAAAATGCTTATTGCAGTACTATTCACAATAGTGAATTCATAGAATCAACCTAGATACCTGTTAACTGGATTGGATAAAGAAAATGTAAATATACATCATAGAATACTATGTAGCCAAAAATAACAAAATCCTCAAATTTACAGCAACGTGGGTGGAGCTGGAGGCCATTATCCAAAGTGAATTATCACGGAAACAGAAAAACACATACTGCTTGTTCTCACTTATAAGTGGAAGCTAAACAATGGGTATACATAGACATAAAGATGGAAATAATAGATAATGAGGACTCCAAAAGGGAGGAGGGAGGGAGACAAGGGTTGAAAAACCACCTATTGGGTACTATGCTCACTTTTTGAGTGATGGGTTCAATAGAAGTCCAAGCCTCAGCATTATACTATATATCCATGTAACAAACCTGCACATGTATCCCCTAGATCTAATAAAATAAAATAAAATAAAATAAAATAAAATAAAATGATCGATGGTTGCCAAAGGTTTGGCAGCAGGGAGGGATGAATTGGCAAAAAGAATAGGGCACTGGAAGTTATCTGCATGATACTGTAATGATGGATACATGTCATACATTTGTCAAAACCCAAAGAATGTCCAACACTCTTAGTGGCCTCATATATAAACTATGGACTTTGGGTCATTACGATGTGTCAATGTAGCTTTCTCAATTGTAAGTAATGTACCACTCTGCTGGGGGATTTCAGTAATAGAGCAGGCTGTGCATGTATATGGGGAGGAAGTATATGGTAAATCTCTGTACTTTCTTCCCAATTTTGTTGTGAAACTAAAACTTCTCTAAAAGATTAGTCTTTAAAAGTAAAAATACAAAGTAAAAATTTATTTCTGACTTCGTCTCCAAAGTTCTAGACTATTTCTTGCCATCTTTTCTAACTTCATTTCCACTGCTGCTCCTTAACTTTTCACTACCTTGTCCTCTCAGCTGCATCTGAATTGTTTTGCTTGGCATTGCTATCTGAATCTAACTGGTCATCCTCACTTGCTCATACTTAGTTAGCTATAGATTTCCCTGGATTCTTAATATGAGCTGAGTATCTCTTATTCTAAATGCTTGAGACCAAAAGTGTTACAGATTTCAGATATTTTTAGATTTTAGATTTTGCATGTAAATAATGAGATATCTTGTACATGGGACCCAAATCTTAACACAATTTTTTTTTGTTTCATGTACACCTTACGCATATAACTTGAAGCTCATTTTATACAATATTTTAGATAATTTTATGCAAACTTTATCTAATTAAATTTTGAGACAAACTTTTGACTGTATTTAGACTACAATCTATCACATGAGATCAGGTGTGAAATTTTCCACTTCTGGTGACATGTTGGCACTCAAAACATTGTGGATTTGGAGCACTTCAGATATTGAATTTTGGGGGTAGGGTTGCTTAACCTGTAGTCACAAATGATTGAAGTCTGTCAGATAGACTTTCTTAATGACTCCAGCACTTTGTCCTACTCCATTTTTATTTATTCTGTGCCAGTTCACGGATGGTGACTGCCCATGAAATCACCATGAGAGGACAGAATGAGTCCGAGCTGATGTCCTGCCTGAGGAAAAGTTAACAAGGGAGAAAAATATTGAAAAAAAGGATGAATTGGCTGTAGCACAGAAAGTTAGATGGCAGTGCATGCCAGTTTTGCTTCATTATTCCTTTATGTTACAATTTTCCAAGCATTTTCTATTTAATTATTAAATATTTAATATTATTTATGAGGTAAATACTATCTTCATTTTAAGATAAGAAAACTTGTTTCAGAAAGCTTAATAGTGTTGCTAAGATTCAAATCCATATTTGCCTCACTCTAAAACTGCCCTATTAACAATTTATTGTTACTGTATAATTGGCACCCAAAATATTTCTGACACAAATATTTGAATTGCTTATACTTTAGACATAGCTGGAATTAATAGCTAATAAATATTGGCTTCATATAAAAGCTGCTTATGCAACCCAGCAAGCTCCCATGACTTTTTTCTTCTTTTGTCTCCACTTTAAAAGAAAAAAAATTTGGACTTTGATGAAGGGTTGGAGAGGTAGTATGAATGCTCCTGCTAATAATTTATCCACTTTCCAGAGCTTTGATCTTTTCTCTTCTGTAGTCTTGTTTACTGGCTTTCCCTATAAACCCACTATCATCAGTTTCTTCTTTCTTCTTTCCAATCCTTATCTCGCTGTGCAAGATATATTTTTTTAATCAAACAGCATCTTATTTTTTTTAGATGAGGTTTTGCTATGTTGCCCAGGCTTGTCTTGAACTCCTGAACTCTAGCAATTCTCCTGCCTCAGCCTCCCTAGTAGCTGCCATTATAAGAAGATACCACCATTTTTTGTTTGTTTGTTTAAGACCAATAATCTTTTAAATAATTTATTCTAACTATTTTTAATTCCTGTACAGTTTTAACTCTGTGAAGTTTCATGTTATGAGTATAATTGCAAGTGGCTTTATGAAAATAGAGATGTACTATAATATCCCCTCTCATTTACAGTGAAGGCAAAACATTATTTGAAGTCATTGTACTATTCAAAAAATAAGATTTCATCAATATAGAACATATACTGGGATTCGTATATGTGGGATTCTGTGATTCAATCCAGAGCAAGATGCTTAGTCTTTCCAATTTTATAATTAACTAAAATGGAGGTACAAAAGGGGTCACATCCTTCATGGTTTGTTTGGGAGACATTGAAACATGTGAAAACACCATAGTGAGATATCTTGTGCTGGGGAAGCTGTTGCTATTACAATCATTATTTGAAAGTTTTATGATAGGAATAAAAATTATTCTTTGGTTTGGTCATCACCACCCAATGTTTAAATTTGAACAGCTTTGCACATAAACTATTTGTTTGGTTAGAAAGTTTTGTTTATTTGTTTGTTTTGATATGTTATAACTCAAATCCTTATTTTCTTTTTAGTGAAAACTAAGGAACATTCTTTGAAGGGCTGTTTTACTCTCTAGTAGAAAAAGTATGTGATTTGCCACCAACCAACAAGATATCACAACTGAAAGAGGACATCCATTTTTTCAGCCAGTTTTGAAGCAGCTTCATACCATTACTTTCAAGGGTTATGAGTTTATTATATCTTCTTTGTGCACTTACCAAAGACAAAACAAGGAATTATTTCCACAGTTCATTCAGATAATGGATGAAAACTCACAGGAACTTCCAGATGGAATGTCAAGATTTCATTGGGGAAAGAAAACAAGTTTTAGTTTTGGGCACTTAGAAACTTGAGAAAAAAATAATCGGGTAATCTATGATACTGTTAGGGCCTCTAGTTCTAGAAAATATTAATAAACCATCTGTCAAGATGGTTACTGAAGTCCTAAAAATTTTACAGACTTGAAGATCTAATGCAAGATTCGCATAATTTTTTGAATATTATTTTTGGTCTTTATTGTTAGAGATCAATAAAACCAAATTTCCTATTTTAAATAATATATCTTTACCAATATAAATGAAGCAAGTAAATATCTGTCCATGAAACACTACATTACATGACAGATCTAACAAAAGTGTAATCCTATATACATGTACATTCTAGAATTGAACCCACTACTTCCTAATTTATGAAATAATACTTCTACACACTTTTAATATACAGTACTTCAGATAATAACTGCCCATTTGGTCAATTATCCCCTTTTATGAATAAGAATATTAACATTGATACACTATTTTGGTTTTTGAAGTTTGCAGTGATCAGAGTCCTTTTCCCCCCCAGAACTCTTAAAAATCGTGCTTATTTTCTATTTGCTGTATTTGTGTATGCTCTTCCAATTGATCATCTATTACCCTTGCTGTAAATTAAGCTGGAAAGTATTTATAATGTTAGTGTGTGGTGGAGGTTACATTGTGCAATTTTGCAACAAACTCAAATGGCCAAAATGGCCAAAAAACTTTCTGTATAAATACACGAGTCTGACAAACAATACGTGTCCTGGAGATCTTTCCACATGTGAGTTTGGTCACTATGGATTTTCATGGTTTTTATGAACAATCTTTTCCGAACTCCTTTTGACTATGGTGAGAATCAGGATGTCATACATAGCAAGGAGTTGCCCTGTTAACAGCTCTGCATGATAAGGGATCAGGGTAGAATTGTAAACCATCATCATCTGCTGAGCCTTCCCGTAAGGTCTTTTGTAGAGGAGAGTGACTAGAGATGGAATACAATGATATTAAAATGACTGTTAATTGATAAGGTGGACTTTTTTCTCGTTTAGTCTACTTGTGTAGATAAAGATGTCTTTTCTCTCCTTTATGTTTTCTTTTCATCTTTTATTTTTCCTTCTCTCTTTAAGAATCCCAACTCTTTCATCTACCTACATCTATCATGGACAACCTGCACCATTTACTTTTTCTTCCTTTCAATAACATTTCCAACGTAATGCCCCTTGTTTCTTTACATTCTTAGGCAGAGCTCCAAACTCTTATGACTGGGACTATGTTTTTGGAAAGTAGATATATATTTGCAAGTCTTGTCACACAGCTGTCTTATAGAGATTTTTTTTGATGACAGATTTTTAACTTCTAATGGGCACAGAGACTTTTTGAAGTTTAAGTTTTGAACAATTCCTTGTATTCAATGCTCTAACTGGCTGGTGGTGTGTTATAACATACAATTATATTGCATGGATTAACATTTTTCTTCTCTTTTCCTAAAAATTATGTAACTCTTATCCAGAAAACATTGTAGCTAATATTGAGATCTTCATTCTAAAAATTTGACTAGCTCTTTCTTTAAGAACAGTAAAAGAAAGCAAAATCAAATTATTTATTTTTGTATCTATTAAAAGTATAAAACAGAGCCAGCTTTTTATTGCTAAAAATATATAAGTCCTTTTAAAGTATCAATTATTGTGTTAGAGCTAAACAGATATTTAAAAAATAATTTTAAAGAATAATTTTAAGAAAAAGGAATAAAATATTTGAACACATTTTGAAAGCACAAAAATTAGGTATTAATGCCTCATTTTTTAAATAATAAACACGAGCAACACATGTAAGCATGGATCTTAGTATAAAGTGCTGTTATCTCTATTACACAATGACACAAAAAGTCAAGAAAACATAAATAAACTGAGTAGATTTTTTATAGCAAAGTACAGGCCAGAGTCTTCACTGACTCATCAGAGAGTTTCATTAATTATATACATAGAAAAGATTCCCCTTCCTTCCAGCCCAATATAGCCCCATTATGGAACCTATACCTTCACGAGCAGAATGCAGGCAGATTTCAGCCCACAACCACCTCTTTACACAATTGTGCTTGTGCAGGACACACCTGCATACCTGTGCCATACATCCTTAGTGAAAGTTGTAGAACACCCCTAAATGTGTCTTTGAAGTAAAAAAAGGTGAGAAATATTCCCTCCCTACTTTCACTTTCCAGTTTTATACTCACATGCACATATTCTAGGCAAAATATGGAATAATATTCATGGTAATAATTTTTATTCACACAGTCTAATACTATTATCACAAGCTTTAGTAATTCAACCTGTCATGTATCCTTCTTAATCATATTCTTTTGTGATCTGATAGTTCTAATACGTTCTAACAAATTTAAAATTTTCACCAAGTGAGCTCTGACACCCTTTCATTCTTCATAATTTAACTTCACTTAGTTTTAATTGATTCAAGGGAGTGGCCTTAAGATACTCTTAAAACATGAACCAAAAATTAGGACTTAGCATTTCAGAAAGTAGAACAAATTGCAAAACCTTTTTGGCTTTGACTTTATTCTTTTACTGAACCCTGCCTTTCTGGTCTGATTTTGATTGTTGTGTACTAATTGTTTCCAGTTCCTTAGTTTGTAATTGCTGCAAAATAGCTTCATGTTACTTTGTCATTTATCAAGCTCAAATTAAACAATTGACCTTAATAGGAATAATTTGCTGCTTCCTTGGCTAATATATTAATTAACAGTCATTTCTGCAACTAATTCATTTCTGATACCAGAGCAAACAGTTTATAGTAAGCTATATTCCTTTTCTTTTTTTTTATAGTATTCTTGATTAGGCAGATTCAGTAGATTATATCTCCTGATTTTCCTGAATTAGAGAGGAAGCTCATCATTCCATCAAAAATAGAATCTGATCAATTTGAAAAATAGGGTTATGTACAAGTTCTGTTCTATCCTGCATACTATTACAAAATTTTGCAAATTGATTTTGCTTAACATGTCATATTTTTCAACCAAAAAGTTATGTCAAATGGGTAAATTAGTATCTTTCATGCTGTTAAAGTAACAAGATGCAGGGCAAGAACTGTGTTGTATATTACCGTATTCACCGTTGCAAATTTGCAAAATTCCAGCAGCAGAGTAAGTGCTTAATAAATCTCTGCTCAATTTAATTTCTTAGTCATTTTCTTGATTATACTTTCATACTAATCTTCTGGGTCTGGTAGGTGACAATGATTTTGTTGAAACCCTAGAAAGAGGCATATGGTATAGACTGAAAATCATGAAATTGAAATCTGGGCTTAAAACACCTTCAAATTCCCCTCCGAAATTATTAGGCTTTAATGACATCTTTAGGTTCAGGCAAGGTATATGATTGCCTGGATGTGTGTAAGATATTTTGAGATTTCATATATATATATATATATCATATATAAATTTATATATGATATCTAATATATACCATATATAAATGATATCAAATTTAATATAGTATACATAATATCATATATGTATATAATATGTATATTATATAATGTGTATATTATATACGTATATAATATACACATTATATAATATACATATTATATTATATGTATATTATATATGTATATATGTATATAATATACATATATGATATATGTATATTATATACATATATGATATATGTATATTATATACATATATGATATATGTATATTATATACATATATACATATATAATATTACATACATATATTTTGATAAGTAATTAGGAAGCATATAAAAAAATCTAAGAGGCCATTTGCTGCCTTATAGCTACATACATATTATGGTGTGTGGTAATGGGAAAAATTATCCTTTTCAATCTTAAAGAATATGCAAGGGCATGGTTTATATAAACAATTTAGAGTTTAAGTGGGAAACAATAATCAATATACTGAGCACAGAAACATTTTATATCACTTTTTTACAGAAAAACAAAAATGAAGAATGATTTGGGGGGTGGTAGTGTGAGGAACGAATGTGCATGGGAATAGGGTAGCAGTGAAGTACTTAGAACCAATGTTAATTTACTCTGGGATATAGCCTACTGACTAATTAGTCCAGATAGGAAAATCTTAATGCCATGCTGTTTTTCCCCTTGAAAACCGTAGAAACAAAAACATTTGCCTTAATTTTAAACATCAGTTTAATTTTAGCTGTTGCTAGTTTCAAATGTTCATTTTCCTTGCATTCATTTCACTGACATTTTATTTCACTGTCTCATATAATTTAGAAGGAGGTTTGAAGACATTAAATAAGCTATCAACAGCTATCAAGCACTTTGAAAGGCAACAAAAAGCAAAGAAAAGCCTTTTGAGTTCCATTTAAACTTAGCATAAAGACTGTAGTATGGATCACTCAGGAATGACTCAATTTTTAAACAAAATGTCAAGGCATGCCTATTATTTTATACCAGGATTATAATATTTAATATTGTTATCACAACAAGGAATAAACAATTGCTTAAGGAAATGGGTGATCCTCCTTCTCTGGGCTACAGTGCTGACTCAGTCATGCAGAACTAATTTCCTGGCGGTCTCTGAATGCACATAAAGCTGCTCTGTAGCTGCTGCTGACAATGAACTAGTGACTAGAAAAAGGAATCTTAAACACAGTCACATCTCCTGCCTGTTAAAATCCTGTTCACAAGGCACGCTGATCTAATACGCTGCACGACAGGAATAACGTCTTTTAAAAAATGGCCAGACAATATACAAAGTTTTTCATCTTCTATTTTTTTTCTGGAGTTGCTCAGCAACTGCATCATTTTTACATATTTTCCTCAGAGTACCAAAATTCTATTTTGGATATTTCTTTCCCATGAATAATTAAATGTTGAAAAGTTTGCCAGAAACATGATTTTATAGTAAATATTTGTCAACGACGTTTTAAGAGAAGCAATTGTTTAACTTTCCAATGAATATTTTAAAGAGAAACCTAAAACAATTTGAGTAGGCAGTTTTATAGGAAAAGTGTTAATATCTGATACTTAAAGGAATATAATACTTTAACCAATTTGTAACCTAATTACAATGGTTAACTTGCTAATTAGTGTTTATTGATTGAGCTGGATCAAGTGATGAGTTTTGTTTAAAGTGCAAATATTAGAAACAAAGTGATTTCTCAGACTTTATTACTTGGCAGAAAATAAAGCTGAAAGTTGCATCATACAGTACCCCATGTGGTTTTGCAGGGACTAATTGCACTGGCAGTCCCTGAGCGTCTAACAAGACTTTACTGCCCTCTAGTAGTAACAGGGTTTGCCAAGTTCATTTGGGAAATTAATTGTATTTAGAAATTTAGAGATATCTCTGAGAAAAATAGCATAAGCATTTAAGAGTAAAGATGCATTTAAATATGTTAAATTTGGAGATAACACTAGATAAAAAATTTGCCATCAATTTCATGTTAATTAATTGCTACTGTAAAACCCAATTAGAATATAGTCATATTGAAGGAAGCATTTCAATCGCACTTTATTGACTTCATCATTGTGTAAGAGTGGTATTTTCTAAAAACATTAGTCTTTTTGGAAGAGCTAAATATGAAGAAGCAGGTTATTTTATGTATTAGAAGAACTGAAACTTGAGTTGGGACTTTTAAAATGCAATTAAATGATAAAAATAGATTTTATTAAATTCAAAGCAATCAGTTAACACTTTTTATCAATTGAATTGGTCATTACTTTTAAACATAAATACACAATACTTTCACTTAATTTGAAAATAATGGGATTCATTAACTTAATATATTCATTTTACTATTTTTCATCTCATACAATCCTAGAAACTAGGTTTTAGAAGGTGTTTTGTTGTCATTATTGTTGTTTATCTTATCTAGACCAACAATTAGTTAAGGAGGATATAAAACTTTTAAAGTATTTGGAAATTTTAATGTAAATATTTATTATTAATGTCTAATTCTAGCAAGTATAATTTATGTTTCAGAAATTTAGAGATTTTTAAAAATCTGTGTGTTTTAGTTAAAGCCTAATTTCTGAAATTGTGTTATGGAAAATTGAGCTGAAGACATTTTTATAATAGGTTATGAATTGAAATAATATATCAACTTTTTTCTTTATTATGTTGTAGCGTCCTCCTTGTTTTTATATATCTACTTGATCTGCCATAAAATGATTGCTGTTATTCGTTCTTACACTCTAATTGCCTTTCTCTCAATTTCTCATATTTTCCTAAATTTTTCTATCTATATTTTCTTGTAGAACATTCAACTTGTAGTGGATTCAACTTGTAGTGGCCTATACATGTTGTTTTCATTATACATTTAACCTTTATCAATATAAATGTTTTGTTTATTAAATTAATGCTTCTAATTTAAAATTTTTCCTGATGTTAATATTGTAATAGTTTGTTTATGCTTTAATTATGTATTTTGCTCATCTTTTTTCTTTTAAAAAATTATATCATTTTGATGATATTGTAAGCAGTTGTAGTAGACACCTGTTACTGTGTTTGTTTGCCCTTCTTCTCTTCCTTCTGTAAACACTCTCTCCTCTTGTGGAGGCCATTAATTGCATACTCCACCTTTGCTGCTACAAGAGTACACCTGTTATCCCACCTGTCTGGCAGCAGTGATTGGTTCAGCAAAAGATTAGTAGGCCTAATTAGGCCAATCTGAGTCTTTTTTTTGCTTTGAAACAGTCTTGCTCTGTAGCTCAGGCTAGAGCACAGTGCCTGCAATATCTCACTGTAGTCTCTATCTCATGGGCCCAAGAGATCCTTCTGCCTCAGCCTCTTAGCATCTAGGACTATAGGCATGTGCCATCACGTCCAACTAATTTTCTTGAATTTCTGTAGAGATGGCATCTTACTGTGTTGTTTAGGCTGGTCTCAAACTTCTGGCCTCAAACTATCCTCACACCTAAGCATCCCAAAATGCTGGGATTACAGGCATGAGCCACTGCACCTGACCCAGAATTCTTTCATCTCTGTGAATGTCTCATGACTAAGACTTTTAAATCCATAGCTGTGGTTTGTATATATCTTGGTCACTATTCAGAGACAGCTTTCTAGTAAATAAAGTGAACACTAGAAAACAAAGGCAAGATTTGGAGAAACATAAAAATTCCCAGTGCATCTATTGAACCACTGGATCCTATTATGTGTGAAACTAGTCATACAACTTATAATTGGCAATTATATGTGCCCATAGAGTTCATATATTGAGTTATGTTTCTGTTACTAGAGGTAAAAGAGTCCTGAACAAAAACATATAGTAATTTTAATATAAATATATATTAATATATGCTCAATCTTAGTCAAGAGTCCGTATTAAAAAATAAAAACAAACACCAGTTTTATTTTTACTTCTAATCTTATTTGCTTATTTAAATCATAATTTGTTTTACTTGTCTTTTATTTTAAATATCTAGACATTTAAAATTACATTTAGTTGATATGCCACAGTGGTTAAGTGCACACTTCCAGAAACCATCTAGCTTAGATACAAATTCTAGCTTCACCATTTCCTGGCTGTATGAAGATGCACAATTAGGTAATCTACTTCTGTACAAGGGTTCATATGACAATTAAGTTAGATTATACAGAAAGTGCTTAGAAATAGCACTCATATATTCATATAATATGTGAATATTCATATTAGGTAATGTTTTCCTTTCACTTTAATTTTCCTAATAAACTATATTCTGTTTTTTAGTATTTTTCTGTAAAATGGAGATCCATAATCATCTTTTAAAAAATTTACTAGAAGTGTAAGTTCTTAGAAAAATCAAATATATTTCTATAGAAACCCGAGAATGGCTTAATTTTGTGTATTTTTTATGAGCAGAAAGATTTGCAAACAGATTTTCTTCCACAGGAACACTTTATTATTATTATTACTATACTTATGATCATTATTTTCTTTCATTTATTCCCCAGCACTACCTATAAATCATGAATTGGGTCTCCATTCTCTGCCCTCCATAGTCTTCATCTATTTTACTTTCATTTATATTTCATTTTCCCTGGATTCTTATGAAGCTTTTTCATTTTGTCACTGATTTACCTGGGCTTTAAAGGGCTACTTTTACTAGGGAACTTAAGTCTTATTTTTCATATTAGTTACTTTTTATTATTTTTCTATCTGTATTGGAATCTCTTTTTATTTCTGTACCCTAAGCTACTCAGTCCATTGTCATTTAGTTTTATTTTCAGTCTCATGTTTTACAGCAGGCACAACATCTTGTATTTGTCTTACAGTTGTGTAAAGTAGATACTTTCCAAATACTTAATGTTTCCTAGAAAAAAATGATTAACAGTGTACAATTTGTTGGTTAATCTTTAAGAAAATTCTCCTGTTCTCTTATATTGTGAAATATTCTTTCCTTTTCTCTGCTGTTGCGAATTATTTATTCATCTGAAAGTAAGAACTTTCTATGTAGGATTGATGTTTGCCAACAGATAACATGTGAATACTCTTTTATGCCCATTAATGTTTGGCTTAGCATGGACAGAATTTTTCTCAGTTTTAAACTATATATAAACTATATGTGTATACACCCTGAAGAAATTCTCATCACCTTGCAGCATTTGTATAAAGCGGCTTTACTGGCTAGGGAGGGAGAGACATTTTCCTGCTCCCATTGCCTGATTATCTGTGTGAAAACAAAACAAAACAAAAAACATTTCTTTTTACTATATACTAAAATGTAATTTGTACTTCTTTGACCAAAATAAATATATAAAACATCACAGTTGACAAGTAAAGTGTATCCAAGACACTCTCACACTTTACATTTAATACCAACTTTTTATTCTGAGATAACAAGAAATAGAGCACTCTGCTTGCCTCCTATGCCTACTTGATTATTCAGTACAACCCTGGAAGCTCTCTGATAGTTCTCCACATTTCTAGTACCTGAACCCACACTAATCCTGCCACTTCTCACAGCCATTCAAGCATCATAGATGGATTTGTCCCTCCATCAATGTAGAGGGGTAGTTTGCAAATGTGTTCTCCTATTCTGTGGGTTGTCTCTTCTCTTTGTTGATCCTTTTCATTGCTGTGCAGAAGTTTTTTAGCTTGATGTGATCCCATTTTTCCATTTTTGCTTTTGCTGCCTGTGCTTGTGGGGTATTATTCAAGAAATCTTTGCTTAGTCCTATGTACTGGAGAGGTTTCCAAATGATTTCTTGTAGTAGTTTCATAGTTTGATATCTTAGGTTTAAGTCTTTAAACCACTTTGATTTGATTTTTGTATCTGGTAAGAGTTAAGGGTCCAATTAAATTCTTCTGCGTATGGATATCCAGTTTCCCCAGCATTATTTATTGAAGAGATTGTCCTTTACCTAGTGTATGTTCTTGGCAAATTTTTTTGAAAATTAGTTCACAGTAGGTATATGCGTTTATTTCTGGTTCTTTATTCTGCTCCATTTGTCTATGTGTCTGTTTTTATGACAGCATCATGCTGTTTTGGCTACTGTAGCTCTGTAGTATAATTTAAAGTCAGGTAATGTGATTCCTCTAGTTTTGTTTTTTGCTCAGGACAGCTTTGGCTATTCTGGGTCCTTTGTGGCTCAACATAAATTTTAGAATTATATTTCTATTTCTGTGAAGAATGTCATTGGCATTTTGATAGGGATTGCACTGAATCTGTAAATAGCTTGGGGTAGTATGTACAGTTTATCAATATTGATTAATCCAATCAATCAACATGGAATATCTTCCATTTGTGTCATCTTCAATTTCTTTTATCAATGTTTCATAGTTTTCATAGTAGCGATCTTTCACTTATTTGATTACGGTAATTCTGAAGTATTTAATTTTATTTGTGGCTCTTGTAAATGGGATTACTTTTCTGATTTCTTTTTCAGATTGTCTGCTGTTGACATACAGAAATGCTACTGATTTTTGCACATTGCCATTGTATCCTGCAACCCTACTGAATTTATCAGTTTTAGAAATTTTTTATGGAGTCTTCAGATTTTTCCAAATATAAGATTATATTATCTGCAAACAAGAATAATTCAACTTTTTAAAAATCCAGTTTGGATGTCCTTTATTTTTTTCTCTTGTCTTACTGCTCTAGCTAAGACTTCTAGTACTACGTTGAGTCATAGTGGTAAAAGTGGGCATCCTTGTCATGTTCCAAATCTTAGAAGAAGGCTTTCAGTTTTTCCCCTTTCAGTATGAAACTAGCTGTGGGTCTATTGTATATGGCTTTTATTATGTTGATGCATGTTCTTTCTATACCTAGTTTTTTAAGGATTTTTATCATGAGGGATGTTGAATTTTATAAAATGCTTTTTCAGCATTAATTAAAATGATCATATTTTTGCCCTTCATTCTGTTTATATGATATATCACATTGATTGATTTATGCATTTTGAACAAACCTTGCCTCCCTGGGATAAATGCCACAGGATTATGATGAATTTTCATTTTAATGTGTTGTTGAATTCAGTTTGCTAGTATTTCATTGAAGATTTTGGCATCAATGTTCATCACAGATGTTGGCCTGTAGTTTTATTTTTTTTAGTGCGTCTTTGTCTGGTTTTGGTATCAGTGTAATGCTGGCCTTTTAGAGTGAGTTTGGAATTATTCCCTCCTTCTCTATCTTTCAGAATAGTTTGAGTAGGATTGGCATTACTTCTTTAAATGTGTGATAAAATTCAGCAGTGAAATAATCAGGTCCTGGTCTTTTCTTTGCTGGGAGACTTTTATTATGGCTTCGATCTCATTACTTGTTATTGATCTGTTCAGGTTTTGGCTTTTGTCATTGTTCAATCTTAGTAGGTTGTATGTATTCATGGATTTATCCGTTTCTTCTAGGTTTTCCAGTTTAGTGGGATCTATTTGTTCATTGGTTTTAGTGTTTTCGCTTTCATCTCTGATTTTATTTGGGTCTTCTCTATATTTTTCTTAGTTATTTTGGCTAAGAGTTTATCTTTTTTTTATCTTTTAAGTAAAGCAACTTTTTGTTTCATTTGTGGTGTTGTCTTCATTTTAATTTCATTTATTTCTGCTTTGATCTTTATTTTACTAGCTTGGGGTTTGTTTTGCTCTTGATTTTCTAATTCTTTAAGATGCATCATCAGGTTGTTTATTTGAGGTTTTCTCCTTTTTAGACATAGGTACTTATAAACTTTCCTCTTAGTACTGCTCTCAATGTATCCCATAGGTTTTGATATGTTGTATTTTCATTATTATTTGTTTCAAGAAACTTAAATTTGCTTTATAATTTCTTCTTTGACATACTGGTCTTTCGGGAGCATGTTATTTAATTTCCTCGTGTTTATGTGGTTTTCATTTTTTAAATTTATTATTTATTATTTAAAAATTATAGTTTAAGTTCTGGGGTACATGTGCAGAACGTGCTGTTTTGTTACATAGGTATACACATGCTATGGTGGTTTGCTGCACCCATCAACCTGCCACCTATATTAGGTATTTCTCCCAATGCTATCCTTCCCCTAACCCCTACCCCCCGACAGGCCCCGGTGTGTGATAGTCCCCTCCCTGCATCCATGTGCTCTCATTGTTCAACTCCCACCCATGAGTGAGAACATGTGGTGTTTGCTTTTCTGTTCCTGTGATTGTTTGCTGAGAATGATGGTTTCCAGATTCACCATGTCCCTGCAAAGGACATGAACTCATCATTTTTTATGGCTGCATAGTATTCCATAGTGTGTATGTGCCACATTTACTTTATCCAGTCTATCATTGATGGACATTTGGGTTGGTTCCAAGTCTTTGCTTTTGTGAATAGTGCCACAATAAACATATGTGTGCGTGTGTCTTTATAACAGAATGATTTATAAGTCCTTTGGGTATATATACTCAGTAATGGGATTGCTGGGTCAAATGGTATTTCTATTTCTGGATCCTTGAGGGATCGCCACACTGTCTTCCACAATGGTTGAACTAATTTACACTCCCACCAACAGTGTAAAAGCATTCCTATTTCTCCACATCCTCTTCAGCATCTGCTGTTTCCTTACTTTTTAATGATCACCATTCTAACCAGTGTGAGATGGTATCTCATTGTGGTTTTGATTTGCATTTCTCTAATGACCAGTGATAATGGTCATTTTTTCATATGTTTGTTGGCTGCAAAAATGTCTTCTTCTGAGAAGTGTCTGTCCATATCTGTGCCCACTTTTTGATGAGGTTGTTTTTTTCTTGTAAATTTGTTTAAGTTCTTTGTAGATTCTGGATATTAGCCCTTTATCAGGTGGATAGATTGCAAAATTTTCTCCCATTCTGTTGGTTGCCTGTTCCCCCTGATGATAGTTTCTTTTGCTGTGCAGAAGCTCTTTAGTTTAATTAGATCCCATTTGTCAATTTTGGCTTTTGTTGTCATTGCTTTTGGTGTTTTAGTCGTGAAGTCTTTGCCCATGCCTATGCCCTGAATGATATTGCCTAGGTTTTCTTCCAGGATTTTTATGGTTTTAGGTCTTACGTTTAAGTCTTTAATCCATTTTGAGTTAATTTTTGTATAAGGTTAAGGAGGAGGTCCAGTTTCAGTTTTCTGCTTATGGCTAGCCAGTTTTCCCAACACCATTTATTAAATAGGAAATCCTTTCCCCATTGCTTGTTTTTGTCAGGTTTGTCAAAGATGAGATGGTTTCAGATGTGTGGTGTTATTTCTGAGGACTCTGTTCTGTTCCATTGGTCTATATATCTGTTTTGGTACCAGTGTCATGCTGTTTTGGTTATAGTTTTCAAAGTTCCTCTTGTTATTGATTTCTAGTTTTAGTCCATTGTGATCCGAGACAATACATGATATTATTTCAACTGTTTTGAAGTTTTTAAGACTTTTTTGGTGGCCTAATACATGGTCTATCCTTGAGAATTTTCCAAGTGCTGAGGAAAAGAAAGTGTTTTCTACAGCCATTGTATGAAATGTTCTCTTAATATCTATTAGGCCCATTTAGTCTATAGTGCAGATTAAGTTTGATATTTCTTTGTTGACTCTCTGTCTGAATGATCTGTCCAATGTTGAGAGTGGAATGTTGAAGTCTCCAGCTTTCATTGTGTTGGGGTCTGTCTCACTCTTCAGTTTTAATAATATTTACTTAATATATCTGGCTGCTCCAGGGTTGGGTGCATATATAATTGTTGTATCCTGTTGTTGAATTTACTACTTTATCATTATATAGCCAACTTATTTGTCTCTTCTTATACTTTTTTGTCTTGAAATCTACTTTTTCTGATATAAATATAGCTACTCTGACTCTCTCTTGGTTTCTATTTGTATGGTATATCTTTTTCCATCCCTTTATTTTTCATCCATGTGTGCCTTTATGGATGAAGTGTGTTTCTTCTAGGCAAGAAAACATTGACTCTTGTTTTTCTATATATTCAGCCCTTCTATGTTTTTTGATTGAAGAATTTAGTCCATTTACATTCAACTTTATTATTGAAAAGTAGACTTATTGCTGCCATTTTGTTATTTGTTTCCTGGTTATTTTGTGATCTTCTCTTCCTTTTTTCCTTCCTTCCTGTCTTCTTTTTATTGAATATGATTTTCTCTGGTGGCATGTTTTAATTTCTTGCTTTTTCTTTTTTGTATATCTTTTCTATATTTTTTAATATGAGGTTACCATGATGCTTGCAAATAATATAATTCCTTATTTTAAACTAATGACAACTTAACACTGATTGCATAAGAAAACAAGCAAAGAGAAAACTAATTAAAACTGTACAGTTTAACTTCTTGTCCCTGCATTTTTAACTTCTTGTCATTCCTATTTATATCTTACTCTACTGTTCATGACTTGAAAAGTTGTTGTAGTTATTTATCTTTGGTCAGTTATCTTTTAGTTTTTCTACACAAGATATGAGTAGTTTACACACCACAATTAGAGTGTTATAATATTCTGTTTTTTTCTGCATATTTACTATTACCAGTGAGTTTTGTACTGTCAGATTTTTTTTTCTGCTCTTTAACATCATTTTCTTTCAGATTAAAATATTCCCTTTAGCCTTTCTTGTAGGACAGGCCTGGTGTTAATGAAATCCATCAGCTTTTGTTTGTCTGAGAAAATCTTTATTTCCCCATCATGTTTTAAAGATATTTTCACTGGATATACTATTCTAGGGTAAAAGATTTTTTTCCCCCTTCACTTTAAGTATTTTATGTCACTCTTTCCTGGCCTGTAAGGTTTCCATTGAAAAGTCTGCTGCCAGACATAGTGGAGTTCCATTGTGTAGTATTTGTTTCTTTTCTCTTGCTGCTTTTAGGATCCTTTCTTTATCCTTGACCACTGGCATTTTAATTATTAAATGTCGCAAGGTAATTTTATTTGGGTTAAATTTCCTTGGTTGTCTATTAACCACCTGAAATATTTTTGATAACTCATACTATCATCCAGCCTTTAACAATTTTTTTCCCTTATGGCTGTCATTCATTGTCATATCCTGAAATTTCACTGATGAACAAGAACATGTCCTTTTCATCAATAAACATATATTTGAATGAAGAAACAGTTAAGTAAATGAGTAACTAAAATTTGGTATACTCAGTTCTGTGTTAGAATTAAGTTCAAGATGGAGACTTATGAAAACATCTTACGTAGTTTAAAGGGCATGATTAAGTTTTCTTGAGGGAATTATGTTTACCCTAAACCTGAATGATGAGTATTTGAGGATATAAAAGGAATAGCATTTCAAGTCTGAGTTATTCAAAGTTGCAATATCTGTATATATGGAAAAAGTATCCAAGATCAAAGAGTTAAGTGCTGATATTTTGGTTAAGAGAGGCAAATCTGCATATGATCATAAAGGGTATTAGCCCTGTGGAAAAGAACTTCTGCTACTGACTCATGGAACTATTTAAAAACTTTTAAATAAAGATACAGCACTATAAATGTTTGATTTTAAAAAAATCTATCTGAATGTAGTATGGTAAACATATTTCTGAGGTCTAGGCTAAAAAGAAAGAACATCATTTATAGCAGCAATCCAGAGAAATTTTATGTGGGACAAAATAATCATTAATGAAGATCAAGTCAAGACTGCGCCTTCAAGGAATATTAAATAAATGGAATGGACATGACCTGGCAGTTGGCTGAATATAAAGAAGCGTGAGAAAGATGCCACAAGAATGAACCCCCAGGTCTTGACTTGCACAGTGTGTAGACACCAATGACTTGCAGAGACAGGGATTTCTGGTATTGAAACAGATTTGGAGGAAAATATCATAGGCTCAATTTCAGTCACTTTGAATATGAAGGGTATGTAATTCCTTCTAGAGGAGTTATGAAATACTAGAATTTATGAGCTTGCATTTTCAGGAGAGATTTTTTACAAGGGATTCAAATTTGTGTTTAATCATCTTATAGGTAAAACTGAAGACATTAAAATGGGTAAAAAGACCTAAAATTCTGATTTCTTATAATGAGCAAAGAGTTCTTTGCGGGTCATGAATACATTTTTAGAGACCAAAAATTCCCTTTTGAAAAACAAAATAACACAGAATACAAGCATGCAATTAAGGTAAATTGTATTTCACAAATCTTTTGTCTCAATAATACATAAATACATGTACGTATTTTTCTAGGTTACAATATAGAATGGATTTTTTACTGTAGGTCACAGTAAAAAATGTTTTATTCTATTGACCTAGAGAGAATGTATGGAATAACCAGAGGCAGACTTATTTATGATCATAAGAACTGCAATATTTATAGGTGTAGTAGTAAAAGAGCCAGTGAAGGAGATGAAGAAGAAATAGCCAGAGATAGGGAGGTCCTGTCTTAAGGTAATATAGTCACACAGAATGTGTGAACATTTCTGCCTCCTGTTGAGTGCTTAAGTAAGAAACATCAAAAAATAACTTGTAGAGCATAGTAATAAGCAAACACTACTAGCTTCAGTGTCCTTTTTGTTATTCAAGGGAGACACTGTCACCATCAGTACAACAATCCCAGCAACCTCCAGTATTCATTTAATAGCCTCTTAACTGTTCTCCTCAAGAGTATTTTTTTTTTTTTTGAGACGGAGTCTTGCTCTGTCGCCCAGGCTGGAGTACAGTGGCGCAATCTCGGCTCACTGCAACATTTGCCTCCTGGGTTCAAGTGAATCTCCTGCCTCAGCCTCCCGAGCAGCTGGGACTACAGGTGTGTAACACCATGTCCGGCTAATTTTTGTATTTTTAGTAGAGATGGAGTTTGACCATATTGACCAGGCTAGTTTCGAACTCCTGACCTCATGATCCACCCGCCTCAGCTTCCCAAAGTGCTGGGATTACGGGCGTGAGCCACTGCACCCGGCCAAGAGTATTTTTATATTCCTCTAAGTTCTATCCATGATGCACCAAAAATAATTCTTTTAAATCAAAATGCACATCTGATTCACTTATCATACTCACGTTGATCTTGTGTAAAAATTCTGATTGCTTTTTTTAATCATTTTTTCATTTGTGAATTATCTACATGGTTATCATTACTCTAAGTATTTCCATTTTACAAAATTTCAGAAACAACCCTTTTAAAAATCTGTAACCTCTTTTTAAAAATTTAGTTTTACTTTTACTTGACAAGTTATAATTTTATGTATCTATGGGGTAAAATATGATATTTTGATACTTATATACAATGTAAAATTATTAACTCAAGCTAATTAATATATACATTACCTCAGATATTTATAATTTTTGTGGTAAAAACATTTAAAATGTACTCTTAGCAATTTTGAAGTATGTGATACATTATTAACTATAGTCACCATGCTGTGCAATAATAGATCAACAGAAATTATTCCTCCTAACTTTAACTTTGTACCCTTTGACCAATATCTCATTATTCCCTACCACTCCCACCCCCACCCTAACCTCTGGTCACCACCATTCCTGTCTACATTTATGAATTCAACTTTTTCTGATTCTACACATAAGTGAGATCGTGCAGCCTTTCTGTGCCTGGCTTGTTTCAGTTAGCAAATCATTCCACTTAAAAAAATAATTATGTACTGACAATGTATTCCATATTATTACATATTTTCCAAAAGCAAGAGTTTTCTGATCCCATAACATTGCAGCATATGCACATATACTTATTTCATTATATAATTATTTAGAGATTTTTAAGTTGTGCCAGTTTACTAGCATTTACAATACAATTGTACAAACATTCTTGTATATATGTTATTTTACATATCTGATTATATATTTAAAAGAGAGTCATAGAAATTATATAATATGATTTATTTAGTGTAGAACCATATACATTAAATTATTTCTATATAGGATAAGAAATTATTTCTGATTCTTAAAAAATTAAAAATATTGATAAATTATTTTTTGAAAAGTTGTACCAATTTAAAGTCTCATCAATAATACATAGGTATCATGTGTATTCCTGATTTTCTCTGTTTCTGCATTTAAAACCTCTCCCATCACAGTTCTTACCTGTGGTTTCTCTTTTTCACTTATTAAAAATATAGTCATTAACCTACTTGAGTTTCTCAAGTATATAAATAAGTTTTTAAAAACATGTAAACTTTTATTGGCAATAAGGTGTAAAACTATTTTTTTTATTCATTGCCCAACTACTTAAATGAGTAAACTACATTCATTTCCTATTATTCAATGCAGTCTACTATCTACCCCATCACACTATTGAAACAGCATTCATAAAGATCACGTGAAAATGACTTCTTAATTGCCAAATCAATGGCTTATTTTCAGCCTTCAATTTATCATTTTATTTAATGCTTCCAACTCATGAGCTAAGGCCTGTTTCTTCAGGTTGAAATTCTCTTCTCTTTTGTATTTAGTGATACCATTGCAACTAACTCACAATTTTCTCCAGGTTTCTATATTCACCTTACCAATTTTCCACTATCCCTTTACCTGACAGTTCACAATATTGAAAACTCGACATAATCCAAAAACAATTGTTTTATAACCTACTTCCATTCTTACTCCTCACCCTTAAACCTTCTTCTCCTTTTATATTTTCCTAAATTTAATTATAAAGTTTGTCCACCTCTGCCTGGTTTCCTTTGCTTTTATCAGCTCTCTCTTCTTAGAACTGAACCCAGTGACTAATCCCATTTCAGATTCTGCCACATTCCTCCTTGTAAATTCATTTTAATCCAGGCAAGGAAACTTGTGGGAGTTCAGTAAGGCTGGTGGGAAAAATTTTAGTTATAGAGAATATACACAAATCGTTTTGGAAGGCCTGGCATTTTGTTACACACTGTACTTGGCTGAAGGCAGCCTTGCCCCTTTAGTTAAATAAATTAGAGTAAAAACAAAGGAATGTGGGGAGTTTATCTAACTAGAACCTTTGTTCTACCATGGGTGCTTTTTTTTTTTTTTTTGAGGTGGAGTCTCACGCTGTCGCCCACGCTGGAGTGCAGTGGTGCACTCCCGGCTCACTGCAAGCTCCACCTCCTGGATTCACTTCATTATCCTGCCTCAGCCTCCGAGTAGCTGGGACTACAGGCGCCTGCCACCATGCCTGGCTAATTTTTTTGTATTTTTAGTAGAGATGGGGTTTCACCGTGTTAGGCAGGATGGTCTCGAACTCCTGACCTTGTCATCTGCTCGCCTTGGCCTCCCAAATTACTGGGAATACAGGCGTGAGCCACTGTGCCCGGCCGCTTAATTGCTTTCTACTCAGGAAGTCCACAGTGTCAATTACCCTCTAGTGGTGTTGACTCAAGCCTTTGTCAATTAATCTTTTGTGAATAAATGCAAGTCTCACTGGCTGGTGGGGACCACAGTCACAACTGTTTACAGCACTCTGCTTGGAGTCTGTAAATGGCCCGGACGCTCAGCCGGACTGGCAAAGCAGAGTATCTGTATGTCAGTGTATGTTATTCATCTGTCGTTGGGTCAGGGTATGTAGGACAGACACCTGCAGAAACTATTAACTTCCCAAACACATTCAGGAAGTTCAAAATTAAATTCTTCCCTCATATCTGGAATCCAGAGTGATAGGCATTCTTTTACCCAAGATTCTCTGTTAAACAGTCTGCGTTGATCTTGTTCACAGCCTTAGGAATTAAGTTTTGCCCAGAATCTAGATTGTCTAGGTTCCCATGCAATAACTTCTATTCTATTTCGCCATTTTCACTACATCCATAGAAACTTTCTTAATCGTAAATTCTGGCACATCACTCATCTGTTTAAAAACTTCATATAATTCTCAATTTCTTATTTTCCATGCAGAATTAAGAAGCTTAACAACTTGATAGAGTCCTTAATCCACATAGTAGTCTCACTCTCAAGACAACTATTTCAGGTAGCTAACAGAGAGTAGTAATTTTTGACATATTGTTGGTTTGGATATTGTTAATACCTATAATAGGCATTTCTAGAAACACTATATTATCAAGAAGTTGTTGTTTCACTAAGTTTTTGACATAGTAGATATATGAGGTTGGTGCAAAAGTATTGCAGTTTTTGCCATTACAAGTATTACTATATCAGAAACTTGGGATCTTGCAATGAGGTTGCGCTGGACATGCTCTGATAAGTATGCCTTGGGTGGGGACATCATTAGTCCAATGGCAGGGAAGTTTAGACTGACAGGTACACACTGATATTTAAAGTATATGATGAGAGCATGTGAATATCTCGTCATAGAGTTGACATTAGGAGGTCAGAGAACCAGGGAGGGGCCCAGGTCAGCCACTAGAGGTAATATAACTGTACCTATAGAGAGAGGGGAAGGCATTGATCACGGAAAAGAGGTATAACTTTCCAAAGCAAAGCTGAGTATCACTCATGAATTAAAAATAGGAAGCACAGCAGAGACCTAATTAGTTGGGAAATATACTGTTATGACAGTAAAGAAGCAGAATCTGATGAAACTCTGTGGGCCAGGGCTTGTGATTCAATTTGACCTTTGCAAGTCTTCATGTCCATGGGGTGGAGAAGAAATCTAATGAGAACTGTTAAAAGTCGGCTTTGTAGGAGATTAATGACTAGAGCCTAATGTATAAAAATCGGCTTGTTCTAGACACTACTTTTCCCTTGGAGGAATATCAACCTCTTAAAAAAATAGTCAATTCTCTTTCAGTTTGTGAAACATAAAAAGTTTGTAACAGTGAGACTACAATGCAAGGTGAATCTAACCATGTAATAATTAAGTCTTAATTTCTATGGTATTGAAGTAAACATATACATAAATGTTCTATTAAAACTTCTTTGGAAATCAAACATATGAGTATAATTCTCTCAAAGTTGTAAAAATGTTATCTGGAATTTTTCACTTTATAATAATGGCTTGGTATATTTTTATTGTCGATAAAGTATAAACTGTAAAGTTGTATCTTATCTAAATAAACATGATGATTATTCAAGAAGAGTTAATCCAGG
The DNA here is from genome assembly GCF_029289425.2 of Pan paniscus. NCBI lineage: Eukaryota > Metazoa > Chordata > Mammalia > Primates > Hominidae > Pan > Pan paniscus. The sequence goes on along the minus strand of NC_073254.2, from coordinate 88,545,735 downwards.
GATTATTTAAAGCAAAAGTGGAACTATTTAATTGAGATAAATTTTATTGCACATTTTACAAAGCACTTTACATGTTATCCTTTAAGGACCAGGATCACCTCTCCTTCAATTGCTAAGTTTTTTTTAACTCATGGACTTTATCTCCTAAATCATCCACTACTGATTTCATATTTAAAAGGACATGTTCACACTTCTTATGGCTACTCAAATACTGACCACAACTTGCTAAGGCATATTTATTACACCTAAAGAAACAATATGTGCATAAGTAAAAAAATGTCTTCAACAGTACAGTAAACATTTATATTTTAAAGTTATAGGGAACTGGAAATAGTTAAACATATTCCTGTTGTTTATATATTTGTTTACATCAAGTAACTGGTTTTTAAAACTCTGACACTTATATTCATATAAGCAATGTAGAGATAATTGTAATACGGGAAATGTGATTTTTTATTAGATATAAACATCAATCTGTGATATGTATTTTATGCTGCCAGAGGAAAAGAAAAGCACACTTAAGGCAAAGGTAAGTGACAAATAAAAAAACTGTCTGAAAATACAAAAAAGTATATCTAATACATTATAAATTTCCAGTTTAAGCTTTTCTTAATACCTAAAGACTTAAGTTCTATTGCACAAGAAGGATAGTAGTTCGAGATCATAAACAAAATGAAAATGTTTCTGTGGACAGAATTGCTTGAGACTTTATACAAGCTTTACAAAGGGAGTATATTAGATCAAGTGTTCAGGAAAGTCCATAAATATTTTAATACATCATTTTTTCATTGATTTAACAATCATAGGTAGATTCACTCATTAATGAATGATTATTAGCACCAGAATCCTGAAAAATTCAAAGTGTATTTGTTTCCTGTGGCTGTCCTAACACAGTATCACACAAATTGGCTTAAAACAACAGTAATTGATTCTCTTATGGTTCTGGAGACTAGAAGTTCAAAATGTAGATGTTGACAGGGCCATGCTCTTTCTGAAGGCTTTAGGGGAGAAGTCTTTTTCCCCTTTCTCCTAGCTTCTGGTGGTTGCAGGCAATCATAGCCTTTCCTTGGCTTGTAGCTGTATCATTCCAAACTCTGTCTTCACTTGGTTGTCTTCCTTGTGTTTCTTTTTCCTTTTTTATAAGGATAGCAGTCGTAATGGATTAAGGGCCTACCTTATTTCAGTATGACTTCATGTAAGTTAATTAATTATATCTGCAATGACCCTATCTTCAAATAAGGTAGCATTCTGAGATTCCAGGAAGGACATAAAATTTTTGGTAGATAATATTCAATCTAGTACACTAAGCAATGTTTATCATTTTTACAACTCACATTCTTAGGAAAAATATCTTGAATTGAAGACCATATGATTAAATGTCAGGAGATTTTGCTCCTACTTTTAAGTTACAGTAAGCCTATTTGTTCTAAAATTTATTGAAAGCTTAAATATTGAGATGGTATTTTATTCAATATGGGCTGAAGAGTGTGTAAAATCATTGATATAAATGGATGGAGCCATTTACTGTAATTGCCTTTATATGTTTGATAAAAGAGAAATACAACCTGGGCAAAAGGATGGATGAAGTGTTAATGGGGTTAATCAGTGTGCTGATGGGAATAAGAGCTGAGGTAGAACAGTTGTAAAGCAATAAGCCCTTAGGGGCAGCTATTTGAAAAATCTCACTTCTTCAAAAATTCATGTGAGGTGTCGTTGAGGTTAAGAAATTCCGGTACATGTCAAGGTAACTAACATTATTCATTCATTATTTAATAAATATTTACTGAATGTCAAATGTATGTACAGCTTCATGTAAGTACTATGCAGGTCAGAAAGAAGTACAGATACAATTTATATTTATGGCATAAAACCTTGAAAGAAACATTTGCACCCTAGAGTCTCCAGTGATAGCAACCTAAATTATGAAGTGATTATAATGCCTTCATAGTTCTATGACTTTTAAAGCAGTTTTAAGAATTGCATATAAAAACATAAAATATGAAATGACAGTAGAGAACAGTATGACATTCAGTCTCATAACTTTTAATTATGTCTGTTAGTTCAAAAGTGGAATATTTAAACATTTGTAATAATTTTATATTGAATTAGTGTAGAATTTTAGAGTGAATTGTACTGTGTTCTGCTGTCATTCTTTCTTCTAAATGTACTTGTGAAAGCACTGAGAACAACTTCTCACTGTCATGAAAACACACTTATTATTTAATTTCTATAGTTCTCACTGAGGGAATTTAGATTTTAGTATTGTATTTGTATTGATAAAATGGTCATATAATTGTTTAAGAGGTCAGTGGATTTTCTTATTTTATGCTACTTCTTTCAGTTAATGAAAACAGTTTTGAAGTTATATTGGTTATTTCAGATGTTCAAACTAGTACTTAGCAATTTCTTACTTCAGTCCTTGACTTAAAAGAATCACCCATTTTGCCAATGTGACAAATTTTGGAAAAGTTCAAAGACAATTAGTCTACAAATGATAGAACAGCATGGTGGTGATTTTTTTTTCCTTTTCTTACACAATTTGAGGTGGCATCCCTATGAATGGCATTGTGTTGGGTAATCAAATAGTGTAGTTTATATTAAAATTGGCCATACCAATAGCAAACTTAATTTCTTATAAGTTCATGGTGAAGAAAACATTCTGATATCCTCTATTTATCATGTTACTTAACTGAAGTGAGAATATAGTACATAGTATTTTTAAAAAACAAAACTGGGTGTTATTTTAATGCTAATTTATTTATTTATTAAGTTAGTCATTCAATTAAGTATTTATTGATTACCTATTCTGAGGCAGGCACTGTTCTGTATACTTGGGGGAAGAAAAGACAAAATTCATATGCCTAAGGAGCTTACATTCCAGCATCAGCAAGACAATGAAGAATAAGTATAATAAATAAAATGAGAAAGTTTATAAAACGATTAAAAATGTTATAGAAAAGAAAAATTAGAGTAGGACAAGAGATATTGGGCATGGTAGCTTTGTGGGTGTTTGTTTTATTAAATAATCTGGGCAGATTTCATTGAGAATATAAGATTTGAACAAAGACTTGGAAAATCTATCTGGAGGAAGAGTAGTCCAGATAGAGCAGATAATTAGAGCAAAAAATATGAGGTTTTTGAGGTAAGCTAGAAGGCCAGTGTAGCTGGGATATAATGAGTGAAGGAGAGAATAGTGGGAGAGGAGATCAGATAAGTAGTGAGAGATTTAGATTAAATATAATCCACCAGGTAGGTCATTGTAAAGATAATTATTTTTACTCTAAGTGAAATGGAGAAGCATTATATGACCTTGATACCCATCAAATCATTACTACCATAAATGGAAAAAGCATTTGCATCACCCTGAAAACTTCATTGCACCCCTGAGTAATGTATCCTTCATTCCTCATCCAACCTAAATAATAATTTGCTTTAGGTCATTATAGATTACCTCAAATTTCTAGAATGTTAATAATGGAATTATTGAATATGCATTTCTTTTTTGAGAGTAGCTATGGTTTGAATGTGTCCCCTCTGAAATTCAATTGTTGTCGATGTGATAATATTAAGATGTGTAGCATTTAAAAGGTAATTTGGCCATCAGGGCTCCTCCCTCACGAAAGAGATTGTGTTCCTTATAAAAAAGGCTTTATAGTAGCATTCAGTGTGATTGCCCTTCTACCTTCTGCTATGTGAGGAAGCAGCAAGAGGGCTCTCATGAGATGCTACCACCTTGATCTTGGACTACCCAGCCTTCAGAACTATGAGAAATAAATTTCTGTTCTTTATAAATTACACAGTCTCAGGTAGTTTGTAATTATAGCACAAAATGAACTAAATCAAGGAGTAAAGAGTCTGGTTTCTTTCACACAGCGTACTTATTTCAAGTTTTGTCTATCTTGTGGCATACATGGATGTTTCATTCCTTTACATTACTGAGTAGTAGTCCATTGTAAAGGTATAACACAATACTTTTTATAATTCACCTTTTGATGGATATTTGGTTTGTTTTTAGGTTTTGACTATTCGAAATAAAGATGCTATGAACATTTACATACAATGTTTTCTGTAGATATATGCTTTCTCTTTGTAGATATTTGGAATTAAATAAATGGCTCATTTGCTAACTTTTATTTTTAATAAAGTTTTAATTTTAGAATGTTTTTAGATTTACAGAAAAGTTAAAAAGATAGGAGGGAGTGTTCCTGAATACTCTGTACTCAAGAACCCCTATTGTTCACATCTTATATTATTATGATTCATATGCCACAAAGAAGGAACAAATGTTGATATGTTGTTATTCACTAAAGTAAATATTTCTTTTCATATTTTTAAACCTTTTGCCTAGTATCATTATTCTGTTCCAGAATCCCATCCAGGATATTACTTTACATATAGTTATCATGTCACCTTAAGCTCCTCTAGACTGTGACCATTTCTCAGACTTTTCTTATTTTTGATGATCTGGATAGTTTTGAGGTGTACTGGTTAGGTTTTTTTTTTTGTAGAATGTCCTTAAATTTGGGTTTGTCTGGTGTTTTATTCATAATTAGGTTGGAGCCATGTTCTCAGGAAGATGGCAGAACTAAAGTGCAATTCTCATCACATCATACCAAGGCTATATACTATAAATGTAACTTATCACCGACTGATGACGTAAGGCTTGATTACATGGCTGGGGTAGTGTCTATCCGAGTTTCCCACTATAAAGTTACAATTTTTCCTGATAGGGTAACTTTTAAAGAAACTGTTAAACTGTTTTTCAAAGTGATTGTAACATGTTACACTCCCTGCATGAGAGTTCCAGTTTCTTTATATAACTGTTGACACTTGGTATGATAAAACTTTACACCATTTTAGTGGGTAGGTAGTGGTTTCTCATTGTGGTCTTCATTTGTATTTTCCTAATGACAAATGATATTTAGCCTCTTTGAAAACTTTTTTTTTTCAAATCTCTTGTCAATTGTAAAATAAGGTTATTTGTCTTATAATTGAGTTGCAAGCCTTCTTCGTATATTCTGGATGTAAGTCCTCTATCAGATATATGTTTATGATATTTTCTCAACACCATTTATTAACTAGGGAATCCTTTCCCCATTGCTTGTTTTTGTCAGGTTTGTCAAACATCAGATGGTTATAGATATGTGGCATAATTTCTGAGGCCAGTATGATGTTCCATTGGTCTATATGACTGTTTTGGTACCAATACCATGCTGTTTTGGTTACTGTAGCCTTGTAGCATAGTTTGAAGTCAGGTAGCATGATGCCTCCAGCTTTGTTCTTTTTGCTTAGGATTGTCTTGGCTATACAGGCTCTTTTTTGGTTCCATATGAAATTTAAAGTAGTTTTTTTCTAATTCTGTGAAGAAAGTCAATGGTAGCTTGATGGAGATAGCATTAAATCTATAACTTACTTTGGGCAGTATGGCCATTTTCACGATGTTGATTCTTCCTATCCATGAGCATGGAATGTTTTTCCATTTGTTTGTGTCCTCTCTCATTTCCTTGAGCAGTTTGTAGTTCTCCTTGAATAGGTCCTTCACATCCCTTGTAAGTTGTATTCCTATCTATTTTATTCTCTTTGTAGCAATTGTGAATGGGAGTTCACTCATGATTTGGCTCTCTGTTTGTCTATTATTGGTGTATAAGAATGCTTGTGATTCTTGCACATTGATTTTGTATCCTGAGACTTTGCTGAAGTTGCTTACAAGCATAAGGAGATTTTAGGCTGAGACAATGGGGTTTTCAAATATACAATGATGTCATCTGCAAACAGAGACAAAAATTTGACTCCTCTCTTCTTATTTGAATACCCTTTATTTCTTTCTCTTGCCTGATTGCCCTGGCCAGAACTTCCAATACTATGTTGAATAGGAGTGGTGAGAGAGGGCATCCCTTGTGCCGGTTTTCAAAGGGAATGCTTCCAGTTTTGCACATTCATTATGATATTGGCTGTGGGTTTGTCATAAATAGTTCTTATTATTTCGGGATACCTTCCATCAATACCTAGTTTATTGAGAGTTTTTAGCATGAAAGCATGTTGAATTTTATCGAAGGCCTTTTCTGCATCTATTGAGATAATCATGTGGCTTTTGTCATTGGTTCTGTTTATGTGATGGATTATGTTTATTTGTTTGCATACGTTGAACCAGCCTTGCATCACAGAGATGAAGCCAACTTGATTGTGGTGGATAAGCTTTTTGATGTGCTGCTGGATTTGTTTGCCCATATTTTATCGAGGATTTTTGCATCAATGTTCATCAGTGATATTGGCCTGAAATTTTCTTTTTTTGTTGTGTCTCTGCCAGGTTTTGGTATCAGGGTGATGCTGGCCTCACAAAATGAGTTAGGGAGGAGTCCCTCTTTTTCTATTGTTTGGAATAGCTTCAGAAGGAATGGTAGCAGCTCCTCTTTGTACATCTGGTAGAATTCGGCTGTGAATCCATCCGGTCCTGGGTTTTTTGGTTGGTAGGTTGTTAATTACTGCCTCAATTTCAGAATTGTTATTCCTCTATTCAGGGATTCCATGCAGAAAATTGAAACTGGACCCGTTCCTTACACCTTATACAAAAATTAACTCAAGATGGATTAAAGACTTCAACGTAAGACCTGAAACCATAAAAACCCTGGAGGAAAATCTAGGCAATACCATTCAGGACATAGGCATGGGCAACAACTTCATGACTAAAACACCAAAAGTAATGGCAACAAAAGCCAAAATTGACAAATGGGATTTAATTAAACTAAAGAGCTTCTGCACAGCAAAATAAACTAACATCAGAGTGAATAGGCAATGTATAGAATGGGAGAAAATTTTTGAAATCTATCCATCGGACAAAGGGGCAATATCCAGAATCTACAAGGAACTTAAACAAATTTACAAGAAAAAAAACAACCAACCACATCAAATAGTGGGCAAAGGATATGAACAGACACTTCTCAAAGAGGACATTTATGTGGCAAAGAAACATGAAAAAAAACTCATCATCACTGGTCATTAGAGAAATACAAATCAAAACCACGATGAGATACCCTCTCACCCCAGTTAGAATGATGATCATTAAAAAGTCAGGAAACAACAGACCCTGGAGAGGATGTGGAAAAATCAGAATGCTTTTATACTGTTCGTGGGAGTGTAAATTAGTTGAACCATTGTGGAAGACAGTGTGGCGATTCCTCAAAGATCTAGAACAGAAATACCATTTGACCCAGCAATCCCATTACTAGGTATATACCCAAAGGATTATAAATAATTCTACTATAAAGATACATGCACATGTACATTAATTGCGGCACTCTTCACAATAGCAAAGACTTGGAACCAACCCAAATGTTCATCAATGGTATACTGGATAAAGAAAATGTGGTATATATTCACCATGGAATACAATGCAGCCATAAAAAATGATGAGTTTATGTCCTTTTCAGGGACATGGATGAAGCTGGAAATCATCATTCTCAGCAAACTCACACAGGAACAGAAAACAAAACACCGCATGTTCTCACTCATAAGGGGAGTTCAACAATAAGAACACATGGACACAGGCATGGGAACATCACACACCAGGGCCTGTCTGGGGATGGGGGGCTAGGGGAGGCATAGCATTAGAAGAAATATGTAATGTAGATGATGGGTTGATGTGTGCAGCAAACCACCATGGCACGTGTATACCTATGTAAAAAACCTGCATGTTCTACATATGTATCCCAGAACTTAAAGTATAATAAAAAAATTTTTTTCTCTATTTCTGTCAGGGATATTGGCCTGAAATTTTCCTTTTTGTTGTGTCTCTGTCAACTTTTATTAAACCTGCGATTTTAAAAGCAAACGTTCTTAATTTTGATCAAGGGCAATTTATACAATTTATACAATTTTCCTTTTATGTATTGTGTTTTTATATCACAGACACCTAAGGTTACTAAGATTAGTTCTCTATTTTCTTTTACAGGTTCAACAGCTTTAGTGCTTACATTTAAGTCTATGATAGATAATAGGTTAATTAGCATAAAATTATGAGTTAAACACTGAGGTTCTTTTTATTTAAGTTGTGTATTTATTTTTTCTCTACTTCTTTATATTTTTGTATTGTCACCTTTGTGGAAAATCATTTGACCAGATATCCTTGATGTATTTCTGGAAACTTGATTTCTTTCCATTATTTTACATGTCTCTTTTTATACAAATACAACTCACTGAGTATTGTACCTTTATATAGTCTTGAAATAAGTTATTATAAATCTTCCAATGTTTTTTCCCAAAATTAAAGACAGTTTACTTTTGTACATTGACCTCATATTTTACTAAATTCCTATGTTATTATACTTCTAGTAACATTTTTGAGATTTATTATTTTTTCCCCAAGGGACACTTGCTCTTTATAAGTAAAGGCAGAGTGTTGTATGTATTATGCATTTTATTTCTTCATGCCTTGTTTCACAAGTTAGGACGTCCATAATTTTTTTTTTTTTTTACTATTTTTTTGTTTCTTGAGATGGAGTCTCACTCTGTCACCCAGGCTAGCGTGCAGCGGCACAATCTCAGCACATTGCAAGCTCTGCCTCCCAGGTTCAAGCCATTCTCCTGCCTCAGCCTCCTGAGTAGCTGGGACTACAGGTGCCCACCGCCGCGCCCTGCTAATTTTTTATTTTCGTATTTTTAGTAGAGACGGAGTTTCACAGTGTTAGCCAGGATGGTCTCAATCTCCTGATCTCGTGATCTGCCCTCGGCTTCCGAAAGTGCTGGGATTACAGGCGTGAGCCACCACGTCCGGCCGAAAATTTTGAATGTAATTTTGAATATGGATTTTATTTCTTGTTTCTGATCTTAGGAGTAAGAAATCCAGCCTTTTAAAATTAAATACAATATTGGTCATAGGTTGTTAATTGATGGCCTTTATCACATTGAGAAAGTTCCCTTTATTTCTTGTTTTCAAATTGTTCTTATAATGAATAAATGCGTAGTTTCACCAAATGCTTTTTCTGTATCTATTAATCATGTTTTCCCTTTTTTGTTTTCTTAATATTTCAAATTACACTGGTTCATTTTCAAATATTGAACCTTAACTTTGCATTCTAGGTCAGGGCAGTCATGAGCTTTCTTTGCTTGTTTTCCTTCCCTCAAGAGTCTTTTTCCTGTGTATTGTTAGATATTTGAAAACCACAGTTGCATACAATTTGTTGTATGCAATACTGCATACAATATTGTTGTTTGAAACATAAGGGTGAGTCTGGTGCCTCTTACTATACCATGATCATATTGATTCTGTCCAAATTCTTAATATTCAGTTCTTACTTCTCATGAATAAACCTCAGCCTGTTTCTTCAGTTAGTTACACTTATGTTCCCTCAGACCTAAGCTCCTGATTGGCATTCAAACTATTTGGAGAAAGGGGTAGAGCCTTTGATTTCACTAATGACTCTCTTTTAAGTTTCTTTTAAATTCTTTGAAACTCTGCTACCACTTCCAGAATGCTCTGAAAACAACGTGACTTCCTAGACTTCACTAACAGTTTCCACTTTCCTGGCCTCAATCCCTTCTAGCACTAGCTCATGCCCCTAATCATCTTTTCTCAGTCTGGAAGTCTCGCTAATGTCTTCTCAACCCGAAGTGTGTGAAATCTATCCTACAGAATATAAATCCCTGGCGCATGCCAGGAAAGCAATTTCTCTGCAAAGATACCTATTTGCTTTGATGATTATTATTTACAGACATTATATCCTCTGATTTTAAGCACTTATTTTAAACTGTAAATATCTTATTTTGAGATATAAAGAGAAATTTCATAGGGCTTTGTGTCTGGAATTGGTGGGTTCTTGGTCTCACTGACTTCAAGAATGAAGCCACAGACCCTCGTATCACAGTTCTTAAAGGTGGCATGTCCGGAATTTGTTCCTTCTGATGTTCAGATGTGTTTGGAGTTTCTTCCTTCTGGTGGATTCGTGGTCTCACTGGCTTCTGGAGTGAAGCTGCAGACCTTCAGGGTGAGTGTTACAGCTCATAAAGGCAGTGTGGACCCGAAGAGTGAGCAGCAGCAAGATTTATTGCAAAGAGCGAAAGAACAAACCTTCCACAGTGTGGAAGGGGACCTGAGCAGGTTGCCACTGCTGGCTTGGGCAGCCTGCTTTTATTCTCTTATCTGGCCCCACCCACATCCTGCTGATTGGTCCATTTTACAGAGAGCCGATTGTTCTGTTTTACAGAGAGCTGATTGGTCCATTTTTACAGGGTGCTGATTGGTATATTTACAATCCCTTAGCTAGACATAAAGGTTCTCCAAGTCTCCACCAGACTAACTAGATACAGAGTGCTGATTGGTGCATTCACAAACCCTGAGCTAGACACAGAGTGCTGACTGGTGTGTTTACAAATCTTGAGCTAGATACAGAGTGCTGATTGGTGTATTTACAATCCCTTAGCTAGACATAAAGGTTCTCCAAGTCCCTACCAGACTCAGGAGCCCAGCTGGCTTTACCCAGTGGATCTGGCACTGTGGCTGCAGGTGGAGTTGCCTGCCAGTCCCGCGCGGTGCACCTGCACCCCTCAGCCCTTGGGTGATCGATGGGACTGGGCGCCCTGGAGCAGGGAGCGGCGCTCCTTGGGGAGGCTCGGGCTGTGCAGGAGTCCATGGTGGGGTTGGGGGAGGCTCAGGCATGGCGGGCTGCAGGTCCGGAGCCCTGCCCTGCGGGGAGGCAGCTAAGGCCCAGCGAGAAATCAAGAACAGCAGCTGCTGGCCCAGGTGCTAAGCTCTTCACTGCCAGGGGCTTGCAGGCCGGCCGGCTGCTCCAAGTGCGGGCCTGCTGAGCCCACGCCCACCCAGAACTCAGGCTGGCCCCCAAGTGCTGCAGGCAGCCCCGGTTCCTGCCCGCGCCTCTCCCTCCACACCTCCCTGCAAGTTGAAGGAGCCGGCTCCGGCCTTGGCCAGCCCAGAAAGGGGCTCCCACAGTGCAGTGGTGGGCTGAAGGGCTCCTCAAGCGCGGCCAGAGTGGGCGCCAAGGCTGAGGAGGCACCAAGAGCAAGCGAGGGCTGCGAGAGCTGCCAGCAAGCTGTCACCTCTCAGCTTGACTTGAGAATAGTTGAAATATGTCCCTTGATTTTCTAAACAATGAAAATATTATTGTGCCCTAGATTATTTTCTTACACCTAGAACTTGACATTGGAAATGTTGCTTTTCTAGATTAATTTGAAAGAAACAGACTTACGTCTTAAAGAATATTTTACTTACATTCTATAAAGTAGAAAATAAATAAACACTTAAAGGGATCAGAATCATAAGTCTTACAAGTATCACTTGGGCAGGAATTAGTTTCTTGCTTTACTTTGCAGTAGTTGCTCAAAATTACGAGTAAAAGAAAGGAAAATAGATAGCTTCAGGAATGATGGAGGGGAGAGGAATGGCCTAAAAGCAGGATGCATAGTGGTGAAAAGTAAACTATTTTACAGTTTCATCTGGAGTTGGACCAATATAGCATAAAACATTTGAAGTTAGTATGATTGTCTGTAGCCATGTGGCTGGATGAATCCACAATGATCGTTAAAGGGGCCACTGACAAATACCATACAAAAAACTGTGACTTATCTACCTAGTCATTTACATCATTATACTTCTCACAGTGAAGAATGAGAAAGTATTTTAAAAGTAGACATAGCTTTAAAAGATGTGCTCTGTTTGTCAAGAGTTCTATTCTAGTATCTAAGCGATGGCTGATTATTTTAATAGATGTTTTCAATTTCTTAAAAATTGACAGATTATGGAAGCTTTTGTCTAAGAAATGACAACATCTTGAGATGCCTTGTCTTTCTTGGTCAAGGACCTTCAAACAAAAATTAAGACACCTGACTAAGGAAGGTATGTTGATCTCACCTAATTCCTTATTCCTAAAGGTGTCGAGGAGGGAAAAAAGGAGGCTAAAAACAATAGCAGAATCAACCTGTTCTAAATGGCAATCCTATTTTGGTAGCAGAACCAGACCTCCCTGGCAGGGCTGCTCAGGAGAGCATATGGTTACTCGAATCTGTTCACGTCCAGGGAACATAGGTTTCTTGATGTGACATGTGGTTGCTAAAGCCACAAAGTTGAAATGTCTACTTTCTTTGTTGCAACAAAACCTGGTTTTATGGCTAAAAGTTTTATCTGTTGCTGATAGATAGTTTTAATTCTCAAAAGAGAACAAGAGAATAAATGAAAAATAATATAAATTTTGTTCTAAAAACTAAATATTTCATTCAGATAGAAAAGTCTCACTGTCTCCATTAAAACTTCACTCACTCAGAGCCTCATTGATTGTAATGGTGGTCATTTTGTAACTTATCATGTATTGGCTAGGGTTACACTTTTTTCTGTTTCGAACATTTATCTTTGTAAGCCCAATTTAAGCTTGTGGGTGAATTCTTAGAAAATATTTGATAAATACTGCTATTCAATTGAGGAAAACAAAGGGAAAATAAATCCAAAATGACTTCAAATTACTCTATTTATGTTTGTTCCGTATTCTAAATTCAAACCAGACTCAGTCCCAGGGTTATGCCTTTAACCTGCTGTACGATTCTTTTGGGCTTTTTAACCTGTTAGTGCAATGTGATATTGCTTTTTGGTCATAATACTAAAGCCATTTTTCTCCATTCTGTTATCTTTTACTTGTCATAACTCTCAGTTCCAACAGCAAAAGTTCGCAGAGAAACATCTACTGTTGATAACTGAAATTGAAAAACCCTTCCAGAATCCTGATACAGGATTCCCTTGAGCTGGGTTTTCTTTCCTGAAGGGATGTATGTACTACAGTCCAGAAAAAGCGTGCTGTAGAAAACACAGTTTTAGTGAATTATATGCAGCTGGTAAGGTATTTCAACTAATACATCCAGTTTTTTAACATTTGGAGAGATAAGATCAAAATGCGTACATGAAACTCATGTTTATTTTTATTATGATTTAGTTAAGATAGTAGTAAATTGGAATATGGAAGAAACAAGTTTGTAGCAATGCTTCTTTATTGAAACAATAGCTAATATTCAGTTAACTCTATTTCAAAGTACAGCAGTATACCAGTATGAAAAGTATAAATGAAGTAAAATGATTCACATTAAACTGCAACAGACCCCCAGCTGGCACATTCTTCTGTATGAATGATATACAGGCTAGTTATTTCTATATCATCCATATTTATATCTGTATCTATCTCACACATAATATGAAAATATTTTTGTATAACATAACATGGGATGCATAAATGGTAAGCACATATTGATAAATATTAATGGTAATAATCATATAAGAAAAGTAAAATATACTATGATTTGTACAAAGTTTTACATTATTTAGTTTTACCTCCATATCAAGACTGTCAAAAAGGAATGTCAAATATCTATAACTGGTATGATCTTCTTCATGAATTCTAGTGATAATTATAGTATACCACATTTACATTCTTTTTTTTTTTTTGTAAATTACTTGAAGTTTCCGCCTGCTAACTTAGGAAATCCTGGGCAATCTTTGTTGTCTTTTACTGGCAGGCTGAATGGAGAAGACTATAAAGACCCAAAAGAAGACAGTACAAATCATGACAGAAGCCTGTGTTCCTAGATGATTTCATGGAACAGAGCCTCTATCCTCATCACTTCCTGCAACCTAAATTCGAGCTGTTATAGAGCTAGCCTACCTCACTAATACATTATTCATCCTAAATTTACATAAAAGTGAAAACCAAAATTGTAATACTTCTGTCTTGCTTCCTCTGGGAAACTTCTTTCTTGGATATGTAGCCATAAAATGAAACTAATTTCTTAAGATACTCAAGGCACATGTTTCTGCTTTTCAGATTTGGTTTCTATCAAAAACTCTTTTGCTTTAATTATGAACATGTTTGCCTCCAAAATAAATGAGAAAATGCTATTTATTTATTTAAACAGGTTAGGAGATTCTTCATGAAGTCAAGGGCTTTGTCTTTAAAACCAGAACCTAGAATAATGCTACTATGATAGCACTCAGGAAATTTTGAATTAATTATTTACTAAATGACTTCACTTGAGTTCAGAAAATCTTAGTTTAATTATGAAAGGTATTTAAAAACACACACACATATATAAATATGAATATATATATTTAAACACACACATATATATAACGCGTGTATGTATACATATAATAATGACATATGACACGTGTTTAAAAAATTGACAGCTCTGTTCAAATGTCAATACAATGTTGTAAAGAAGACATTGAAATAAGGTTATAGATATGAGACTGTGTCCTTTATACAAGTATCAAATTGCATTTTTAAATATAATAATATTATTAAACCTAGACAACATATTCACACATTAGGGGTGGTAATCTATTGAAAAAATATTACTTGCAGTCAAAATATATTACCTAAAAATCACATCCACTTATGGTCTTTTACAAAGGGTTTTTAAAGATACTTTCTAACTAAATTTATTTTCATATTTCTGCAAAGTTAAGAATTATACAATACTTCACATCCTTAAAAATAATGCCATCTAAACTATTCTGAGCACTTTTACATGAAATATCTTATTCAATCCAACTATAAGCCATTAAGAATTAAACTATTAGTTACATGCAGCTGGAGTAGTTCTATTGCCTACGCCACACAAAAATAATAGCTTATGGAACCAGAATTTAATTAACACTGAGTTCAAGTTCTGTACATGTAGCCACGATGGCCTACTTTTTCTAATCATATCATACTACTATAAATTTTAGCCCAATAGTATAATTATAGAGAACATAACTTATTTGACTTATTTTTGTAACTTCAAAAAGGAAATGATTTGTACTCATTTCTTGTATTTCTCACAGGGAAAATTATTCTTTTATTGAAAAGGTGAGGAAAATTCTACTTTTGGTAGTCTGGATTCCAGGGAAAGATTAAAAAAAAACTTTTAATTTAAGAATTAGCAGAATTATTAAATCATACTCCGTAAGTACCCCAAATAACTGAGTAGCATCTCTCTTACCAAATTGAGTGGATAATATAACCCTACTCAAATATCTGTGTAAGAACTGGTAGTATTTACAAAATCTTTTTTATTTTCCAATTTGAGTCTGGTAAGAAAATAGTTGTTTTAATAAATTAGGTACATAAAACTATATCTAAGTCATTTTTTGCTAGGCGGAACTGTAGGTACCACTTTACCCAGATCTTCTGTTTTCTCTTATGAAGTAAAAATGATTTAAAACATTGAAGAATTTACTGTCATTTTTATGATATTTAATCAAATAATGAAATCTTAAAAATCATAAGAAATTTAGAGGTCAATTTCTTACCATAGGACATTTCCCCTTAAAATACCCGTGATTTAGCAATATCTAGCCTTCGTTATATCATGCTAATTAAGTCACTTACTGTTCCATATTCAGTGTTCAAAATAACATAGTTTAAATGTTGGGAAGAGTGAGGAAAATGGCAGATAGGAGGCAGGACCAGCTTGCAGTTCCCACTCGAATGAACAGAGCAGTATGTGGTGACTCACATCAAGAACTTTCGCTCCAAGAACTACTGCAGGAACATACCAGGAAAGCTGAGATAATCCACAGACCCTTTGAAGGAAGTGGATTTCTCCTGCAGGCCCTGGGAGACAACTGAAAAACCCTGAGTGCCCAAAGTGTGAAAATGTGAAAGGGGGATCATCTGCCCCTGAACACACACCCTCACTGGGGAACTTGAAGGTTCAGATCACGAGAGAAGGATTTGACCTTACCTGAAGCTGAGACAAATTTAGAGAGTCAAGTGAAATACAGGGGTAGAAGTAGCAGTTGGAAGAGCCCTGTGGGCTCTCTTGGTCCCCAGGGAAGCTATTTCTGACTTTGTCTCACAGAGGTCCTTGGAAAGGGCTGCAAGAGGAATTGAGAAAAGACCATAAGGAGAAGGAAATTTCCCTGGCTGCCTGGAAATAGACTCGGTGCTGTTGTGGGGGCACATGGTGAGAGTTAGACCAGCCATTTGGGCTGTGTGAGAGCTGGGTGAGTCCTGTAACTTCTGGCTTTCCCCCCACTTCCCTGGTGAACTGTATGACACAGCAGAGGCAGCCATAATCCCCTGGGAACATAACTCCATTGGCCTGAGAACCACACCCACATCCCCCAAAGCAGCTGCAGAAGAAACCACTCAAGGAGATTCTGAGCTTAGACACGCCTAACCCTGCCGCTACCTCATGGTCTTTTTCTACCTACCCTGGTAGACAAAGACAAAAGATATAACCTCCTGGGAGCTCTAGGACCCCACACACCACATGATCCTCCCTATAGCATCTCAGCTGATGCCTTCTTGAAAGTGCCACCTCCTGGGTGGTGTCCAAAAAACACAAAACTAGTGCAATAAACAAAACTACAACTAAGTACCCTCACAGAGTCCATTTGACGTGCCTGCCACTTCCACCAGACCAGGTGCTGCTATCCACAGCTGAGAGACCTGAAGGTGGTTCACATTGTATGAGTCTGTGCAGGTGCCCCCCAGTACCAGCCCAGAGCCTGGTAGCTACACTGAGTGGCTAGATCCAGAGAGAAATAACAATCACTACATTGGGCTCTCAGGAAGCAACATTCCTGAGAGGAATGGGGAGAGGAATGGAGGAAGGGGGAGAGCACTACATCAAGGGAGCACGCATGGGCCAAAACAATCTGAAGAGCAGTCCTTGGGCCCCAGATTTCCCTCTGACATAGTTTACCCAAATGAGAAGAAAGCAGAAAAAATATTCTGGTAATATGACAAAACAAGGTTCTTTAACACCCCCAAAAGAGCACACTAACTCACCAGTAATGGATCCAAACCAAGAAGAAATCCCTGCATTGCCAGAAAAAGGATTCAGTTCAATTATTAAACTATTCAAGGAGGAACCAGAGAAGAGTGAAATTCAACTTAATAAAATTATACACACACACACACATACACACACACACACACACACACATATATATATATATGATGTGAAGGGGAAAATCTTCAGTAAAATAGATAGTATAAATAAAAAACAATCACAACTTCTGGAAAGAAAGACACATTTGGAGAAATGTAAAATGCACTGGAAAGTCTCAGCAATAGAATTGATGAGCAGAATAAAGAACTGCAGAACTCGAGAACAAGGTTTTTGAATTAAGCTGATCTAACAAAGAAAGAGAAAAAAAAATAAGTAAATGAATGACCTCCAAGAAGTTTGGGATTATGTTTAATGGCTAAATCTAAGAACAATTGATGTTCCTGAGGAAGAAGAGAAATCTAAAAGTTTGGAAAACATATTTGAGGGAATAATTGAGGAAAGCTTTCTCAGCCTTGCTTGAGATCTAGACATCCAAATACAAGAAGCTCAAAGAACACATGGGAAATTCATCACAAAAAGATGAAGTTATCTAAAGTCAAGATGAAGGGAAAAAATCTTGATAGCTGTAAGGCAAAAGCACCAGGTAACCTATAAAGGAAAACCTATCAGAATAACAGCAGATTTCTCAGCAGAAACCCTACAAGCTAGAAGAGATTGGGGGTCCTATCTTCAGTCTTCTTAAACAAAACAATTTTCAGCTAAGAATTTTGTATCCAATGAAGCTAAGCTTCATAAATGAAGGAAAGATACAGTCTTTTTGAAACAAACAAATACTGAGAGAATTTGCCACTACCAAGCCAGCGCTACAAGGACTGCTAAAAGGAGCTCTAAATCTTGAAATAAACCTTCAAAATACACCAAAATAGAACCTCCTTAAAGCATAAATCTCACAGGACCTATAGAAAAATAACACAGTAAGTAAATTAAAAAAACAAAACAAAACTGGTATTCAGACAACAAAGAGCACAATGAATAGAATAGTACCTCACATCTCAATATAAATGTTGTATGTAAATGGCCTAAATGCTGCATTTACAAGATACAGAATGGCTGAATGGATAAGAATTCACCAACCAAGTGTCTGCTGTCTTCAAGATACTTGCTTGACACATAAGGACTCACATAAACTTAAGGTAAAGGGGTAGAAAAAGATATTCCATATAAATGAACACAAAGAGAGAGCAGGAGTACCTATTCTTACATAAGGCAAAACAAACTTTAAAGCAATAGCAGTTAAAAAGGACAAAGAGGGACATTATATAATGATAAAAGGACTAGACCAACAGAAAAACGTGACATATATATGCACCTAACACTGGAGCTTCCAAATTTATAAAACAATTACTACTACACCTAAGACATGAGATAGACAGCAACACAATAATAGTGGGGGACTTCAATACCCTGCCCACAGCGCTAGACAGGTCATCAAGACAGAAAGTCAACAAAGAAACAATAGATTTAAACTGTACCCTAGGACAAATGGACTTAACAAATATTTACAGAATATTCTATCCAATAATTGTAGAATATACATTCTATTCATCAGCACATGGAAAACTCTCCGAGGTAGACCATATGATAGGCCACAAAACAAGTCTCAACAAATTTAAGAAAATATAAATTATATCAGCTACTCTCTCAGACCACAGCGGAATAAAATGGGAGATGAACTCTAAAAGGAACCCTCAAAATAATGAAAATACATGGAAATTAAATATGTTGCCCCTGAATGATCCTTGGGTCAACAATGAAATCAAGATGAAATTAAAATTTCTTTCAATTGAACAATCATAGTAATACAACCTATCAAAACCTCTGAGATACAGCAAAGGTGGCACTAAGAAGAAAGGTCATAGCATTAAATGCCTATTTCATAAAGTCGGAAAGAGCCCAAATAGACAATACAGAATCACACATCATGGAGCTAGAGAAATAACAACAAATCAAACTGAAACCCATCAAAAGAAAAGAAATAACCAAGATCAGAGCAGAACTAAATGAATTGAAACAAGAAATACAAAAGATAAATGAAACAAAAGGCTGGGTTTTTGAAAAGAAAAATGAAATTGATAGACCATTAGTGAGATTAAGCAAAAAAAAAAAAAATCCAGATAAGCTCAATTAGAAATGAAATAGGAGATATTATAACAGATAGCACAGAAATACAAAAACATAATTCAAGGTTACTATGAACACCTTTACACACATAAATTAGAAAACCTAAAGGAGATGGATAAACTCCTGGAAAGATACAACCCTCCAAGATTAAACCAGGAAGAAATAGAAACTCTGAACACATCAATAACAAGCAGCAAGATTGAAACAGTAATAAAAAAATTGCCAACAAAAAAAAGTTCAGGACCAGACAGATTCACAGCTGAATTTTATCTGATATTCAAAGAAGAATTGATACCAATCCTACTAATACTATTCTACAAGACAGAGAAAGAGGGAATCCTCCCTAAATAATTCTGTGAAGCCAAATCACCCTAATATCCAAACCAGGAAACGACGTAACAAAAAAAGAAAACTATAGACCAATATCCCTGATGAATATAGATGCAAAAATCCTTAATAAAATACTAGCTAACCAAATCCAACAGCATATCAAAAACACAATCCACCATGATCAAGTGGGTTTCATACCAGGGATGCAAGGATGTTTCAACATCTGCAAGTCAATAAATGTGATACACCACATAAAGAGAAGTAAAAACAAAAATCACATGATCATCTCAACAGACACAGAAAAGGCATTTGACAAAATTCAGCATCACTTTATGATTAAAACCCTCAGCAAAATTGGCATAGAAGGGTCATACCTAATGTAATAAAAGCCATCTATGACAAACCCACAGCCAACATTATACTGAATGGGAAAAAGTTGAAAGAATTCCCCCTGAAAACTGGAACAAGACAAAGATGCCCACTCTCACCACTCCTCTTTAACATAGTACTGGAAGTCCTAGCCAGAGCAATCAGACAAGAGAAAGAAATAAAGGGCATCCAAATCGGTAAAAAGGAAGTCAAACAGTCACTGTTTGCTGATTATATGATTGTATACCTAGAAAAGCCAAAATATTCCTCGAAAAATTCCTGAAATTGACAAGTGAATTCAGCAAAGTTTCAGGATACAAAATTAATGTACATAAGTCAGTAGCTCTGCTATATACCAACAACAACCAAGCAGAGAATCAAATCAAGAGCTAAATCCCTTTTACAATAGCTGCACAAAAGTAAAATACTTAGGAATAATCCTAAACAAGGAGGTGAAAGACCCGTACAGGGAAAACAACAAAACACTGCTGAAGAACTCGTAGATGACAAAAACAAATGAAAGCACATCCCATGCTCATGGATGGGCAGAATCAATATTGTGAAAATGACCATAATAACCATACTGCCAAAAGCAATCTACAAATTCAATGCAATTCCTATCAAAATACCAATATAATTCTCCGTAGAACTAGAAAAAACAATCCTAAAATTCATATGGAACCAAAAAAGAGCCTGCGTAGCCAAAGTAAGGCTAAGAAAAAAGAACAAATCTGAAGGCATCACATTACCTGACTTTATACTTTAAGGCCATAGTCACCAAAACAGCATGGTACTTATATGAAGATAGGCACATAGATTAATGGAACAAAATGAAGAGCCCAGAAATAAAGCCAAATACTTACAGCCAACTGATTGTCGACAAAGCAAACAAAAGCATAGAGTTGGGAAAGGACACCCTATTCAACAAATGGTGCTGAGATAATTGACAAACCACATGTAGAATAACGAAACTGGATCCTCATCTCTCATTTTACGCGGGAAATGAACTCAAGATAAATCTAGGACTTAAATCTAAGATTTGAAACTATAAAAATGCTAGAAGGTAACATTGGAAAAACTCTTGTAGATATTGGCTTAGGCAAAGACTTCATGACTGAGAACCCAAAAGCAAATGCAAAAAAAACAAAGATAAATAGGTGGGACTTAATTAAAGTAAAATGCTTTTACACAGCAAAAGAAATAATCAACAGAGTTAACAGACAATCCACAGAGTAGGAGAAAATCTTCACAATCTATATCTTTGACAAAGGACTAATATCCAGAATCTACAAGAAAATCAGTAAGGAAAAAACAAACAATCCTTTCAAAAAGTGGGCTAAGGACTTTTTTGCGAATTGAAAAAATTGTGAATTTGCAATTGTCAAACTATGGAACCAGCCAAATTCCCATCAATCAGCGAGTGGACAAAGAAAATCTGTATATATATATATATATATATATACACACACACACACACACACGTGTGTGTATATATGTATATATACGTGTGTATGTACACACACATATATGTATATGTGTATATATGTATGTGTATATGTGTATACACATATATGTATGTGTGTATATGTGTGTATATACATGTGTATATATATATAAATATATACCATGGTATACTGCTCAGCCATAGAAAGGAATGAAATAATGGCATTTGCAGCAACCTGGATGGAATTGGAGATCGTTATTCTAAGTGAAATAACTCATGAATAGAGAACCCAACATTGTATGTTCTCACTCATAAGTGGGAGCTAAGCTATGAGGATGCGAAGGCATAAAAATGATACAATCGACTTTGGGGACTTGGGGGAAAGGATGTGAGGGGGGTGAGAGATAAAAGACTACACATTGGTATAGTGTACTCTGCTTGAGTGATGGGTGAACCAAAATCTCAGAAATCACCACTAAATAATTTATTCATGTAATCAAACACTACCTGTTTCCCAAAAACATTGAAATAAAGATAATAAAAAAGTTTTTATTTTACATTTAAATATACTTTTCTGTAGTATAAGTTTATTAGCCCTAGATTTATAACTATATAGAAAAGTCTAACACTTTAAATTTTAAAAACAATTATGTTTCCTATTCTTTTTCTTGAACTCTTGAGTATTACATTAGATATTTGCCTGTTTGTCAATATCACTCATTAAAGTGGTTCACAGAAGAAAACAAAAAAATATTTTTTATTTTGTCTTATTAAAAAACAAAGACCAAGTTAATTAAAGCTAAAGTGTTTTTGAATTCTGAATTTCTGAAATATTTCCCTTCCTTGAGCAAATCTAAAATTTGAGCAGGATTTTTTGACTCATTCATACATAGGGCAGTATTTCTAAATCAGAATATTATATAATGATTGGCAAACTGATTTTAATGAAGCTTAAAATTTATAAATGATCACAAGATAACACATTTTATTCTGAGAATGAGTTTCAATGGCATTTCTATAGACTTTTCTACTTAAAGAAAATATGAAAAGGAAGTCAAATCTCTGTACACACATTAATATTTTCACATTTAATACAAAAATTAGAAGAATAAAAACTAATTTTATCTGGTTATTTGGTCAGAGTGAAGTATGATTTTTAATTATCTAACTTCTACTATTGCTAATTAATTGTATGTGGCAATTTTCCAACTTGCTTTACAGCTCTTATTTTAAAGTTTAACTATCTTCCCAGTGAAAAAGCTGTGAGGACAGACAAGATTTCTGAGAGTTTTACACTTTGGGTATTTTTGACATTGTGGAAGGTTATGTTACACCAATGACTAAATTTCTTCTTTGCTAACTATATACCTAATCTGTTCTAAAAATGGATGTTGAAATATTTTCTCAGTGATATATTCCTAAGAACATATGGAATGAAAGGCATCAGCTAAATAGAAATCACCATGCCCTATTCTTTGGAAGAGGTATTGTAAATTTTGCTAGTGAAGATATTAAAATGGTCTGTTCAAGGGAAATTATAAAAGAAAATGATTTCATATAAAAGTTGAATGACGACAACTTAAAACTATCTTAAATATGTATGATGAAAAGTTATTGATAGTATATTACACAGCTTACCTATTAAGTTTATTTAGATAAATATGCATTAAAAAGGCAATAAACTGTTTTCTATTTGTGAATTTTATTGTGACATTATTGAAACCTATTATGTCTCTTTACACTTACCATGTAAATTACATTTTATGCAATTTAAAATATATGACATGGCATTTAATTATTTAAAAGAAGAACCAAACTATTTCTGGTAATGGAAAATTATGATTGAATTGTCAAATAATTATACAACAGTTGAGGACTCATAAATAGCTGAAAAGTTTTCCAATATGATTAGAAATTTGAAAAAAATTGAATTTTCCTGACAATTAGTGATGTTGAACACCTCTTCATGTGCTTCTTCTTCTTCTTTTTTTGAAACATATTCTTTGGAGAAATTTCTACTTATATCCTTTGCTCATTTTTAAATTGTTTTTTTGTTTGGTTTCATCTGCTATTGAGTTGTAGAAGTTCCTTGTATATTTTTGCCATTAACCTCTTATCAGATGTGATTTGTAAATATTTTCTCCCATTCCATGAATTGTTTTACGCCTCTGTTGTTTCCTTTGCTGTGTAGAAACTTAAATTTGATGGAGTCTCACTTGTATATTTTTGTTTCTGTTGCTTGTATTTTTGGTGTCTTATCCAATAAATCATTTCCTGGACGAATGTCAGGATGCTTTTCCCCTGTGATTTTGTTTTCTAGAGTTTTACAGTTTTAAATCTTACATAAAACAAGGAGATATCACTTCACATCTATTATGGTGGCGATTGTAAAAAAAGATAACAAATGTTGGCGAGGATGTGGAGAAATCGATGCCATTGTACATTATTTGTGAGAAGGTAAAATGATGCAATTGCTATGAAAAATAGTATAAAAGTTCCTCAAAAAATTAAAAAATAGAACTAGCACATCATCCAACAATGCCACTTATTGGAATGTATCTAAAATAATTAAAATCTGGATCTTGAAGAGACATCTGCTCTCTCATGTTTGTGGAAGTTTTATTCGCAACAGCCAATATACAGAAACAACTCAAATATCTATTGACAGATCAATGGATAAACAAAATGTGACATATATATTATTCAGCCTTAAAAAAGAAAGAAATTCTGGCCGGTTGTGGTGGCTCATGCCTGTAATCCCAGCACTTTGGGAGGCTGAGGCGGGTGGATTGCCTGAAGTCAGGAGTTCGAGACCAGCCTGAGGTCAGGAGTTCGAGACCAACCCCATCTCTATTAAAAATACAAAAATTGGCCAGGTGTGTTGGCGCATGCCTGTAGTCCCAGCTACTTGGGAGGATGGCTTGATCCTGGGAGGCGGAGGTTGGTGTGAGCTGAGATGGTGCCACTGCACTACAGCCTGGGTGATAGAGTGAGACTCCGTCTCAAATAAATAAATAAATTAATTAATTAATTAGGAAATTCTGCCATATACAACAGCATAGATGAACTTGGAAGACATTATGCTAAGTTGAATAAGCCAATCACAAAGGACAATTTATGATTCACTTATATGAGTTATCCAAAAAAGTCAAACTCATAGAAACAGAATTGAATGGAGGTTTCTAGGCGCAGAGGGAGGGAGAAATGGAAATTGCTATTTAATGGGTAATTAAATGGCAGTTTTAGTTGTACAAGATAAGTAAGTTCTACAGATCTGTCACAACTTTGTTCCTATAGTTAACAATATTGTATTGAATACTTAAAACTTTGTTAAGAGGGTATATCTCACATTAATGTTTAGACAACTATAAAAAATAGATATATTTTTAAAAAGGAAATTTGAAAGAGAGTTGACATGATCATTAAAATGTCACAAATTTGGGTAATTTCTCATAACTTTCATATCACATAATTTGAGTGTGTTCATTTGAACATTCTTTACCCAGGGTCTTAATAGTTAATATAAAAATAATTATGTGCTAAAAAATAATTGAAAATAATAAACACATTTAAGGAGGTCGATTTAATTTTCATAGACTTTAACACTTCAATGTGCACTAAAATCAGTAAGAATGACACAGCCACCCATTTCCCAAACTAATTTTGTCGTGGAAAGCTATGGAACAAGATGTCTTTCGGGAATGTCATTCTATTGCAGTGCTTTCAAACTATCTGGGGTAAAGGATTAAAAATATCTACTTTATGTAGGCTAATACTTTTATAAATATAATACAAATTATTATAAAAATAAAATAAATACATACAAAATATGTCCATTTAATTTTATGATCAGATCTAAAAACACATAAAGCTAATATGTCTAGATACTAGTAAGTATTCCTATAGACTTACTCTCATGTTCTATACTTCATCTCATCAGGTTTTGAAAACACATACCTCTTTATTGGCAACAATGCAAAGGTCAGATTTTAAGTAGTAATGCTTGCTAGAATACACTTTGTGAAACAGGCCTTGAGGTAAAATACTCCATTGCTCCTTCTATAGCCTCAATGACTAAATGAAAGAAGTGTCATACAACTTTTGCTTAAAACTTTCTGTAGAAGATAACTAACTCAATTTTTCAATTTTTCTTCCACCCTCTCCCTCCTGTTCTTTTTTCCTTCTTCCTTTTTTCCTTTAATAATGATCCATTATTCAAACAACATTTATTTAAACTATATAAGAAGGAAAGTTGATGTAAAATTTTGTACCAGATATGGATACTGTGGGAAATACAAAATAATGATATAATATATGTTCTCCTGTTAGGGAGATGGTATGTGCATAAGTAATTTGTAATATAAGTGCAATAATGCCACAAGAGAATATCATAGTTTGCTACAGGAATTCAGTAGACACTCTCTTTTAGTGTTAAAAAATGATAGTCATATTTGTTTTAGTTTCCATGTATTTGTGGATTTATGCTCTCAGTAGTTATACAGCAAGTCTAATGCTTCTGCAATTCAGCCAGCTTGTATATATCTGAAAACGGCTATCATTTCCATACAACATCTACTCTTTTTAACACTTAAAATCACCAGTTCCAGCAACCATTTGTTTGGCAATGACATCATTCTATATTACTCAAACCAGTTATTTCATTTATTTCACAAGTATGTTGTACTGACTATAAAATAAAATGAAGCTTATTAAGTTACCTTTTCATTTATGTAAAATCAAATGACATAGATGACCTTCAGTCAGCTAATTACCTTCAGGTCATAGGACTGGGAAGATTGTTTTGTGTTTGATAAGGCTGTTTAGAAGCTTATCAATTTTACTAATCTTTTCAAACAAACAACTTTTGGTTCAACTGATTTTTCTCTATTGATTTTCTCTATTTCACTGATTTCTGCTTCTGTTTTTATTACTTCCTTCTACCTATTTACTTTTTGTATAAATTGCTCTTTTTCTAGGTTCTCAAGGTAGTTGGTGAGATCATTGATTTTTAGCTCTTTCTTATTTTTTAAAGTAAGTATTGATTGCTATAAATTTCTCTCTAAGCACTACTTTATTTGTTGACACACACTTTGATATGTTGCATTTTCATGTTAATACAGTTCGAAATAAATACTAATTTCTTGCGACTTTTTTTGGTATATGAATTTATTTGGAGGTGTGTTAAGTTCCAAATACTTATGTATTTTCCACATATATTTCTGACATTAATATATAGTTTAATTCAATTGCTGTCAGGTAACATTATAATTTGAAATTTATTGAGAGTCATTTTATGGCTCAGGATACTGTTTATCTTGGTGTATGATACCTGTGCATGAAAGAGCAATATATATTCTACTATAAATGACACTTAGGTCTAGTTGGTTGGTAGAGTTTTTGAATAATATCTCTATATCCTTAATATTTTTTTAAAATTCTCAATTACTCAGAGAAGAGTGCTGAAATATCCAACTATGATACTGAATTTCTGGAATTCTTCTTTCAGTAACTTTTTTATTTACATTTTTAAAGCTCTGTTATTATATACATTCATTTTAATAATTTTTGTATCTTTTTATGAAATAATGATTTTGTCATTATTGTAGCTTCCTCTTAATTACTGGTAAAACTCTTTACCTTGAAGTTTACTTCTTCTGATATGTAGTAGAGCTACTCAAGTATTCCTATAAGTAGTGTTTGTATGTAGACTTTTAAATATTTCCTTTAAACCTTTATTTTTATATTTAAGATAAATTACTTGGTTAGCAATATCTTTCTACTAATTAGAGTGTTTAGACCATTTACATTTAATATAATTACTGATGTGGTTAATTTTAAATCTACTATTTTGCTATTTATTTTCTACTTTGTTCCCCTTTTTTCTGTCTTTTCTGGTAAATTTAATTTTTTTAGGGTTACATTTTATCTTCAGTTTAAATCTTTGTTTTGTTTTGTATGTTTGATAACGCTGTTTAGAAGCTTATCAATTTTACTAATCTTTTCAAACAAACAACTTTTGGTTCAGTTGATTTTTCTCTCTTGATTTTCTCTATTTCACTGATTTCTGCTTCTGTTTTTATTACTTCCTTCTACCTGTTTACTTTTGTATAAATTGTATAAATTGCTCTTCTTTTCCTGGGTTCTCAAGGTAGTTGGTGAGATCATTGTTTTTATTCATAGATGTTTTATTTGTGTCTCATTTGTTTATGTTGTTTATGTTGATTATGTACTTGAGTATATTTATAAAATTTGTATTAGCAGTCTTGAATTTGTTATCCACTAATTTCATAATTTCTGTCATTTATGCTTTTTTATAGATGTTATCCTTTAGTAACATACACATCATATTTCCTTTCCTGTTTGCATGTTTGTTACGTTTTGACTGAATGTCAGATATTGTCAAATTTTTGTAGCTGAGTACTGGATTTTTTATATTCTTTTAAAGAAGTGTGGATTTGATTCTGGGAGGATTTTAAGTTATTTCAGAATCAATATATTTTTGAAGCTTGATAAATTAATTTTAAGGTTTTTGAAATATGAGTCCAGATTAGCCATTGCTCAGACTCTAGCCTCATTACTAAGGTGTGACTCTTTATGCAGTGTTATATTTTGTCTTTTATTTTGATGTCTCTCTGTTCTATCTAATGAGAATCAAACTACTCTTAGAGATATGTGAGCTGTGGAGGCTTTTTAGTCTATTTATTACTCCAAATGTGGGGAGTTTTAAACCAGGCATGCACAGTTCATCACTCATCTAAAGACCTATCTGATTTTGTATTCTGATGCAAATTCTAGCCACCTTAGACTCTCTAAATGCTAATATCTGTATCCTCTATTCAATGAGACTCCAGGTTCTAGGTTCGTACTATCTGCAATGCAGCAATTAAATTGACTCAAGGATGTAGTTGGTGAAATCACAAGGCTCATCTCATTCTATTTGATAAAATACTACTCAACAAAATGAACAAACTACTGATACATGCAATAATGAATGGATTTCAATGCATTTTGCTAAGGGTAAAGAAAAGCTAATCTCAAAAGGTCACATGCTATATGATTCAGTTGATAAAATATTCTTGAAATGACAAAATTATAAGAGATGAAAGAAAGATTAGTGGTTTCCAAGAAGTAAGAATGGTGGTTATTAGGTTGGTGTAATTATAATGGAACCACATGAGGGAGATCTTTCTGTTTATGGAATAGATTGGTACCTTGATTGCAGTGGTGGTTATACAAATCAATATATGCGATAAAATGGTATAAAACTATACAAATTGTAGCAATGCCAATTTCTTAGTTTGCTATTGAATTATAGTTACATAAGTTGTGTCTATTGAGGGAAATGAGAAGTGTACATAGGACCTCTCTGCCTTTTCTGCATCTATTGAGATAATCATGTGGTTTTTGTCATTGGTTTTGTTTATGTGATGGATTATGTTTATTGATTTGTGTATGTTAAAAGAGCCTTGCATCCCAGGGATGAAGCCGACTTGATTGTGGTGAATAAGCTTTTTGATGTGCTGCTGGATTCAGTTTGCCAGTATTTTATTGAGGATATTCTCATCATCATCAATGTTCGTCAGGGATACTGGCCTGAAGTTTTCTTTTTTGTTGTTGTGTATTTGCCAAGTTTTGGTATTAGGATGATGCTGACCTCATAAAATGAATTATGGAAGAGTCTCTCCTTTTCAATTGATAGAATGGTTTTGGAAGGAATGGTACCTGCTCCTCTTTGTACCTCCCATAGAATTCGGCTGGAGCCCAAATGTTTAAATCTTTTCTTTTGAAATTCTATCTTAAAGATTAAAAGCTATTAAAATAATAAAGTTCCTAAAATCCATGGTCAAAGAAAGAAAATAATTTATAAAACACATTTTTCAAAATATTTCTGGGAATTTGAGGGAAAATAAGACAAAATTACAGCAGAGTAAAGAGAGAAGTGTCAGAAATTCTTGTTCTGACAAGAAGTATGGTGTCATGTTAGGTAAATATAAAAGATTCTGTTAGAATCCCATCACTCTTCTTATGAGGAACATTAAGGTGCTGCATATGACAGAAACTGTTATGAAGATAGATGGAAAGCTCTCCATTTTAAGTAAATTCATTGCTTTAGATCAAGAAAGTTCAAAAGCAAGAACTTTGGTTTACTGAGATCGAGTTTAGACACACAAAACAAAATGTAAATTATATATTATAATTTATGAAAGACATGACAAGTTTTGTGAACTGAAGGAAATCTTGAATTTACAGATCCAGAAATGCCAGGTAAGAACTAGTTAGATCATGGTCACTTGTTTTATAATGGTAAAGATAGCATTTTACAAATCATCAGACAAAAAATCCATACAATTTATCTATAAAGGAATGGACCACTATAGACTTAAGTCCATAATATAGAACACCAGAAGACAATGATTCAAGATGTGGTTCAATAATTTGATGTATAAAAAATATTGTCATTTTTGTACACTGCAAAGAAAACAATCCCTAGACACATGATCATTAATTCTGTGGTACTAGGGGATGTTATTGTAGGTCATTATATTCTCATGTAAAGTCAGTGTCTTTTTGGTTTCAAACTAATTCTGTAAGAGAAGAACTTGGTCTGGAGCAGCCAATTTGAAAGCAGAGGTAAAAGGAGAAGTGTTATGGAAACTATCCAGGAAAGTTGCTTAATAGAGCCAATTTAACTGGAAGAACTATTGCTCTTGCATTCTCTTCTTTCTTCCAGCCTGCAAACTTTTTATTTAATGGCTGCAGCTCCAGCATCCATCTTGGATTATGAGGTAATCTTGAGAATGGAAGCCAAGCCCTTGGAAGTAAAGTAGAAAGTTAAATACTTTAGTCACTGGTGGATTGCCTGCCTCTAGGTTTTCTTAATGTAAGGCAGAAATACACTATCTTATTTAAATCAATATTCTTTTGAAATTTTTTCTGTGTGTTGTCCAAACCATTTTTTACCTTGTAAAACTGTGTATAATAAATAAGTAAACAAAATTCTGTCCAGGTATATAGTTACTAAGACAAAATAAACAGTTTCGCAACTGAACTATGTAAATTGCCATGCAAACAAATAATTGTTAGGAGATGAAAGAGTCATGGAATTTCACTGATTACAATGTTAAAGCTTAATCACTAGGTAATTACGTGCTAAATTTCTGCCTTGTTGAACACTGATTCGAGCATCTAATTATTCACATTAATTTTGTTATAATTTGTCTTTTCTACGTAGTAGTACTTTCTGTGAAATAGGAACATTTAAATATTGAAAGTACCACCCATAAACATTGGAAGATACTTCTTAGGAAGTTTGGCCTAAAATTCAAAAGGTTTCCCTCCAACTATGAGAAAATGAGTCATTATTAGCTGAGGGCAAACTTATTGACTTACAGCAGTAAGAGGAATCTGCCCCCCAAAACAGTAATGGAACAGGTTAGAAACACTGCTTTTAGTCATTCATTTGAAGGCAGTTATGTCTTCCTGAATATATTGCTTACTAAGGACTTGTACATGGACAAACATTGCTAACCTATTAACCTTCAAAATGCTATAGTATGTTGGAGAAATTCTGGAGCAGGCATATTGAAAACTAATATCTACTAATCTATTAAAGTTCAACCACCAGTATTTTGAATATTGATCATTTAAAAAATTATTATTCTCTATAAAGATACATAACCTGAAGAGATTTATTTTGAAATGATTAGTTAAAAATTGTGTCTGAAGGACAAAAGCCAATTCTGGGTGATGGAGAATTTCCAGTTCTAAAATGTTAAACTTCAATGTGTTTTAAAAATACAATTGAAAGCTTTGTTGAGGTCAGGAGATCGAGACCATCCTGGCTAACACAGTGAAACCCTGTCTCTACTAAGAGTACAAAAAAAAAAAAAAAAAAAAATTAGCCGGGCATGGTGGTGTGCGCCTTTAGTCCCAGCTACTTGGGAGGCTGAGGCAGGAGAATGGCGTGAACCCAGGAGGTGGAGCTTGCAGTGAGCCAAGAACATGACACTGCACAACATGACACAGCATGAGTGACAGAGTGAGACTCCGCCTCAAAAAAAAAAAAACCACACACAATGGAAGAGAATGATAGAAATGAAGACCAATGTAATGGCATTTATTTGAAACTATGAAATTTTCAGTTTAGAATAAGAATTGAAAAATATTTTGAATTTATACATATGTTTGGAAAATAAGTAACTTCCTCAGATATCCTAAAATATTTGGTTTATATATAGTTAAAATATATTTACTACAGTTTACCACATTCCAGAAAGAACAACAATACGCAATATAACAAATAGCACATTGCTGCTAAAAGCACCTTAATTTTAAATTTATTTGAATTATTGGTGTTTTCATGGGGATGCCTTGAGGAGTCAAATAAAAGTCTAAAATGGACAGGTATATACACATATATATATGTGTGTGTATATATATTACATATATATACACATATATATATACACACACACATATGTATATGTGTGTATATACCTGTCAATTTTATATATATGTATCTATCCTTAATTTTTTTTCTGAAGGGACAATGTTTAAAATTGTAGCATTACCACATTTTTAGCACAATCTTTTGACAGTCTGAAATAACTATTATAGTTACCAAAAAATACTTTTCTCATATTTACTGCTTACAAAAAGAATGAGTACATAGAAACTAATTAATATGCCAGTCATTTAATCTAAGTAATTGAAGAAATGACAGAAATATTGCTTCCTAATTTTAAAAAATGTCTACTGATAAGGGATTTTATTATTTTTTTTAGGTTTGTGAAAATTATTCTTCAAAATACTCTTCCATACTTCTAGCACTCAGAGCAATGACTGAGGGAGTATGGAGGAGTAAAAGTAAAAGAAGCTGTGGAAATATAGGCTTTAAGCACTATTTTAAGATTGAAAATTTGAACTCCAGCGTCTTTCTGTTTATCTCAGAATATCTAGTGATTTTATGGTCTGTGTTTTTCTCTTTTTTTAGTACATTAGTAGGAATTACCAAAAATAACCCTATGTAATTTCTACTGTCTAACATTAATTGTGTGAGAAATGTATGATGTGGCAAGAGGCAGTCCATAGCAACTCAATGGTAGAAATGGTAGAGGTCATCCATTCTAAATTCTTTAATTTGTGGAATATAAAACTGATTGGTAGAGATTACTAGCATGGAAGAACTAGTACTCAATTGTTGAGCTAAACCTAGCATCTAATGCTCCCAATTGTTTCTTATCTAATGTTCTCACTGGAACTTTTTTTTTCAAATATTTCTACTTACATTCAGACTTTGCCCTTACCTAGCTGGTTAGTTTCATTTTACCTTAAATGACTATTTTTTTTCTTTGCTAGTAAGATTAAAATCTAAATTTTCTTATTTCAGAATGTTATTTACAAATATTTTATATAAAATATTTATGTAAAATGCATTTAAATATTATTTATTATGCCTATCAGTTTCTCAAAATTGATTTAGAAAAATACTAAATATTGTTTTGACAAAAAGAAAAAAATGAATGAAAGGGCCCACCATTGTGTCTTAAAACTTGGATAAATAAATCTAAAATACATGATGCATGGTAATGTGCCTATTTCCATGAGTATATATGAGATTGTTTTCCCATAATTTTTCCTTTTTTTGTAACATGCTCTTTCCATATGTCTAACCCTGACATCCTCAAAGCTATCCCTGGAACCTCTATATATCTCATGACCCATATCTCTGGTTCCCTGGCCATAGTCAATAGCACCACAGGTGGCTATGTGAACTAAAATAGGCCAAAGAAATCCTCCCTTGGAACTTATATAATTAAGTATCACAAAAAAAGCATTAATACTAACTCTCACCAGTTAGCAAAGCCGTAGGATTTCAAAAATTCAGGGGCCATGTTTTGTGTCTTGAAAAGTCGAGAAAGTCGGGAATGTAAAATGATGTCTGAAACCAGAAAACAAAAATTAAAACAAATGCTCTCTACATAAAATTAAATTAAATTAAAAAGGAAGAGAGAGGACGAAAGAGCCCTGGAAACATTACCTGGTTGCTTAGGTCTAGTTGTCCCTAACTGCCAGTCACATCCCCATTCTTCACAAAGCTTTGCTATTTAAACTTACTGGTCTCTTCATGTCTTTTGCCCACTTTTTGTTGAGATTTTTTTTTCTTGCTAATTTGAGTTTGTTGTAGATTCTGGATATTAGTCTTTTGTCAGATGTATAGATTGTGAAAATTTTCTCCCACTGTGTGGGTTGTTTGTTTACTCTGTTGACTGTTCCTTTTTAGCCATGCAAAAGCTCTTTAGTTTAATTAAATATAAAAATGGACAACAAACATATGAAAAAAATGATCAACATCACTAATGATCAGAGAAATGCAAATCAAAACCACAATGTGATACCACCTTACTTCCACAAGAATGGCCATAATCAAAACAAATGAAAAGATAATAGATGTTGATGTGGATAAGGTGAAAAGGGAACACTTCAACACTGCTGGTGGGAATGTAAACTAGTAAAATCACTATGGAAAACAGTGTGCAGATTCCTTAAAGAACTAAAAGTAGAGGTGTCATTTGATCCAGCAATCTCACTACTGGGTATCTATCCAGAGGAAAAGAAGCCATTTTCCTAAAAAGATACTTGCACACGCATGTTTGTAGCAACAAAATTTGCAATTGCAAAAATGTGGAACCAACCCAAATGCCCATCAATCAATGAGTGGATAAAGAAAATGTGGTATATTTATATGATGGACTACTAGTCAGCCATAAAAATAAATGAATTAATGGCATTTGCAGCAACCTGGGCGGGCCTGAAGACTATTATCCTAAGTGAAGTAACTCAGGAATGGAAAATCAAACATCATATTTTCTAACTCGTAAATGGAAGCTAAGCCACAAGGAGGCAAAGGCATAAGAATGACACAATGGACACAGTGGAGACTCAGGGGGAAAGGGTAGGAAGGGGGTGAGGGACATAAGACTACAAATATGGTGCCGTATGCTGCTTGGGTGATGGGTGCACCAAAATTTCACAGATCACCACTAAATAACTTATTCATGTAACCAAATAACACCTGTTCTCTAGAAACCTATGGAAATAAAAAATTAATTGAAAAAATCTTACTGGTGTTTCAGGAGCCACTGTCTTTCCTGTTTTCAATTAAGTCTCTGCCATTTGCATCTGAGAAAAAGTATCTGAGTGATGTAGAATTTGGGGAGGCAGGGAATACTCCACCAGCTGGATGAAAAGTCAGCAGTCTTTATTAGAAGGAGCAAAGTAGTTCATTAAATAAGACATTGGGCATATGTCTTGAGCTCTAAGAGATAGCTAGATATAAGAAACTTGAGAAAATGTAAATATATTACAGCCCTCAGCAAAGGGTTTTAAGATTGAGATAATTTATCACACTCTCTGAAAAGTTATACAGAACAACACAGGTATATAGATTTTTTCTCAAATCAGCATTACTGAGGTATAATTTACAAGTTATAAAACTGCCTATTTTAAGTGTGCATTTCAATGAGTTTTGACTGATACATACATCTCTACTATGCTCAAAATGTAGAATATTTCCATTGTTCCCCCAAATATTCTCCTATATTTTTGTAGCTAAATTCCCCTACTTTTAATTCTCAGGCAAAAACTAATCTGCTTTTTGTCATTATAGATTAATTTTTGCCTGATCTAGAATTTTTTGTAAATAGAATCATGCAGTAAACATTTTTGTATCCAGGTTCCTTTTTACACTGTAATGTTTTTGAGATTCATCTATGTGGTTGCTTCTAGTATTAATTCATACTTTTTGAAAAATATCACAGATTATTTAGTATTCATATGTTTATGAATTCCTGGGGTGTTTCTAATTTGGGACTATTAGAATAAAGTTGCTATAAATATTCTTTCACGAGTTTTGTTTTCTTTAAATTTGATTTTTCTAGTATTATGGAAGTTATCAAACATATAGAAAAGCAGAAATTTTACAATGAGTCCCCATGCAACCACTGATTATTCTACTATTACCATTTTACTATAATTGGTTTGTCACTTTTTGTCTATTTTTATTTCTCAATCCATTTTATTTTTATGAATTTCACAGTTAGCTAGAAATATTAGTAAATGTCACCATAAATATTTTAGCATATATATCATTAAGCACAGTTTAATGTATACTTGCTCTTCTCATTTTTCTTCTAGGGTAAATTTTATGTAAAGTAAAATGCATAAATAAAGTGTACCTTCTTGGTTTTAACATATTTATGCAGTAACTCAAACCTGTACTAATATCTGGAACATTAGTAGCACCCAAACAGTTCTCCCATGCTCTCAAACTCTGCCCCTATCACCAAAAGGCTAACACTTAAAAAATATTTTTTTCACCTTAGACACATTCCACTAGTTCAAAAAATTTAAATGAGTGTAACCGTATAATATAGACGTACAGGGCATATTTGTTCAGCATGTTTTTGATATTTATCCATGTTGTATATATCAGTAGTTTATTCCTTTTTATTACCAAATACCATTCTATTGTACGGATATACCACAGCATCTTTATACATTCTTGTATTAATGACACATTACCTGTTTCCAGTTTTGGGCTGTTGTAAAAACTTACTGTACATGTATTTTTGTGGACATACGTTTTTATTAGGCTTAATTATCTGTAGCTAAAATTTCTGATCTAGAGTATGTGCTATTTAGCTTTATTACATACGGGCACATCTTTTTCCACAGTGGTTGTACCTTTTTACCACCAACATTTTTGAGTCTGGTTACTACACTTCCTTGCCAACACTTGGTATTGCTCATTCTTTAAATTTTACCACTTTGATAACAATTAAGTATTCCCGATCTATTTTTTTTGAAAAAATAATTTTTTTTTTTTAGAGCAGTTTTAGGATCAAAGCAAAATTTAACAAATTTAGCCGAAGGCATACAGCATTCCCATATATGTCCACAGCCCCCACACAGGCAGAGCCTCCACCATTATCAGCATACCCCATCAGGGTGATACATTTGCTACAATTGATGAGCCTACGTTGACACATTATCATCACCCAAAGTCATAGTTTACATCAGCTTTCGCTGTTGGTGTTGTACATTCTATTGAACAAACGTATAATGAAACACAACCACCATGGTAGTATCATACAGAGCAGTTTTAGTGCCCTAAGAATCTTCTGCACTCTTGTTTGTTTATCTCCCTTTCCTTGCTAACCACTGACAATCACTGATTTTTTTTTACTGTTTCCATAATTCTGTCTCCAGACTGTCATACTGGAAGACAACATTATCATGATGTCAGTTATTTCCAAGTTGATTAATAGATTCAGTACAATCCCAAACAAAATCCCAGCAATCTAGTTTTTGGATATTGATAAATTGATTTTAAAGTTTATACCAAGAGGCAAAAGATCCAGAATAGCCAACACGATACTGAAGGAGAAGAACAAAATTTGAGGACTGACACTACCTGACTTTAAGAATTACTATTAAGCTGTTGTGATCAAGAAAATGTGGTATTAGTGAAAGAATAAATAGATCAATGGAACAGAGTAGAGTTAATAAATAGACTCACTTTGATGAAGATCAGTTGGCTTTGATCAGTTGTCAAAGATAAAGATCAGTTGTCAAAGTCAACTGATCTTTGACAAAGTAGCAAGGACAATACAATGAAGAAAAGATAGCCTTTTGAAACAATGGTTCTGGAACAACTAGACATTAATATGGAAAAAAAAAGAATCTGGACACAGACTTTACATGCTTCAAAAAATTTATTACAATGGATCACAGACCTAAATGTACAACACAAAACTATAAAACTCCTAGAAGATAACATAAAAGAAAATCAAGATGACCTTGGGTTTGGCAATGACATTTAGATACACCAAAGGCACAATCCATTAAAGAAATATATATATATATATATATATATATATATATATATATATATATATATTTGAAACAGAGTCTCACTCTGTTACCCAGGCTGGAGTGCAGTGGCCTGATCTCAGCTCACTGAAACCTCAGCCTCCTGGGTTCAAACGATTCTCCCTCCTCGGCTTCCTGAGTGGCTGGGATTACAGGCATGCGTCACCACGCCCAGCTCATTTTAGTAGAGATGGGGTTTCACCACGTTGGCCAGGCTGGTCTTAAACTCCTAAATTCAGGGGATCTGCCTGCCTAGCCCTCCTAAAGCGCTGAGATTACAGGCGTGAGCCACCTCGCCTGGCCCATTAAATAAAGAATTGATAAGCTAGACTTCACTAAAATTTTCAAAATTCTGCTCAAGGAAAGACACTGTCAAAATAATGAAAAGACAAGCCACAGACTTAAAAAAAAATTGCAAAAGCCAAATCTAATAAAGAATTGTCATCTAAAATATAAAAATAACTCTAAAACTCTGCAATAAGAATACAAACAACTTAATTAAAAACTGGACCAAAAAGCTTAACGGACACCTCATTACAAATATACAGATGGCAAAAAAATATATAAAAATGTTCCAAATTTGGTCTTTATCTAATTTCTTTTTGTCTATTTGTACTCACTACATTTTATATTAATTTTAGAACTAGTTTTGCATTATCTACAAACATTTCATTTGAGAATAATTTAATTCTTCTAATCATGGAGTCTTAAGAATGCATAATCATGATATATCTCTCAAGTCTTCCTTTTTAGTTTGTTTACAGTTGTACTAATTTTATTGCATGCATTTAAGGTATACAATGATGTATTTTTAAACTTTTAAAAAAAATCTCCACAGGTTATTGGGGAACAGGTGTTGTTTGGTTTCATGAATATGTTCTTTAGTGGCAATTTGTGAGATTTTGGTGCACCTATCACCCCAGCAGCATACTTCACACTATTTGTAGTCTTTTATCCCTCACCCCTTTCCCAACCTTTACCCCTGAATCTCCAAAGTCCATTGTGTCATTCTTAATGCCTTTTCCTCCTCATGGCTTAGCTCCCACTTAAGAGTGAGAAAATACGATGTTTGGTTTTCCATTGCTCAGTTACTTCACTTAGAATAATAGTCTCCAATCCCACCCAAGTTGCTGCAAATGCCACTAGTTCATTTTTTAATGGCTGACTAGTATTCCATCATATAAATATACCACATTTTCATTATCCAGTCATTGATTGGTGGGCATTTAGGTTGGTTCCACATTTTTGCAATTGCAAATTGTGCTGCTATGAACATGCGTGTGCAAGTATCTTTTTAGGAAAATGACTTCTTTTCCTCTGGGTAGATACCCAGTAGTGGGATTGCTGGATCGAATGGTAGTTCTACTTTTAGTTATTTAAGGAATTTCCACACTGTTTTCCATAGTGATTGTACTAGTTTACATTCCCACCAGCAGTGTTGAAGTGTTCCCTTTTCACTGCATCCATGCCAACATCTATTATTTATTTGTTTGTTTATGGCCATTCTTGTGGAAGTAAGGTGGTATCACATTGTGGTTTTGATTTGCATTTCTCTGATCATTAGTGATGCTGAGCATTTTTTCATATGTTTATTAGTCATTTGTGTATTTAATTAAACTCACAAGCTTTTGCATGGTGAAAGGAACAGTCAACAAATATATATTCCCCCCAAAATGT
The DNA here is from genome assembly GCF_029289425.2 of Pan paniscus. Lineage (NCBI taxonomy): Eukaryota > Metazoa > Chordata > Mammalia > Primates > Hominidae > Pan > Pan paniscus. The sequence goes on along the minus strand of NC_073254.2, from coordinate 88,507,028 downwards.
GGTATATTTATATGATGGAATACTACTCATATATTCCCCCAAATATGTTTTCCAAACTTCTAGAGTTCTCTATTTCTTCAGGAACACTGATTATTCTTAGGTTTGGCCGTTTAACATAATCCCAGACTTTCTGGAGGCTTTGTTCTTATTTTCTTATTCTTTTTTATTTGTCATTGTTGGATTAATTCAAAGACCTTGTCTTTGAGCTCCGAAGTTCTTTCTTCTACTTGATGAATTATATTGCTGAGACCTTCCAAAGCATTTTGCATTTCTCTAAGTGTCTCCATTTTCCCCTAAAGTTTTGATTGTTTTTTATTTGTGCTTTTTTTTGAATATTTCTCCCTTCACTTATTGTATCCTTGTTTTGATTTCTTTACATTGGGCTTCACCTTTCTCTGGTGCCTCTCTGGTTAGCTTAGTAACTAACCTCCTGAATTCTCTGTCAGGTAAATCAGTGATTTCTTGTTGGTTTGGGTCCATTGCTGGTGAGCTAGTGTGATTTATTGGGGGTGTTAAAGAACTTATTTTGTCATATTACCAGAGTTGGTTTTCTTGTTTCTTCTCATTTGTGTAGGCTCTGTCAGAGGGAAGGTCTAGGGCTGAAGGCTATTGTTCAGATTCTTTTGTCTCACTTGGAGTTCCCTTGATGCAGTACTCTCCCACTTTTCCTATGGATGTGGCTTCCTGTGAGCTGAGCTGAAGTGATCGTTATCTCTCTTCTGGATTTAGCCACCAAGCAAGTCTACTAGGCTCCGGGCTGGTACTGAGGGTTGTCTGCACAGGGTTATATGATGTGAACCTTCTGTGGGTCTCTCAGTCATGAATACCAGCACCTGTTTTAGTGGAAGTGGCAGGGAGGTGAAATGGACTCTGCGAGGGTTCTTAGCTTTGGTGGTTTAATGCACTATTTTTGTGCTTGTTGGCCTCCTGCCAGGAGGTTGTGCTTTCCAGAGAGCATCAGCTGTGGTAGTATGGGGAGGAACAGACAGTGGGTGGGGCCCTAAAACTCTCGAGTATATGCCCTTTGTTTTCAGTTACCAGGGTGGGTAGTGAAGGCCCATTAGGTGGGGGCAGGACTAGAAGTGTCTGAGCTCAGACTCTCCTTGGGCAGGTCTTGCTGCAGCTGCTGTGGGAGATAAGCGTGAGATTCCCAGGTCAATGGAGTTATATTCCTGGAAGGATTATGATGAACTTTACTGTGTCATGCAGGTTGTCAGGGAAATGGGGGAAAGCTGGTGGTCACAGCTTTATATCCAGCTCCCACCCAATCTGAAGGGCCAGTCTCACTCCCACTGTGTCCCACCCCTAACAGCACCAATTCTGTTTCCAGGCAGTGGGCAAGCAGGGCTGAGAACTTGCCCCAGGCTACCTGCCTCCCAGCTGGGAAAGCAAATATGGCTTTTCTTCTACCCCCACCGGTGGAGTCTGCACACCAGCTTCACGCCCTCCCCCAAGTTCTGGTCAGGAGGCTTCTTGATCAGTTCAAATTGTAACATAGTTCAGCTGAAGATTTCCTTTTCCCTGTGGCCTTTTCCCAGTGCCGCTGGCCACCCTCCTGGAGGACCCCTGTGAGGCTAGGCAGAAATGGGTTGCTAGGGGACACAGTGAGCTCCCAAGGCTTTTACCACTGCTTCCGCTACTCCCGTATTTCCCTCAGTTCTCCAAGTTGACTCAGCTTCAGGTAACATCAATATCTCCTCTTGATCTAGATCTTCAGTTTCCCCATTGGGCGGGGGGTGGTGTGTCCGGGAGTGGATGAACTTCCCACTTCCACAGTTTGGGCACTCACAGTATTTGGGGTGTCTCCTGGGTCCTGCAGGAGCAATCTGCTTCCTTCAGGGGGTCTGTGGGCCCTCTCAGGTCTCCTGATTTATCCCTGCTATCATTCTGGAGCAAAAATTCACAATGTGGGCCTCAAAACTCTCCTCTGTCTGTTCAAGTCAGAGCTGCAACCTAGTCCTGCCTCCCGTCTGTCATGATCCTCCAAAAATTCCTAAACGTTTTTAAATTTATATATAATAGATGTACACAGTTTTGGGCTAAATATGGTAATTTAATACATTCACATAAGTTGTAGATCAAATCTGGGTAAAGGGGGTGTCCATTATCTTAAATATTTGTCTTTTCTTTATGCTAAACATTCAAGTTATTCTCTTCTTGCTGTTTTGAAATGTACAATAGATACATATACATGGTGAAGTGATTACTAGAGTCAGGCAAATTAGCATAATCATCATCACATTTCTTTTTATTTTGTAGTAAGATTACCTAAAACTCACTTTCTTGGCAAATAACCAGTATACAATACAATATTAAATATAGCCTTCATGTTGTACATTTGATAACTAAACTTATCCATCCCACATAAATGCAACTTTGTACCCTTTGATCAACATCTCAGGACACCTTTCCCTGCCACCACTCTGGTAATCACTGTTTTACTCTGTTTCTATGTAGTCAACTTTTTAAAATGCTCTACATATAAATAAGATCATGAAGCATTTTTCTTTCTGTGGGTGGCTGATTTCACATACTGTAATGTTCTCTAGCTCCATCCATGTTGCTGCAAATGACAGAATCTCATTTTTTATTAAGTCTCAATGTTTTATTTGTGTGTGTGTGTATGTGTGTGTGTGTGTGTGTGTGTGTGTGTGTGTATGCCATAATTTCTTTATCTGTGGATCTATGGGAGGATTCATACATGGTGTCCCAACTTTCCTGAGGCTCAGCTATGGCTACCAGACCATTTGTTAGGTTAAATGAGTTAATAAAGTCCTCCTTTTTGTGACTCATTTTTCTTGCGTTTCTTGTACTAGCCATAAGAATCCTAATATACCAATAATCTTTAGGCAATATAGGCATCTTTAGAAATCTGTCAATGATAATGCATGTTAACGAATGATAAAGCAAAGTGGAGCTTGCTAAAGACACAACCAAAAAAAAAAACAACATTGTTAGAAATACATATTCAAGTCTTCCCAAATATCTACTATGGTATTTTGTGACTAATATGAACTCAGCACATGTTCATTAAATACCAGGAAAAGAGAATTGGGAGAAATGATCCATATTCCATATTGGAAAGATATAAAGTTACTTAAGCTAGTTTTATTTAAGTCATTTAAAATTAAGATGACATGTATAAAGTATATGCTTTATTTTAATTTTCATTTTACTTAACAGAACTCTGACTTCCACTACATGCTTCTGTAGTGGATACAGTTAATGTAGCTAATGATCAATAAGTAGCAATCAATACTATTAAACTATCAATGAATAAGGAGGAGAAGTTTTCTCTATACAGTTGGCCTCTGACTTATGGTTTTTTTTTACTTTAAAATGGTGTGAAAACGACAAGCCAACTCTCTTCTTGTTATGGGAAGCTGCAGCAAGCTGCAGCTCCTAGTCAGCTATGCAATACCAGTTAAACCATCAACAAGTATCAATACCCAAGTACGTTCTACTAGCTGTTCTCAAAATCCATAGAAGAGAGAGAAATTGATGACCCTGTTGCTGTTGCATCGCCATAATCCAGCAAATAATTTTAGTTCAATGCTTTAAACATTCTTTAGGCCCAGTGTGCTTTTAGCTGTGTAGGTTAATAGTGAGACTCATGAAAACATTCTATTTTTTACTTTCAGTACAGTATTGAATAAATTACATGAGATACTCAACACTTTATTATAAAATATGCTTTTTGTTAGGTGATTTTTGTCAAAGTGAATGTTAATGTAAGTGTTGTAAGCATGTTTAAGGTAGGCTAATCATGTTTGGTAAGTCAGGTATAATAAATGCTTTTGCAATTTACTATATTTTCAACTTAAAATGGGCTTCTCAGGATGTACCCCCATCATAAGTTGAGGAGCATCTGAACCTCTTTTGTCTTTCATACAATCCCAAGACAAATGTAAAAATAATAACTATAAAAAAGACAACTTTGGGTATTACAATTTTAGAAGGAAATATTATTACAAATTAAATCAGTGCATTTTTATGATAATGGACCTCATTTCATATGATGCCTTGAACACATAAAACACTCAGCAAAATATGGTAATTAATAAGCCTGGTTTTCTGTTTGATAGCTTCCCTAGAAATATTAAACATGTGAAATGGGAAAACCCTTTGATAGTTGGCTTTGAAATTACATTAAATCACTACCGTCATAGCTGTTCTATCACTCTGGAATCATGTCTAAGTTGTGATTTTGCAATGATCAGTGGTAGTATTCCAAGTAACACAAAATACTTTGGTAGAATTTATGCTGTATCTGAAACTGTAATGAACCTAGTCAGCTGCTTGGATCAATCAAGATTTTGTTTTAATTCAGAAAGAAAGCAGATGTAGATTTCCAGAGTTTGTTATCAGAGTTTGTGATCAAAGACATCAAATCAACTAAAAATATTTAGGGGGAGAGTGTGTGTGTGTGTGTGTGTGTGTGTGTGTGTGCGCCTGTGTAACAGAAATAGAATAAAGAGGAAGGAAAAATTACAAATTTAATTTTTATGGACTTACCAACAGTGTCCAGTATTAACTAACTGTAAATTCATGTTAATAATTTCCTATAGCTGTATTTTAAGATATTTTATTTCTGCCTTAAAATAAATGCACACATACATATAACTGAAAACATATTTGAGTGTAGAAATACACAACGTTACACTTTGTTCTTTACCCAATCCCTTCTTTTCAGATTCCTCTTTTCTACAACAACAATCCTAAGACTAATAATCAGCAGACATCAAATCAAGACATGTTAGGAGTCTTAAAATACTACCTGAACCTAGAAGTGTGGACATCTTACTTGATATATGTATGATATTGGGTAAAACAAAACACAAAATTGTCACGAGAAGCCAAAGCTATTAAAATAGACCTTTACTTTTTCACTTTCTTTTAATTCACTTGAATGTTGAGTGCAGACATTGCATATATGGTAAGATTCATGCTGTTATTTCAAAATTATATTATCAGTTACAGATACATTCCATTTTTACATTTACCCTTAAAATAAGTGATGCCCTTTAACATTATGATGTGTGATTATACCACACAAAAAAATGATGGGAAAACTTAACAACTAATATGAAAAATAAAAAGAAACTTAAAGACTAATTTTTGTTAAAAATATTTAAGAGCATTAGACAATTTCTCCATTTGGTTTTCACAAACTAATGATATCTATTTGGGATACAGAAAACAATGGAGGAGGAAAGTGAAGGCGTACTAAGTTGAACGGCAAAATGGAATGGTTGTGTTTGTACATGGAAAACAGATAAGAGAACAGTAGAAGTTGCCTAATTTGCAGTTAGATTTTGTCTTGGCTATTACACCAAACTGTTATGAACATTTGTGCTTAGCTCTTTGTATAGATATAGATTTTGTTGTTGCTATTTAGAGATGGGGTCTCACTCTGTCACTTACGCTTGAGTGCAGTGGCATGATCATAACTCAATGCAACCTTGAACTGCTGGGCTCAAGTGATCTTCCTGCTTGGTCTTCTGTGTAGTTGGGAATAGAACCACATGCCTGGCTAATTCTGCACCACCATGACCAGCTAGTTTTTTTTTTTTAAAATGTTTTTTAGAGAGAGGGTCTTGCTATGCTATCCAGTTTGGTCTTGAACTCCTGCCCTCAAGTAATCCTCCCATTCAGTTCCCTGAGTAGCTGGGATTATAGGTGTGAGCCACCAAGCCCAGCTCAGATGTATACTTTTATTTCATGTAGGTAAATACCTATGAGGAGAATGATTAGACTGTACCGTAAATGTATGTTTTACATTTTAAGAAACTGCCAAACTGGTTTCCAAACTGGTTGTAATATTTTATGTTCCCAGAAGGGTGTATAAGAGTTCCAGTTTCTCTATCTTGCCAAAAACTATTATGGTTTGCTTCTTAATTCTAGCCATTCTGATGCATGTGTAATGGTATTTCATGGTTGCCTTAATTTTCATATTTCTAACTAATGACATTGGCATGGTTTCATGTGGTTGTTTGAATATTTCCTTTGATGAAGTGTCTTAGATACTTTATTTATAAAATTCTGTTGTTTGATTTCTTATTACTGAGTTTGAGGGTTATTTTTATATTCTGGACATAGTCCTTTATCACATATATAATTTTCAAATATTTTTACCTATCTGTGGCTTGTCATTTCATTCTCTTAATAGCGTTTTTTTTGTTTTTGTTTTTTTTGAAGAACAAACCTTTTCAATTTTGAGGAAGCCAAATTTATCAATTTGCTTTTTTTGTGAATTATGCTCTGGTGTAATAGCTAAGAAATCTTTGCCTAATTAATCTTTGTTTTTTTTTTTTTTTGTTTGTTTTTTGAGACAGAGTCTCACTCTGTCGCCCAGGCTGGAGTGCAGTGGCACGACCTCAGCTCACTGCAACCTTCGCCTCCCTGGTTCAAGCTGTTCTCCTGTCTCAGCCTCCCAAGTAGCTGGGAAAACAGGTGCCCACCACCACACTTGGCTAATTGTTGTATTTTTAGTAGAGACGGGGTTTCACCATATTGGTCAGGCTGGTCTTGAACTCCTAACCTCAGGTAATCCACCTGCCTCGGCCTCCCATAGTGCTGGGATTATAGGCATGAGCCACTGCACTTGGCCTTGCCTAACTAATCTTAACAAAGATTTTCTCCTGTGCCTTCCTATAGAAATGTCATAGTTTTATATGATTTAAACTTATGTCTTTTTTATATTTTGGGTTAATTTTAGTGTGATGTGAGAGATATGAACAAGAATGTGGTTATTCATTTTTTTGATATGGATATCAAATTGTTTAAGCAAAAATTGTTGAAAAGATTATCCTTTTCAACTGAATTGCCTTTGTACCCTTGTCAATAAGAAGTTGTTTATAAATATGTGAGTATTTCATCTGGATTATTTTTTATATTCTGTTACTCAATTTGTCTATCTTTATGACAATACAACACTGTCTTAATAACTACTATTCCACTAACTTTGCTTGTCTTTATCGAAATTGTTTTTGGCTGCTCTCAGACCTTCCCATTTCCATGTGGACTACCAGTTTGTCAAATTCTACCAGTAATTGTGCTTGGATTTTGATTGGCAATGCATTGAGTCAACAGATTAATTTGGGAATAATTAATATCTCAACAATATTGAGTCTTCTAATCCATGAACAAGGTATACCTCTTCACTTACTTAGGTAATCTTTAATTTTTCTCCACACTGTTTTGTAGTTTCTCAGCATTGTTTGTACAGGCTTTCCACAGTGAGCTTTTAAAGTCTATGTTTTAAGAAATGTATTAATTCCATATGTGATTAAATTCAGGAGCATCATGTTTTTGGATTGACCATTTAATAGCTGTAGAATATGTAGTAACATCATTTCTTCTATTCCTAAAATGATAATATGTATTTTTGTCTTTTTGTTCTAACATGGCAGATATTTGTCAATTTTATTGTTCTCAAATAGCAAGACTTTGGTTTCTATGGTTTTTCTCCTTTGTTTTCCTGTTTTTTTTTAATTATGTTATTTTCCTCTCTCGTTGTTATTATTTCCTTTCTTCTACTTACTTGGTTTTAATTACCTCTTCTTTTACTGCCTTTTTAAGGTAGAGCTGAAGTCATTGACTCAAGACAACTCATTTTTTTAAATAAAGCTATTTAATGCAATAAATTTCACCCTAATACTGTTTTGCAGCCTTTCACAAAATTTAATATGTTACACTTTCTTAGTAATCCAGTTCAAAATATTCTGTAATTTTCCTTCGGTTTTGTCTTTGACTTAGGATCATTTAGATATGTTATTTAATTTAAAAATACCTATGGATCTTCCAATTATCTTTTTGTTATTGATTTCTAATTTAATTCCATTAAGATTGGAGGCATATTTTTTATTAAATTTTTCAAAAAAACTTTAAAAATGATTGAGATAAAACATTTTATGTTTTTATCTGATATCCTTTCTTCTGCTTCATCCAGCTATCGATACTTGTGTATGCTTCACAAAGTTGTCGTGCTGTGCTTTTCAGCTCCATCAGGTCATTTATGTTCTCTAGACTGTTTATTCTAGTTAGCAGCTCCTGTAACCTTTTGTCAAGGTTCTTAGTTTACTTGCATTGGGTTAGAACATGCCCCTTTAGCTCAGAGGAGTTTGTTATTACCCACTTTCAGAAGCCTACTTCTGTCAATTCGTCAAACTCATTCTCTGTCCAGTTTTTTGCCCTTGCTGGAAAGGAGCTGCAATTGTTTGGAGGAGAAGAGGCATTCTGGTTTTTGTAAATTTCAGACTTTTTGCGCTGTTTTTTCCTCAGCTTCGTGGATTTATCTACCTTTGATCTTTGAAGCTGATGACCTTTGGATGGGGTTTCTGTGTGTGGGGGTCCTTTTGTTGTTGATGTTGATGTTATTGCTTTCCATTTGTAAGTTTTTTTCTAACAGGCCCCTCTTCTGCAAGTCTGCTGGAGTTTGCTGGAGGTCAACTCCAGACCCTGTTTGCCTGGGTTTCACCAGAGGAGGCTGCAGAACAGCAAATGCTGCTGCCTGATCTTTCCTCTGGAGGCTTTATCCCAGAGGGGAGCCCGCCAGATGCCAGCTGGAGCTCTCCTGTATGAGGTGTCTGTCAACTCCTGTTGGGAGTTTTCTCCCAGTCAGGAGGCATGGGGGTCAGGGACCCACCTGAGGAGGCAGTCTGTCCCTTAGGAGAGCTCCAGCACTGTGCTGGGAGAACCCTCCTTGTCAGGATCCACTGCTCTCTTCAAGCCAGTGGGCAGGAATGTTTAAGTCTGCTGAAGCTGCGCCCACAGCCACCCCTTCCCCCAGGTGCTCTGTCCCAGGGAGATGGGAGTTTAATACTGGGGCTGCTGCCTTTCTTTCAGAGATGCCCTGCCCAGTGAAGAGGAATCTAGAGAGGCAGTCTGGCCACAGCCACTTTGCCGTGCTGTGTTGAGTTCCGCCCAGTCCTTATTACTGTCAGGGGAAAACTGCCTACTCAAGCCTCAGTAATGGATGACGCCCCTCTCCCCACCAAGCTCGGTCGTCCCAGGTGGACTTCAGACTGCTGTGCTGGCAGAGAGAATTTCAAGCCAGTGGTTCTTAGCTTGCTGGGCTCCATGGGAGTGGGACCTGCTGAGCGAGACCACCTGGCTCCCTGGCTTCATCCCCCTTTCCAGGGGAGTGAATGGTTCTGTCTTGCTGGGGTTCCAGGTGCCTCTGGGGTATGAAAAAAAAAAAAAAAAACTCCTGCAGCTAGCTCAGTGTCTACCTGAACATCCACCCAGTTTTGTGCTTGATACCCAGGGCCCTGGTGGTGTGGGCACATGAGGGAATCTCTGGGTCTGCAGATTGCAAAAAACGTGGCAAAAGCATAGTATCTGGGCTGGATAGCACAGTCCCTCATGGCTTCCCTTGGCTAGGAAAGGGAGGCCCCCTGCTCCTTGTACTTCCCCGGGTGAGGCGCCCCACTCTGCTTCTGCTCTCTTTCTGTGGGCTGCATCCACTGCCTAACCAGTCCCAATGAGATGAACAGGGTACCTCAGTTGGAAATGCAGAAATCACCTGCCTTCTGCCTTGGTCTCTCTAGGAGCTACAGACCAGAGCTGTTCCTATTCGGCCATTTTGCCAGATCCAGTGCTTTTTAGTTTTATATATTCCCATTTGTCTGTTTTACTTTTGTTGCCTGTGCATTTGAAGGCTCAGCCATGAAATCTTTACCTAGACCAATGTCCTAAAACATTTCTCCCATGTTTTCTCCTAGTAGTTTTAAAGTTTTGGGTCTTACATTTATGTCTTCCATCAATTTTTAGTTGATTTTGTACATGGTGAGAGATAGGGATCTTGTTTTATAATTCTGCACATGGACATTCAGCTTTCCAAGGATCATGTACTAAGCACAATGTCCTTTCTCCATTGTATGTTATTGGCACCTTTGTCCCAAATCAGAGGCTATAGATATATGGATTTATTTCTGGAGTCTGTGTTCTGTTTCATTTGTCTGTGTATCTGTTTTTATACCAATACCATGCTGTTTTGCTTCATAGAGCATTGAAGTATATTTTAAAGGCAGATATCTGATGTCTCTGCCTTTCTTATTTGTGTTCAGGATTGTATTGGTTATTCTGGATCTTTTATGGCTCCATATGAATTTGATAATTATTTCTGTGCAGATTGTCACTGGTTTTTTGATAAGGATTGCATTGAATCTATAGATTTCTGTGAGTAGTTTGGACATTGTAACAATATTAATTCTCAATCCATGAGCATGAGATGCCTTATCATTTCATTGTTTCAATTTCTTTCATCAGTATTTTGTAGTTTTTCTTGTAGAAGTCTTTTGTCTTCTTTTATTTCTATGTAATTTTTACTTTTTGTGGTTATTGTAAATGGAATTGCTTTGATTTCTTTTTCACCTAGTTCATTACTGCTGTACAGAAATGTTACTGATTCTTCCCATTTCTTCCCCCTTTGTTTTTATGGTATTATTTTCATACCTTTAAGTAAAATACATGCTATGAATGCTTTAATATATTGTTATTGTTTTTATTGAAACTATTATTTTAAAGTGATTAAATATTTGGTGGATGCAAAAGTAATTGCAGTTTTTGCTATTAAAAGTAATGGCAAAAATAGCAATTACTTTTGCACCAACCTAATATTTAAAAGTCATATATTTACCCATGTAGTCAATATTTCTGTTGCTCTTCAATTCTTTCTCTAAGTCCAGAATTCCATCTTTTATCAGTTTTCTTTTGCGTGAATGATTTCATTGAACATTTCTTTTACTTCAGTTATACTGGTCATAAATATTTTCAGCTTTTTGTATTTGAAAATATCTGTATTTCCTCTTCATAATAAAAGCTATTTTCACTGGGTATAAAATTTCAGGTTGATAATTTCCTTCAGTATTTTAAAGATACTGCTCAACTGTCTTCTAGCTTACATTGTTTGCAATGTGAAAGCTCAGGTAATTCTTGTTTCTTTGTGTATAGGGTGAACTTTTTCTCTGTCTGCTGTTAAACTTTCAAAAATTCTTAAATGTTTTATGCAATTTGATGATAATGTGCCTTTTTATTTATTCTTCATGTTTTTGAACTTGTATTTTGTTAAGATTACTGGATAGGTGTATATAATTGTTCATCAAATTTTTAACTTAATATTATTTCTTCATACATTTTGTCTCCTTGTATTAGTCTTCTCTTTGACAACTCCAGTTACATTTATATTAGGCCCCTTTAGTTGTTCCACAGTTCAATGGTGCTCTTTTACATCTTATGTTTTTCTGTTTTATTTTTCATTATTTCTATCGCTATATTTTCCACTTTACTGTTTCCTGACCATTATTGAAGGATAAATAAAGAGAAAGCTCATCGCAAGCTTCTTAGACAGCTTTGTGGTCTAAGAAAGATTTGGCAATGATATTGGGAAGTTCTAGAAACAAAGTTAGAAAGGAGTCCGTTTTCTCCCAAGAACAGTTCTGTCTTAGTATCACTGCAATGCTCAGTCTGCAATGCTCATTTCATGAGCTGTTTCATGAGCTGTTCCATTGACTGGAAACAGCTAATGCAAGTGTGACCTGGTTCAAATATAACACTTGATTTTAAAGTGCAGCAGCTGAAACTCTTGCTCAATCACACATCCACACAGGCATCACATATGTTTTAGTACTCTGAGGCTACTTTATTAATATTCTTGAATTGAGGAAGTAAATACATTGTGAATCATGGGAACAAGTTTCTCAATGTCAGAAAAGAGGAGTTATTATATAGAAAAAGGGAAGCATAGATTGCATTGTTACTGCATTTGCTTTTTTTTTACTTTTATATTGACATATATATAAAATTTACCATCTTTACCATTTTCAGATGTACAGTTCAGCATTATGAAAAATATTTATATTCTTGTTTTTCCTCTTTCTCTCCCCTCCCCTCTACCCTCCCAGGCTTGTTATTGCATTTGAATTGGAGTAATTAATATGAACTTATATTTTAAATATATATTTCTGTAAGTATAGAAATAAATACAGATATAGCCGGGTGCGGTAGCTCACACCTGTAATCCAAGCACTTTGGGAGGCCGAGGTGGGTGGATCACGAGGTCAGGAGTTCAAGACCAGCCTGGTCAACATAGTGAAATCCTGTCTTTACTAAAAATACAAAAAATTAGCCGGGCATGGTGGTAGACGCCTGTAATCCCAGCTACCCGGGAGGCTGAGGCAGGAGAATCACTTAAGTCGGAGAGGTGGAAATTGCAGTGAGCCAAGATTGCCACTGCACTCCAGCCCGGGTGACAGTGCAAGACTCAATCTCAAAAAAAAAAAAAAAGAAAGAAATATATACAGAAATATATATAAACACACATACATACCACACACACACACACACACACACACACACACACATTTCCTAGAGACGTAAAATTCTTCTAGCATGCAGGTCTTTGTTTCTAAATATTATTTTGAACTAAAAGGAACCAGGGTACCTTGAATAAATATAGTTTACTTCAGAGCTGGGGCTAGGAATGAACATTCAATAATGTTGTAAGGCAAGGATATAAAGAAGTGTAAAATTATATATACACACACACAACTATTTTACAATATATGTTTATATGCATATTACAAATATATGTTTATAAACATGTATACATTAATATATGCATAAAATATATTATTAATAGGCTGGGCATGGTGGCTCACGCCTGTAATCCAAGTACTTTGGGAGGCCAAGGTGGGCAGATCATGAGGTCAGGAGTTCGATATCAGCCTGGCCAACATAGTGAAGCCCTGTCTCTACTAAAAATTCAAAAAATTAGCTAGGCATGGTGGCGGGCGCCTGTAATCCCAGGCTACTCAGGAGGCTGAGGCTGTAGAATCACTGGAACCTGGGAGGCAGAAGTTACAGTGAGCAGAGATCACCACTGCACTCCAGTCTGGGTGACAGTGAGAAACTGCATCTCAAAAAAAATAAAAATAAAAAAATAAATATGTATACACATATATATATAAAACATATAAATATATTATACACAAATGTAATATAATATTTTGGTATGCCAAAAAACCAGCTTAATGGGATTCCCTGTGGCCAAATTTAGGAGAAATTAAATATCGATATAAATAATGATAATAAAGGTAATGGATTATAACCCACTGAATAAAAAATCATTGTGTCCATACCAATATTATTAAATAATAAACATAAATGTGAGGAATCTCATATTTAAAGTATAAAGCCAATAATTAAATGTAGAAGAAATGATCGCATTAGCAAACCACTATTTGACAACTATCACGATAATACTTGATTTATATAAGAATCATCAAAGGACAATTACTGGTGTAATATTTGAGTATCAGGATTTTGCCTAATATCAAAGTAACTTTCCATGAAATAATCAATTAATCAAAAGAAACAAATTGTAATTTTTCATTGGAGGAGGCTGTAGAGCCACATTTATCAAGTGATCAAAATTAACTTCACTGGCAGTGGGTCAAATTGAAACCATGTGTTACGTGGCAGGATGCAAGGAGAAAAACATGACTTCCATGATATTCCTGCCAAAGATATATGATCTGAATCCATTTATGAAGAACTTCACACAAATCCAAATTAACGGACCTACTAAAAATACCTGGATTATACTACTCAAAAAAAGAAGCGTAATGAAAAACAAAATAAGACTGAATTAAGTGTTACATATGAAAGGAAAATAAAGGGACATGAAAATTAAATTCAATATATTAGTCAGGGTATTGGTTCAGTATAAAGATAATTGTACAATTGCAGAAACTTAATAAAGTTTATACATCAGATACTATTATTGTATCATTCTTCATTTTCTGGTATTGAAAATTGTGCAGGAAAACATATTGGTTTTTCAGAAAAACACTTTGGTATATTAGGAGCATCATATTTACAACTTAACCTCAAATAATTCAGAAAAAATTATAAACAGAGTGAGAGAGATAGGGACTAACAAAGCATATATGATAATATGTTAACAATGGAGGATTCTGAGTATATACTTCATCATATTATTCTTGATAGTATTCTTGTAACTTTCTGTAACTGTGAAATTAAGCCAACATATAAACATTCTCTAAAAGTAAAAATAAAGTGGTACATGATTTACATTTACCAATCATATCTGAATTATTGGAGGAGAGGAGTGTTCCATAAAATTGGAAACAGGCATTTTACTTAATAGACATATAGGAAAAGAAAGAAGTCTGGTTTAGGATATTCACTTTAGGTCATTGAAATCCTATTGAGTATATACCATGTGCTGCACAGTATGCTCAAAATTGGAAATCAAAGGAGGATAAGACTAGTGATAGAAAAAAATGTAGGATGTTATCATATGATACGGGACTAATAGATCAAGATATCAATAACATTTTCTTTTCATCTAGAAACATTTGTGATCTGAGAGATATGCCTATGACCTGACTTTTAGATAGATAGATGAGGATAAAACATTAGAAAGATGTCTGAGACAATGTCAAGGCCAAATAAAAATGTTCTCACTAGTATGCTTCTACAATCAATTATGAAGGTTGCTTTTGAATAATAACTTCTGCAAAAAACAATTGCACTGAAAAATTTCATTAATGTGTATTAACGTCATATTTATTAAATGCTTATCTTAGACTTTTCTAGATTCAGGACTACTAGAAAAATAAATAATTGAGAATTCACTAAATAATTTTTAAAATGGTTATTTTGAAAGTGTTTTATCTTTATTATTTTATTAAAATACACAGCAAAGTGAAAGGGCTAAAACCTATCTAGGTTGAAAAGAGTAACATCTTGTTTTATTTTATTAGAGAAATTATGCAAGGCAGTTTATCACATTAAAATAATGTAAGGGTTAAATTGTAAATTTATATAAATATTTTGTGGGAATCATTTGTATGTCAGAGTTGTATAATCCTATGTTTATTTCTGAACAAACAATGTTAAGAACTTTTCAAGCTGACCGTGTTCCTTTGCTTTCTTGTGGCTCAGCAAAATAAGAGATAGTCTTTTTTGGGGGGAGAATTAAATGAATTTATTTTAGTTCTAATTTAAAATTGTCTTTCAGATAGCTCTCCTGAATACCAATGCATCTGTAAAATTTTGAGTTCTGATTTTCATTTGACTCAATGTAATTACCATAATTGTGGTTTCCACAGCTAAGTTATGAGGAAAAGGAGGTTAGGGAGGATGGTGTATTGATTAATTAGTTTGAGATTTCTCTGTAGAAATTCAAACAAGCAGATAAAAGCATCTGTTTTCAATTAAAGCAGGAAGTCAGGATTAGACATAGAGATATCCAATGTCCATTTATTCATTTATTAAATTAACATTCATTTATTGCTTCTATGTGCCAAAAACTTCTCTATAGGTTATAATGATAAAGACTGACATGTAACGCCAAATGAGTATATTTCCAAAGAAATTACAATGTTGAAAGAGAGGAGAATAGGAGCAAAGACTAATCCTCACATAATTACTATTGTTATATGCTGTCTAATGATGTTTTATTCAATGATGAACCACATAAATTATATAGGTCCGATAACACCATATTATTTTTGTACCTTTTTATGTTGAGATAAACAAATACATAAATTGTACTATAATTGCCTACAGTATTCAGTAGAGTAGCATGCTGTATGGGTTTGCAGCCCAGGAACAATAGGCTATATCATACGCCTAGGTGTGTAATTGGCTATACCATTTAGTTTGTGTAAGCACACTCTGATTTTCACACAATGATAAAATTGCCTAATAATGCATTCTTCAGAAAGTTCGCCTGTTGTGAAGTGACACATGGTTGTATATATAAAATCTGAATAGAAGAAATAAGGCCCTAAATGGTTACAGGGCAGTTCCTGAGAAATAGAGGAAGAACAGGAAGGAATAAAGGAGAAAAACTCCTTGCCATGGAAACCTTAAGGTATGACTGATACACAGCATCAAATGCCTTACAAAGACCTATAGTGACTGAAGTTGGGGGTGTAAGAAAAGGCTAATATATTTCCCAAAAAGCAGTAGTTTAATTAGTGACTTTTACAAGCTTGGTAGAGGCTGGGAACTGAAGCAAAACTTCAAAGATTTAATGAAGAAAAACATGGTGTTGGCTAGGGAACTGAGGATAAACGATTCTTTAAAGACGTTTAGCAAGGAACCTCCATAGTGTATTCCATAATGTCTGAATGTCTGTTCTAATTTACATTCCCACCAATAATGTTCAAGCGTTCTCTCTTAAAAGTGAAATAAATCAGACACAGAAAGAAAAATATTGCATGATGTTACTTACATGTGAACTCTAAAACAGCAGAATTCACAAAAACAGAGCATAGCATAGTGGTTACCAAGGGCTAGGGTAGAAGTACGGGTGAGGAAAATGGGAAGACGTTGGTATATGAGTCAAAGTTTAAGTTTTGTAGGATGAATAAGCTCTACAGGGCTAAGAACAGCATGGTGACTATAGTTGATAATACTGTATTTTGTGCTTTTTATACTTAGAGTAGATCTTTAGTGCCCTCACACCACACACACACACACACCTGTGAAGAGACAGCTATGTTAATTAGCTTGACTGTAGCAATTAGTTCACTATGTATAAATACCTCAACATATCACATATTCTTAAATACATACAATTTGTATAAAAACTTTTAAAATAAAACCATTTAGCAAAGAAGGAAAGGAGAAAGTTTACAGTCATTTACAAGTAAGCGGTTAGTGGAAAGAAGATGGGGAATTGATTTATTAGGAATGGCTCATGAGAAATATAATACTATGGCAGCTGCTTTGTGTATTTATTGATTCCCAACTTCAGAGAGAACAAAAATGAATTTTGAGAGAAAGCGGGAGCACTTGGTGGGATATGAGGATATATTTCATACCCTACTATGATCAATATGTAAGCTGAAAAGTCTTTACTTCTTCAAGAATACGAAAATAGAAACAACATGATCATTAAAAAATAAGAATTTCTGTCATAAAAGGATACCATAAGATAATTGTGAGAAGATATTTTCAACTCATACATCTGATAGGGTTTATTTTCCAAAACATTTAAACAATTTCTGAACAAAAATCGTTAAGAATTGGATAAAGAATCCAACAGGAAAGAATAGAAGCCATAAGCAGATGTTTCATAGTAGACAAAACATTAATAACCAGTAAACACATGAAAGCTATTTAACATATTTAATAGTCAAGAAAATCAAAGATAATAAGATAACATGAAACTCCACAGGATTAGGAAAACGTGAAATGTCCAATTCCATTTTTATTGAATGTTGTAGCAACAGGAATGCTTATCTACTACTAATGTAAGGATAGATTAACACAATGACTTTGCTACCTAACAAAGTTGGAGATGAGCATACCTAAAACCTAGCAATTTTACTGCAAGATTATAACTGAGAAAATTTTCAAATGTGCACCAGGAGATATTAAAGAATAATCATAATCCATTTTTTGGAATTACAAAAAAAATGAAAGCAACCTAAATGTCCAGATGCAGGAGAATGATTAAGTAAATTATGGTATATTACAATATGATATGAAGTACAGCAATATACATTAACAGGTCTTAGTATCAGAAAAATGATGCTCAATGAATGAAGTAACTAAGAGAAAAAAGATCAGTATTATTCCATTTCTCTAAGTGCCATAAAAACGTAAACAAAATACTACCTGGGGATACACACACAGTGGTAAATATACAAAGTAGCACAAGAGAAAAATAAACTTTAAGTTTAGAATAACAAAAAGTCTGCATAGGGAAAAATGGAGATTTCATAGAAAAGAGTATACAGGTTTCTCAAAGGTATTTACGATGCTTTATTTCTTAATCTGTATAGATTATTGGGCATGCTGTACTTAATACCATTTTAGTTGTATATCTATATTTTATATACTCTTTACAGGTGATATATTTCATAGAACTAATTTTTAAAATGCTATGAATAGATGAATCCAAGCTATATCTATAAACTTCCATAAATTCCACAGCTTTTCAGAGAGTTCCCACCTTCACTGTGTAAACTATTGTCACCTTTTATAGTGACTCAGACTTCCGAGTTATACATATCTGTCACTAAATTTCAAATACAGCGATAGTATTTTTAAAGAATACTATTTTGCCTGCAACACCATTTAGATGTAGGTATAATATAGGAAAAGACCTAGAAGACATTCATAAGTACAACACTTTTATTGGAGGCCATAGTTTAAAATTATATTTAATATTAAATTGGACAATCTGGGTTTGAATGTCAGTTTTCACAGTTTTTAGTTGTTGTAGTCTCAGGGAACGCCCTCTCATTCTTGTTTTCTCAGTTTGCTAATCCATAAAAATGAGGATAACAGAACAGTCCCACAGGATTGTAAAGTTTTTGCCTTTTTGGAAAAGGTAGTCAAGGTTTAGCAGCAGCAAGAAGAGACAGCAAAGACAAGACACATTATTAAATATTGAAGATATAGTTTCTGAGGATGGATAATTTCTGAGATAAATAGAATATTCAGCCTTATTTTAATATACTCATGATAAAAAAACTAAAATAGATGTTCTGTTGATAGAATTTACATTGTATTTTTGGCTTTGTATTTTTAAACACATCACGTTATAGAAAAAAAAAAATGGCCGGGCAAGGTGGCACATGCTTGTAATCCCAGCACTTTGGGAGGCTGAGGCAGGCAGATCGTCTGAGGTTGGGAATTTGAGACCAGCCTGGCCATCACGGTGAAACCCCATCTCTACTAAAAATACAAAAATTAACTGGGCATGGTGGCACGCGCCTGTAATCCCAGATAATTGGGAGGCTGAGGCAATCTCCTTGAACTCAGGAGGCGGAGATTGCAGTGAGCCGAGATCTTGCCACTGCACTCCAGCCTGTGCAACAGAGCGAGACTCTGTCTCCAAAAGAAAAAAAAGAAAAAAAAAGGAAAAAGAAAAGAAAAAAAAATTGACCTTTTCTAGAGAACTTTGAAAATAGTAACTAACTTATGATACTCAAAAAACATTTACAATTAAATACTAAAATTATGTAGGCATGAAAAACATGTATATTTCACTATTTACAGAGTTAGCTGCTTTTATAGAAAAGATAGTTCAGGTTTAGTGAAGAGAAGTAAAACATTTGGCTTATTTGATCTATATAAACAACCCCAAATGTGAACTAGATTGCACATATTCATATTTTTTGAAGTCAGGAAATATACTTTTTAGAGTGTATAATAAAAGTCAATATTTTAATGTTAAAGAGAAAAAAACTATAAATTTAGAAAAAATACATATATGGAATAGAAAAAAAACATGAAAATAGAGCCAAATTAGAGTTGCTTATTTGGGTAAAACCTTGTTTTTAAAATATATAAATGGAACATGTTCTTAAAATAAAATTTTACTTGAAGTTTCTAACATTAACAGATAAAAACAGATTTACTTTTGTGGAAAATGTTAGTGGGAAGAAGGAGTGCCTCCCTGCCACTGCACCCCACTTCTCCCAACCATATCTGCTGAACATAACTTCATAAATTCAGAAAAACAACAATAACAATGTTAATTTTCCAGAATCTCCTCTATTCAAAACATCTTTGCTTCCGGTAAAGAGTATGCCACTGAGCCAAAATGCAGCTAGGCAGACTGGTCACTAACCTAAAATGAAATAACTCTAAACAGAAACTGTACTAAAAATATAGGTTGGGATGTTAAGAGTTTGATGTGTCAGTTTGGACTGTAGATCACAGCTCAAAAAAGTAATGCTTGGTTTCTCTACTACAGGGACTCCTCAGCTCCTTATGGGGCAGAATATTGACATTTGCTGGGAGCTAGAAGAAAATGGCAATAAAACTGAGATAAAGAGAGATCAGAATATAATCTACTCTCCTTTAAAGTGAAGCTTTCCTCGAAATGAAAGTATAATTGTCGAGTTTAGGGGATCTCCAAATATTTTATATTATGTATCTCTATCTGCTAATTTTTTTTCAGTGTGTACCCTCTAAATATATGTATATTTATTTATGCCTTATAACAATGTACCGTATTGCTAGAAGTTTCACCACATAAAATAAATCAAAACAGAATGAAAAAGAGGATGAAATAAAAGTAAAAACAAACAAATGGCAAATGTTTTTCTCCCATAGATCAATATAGAGACAATTGTTTAGGTTCTTCATGTCACATTGATTTTGTACCCTCCATTGTAATGTCTGTAAAAGGAATAGTTTGGAGTAAATAATCTCCATCAATGGTAGATCTTTGTTAGATCTCCTAGGATAAAATCATGCATAATATTACAATAGGAAGATTATGAGATTTATATATAACATTTAAAAATAATAGTGCTGACAGGTCTTAAATATTTTAAAATTGCATGATATGCATTGGTGGGAGATTCAAGTTCTTATTTTTAAAAAGTCTTTAAATTTGTCTCGAACTAAATCAATTGAATTATTGCTCTTAATTTTATTTTAGCATATTTATTTTAGTTTTCATCAAAATCATCTTTTGGAATCATTTGAATTCATATTAGAGATATTTGATTTTGAGTGCTATACCAAAATATCTAATGCACCCCAAAAATATATACATCTACCATGTACCTACAAAAATTTTAAAAAAAATTAGAAATGAAAACTAAATTTAAAAGAGGGAAAAACAAAAGTTAGACATGTTTATATGGGATGATCATAAATTGAAAAGCATTTTATAAAATCATTAAAATTATAATTTATTGAGTGTGAAGTGATTTGGAATTATAAAAATCAGTATGTTTTCCTTCAAATATTTTTTGCCATAAGCAATGAAAAAAGCAGAGCTTTTAAAATAAAAAGGTGTTGCTCCACTCTTTTGGGTGATACCTTCATCTTAAGTAGAGTAAAGATAGTTATGTAAACAGTAAAACCTTAAGTCTCCAACCTTTATTTAAAATAAATAAATACATAAATAAATAAATAAATAAAACTCTGAAGTCTCACTTGGTCACTCTTTCCTTATTAGCCTATAAGAGGCTTTCTGCATTAATATTACATAATTAAACACCCATAAAATTATGGGATTTAAGTCACCAAGTAAAAAGGTTTTATTACTACAGTTCTAAGAAGAAAACATAAAATTTTCCTTTTTACAGATTATGCTTTTATCACTGTCTGCTGACAAAGTCATGCTTTAATTATTAAAAATGAAACTTTTTCAGCTATCCATGGACATGTGCTCCACCTTCTAAATTTGAATTATAAAGGAGTATATTTATATTAGAAAAAGAGAATGACATTGTCAGGCTTAAACCAAGAAAATTCTCTTCCAGAAGAAAAAGTTGGCAAACAGAGCTTAAATAAACAATAAAATATAGTTGGCTAAGCAGATTTCTGAAGTAAAAGGAAAATAATACAGATATCCAGTTAATCTAATAAAATTAGTTTTTCTTAGCTTCCTTCAAACCTCCATGTTTTCTCAGTCATAGGCACATGAAGAATTTGTTTTATCTTCTATAATGTTTTGAAGAGTTAATATTTTGACAGCAGGTATGTTTTGCCATTATGACACATAACAATCATTTTCATAATTGAGATCTTATTGATACTATTGGAAAAACCTCTTCTGCTAAAAACAGAACAAAAAGATAATAGTCATAAGAGCTGGCATTTGTTGTATGTGAGTTATTGTGACTAGTTTGATTATATATGGATCATCTTACTAAATTTTACCTCTGTCTTGTGAGTTAGGGGCTATGATTTCCCTTGTTTAAAATAGAAAAAAGCAGTCTGTTTAGAAAGACTAAATAACTTCTGTGAATTCACATACTTTGTAAATATTGAAACAATGAAACTTAGTCTTATCATCAAACTAATTCATTTAAAATTTCCAACTATATCCAAATTGTCACACCAATTCAGCCTCTGGGATTTTGAATAGATTTTCAATTATGTTTTACAGATCGTTTTGAAAGTACAGAATATATATATATATCTATATATATATATATATCTCCACACTTATTTTTGCTCCTAATGAATTGGAAAGAACTACATTGTGTAGATGGTGAATGTTTATTTTTTATTTTGGGGGGTACATAGTAGTGTATATATTTATGATGTACATGGTATACTTTGATACAGGCATTCAATGCATAATAATCACATCATGGCAAATAGGGTATCCATTCCCTCAAACATTTATCTTTTGTGTTACAAACAATCCAATTATAGTCTTTTAGTTATTTTTAAATGCACAATTTAATTATTTTGACTGCAGTTACCCTGTTATGCTATCAAACACTAGATCTTATTCATTCTTTCTAATACTTTTTGTACACATCATTAATCCCCACTTCCCTCCACTCTCCTACTTTTCTTTCCAGCCTCTGATAACCGTCCGTCTACTGTCTATCTCCATGAGGTCAATTGTTTAAAAATTTTAGTTCCCACAAAAAAATTAGAACAAGCAAAGTTTGTCTTTCTGTGTCTGGTACAACATAATGATCTCTAGTTCCATCTATATTGTTGCAAATGACAGTATTTCATTCCCTTTTTATGGCTGAAGAGTAAGTACTCCATTGCGCATATGTACCACATTTTGTCTATTCATCTGTTGACATACATTTAGGGGGCTTCCAGATCTTGGCTATTGTGAACAGGTGTGCAACCAACATGGGAGTATAGATATCCCTTCAGTATACAGATTTCCTTTCTTTTGGGTATGTACCTAGCAGTGGGATCGCTGGATCATATAGTAGCTCTATTTTTAGTTCTTTGAGGAACCCCCAAAACTGTTCTCCACAGTGGTTGTACTAATACCAATATACATTCCCATGATATGGTTTGGCTGTGTCCCCACCCAAATCTCATCTTGAATTATAGCTTTCACAATTCCCACATGTCGTGGGAGGGACCCAGTAAGAGGTAATTGACTCATGGGTGAGATTTTTTTCCCGTGAGATTTTTTTGTGATAGTAAGTTTCATGAGA
This sequence comes from Pan paniscus, assembly GCF_029289425.2. NCBI lineage: Eukaryota > Metazoa > Chordata > Mammalia > Primates > Hominidae > Pan > Pan paniscus. The sequence continues at coordinate 88,484,094 of NC_073254.2, read as the reverse complement.
TCTGATGGTTTTATAAAGGAGAATTTCCTTGTACAAGTTCTCTTCTCTTGCCTGCCACCATCCATGTAAGATGTGACTTTGCTGCTCTTTTGACTTCTGCCATGATTGTGAGGCATCCCCAGCCATGTGGAACTGTGAGTCCATTAAACCTCTTTCCCTTCTAAATTACCCAGTCTCAGGTATATCTTTATTAGCAGTGTGAGAACAGACAAATCCACCCACCAAGTGTACAGATTTCTTTCTCCACATCCTCACTAGCATTTGTCATTGCCTATCATTTGCGTAAAAGCCATTTTAACTGGGGTGAGATAATACCCTACTGTAGTTTTCATTTTTACTTCTTTGATGATCAGTGGTGCTGAGCACCTTTTCATATGCCTCTTTGCTATTTTTATATCTTCTTTTTAGAAATGTCAATTCATATCTTTTGCCCATTTAAATCAGATTATTAGCATTTTTCCTATAGAGTTGAGCTCCTTATACATTCTGGTTTTTAATATCTTGTCAGATAGGTAGTTTGCAAATATTCTCCCCCATTCTGTGAGTTGTGTCTTCACTTTGTTGATTGTTTCCTTTGCTGTGCATAGTCTTCTTAACTTAATGTAATCCCATTTGTCCGTGTTTGTTTTGATTGCCCGTGCCTGTGAGGTATTTCTCAAAAAGTTTTCAACCAACTCAGTGTCCTTGGGAGTTCCCCCAGTGTTTTCTTGTAATAGTTTTATAGTTTGAAGTCTTAGATTTAAGTCTTCAATTGATTTTAACTTTTGTATATGGCAAAATATAGGGGTCTCAACGTTGTTTTCTCAAAAGACTGCAGTTAATTGTTTACATATTTGTTAAGAACACATGTTTTGAGTTCAGACTGCCTGAAATCAAATTCTAGCTAACTAGGAAAAATTATTTAATTTCTCTTTACATCAATTTTATCATCCATAAAATAGAGATGATATTGATCCAGGATTGGTGTGTTAGTCCATTCCTGCTACATCAAAATACCTTAGATTGGGTAGTTTATAAAAAATAGAAACTTATTTTTTACAATTCTGGAGGATGGGGCATCCAAGATTGAGGCACCAGCAAATTAGCAGATTCATTGTCTGGTGAGGCCTCACTCTCTGCTTCAAAGGTGATGCTTTCATGCTGCTTTCTTACCTGGTGGAAGTGAAAGGAAGCTCCCACCAACCTCTTTTATAGGGGCACTAATTCAATTCATGAGAAAGGAATCTTCAATATTTATTCATCTCTTAAAAGGCCCTACCTCTAAATACTGTCACATTTGGGGATTAAGTTCTAACATATGAATTTCAGGGACACATCAGTATTCAAATCATAGCAGTCAGTCACAAGATTTTGGTGAGGAATAAATGAAACATTTGTTGTCCAAAAGACCACCAAAATGGCTGAATAGTAGAAAGGAAATTTTTATTGGTGATATCAGCTTGCAAACTTGGAAGAAACAGTCTCTAGTAGGAACTGAAGGTGCTCTATCTTTGAAGAGGGAAAGGTCAGATGGGTATTTATTTATTTCTTTATTTTCTGAGACGGAGTCTCGCTCTGTCTCTTAGGCTGGAGTGCAGTGGCGCAATCTCGGCTCACTGCAAGCTCCGCCTTCTATGCTCCCGCCATTCTCCTGCCTCAACCTCCCGAGTAGCTGGGACTCCAGGCACCCGCCACCGCGCTCGGCTAATTTTTTTTTGTATTTTTTGGTAGAGAGGGCAGATAGGTTTTATGACTCACAGAGTCATACATATTCAACATGTTTCTGGAAAATTCTATACATATTTATGAGGGTGGTCAAGTGTAAGCACAATGTATAAATATATATGTAACATGCATCCCATGTGCAACTTGGGGTGGGGTTTTGTCATTAAAATGAGGTGGAGTCTGGGTTGTAAATTACTTTAGGAAGGGGCTGACATTTTGCCTAATAACTCTTGTAGTTAGGGTGTTAGCTTACGAAGAGTGTGATTTTAATTATAGCCATAGGAATTTAGAAAATTGTCATGGAAGCTGGGTCCTGAGCCTTCAGCCTGTAGGTAACTTTTTAGTTTTCTTAACCTTAGAGTCCAGATTATTTGATAAAGCAGCATCTATTTTTGTCTCTCTGATCATACAATGCAAGTTAAGTAAAACTTCAATCACCTTAAGCTGCCACTGTTATTATCATTCTTGGACGAGCACTTTTGAAGAGTGGAAAAGTTTATCAGCTTTGGAAAGCGATTAATCTGCATAAGAAACTCAGCTCTGATCTTTCCTAGTTATATGACCTTGGGCAAATATGTAATCTCTTAGAATTTCACTTTATCTGTATTTTAAAAATATGTGAAAATTATTGCTCTTAAGACTACTGACTTAGATAACATATACAAAGTGCATAATAGTGTTAGCCACATTGTACATTGTATATTTTCAATAAGGTAAGTTTTTCCTTGATCTTCCCTAGGTACAGAGTGAATTATATCTCTGATTTTAAATAAAAAAAGATAGACCCTTTTATTAAAAAGATGATTCATACTACTTAGTCCAAATTTTTGAGCTTTTGAGAAACTCCAATATTGATGTTTCACTTATAACCAAAGAAGTATTTTGTGAATTGTAAAAGACAATTGTTTTACATCTGTTCAAAAAATACTTATTTAACACCTATCAGATGTCAAACAATGAATTAGGCTTTTATTATTAATACAGTACTATGTCTGTAGTTAAGCAAAAGTAAAAATTTTAGTATGATGTTCTAAAGTGCTGTGATAGTAAGATAAAAATATGAGTGGCCATAACCATAAAGGGATTAAGTAGCTGGTATGCAAGTAGAGAGAAGTTTGGGATAATGCCAGGGATAGAACCTGGGTGGAACCTGGAAAAATGAATGAATAAAAATGCTGTTAATTGAAAGGGAGTTAGCCTGAGAATATGCTAATGGATAGGATGTGGAACATCCTGGCTGCTGCAGGAAACTGTAAGAAGATGGACATAAATAGACATTGGAGCATGAGCTAAGGGGAAATAAAAGAGGGTTTTAGGGACATAGATCAGAGGCTTGGGTCTCATGCTAAGAAGCTCTGACTGTAGCTTTAAGGTTCCTTAAAGGAAACAAAGAGGAGGGAGAAGAGTCAGTGCTCTTGTATCTTCCTCACTTTTCATTCAAAACAACATTTTAAAATATGTCTTACAATTTGAAGTTTTGTGGAATTAATTGAGAAGTATTTATTGAGTGTTTGTCATGTGTCAGGGGCAGTTCCAAGCACTAGATATTCAACCATGACCAAAACAAAAATCTCTGTCCATGTAGAGCTTCTCGTCTAGGGAGAGAAAGGCAGTCACTAATCAAGAGAAATAAGTAAATTGTAAAATATCTTACATGGTAATTAGAACTAAGGTAAATAATTAAATGAGAAGATAACATGTGCGGGGTGTGGAAATTTAGAAAAGGTAGCCAAGAAATGTATAATTAAGAAACTGATATTTGGGTATAAATATTTAAAAATTGTAGCATAAACTATTTTGCTCTTTGAACTAGTAATCTTTTTTTTAAAATAACACAGACTGAAGACATCATTTCAGTAAATAAGTATAATCAAATTCTCAGTTAAAATGGAACAGCCTGGCTGCAGCATGTAAAATAGATTTAAGCAGGGCAAGATTCTAGGCAACAGAATCCATTCAGAGGTTGCTGAGAAAGTCCAGAATTCATGGCAAATTCCAGCAAAAATCGTAGGGCTGGGGAAGGAGAAGTGGCAAGGAAGATAGGGCAGATGCAAGAAATTCTTAGGAAATAAAATTGGCACAGCTTTGTAATGAAATGCATGTAGAGGATGACAAAGCATAAAAGCTAGAATCATTCCTAGATTTCTGAATGAAGCAGTAGGGGACAGATTTTAACAAAAGAAAGCTTAAAAGTGGTATGGCAAGACTGTCAGCTTCGTGAAAATTCAGCTCACCAGCTATCTAGTATATAGTTCAGTAATATATTCCTGAATATAATGCCTGCCATATATAAATCCAGTAACTTTTTTTTCACTCAATGAATGAGTAGATTATATTTAATTTGAAGTGATTGGGACTCTGAGGAGTTAGATAAATGGGATGCTAAAGAAAAATCCTGGAATGAATATATGAATTTGGGAGTCATTAAAATCAAAGCAGTAGTTAAAACCAAGAAAATGAACAGAGTTGCAAAAGCAATTATGTTTGCAGATATTGATAGACTTGGATGGATGACATATGTGAACATAAACCCTAAAGTGGTGGGGCAAGAATAGTAAAGACCGATTATATCTTTCCTTTAGATTTCACTTGTGAGCATTTCACATTTATTCTCTCCTCTTTCTCCTTCCTTGCTTTCACTCTGAGAGTGAACTGCAGACATTATGTCTCATCATCCCCAAAAACTTTAGTATGCATTTAAAAGGACACAGCTACATAAACACAGTACTATCATCAAAATTAGGATATTAACACTGTTAAAATACAATAATCTAATTCACAGATTCCAGTCAGAAATCACTAGTTGTTCTAATGTCATTTATAGAAAAAGGTTCCTATTCACGAGGATACACTACATTTATTGTGCCTCTTTCAATTTGGAAGAATTTTTCTGATTTCCTTTGTCTATCAGGATCTTGGCATAATTGAAGATTATAGGCCAATCATTTTGTAGCAAGTTCCTCAATTTGGGGTTGTCTGTGTTTTTCCCAAAGTGAAATTCCATGGTCACGTATCTTGAAAAATGCAGCTGTAGAAACCTTCTTCTTCTTCCTCTTCTTTTTTTTCATGAAACTAAGGTAACACTCATTTAACATAAAATTAAGCATTTTAAAGTGAACAATGGCTACACCAGGAATGCTGGTGTCATCACTACCATGCTCGGGAATGAGAAATAGTATGCAAGTGAGCAAAAATGCCACAATGCTCTCTTACTAAAAAGCAACTGCCCTACTCTTCATTAAGTAGTCTTCCATTTGCTGTAAGTTTTGGATTAGATTCTAGAATTCTGAAAAACTGTATTCTATCAGTTATTCCCAGTTTGAATGGTTTCAATGGAGGGATAGTTTCTTTGAGTGCCTTATTCTTCCATTTCCATGATATTACTACTATAAAAATATTGTCTTCTACATTTATTCATTGTCTATGATGTTTAATCTTTACCAACATATTGAATTCTAAATCTTAAATAGAAATTCAGTTCTACTTCTTTGTACAAGTATTTGTGTTTTTATGGAATATCATTTGCCTTTTTGATATCAAATACCTTCATATTCTTCAGACATTCTATAATCAATAACTTGTTTTATTTCTATTGAAATTTGAGTTTAATATATTGGTGTAGTGACCTGAAGTAAGATTCACTTTCACAATGATCTACACTGTTGGAAATGGATAAGTACCAATTTTATTCACCTATCAACATTCAAGCACTACAGAGGGGGGCATTGAAACAATATTGTGACCATTTATATAACTCAAAAAAAATTATCTTAGAACATAGCTGACTCTCTTTATCTGTGGGCTTTGCATCTGTGGATTCAACCTAACGTAGATTGGAAGTATTTGAAAAAAGTAGATGGTGGCATCTGTACTGAACAAGTAGAGATTTTTTTTTTCTTGTCATTGTTCCTTAAACAATATAGTATGACAAATATTTATGTAGAATTTACATTGTATTATGCATTATAAGTAATTTAGAGATGATTTAAAGCATACAGATGTATGTAGATTATATATGCAAATACTATACAATTTTATTTTATTTATTTTTTGAGACGGAGTCTTGTTCTGTCACCCATGCTGGAGTACAGAGGCGTGATCTCGGCTCACTGCAACCTCCGCCTCCTGGGTTGAACCGATGCTCCTGCCTCAGCCTCCCAAGTAGCTGGGACTACAGGCTTGCACCACCATCCCCAGCTAATTTTTGTATTTTTAGTAGAGACGGAGTTTCACCATGTTGGCCAAGGATGGTCTCGATCTCCTGACCTCGTGATCTGCCCACCTCAGCTTCCCAAAGTGCTGGGATTACAGGCATCAGCCACCGTGCCCGGCCTATAATTTTATAAAGGGACTTGAACATCTAGAGAATATGCTGTCTGTGGAGGGTCCCAATCTCCCATGGATACCAAGAAAGTACTGTATTTACTATTTAAATTTTAGCAAGAGTTTGCTATGGTACATGTATAAATTGGACCATGCATTTCTATATAACTGATTCTGAGAATAGGATGCATAAACATCCCTTAAGATAATACACATAAATTTGGGGCTTTCTGGTTATCATTTCTTTTTTTATTTAATAAAAGTTAACATTTATCTGTATTTTTCTGATACAACAGATTAATATAGAAAAAGGTTTTTTTTTTTTTTACCTTTAGTTCTGAATGAAATTGTTCAAATTAGAAAAGAATTGCATTTAGTTAATGCAATTGGCCACAACCAACCGTAAACATTACCTCAACCACACAGTCACCAATAAAATTAGTTCAAGTGATGATGCTTATTATTCTCTACATGCTATTGCTCACTCCAACATACACCTGGCTTGAGTAATCATATAACATAAGGATTCAATTTAGAAACTTAAATTATAAATTATATGTTGAGTGAATCAGGCCAGACTCCTTTTTTAATGGAAATAATAAATGATGGAAGTTATAATTTCATTACAAAAGAAACATTTTTGGGTTAATTGGATTGAGATAACTGAGTTTTCACTACGTTTTTGAATTCTATTTTTTTTCTTTTCAAGCTTATATAGACTTTATTTTATCTCTACAACTATATTTAACTCTTTGGTTTTCTTAAAATCCTCAGAAAAATATAACAATTTTTTCCAATCTGCTTAGCCATGCTTTATAATTTTATTCTTTGCTATTTTTTCTCGACAGCTGCCAGACAACAGATAGCTAGTCCATTTGGCTTACACACCAAGACCTGCTTCTCCTGCATTTTGCTCCATTGCATTGAGATCTTTTATTAATGTCTAACTACAGCAGCCTCATGTCTCTGGACTACAAATGAGAATTACTCAGGGAGAGGTCTGGAATTTGCACCATTACAAACTGGAACAGGGCCAAAGGTTGACTACTTGGTTTTGAGTCTAGTGACAGATTTAGTATCTGATTTCTCAAGAAGCCAAAGATTTGAAACACATTAAAAGCCTTCCCTATTCCTCAAGATCTGCGATATTATTATAACCTGAAAAGTCAGCTATTATCTTATGAATTTGACAATTGGTGGTATCAAATAAGAAGATTATATGAAAATAATATAATCTTATTTTAGTGCACCTAAAAGAGAGGAAAAATAAACAAGAATTTTTTTTTTCTGCATTTGGTTGTATTAGGATAAAACTCTTTAACTCCAAGGAGATGAGTTGCTGAAATTGTAATCTAGTGTTATCTGGGTACAAAATTTTAAAATAGGTTAAAATGAGATAATTCTGGAGATAAGAACCTAGAGTAAAAGGGACAGCCCTATTTTAGTCTCCTGGTCAAAATATATTAATACAATCAAATATTTTCACTATGTGTCAGATATTATACTAGAAATTTTGCATGCATTATTTCAGTTAGTCTATATGCTAACTTTATGAAATAGCTGTTTTTCTTCCACATTTTGTAGAAGTGAAAATGGAGGATTATAGATCTTATGTAACTTGGCTAAGTAACATTCTCATGAATAATACACTAGTAAGGAGAAAGTATAAATTCATTATCCTTTTGAGGTAGATATCCTATACGATAACACATCCCATGCCAATAAAAAGTGTGATCTACATCTTCCTTTAGATATCATAAATAACAAAACGATCTGATAATTCATGGAATTTCATCATCATCTCCCTAGAGATAAAAGTATTAAAGCCAGAAAATTGAGGCAGTATGTCTACAGGCATACAGATTATATCTGATAGAAATTGATACAACTTTGTACATGACTTCAGCTTCATAACTTTTAGTTTTGTTTTTTCATTTATCATGTGAAAATGTTGAAAATTTAGAAAAGAAAGCTCTGAATTGTACTGAAGAATTAGTGAATGCTTCCGAACAATTGGACAAACAAAATTCTGGGGAATTGGAGATGGTGATATGGTCAGTACAGAAAAGGCACTATTATTAGAGGTATCAACCCAAGAGGAAGAAAGTCATTCACAGTTGCACCCACAGTTTGCCATCATACTTTTCTCTAAAACAACAAATCAGTCTCAGATTATGAGTATTATAGCACATAAGCATGTTGTGATGGTTAATTTTTTGTGTGTCATGTTGACTGATCCACTGGTTCAAACATTATTTGGGATGTTTTTGTGAGGGTGTTCTTGTATGAGATTAACATTTAAGTTAATAGACCAAGTAAAGCCAAATATCTTCCCTCATGTTGTTGAGTTTCATCCAATCAATTGAAAGCATGAATGGAACACAAAGGCTGATCCTCCCCTGAATAAGATAGGATTCCTTCCACATGACTGCCCTGAAATTGGCCATTGGCTTTTGCCTGCCTTTGTGCTCAAACTGGAACATCAGCTCATGTGTTTTGAGCTTACTGGCCTTAGGAAGAAAAATACACTGTCAGTTCTCCAAGTTTTTAGGCTTAGGACTCAGGCTAGAACTACCATTGACTCTCTTGGGTCTCCAGCTTTCTGACTCAGCATGCAGATCATGGAACATGGCAGCCTCCATAACTACATGAAATAATTCCTTATAGTAAATCTTTTTATTATACATACATCCTATTGGTTCTGTTTCTCTGAAGAACCTTTACTAATATATATATTATTACCTATTTCTACTTTTAGTATGCAGAGTTTCATTTTTATTATTATTCTGATTAGGAGGAATAGTCTATATTTTTAAATAAAAAATTAATTCCATTAAGAAGATGTTATAATAATGCCAACTCCATAAAATTTGTGTATTCTGGCTGGGCATGGTGGCTCATGCCTGTAATCCCAGCACTTTGGGAGGCCAAGGCAGGCGAATCACCTGAGGTCAAGAGTTTGACACCAGCCTGGATAACATGGTGGAACCCCGTCTCTGCTGAGGATGCAAAATTTACAAAATTTAGCTGGGCATGGTGGTGGGCACCTGTAATCCCAGCTACTAGGGAGGCTGAGGCAGGAGAATTGCTTGAACCCAGGAGGCGGAGGTTGCAGTGAGCCCAGGTTGCACCATTGCGCTGCAGCCTGGGCAACAAGAGCAAAACTCCATCCCACCCCCCCCAAAAAAAATGTGTATTCTGATATTAAGTCATACTGTAAAATATGAAGTAAAATGGGATATATTTTGATTTTCATTTTGGCTTTGGTGATCTATATTAATGCTGTCCTACAAACTATCAGTTATGGTCCTTAGCTGTTATGACTTGGGTTATAAATTTTGTTTATAAAATTTCTTGAAAAGTAGAAAGTATGCAAGACATTTTTCTGTAATGTACTACCCTTCTAAAAAAATACCTATAGAAAAACATTTTGTAAATGTCTTCTTTAACTAACCATTAGCCCTACGTATATTTTACCTTTAATAAATATTTGATGGTGTAGTCTTAAAGAGTTATTTATGTATTCATTTTCAGTCAGTATAGTTTGATTTCAAAATCAACCATGATATAAGCAAGCAAGCACATATGTACAAAATGAAAACATCATACAATGAACAAAGAATCTAGATTTAACTAGCTCATTAAAATTTCCCTCTGACTTAGCTGGGAAATAAGACATAAAAAATTATGAATGCATTATAAACATAATTTAATAGCAGAAGGTTCATAAACTTAAGATAAATTTTCTGTGGAACTACTAATAACTACTACCATTTATTACAGGCATATTGTGTACCAGACATTACACTAAGAAAGTTGTTATAGGAAATTAGAGGTGGCTCCCCTTACTAGACCAGATGATATTTTGATCCTTTTATTGATGACAGTGGCTGTAAATTTCAGGACACCAGCAAAGACTAGCCAAAGGGTTTCACCAAATATTTTACTCCCTAATAAGAAAATATTAACTTATTAGTTGATGTTTTCTGTACTTCTTTGGCTCTCAGGCTGAAGGTGAGTGGCTGCATTTTAAGAGAGTTTAGTCCAGGACTGATGACAAGGTTTTCTACATTTTAGATCAGTGTTTCTCAGTTTTGGTTGACCTGTAAAATCACCTAGGCAACTTTTTAAAAACACATAGTCTCAGACCTCCTTCTCAGAATTTCTAATTTAAATAGTCTGATGTTTGCCTTGAAAATATATTTTTGAAGACTTCCCACTATATTCTAATGTACAGGCAGACTTGAGAACTACTGGTACAAATGGAGGGGTAATGGGACCTCTTTTTAACTCTCTTCTTGGCTAAAAGGGGAGATAGTTGCTGGTATTCAGCTCTCTCCTACAGCTCTCAAAGCTTATTCTCAGTAGATATTATTTGAGAAAAGACATATTATTTCTCATCTTGTTGATGCTATTTGACCTTAAATGCAAGAGTAATCCTCTTCCTAAATAGGGGAGACAAAAGGATAAGTCAAAAAAATACTTAAACCAAGGAAATTTAAGTACAAAATTTGCATCTGTTATTCATTCAAGTGTAAATATAGCTCCTGTTCCAAAAAAGGAATGACAAAAATCACAGGATGCATTGACATTTGGCATATTTTGTATAGGATCAAGTGTAATACTCTTTATGTCTCTCACAAGGAGCAGAGATTATTACATGAGCAAGCAATGGGGGAGGGTGGCTTAGGACTGTGTAAAATTTTCCTAAGGATTAACAGATTACATAAAGGAAGAGCCACTGGACAAGGCTCTGAAATCCCACTCAAGCTCCGTTTGATAGATCCTGTACCCTAGCACAGATCAGTCAGCAGAAAGGATGTAGTGCCGTTTTCTAATTGTTCTACCTGTGAATAACATAGCTCTTAACTACTTATTAGTCTCATTGCCTTAAACTACATAGTTAACCTTTGTGTGCCCCAGTTTCCTCATCACTAAAATGAGAATAATAATACCTTATTAAGTGACTAAGGAGATCAAATGGGTTATTATTTGTAAAGTACTCAGAACTTCCCCTAAAAGTTAATAAAATACAAGGGCTTGTTAAATAAAATAAATGAAAAACTAGGCCCTTTTTCAAGAGCAAACTGTTTTGGTTCTACAAGAGATAGTTCTGTATGTTCAATTACAGACCTCCAAACAATTCTGTCATCTCTATTTGATTTGGGTATTACCACAATTCTATATAGTAAATTTTTTTCTGCCTTCAAAGATAAAGAAAGTGACCTAGAGAAATTAAGTACTTATACAAATTATATACTTAATAATTTGCAAAACTGGAAACTAGTTATCACTTACAGCTGATATAAGGACTGTGCTGTTACTGAAAAATTAACTTACTTTATGATTCTATGTATAATAAAGTAGAATGTAGGGTAAATGGCATAAAATAACTAGTAAAAGGACCATTTCCTTGTCAACCTGGTTGTTTAACTGAAACTGCAGTACCCTTACCTCTAATACCTTCTATCTCATTTTCCTCCATTTTTTCCTCTTGGCATATAATACTGTTTGACTTATTTATTTCTCATATTTATTTTCTGAATTTATATTAGTTTTTAAAATCTGCAAGGTAGGCATTTGGGGTCCATTTTTTTTTCAGTGCCCAGGTATAGGCAAACAATAAATATTACCTGAAAGAACAAATGTATGAGCCCTCCTTTTCCTCAGCAAAGATAGACTTTTTTTTTAAATGCTATGAAAATGTTTACTGTTAATTTTTTGCTCAGTAGAGCTTGACAACACTAGATGGGTGAGTAATTAAATTGGCAATAACATGTCCCTTTCAGTTGTCTCAAAAATTAAACCATTAGAAGATAGTGAAGTAAAATCAGTTACTACAGTGAAACCTTGAGCAATTCAGGGGCTGGGGGGCGCTGATCCCCCATGCTGTCAAAAATCGCATATAACTTTTGCCTCTCCACATGTTTAACTACTGATAGCCTACTATCAGTAGTTGACTGGAGGCCTTACTGATAAACAGTTGATTCACAAATATTGTATATGTTATATGTATTTTATATTGTATTCTTAAAGCAAGCTAGAGAAAAGAAAATGTTGATTAAAAAATTAGGAAGAGAAAATACATTGGCAGTATGGTACTATATTTGTCATTACTATAAGTATACGTAGTCTGTTTACTAGATGACTCATCTGTCAGTAATGGGCAATTGCAGCTGAAGACCTCAATCTATGGTACATATCAAATGTTAACATTTTCTTGTAATGTCATTATGTTCTCTGCTTCTTGGGAGAAATTCCAGCATCACTAGTCGCACTTTGTATGGGTCTCAAGGTTTTATTCAAGGTTTGCCATATTGCACTAAGTGAAAAATATGTAAGAACATCCAGAGATCACTCTTTACTGTGATACACAATTTACTGGAAAGACAACTACTCGCTTAGAGTTGATTAGTGTCACAGAGCATTTTAAGTGGATACGCAAAACGCTTGAGCTCACTGCAATGGCAACAGGAGGTGGCTACAAAATTATTATAATAATATAGTATGTACTACAGTTAATTTTATAAAGTTATGACTTAATCATATATCTTTACCTTTGTTTACATTTCTACCAACTGCAAATGATTCCAAGTAGTCTGTGTTTGTGTGTGTATAAGTTCTGATAAATTTTAACTTTTTATTAAAAAATCTGTGGATATTTTATGGTAGCAAATGATGAAATAGACCGGTAGCTACATATATTTTATGCATTTGTAACACTTAACTATTTCTTAATTTTTTGAGAGTTGTATGCTACATTTTTTTCTGTAAGTTTGTTCACATTGTCTAACACCCCTCCCCCACAAATTTTTCCAATATACTGCAAAATATCCATCTATAAGTGGACCTGCATAGTTGAAGTCTATGTTGTTCAAGGGTCAACTGTACTTGAAATCTTTCACAAAAGTTATAATTTTAATAGTTATATAATACTGAAAATATCTAGCAGTGATTATTCTAAATGCTTTATATCTATTAACGCATTTAATCCTCAGATCAGCCTAATGAAATAGATTCTATTGTACACACCATTGTCAAGACAGGAAATTGAGGCACTGAGAGGTAATTTGTCCAATCTCAGACTACTAGGAAGTAGTGGAGCCAAGCTTCAACCCCATGGAGTTTACCTCCAGAATGTATACTCTAAGTCAGTCCACCGTGCTGCATATATTACTGTAAATCCATATATTTGGACTATTGGATGCCTATGACATTACTATAAATATCAATAATATTACTTCTTCCTATGATATTACTGTAAATCTATATATTTGGACTATTAGAAATGAAACACTAAGAGGTTGTTTTAAATTCTCAGAAGCCTGATTTGTAATTTTACCTAGGAAGAAGCCCAATCTACTTTAGCATGAATGCCTTCAAGTGGAGTTAATATTCTCTATCAAATACGAGCTTTGAATCTTACCAGGTAATTCAAAAGTACTTGTATAACATTCGATAATTCTTTAGCAAATAGCAAAGAAAGATTGACCAGGGTGACATTTGTATTTTTAGGGCAAGAGTTAACTTATTGTTTTGTCCATAATACAATTACACGATTACTGTGCTGTCTTCTTTATGAAGACCTGAGTTACACCCATACACCTCTTTAGGATAACATAGTTGCAAAGAATACTGCCAAATATCTAATAAGTTAATATTTTGGACGGGTGGTTTGTGACCATCAGTAAGCATATTGGTACATACTTTGCACTTACACGAGTTGTAGTTTTTTGTAACTAATATAATATTGTATTGCAGTTCTAGAAAACTGAGAGCTTGTCTTGCTTCTGTTTAAGAAACTAAAATTTTATACCTACATTAATGTCATGACTACAGCTCAAAATTGTACCTTTGATAACTTGTCTTCTTGGTTGTCTATATACTGCTAAGGTCCTATGCAATATATATAACGAGAATATCATCTTGCATTCCCTAAACTATAAGGTTAGGTAAAATTTCATGGAATCCTCCATTTCTAAAGTTTATGCAAGCCCAAATTATTTTCAATTATTTATGCAAAAAACCCATGGGGCTGGTGTCTAATATTTCCCTAGGCTTAATTTTCTACCACTTTAATTCAAGCACATAGTTCACCAAATTTCAAAGCAAACAAAATTATTATTTATATATGTGCAAATAGACTATATTAAACAACTTGGGGTTGAAGATATTTCATAGTCTTTATCCCACAGTTAAGAATTTATTATTATTGTTCTTAAAGATCTTTTTTACCACTCTACCCATTCCCTTACTTTCCTCCATTACTACATGAACATCATGTAAAGTGATCCAATCCAAACAGAAAAGTAAAATTTAAAAAAATCTGATGAAGTGTCCAGTTATAGTAATGACAGAGGTACTTGTATTGGACTAACTATGCTGAAGGCAATAGCTATGAACACTGGGCAAAGTACAAAAAAAGAAAAACCTTACAACTGTATGAAGACACTGCTGAGTAAACAAAATCAAGCAGAAACCAGAGTAGATGCAGCTCTTGAAAGAAGGGATGCAACACTAGGTGATATGTAACTTTAATGAGTCTTTCCTAGAGGGCATTTTCCCATCTACTGGAAGGGTGGGATTATAATAGAACATAAAGAGATCAACACTCTTGTTAGATCAAAGTTTCAAAGGATCCAGTTCAGAAATGCCATAGTAGCCACATATTAAGGAGAAAAGGTGAATTCAAAAGAGAGATACGCAGTTTGAGGAGTCCCAGTAGCTATATGTAAGCTATGCCCAAACACTATGTGGAACAATGAACTTCACATGAGAAAAAGAGATTCATAATTACCCTGCAAAACTAGTAGCTAAAAGGCCCAAAAGCAAAAAGAAATGTTTGCTGTTTTCCATCACAATGAACACAGAGTTTGATATTTGAGTCATGCCGCATGAGAGGGAGTAATAACCTCTGGGCTTTCTACAGAACCATCTTATAAAAACAGAAAATGAAAACCCTAAAATTGAACATAGAGCAGTTTGTAAATGTCTGATAGAAGATAAATCAATACACATCAGAGTCAAGGTTCTCCACAATGTATAATCCCTGATGTCCAATGTCCAATTGAAAAAGAATTATTAGACATTTGAAGCAGAAAAATGTAACCCATTGTCAAGAAAAGAAAAACAGTGAAGATAATCAGAACACAAGATACCACAAATGTTAGAATGAGCAAATAAATAGCATTTCTGAGCAGATAAGTAATGTATTGCTTAAGGATTTAAAGAAAAACATGAACATATTTTTAAGCAGATGAATAACTCAATTGAGAAATATAAACTATAAAGTAGAAGTAAATGGACATTTTTTTAACATATTGCAATATAGAAAGTGATAAATTTATGGCATAGGCTTAATCTCAGATTGCTGAAAACAGAAGAAAGGGTTAATTCACTTGAAGCAGAACAACAGAAGTGATCCAAAATAAAAAAGAGAAGGCAAAAAAATAGACAAAAATAAAAAGCCTTTTTAATAAGCCAGATAATAACAGTGTAATATATATATATGCATGTATGTATATGTTACATACAAAACAATTATATATATAATTTGAATGCAAAAAGTAGAAGAGAAATACATTTTTAAAACTTTAAAAAATTTTTACTATTTTTAAAAATTAGTTAAAATTTTTCCAAATTTGGTGAAAAACACCAATGTCTAAATCCTGAAATCCAAATAAACTAAAAGTAGGATAAGTAAAAAGTCAAATAACTGAAGATAAATGTAAAGGGAAAAATCTTGAAAGTAGCGAGAAAAAAATGATGCATTTCCCATGCAGGAATAATGATATAAATGACAGTGGGCTTCTCATAAGAAAATATCACTTGATCATAGTGGATAAGCTTTTTGATGTGTTGCTGGATTCGGTTTGCTAGTATTTTATTGAGGATTTTTGCATCAACGTTCATCAAGGATATTGGTCTAAAATTCTCTTTTTTTGTTGTGTCTCTGCCAGGCTTTGGTATCAGGATGATGCTGGCCTCATAAAATGACTTAGGGAGGATTCCCTATTTTTCTATTGATTGGAATAGTTTCAGAAGGAATGGTACCAGCTCCTCCTTGTGCCTCTGGTAGAATTCGGCTGTGAATCCATCTGGTCCTGGACTCTTTTTTTGTTGGTAAGCTATTAATTATTGCCTCAATTTCAGATCCTGTTATTGGTCTATTCAGAGATTCAACTTCTTCCTGGTTTAGTCTTGGGAGAGTGTATGTGTCGAGGAATTTATCCATTTCTTCTAGATTTTATAGTTTATTTGCGTAGAGGTGTTTATAGTATTCTATGATGGTAGTTTGTATTTCTGTGGGATCGGTGGTGATATCCCCTTTGTCATTTTTTATTCCGTCTTTTTGATGCTTCTCTCTTTTCCTCTTTATTAGTCTTGCTAGCGGTCTCTCAATTTTGTGGATCTTTTCAAAAAACCAGCTCCTGGATTCATTGACTTCTTGAAGGGTTTTTTGTGTCTCTATTTCCTTCAGTTCTGCTCTGATCTTAGTTATTTCTTGCCTTCTGCTAGCTTTTGAATGTATTTACTCTTGCTTCTCTAGTTCTTTTAATTGTGATGTTAAGGTGTCAATTTTAGATCTTTCCTGCTTTCTTTTGTCAGCATTTAGTGCTATAAATTTCCCTCTACACACTGCTTTGAATGGGTCCCAGAGATTCTGGTATGTTGTGTCTTTGTTCTCGTTGGTTTCATCCCTGGGATGCAAGGCTGGCTCAACATATGAAAATCAATAAACGTAATCCAGCATATAAACAGAACCAAAGACAAAAACCATGTGATTATCTCAATAGATGAAGAAGAGGCCTTTGACAAAATCCAACAACCCTTCATGCTAAAAATTCTCAATAAATTAGGTATTGATGGGATGTATCTCAAAATCATAAGAGCGATCTATGACAAACCCACAGCCAATATCATACTGAATGGACAAAAACTGGAAGCATTCCCTTTGAAAACTGGCACAAGACAGGGATGCCCTCTCTCACCACTCCTATTCAACATAGTGTTGGAAGTTCTGGCCAGGGCAATCAGGCAGGAGAAGGAAATAAAGGGTATTCAATTAGGAAAAGAGGAAGTCAAATTGTCCCTGTTTGCAGACGACATGACCGTATATCTAGAAAACCCCATCATCGCAGGTCAAAATCTCCTTAAGCTGGTAAGCAACTTCAGCCAAGTCTCAGGATACAAAACCAATGTGCAAAAATCACAAGAATTCTTATAAACCAGTAACAGACAAACAGAGAGCCAAATCATCAGTGAACTCCCATTCACAATTGCTTCAAAGGAATAAAATACCTAGGAATCCAACTTACAAGGGATGTGAAGGACCTCTTCAAGGAGAACTGCAAACCACTGCTCAATGAAATAAAAGAGGATACAAACAAATGGAAGAAAATTCCATGCTCATGGGTAGGAAGAATCAATATCGTGAAAATGGCCATACAGCCCAAGGTAATTTGTAGATTCAATGCCATCCCCATCAAGCTACCAATGACTTTCTTCACAGAATTGGAAAAAACTACTTTAAAGTTTGTATGGAACCAAAAAAGAGCTCGTGTTGCCAAGTCAATCCTAAGGCAAAACAACAAAGCTGGAGGCATCATGCTACCTGAATTCAAACTATACTACAAGGCTACAGTAACCAAAACAGCATAGTACTGGTACCAAAACAGAGAAATAGACCAATGGAACAGGACAGAGCCCTCAGAAATAATGCTGCATATCTACAACTATCTGATCTTTGACAAACCTGACAAAAACAAGCAATGGGGAAAGGATTCCCTATTTAATAAATGGTGCTGGGAAAACTGGACAGCCATATGTAGAAAGCTGAAACTGGATCCCTTCCTTACACCTTATACAAAGATCAATTCAAGATGGATTAAAGACTTACATGTTAGACCTAAAACCATAAAAACCCTAGAAGAAAACCTAGGCAATACTATTCAGGACACAGACATGGGCAAGGACTTCATGTCTAAAACACCAAAAGCAATGGCAACAAAAGACAAAATTGACAAATGGGATCTAATTAAACTAAAGAGCTTCTGCACAACAAAAGAAACCACCATCAGAGTGAACAGGCAACCTACAGAATGGGAGAAAATTTTTGCAGTCTACTCATCTGACAAAGGGCTAATATCCAGAATCTACAATGAACTCAAACAAATTTACAAGAAAAAAACAAACAACCCCATCAAAAAATGGGCAAGGGATATGAACAGACACTTCTCAAAAGAAGACATTTATGCAGCCAAAAGACACATGAAAAAATGTTCATCATCACTGGCCATCAGAGAAATGCAAATCAAAACCACAATGAGATACCATCTCACACCAGTTAGAATGTCGATCATTAAAAAGTCAGGAAACAACAGGTGCTGGAGAGGATGTGGAGAAATAGGAACACTTTTACACTGTTGGTGGGACTGTAAACTAGTTCAACCATTGTGGAAGTTGGTGTGGTGATTTTTCAGGGATCTAGAACTAGAAATATCATTTGACCCAGCCATCACACTACTGGGTATATACTCAAAGGATTATAAATCATGCTGCTATCAAGACACATGCACACGTATGTTTATTGTGGCACTATTCACAATAGCAAAGACTTAGAACCAACCCAAATATCCAACAATGATAGACTAGATTAAGAAAATGTGGCACATATACACCATGGAATACTATGCAACCATAAAAAAGGATGAGTTCATGTCCTTTGTAGGGACATGGATGAAGCTGGAAACCATCATTCTCAGCAAACTATCGCAAGGACAAAAAACCAAACACCGCATGTTCTCACTCATAGGTGGGAATTGAACAATGAGAACACATGGACACAGGAAGGGGAGCATCACACACCATGGACTGTTGTGGGGTGGGGAGAGGGGGGAGGGATAGCATTAGGTGATATACCTAATTTTAAATGACGAGTTAATGGGTGCAGCACACCAACATGTCACATGTATACATATGTAACAAACCTGCACATTGTGCACATGTACCCTAAAACTTAAAGTATAATAATAATAATAAACCTTATAAAAAATTAAAAAATTAAAAAAAACAAAAAATTATTTTCTATTTTCACATCAAAAAAAAAAAGCCCAGAAGCTTCTGTTCCATTGAAAAGTAGTTTTAACATGTTGAAAGATAAAAACATAAAACAAAATTAAAAAAACAAAATCGAGCAATCTCAACTTCCATATCAAAGAAAAATATTTGTCAAAAATGAAGATAAAATTAAATCATCTCTTAAAAGAACGAAAGCTGAGATGACTCATTACCAGCAGACCTATACTACATAAACCACTTAAGGAAGTTCTTCACATTAAAGAAAAATGAAATCAGAAGAAATTTGGATTTACAGAAAGGAATAAAATGTCCTGGAAATTAAAAATAAGTGGATAAATATAAATAATTGTATTTTTATTTTCTTAATTCTTTAAAAGACAATTATTTAAAAGAAAAATGACAAAAATAAATTTTAATGTTAATAACACACACGTATATGAAAACATATCACACAAAAATGGGAGTATAAATAAAACTGTCTTAAACTGTTATGAATTTTCACATAAAATGTAATGTCTTGCTTGCCACAGTGGCTCATGCCTCTAATCCCAGCAATTTGGGAAGCTGAGGTGGGAGATTGCTTGGCCCAGGTGTTCTGAACCATCCTGGGCAACATAGCAAGACTCTGTCTCAATAAAAAAAATCAAAATGTAGCCAGGTGTAGTGGTGTATGCCACTACTCAGGAAGTGGTGTATCCCAGCTACTCAGGAAGCTAAGGCAGGAGAATAGCTTGAGTCCAAGAAGTCAAAGCTGCAGTGAGCTGTGTTCATGCCACTGCATTCCAGCCTGAGCTACAGATTGAGACCCTATTTCAAAAAATATAATGTAATTTTTTTACATCTTATGTAAAGAGTTATAATAATAATGCTAAGATGAATGTAGTAATTTATGAGTATGTATTACAATACTTTGAGCAAACATTTAAAAATACAAAAAGATATCATTAAAAAGTGAATAAATTAAATGTATTGTTACAATATATTAATACCAGTTATGTTCCTAAATTAATTAAATTAAATGAACTAAAAACTCCAATTAGAAGGTTCATTGTTAGATGGGATAGAAAAACAACACCAAACTACATACTATTTACAACAACTCTACATTAAATATAAGGGCAGAGATAGGTTGAAAGTAAGAGAATGTAAAAGATATATCATACAAATCATAAGCAAGAGAAAGCTCATGGCTATCTTAATATCAAATTAAGTAGTCTTCAAGACAAGGAGTTCTAACAGACATAAAAAGGGGCATTTATAATGATAAAAAGGCCATTCATCATGAAGACATAAAACTTATAAAGTTGTATACAATTAATAGATCTTTTTAACTAATAAAAACTGACAGAAGAAAAGGAAGCAGTTCAGAAATCTAAAATTGTAGAATATTTTTAAAACACTCTCTTAGCAATTATAAAATTAATGAGACAAGGATGTTAGAAGAGGATAAATTTGGACAACACTCTTAAGAAACTTTAATATTTATAGAATGCTCCATCCAACAATTGAAGATTATATTTTATCAAATAGACTTTTCCATAATCTACAGATTGAGAAAGAAATCACAATGGAAATTATAAAATGTTTTATATGGAGTTTCATTTTAAAAAATCTAAATTTATAGGAAGCAGCTAATGCAGTGCTTAGAGGAAAATGTGTAGCTTTAAATATTTATACTAGAAAAGAACCATTTTACTTTTAGTGATGCAGGTTTCCACAAAAAAAAAAAAACCTCAGAAAAGGTTAACTTACTAAAAGTAGGATATAATATAGATAATAGCAGAAATTACAGAGAACACGAACAATAGAGAAAAGTTTTAAAGCCCAAACTTATCTAAAAATATAAATAAAATTTGACAAACACTGATTCAGTTTAATTCAAAAAGTAAAAGACAACATTATTATAGATACTTCAAACATTAAAGTATAACAAGATACTGTGAACAAATTTATGCCAATATATGTGATAGTTTTAATAAACGGTAGAAATGTATTGCAACTTATTCAAAAGTTAAAGGGAAAATAGAGAATCTGAAAATTTCTGCCTATGTTTAATAAAGCATTTAAGTTTGTCATAAGTTACTTCCTACAACGATAACTCCAGCACCAAACAAATTCACTGGTGAATATCATAAAATGTTTAAGTGAGATATAAGGCCAGTTATATAAAAACTCTTTCAAAAACTATAAGAGGGCAGCATAAGTTTTATGCTAAACCTTCACAAAATTAATCCAATAAAAGAAACTTAAAGATCAATCTGTCATGAACTTAGATGCAAAAATCCTTCAAAACATATTAGCATATTCAATTCAGCAATATATAAAATATATATTTTTACCATTCAGAGTTTAACAAGAGAAGTACGAGTAGGAGATAAGATATGTCAGTAAAGAATGGTGAGGTTCATAAATTTAGAAAGGAGACCTCAATTTGTCATAAAAAGTTGCAGCTTAGAGGGTGGCCATTCTGACAGTCTGGGAATCATAGAGTCCAGTCAGAAGCCAGAAACACTTCAAGAGAGGGCCAAAGGGAACAGAAATTTGTGCTGTGTGGGGTAACTCTATGTACCTATTTAATAAACTGTAGGAGTCATGAATATTTAAGGAGAATCATGCTCATTTGCAGTTAAGCTTCATGATTCTCTATGAGATCCATGTTTAAAAAAAAAAGAAAAGAAAAAAAAAAAAAAAGAAAAAGCAGCATTAGCATGATGGAAGGATGGAGTTTCCAGCCCTCTGACATCAAAAGGTGAAGCAGAGGACATAAAACCCTGTTAATTCTCCATTGGCTGGCCAGTACCACTCCTTGGTCTTTTTGTTTCTTATCAGGAAAGAATGCTAGTCAGCTGTTTTGTCAAAACCAAGAAAGGGAGGGTCAGCAACAGGCGGTTACTTGATATCAGAGGTGGAGGGAATCTCTCCAAAGACGTGATTTCTGTTCAGCCCTTGGGGAAGAAAGCCTAATGGCAGTTAGTGAGAGAAGGGATATAATGAGGCATGTTAAACCTTCCATTCTTCTATAGTCGGGAACTCAGTTTCAAGGTTTCTCTGGGGTCCTCGGCCAAGAGGGGATTCATTCAGTCAGTTGAGGGGCTTAGAATTTTATTTTCAATTTCTTAGATAGATGATAATAGATGTTAGATAAATAGTTACCTTTATTACAAGGAATTGGTTTACATGATTTATGAGAGCTGGTCAAATAAGTGTTAAGTTCATACAACATAGTCAGGGAGGAAGATCTTGAGAAGAATCAAACTCCATGGGCATGAGACAAAGTTCGTGTACATTTTTTTTTCTCTTCAGAGTAAACTTCAGCTTTGTTTTTGCTTTCATTGTTGTTTTCTTTCTTTCTTTCTTTTTTTTTTTTTTTTTTTTGAGACAAAATCTTGCTCAGTCCCCCAGGCTGGAGTGCAATGGCGCGATCTTGGCTCACTGCAACCTCTGCCTCCTCAGTTCAAGTGATTCTCCTGCCTCAGCCTTCTGAGTAGGGTTTACAGGCACCCACCACCACGCCAAGCTAATTTTTGTATTTTTAGTAGAGACGGGGTTTCAACAGGTTGGCCAGGCTAGTCTTGAACTCCTGACCTCAGGTGATCCACTCACCCTGGCCTCCCAAAGTGCTGGGATTACAGGTGTGAGCCATTGCACCGGGCCCAGCTTTGGTTTTAAGAGCTTCTAACATATTCAGTCTGGACCACAAAAGGAATTTATCCAACATAATCTCCCTTACTTTTAATTTCAACTGATTAGAGGCTTAAAATGTATTTGTAAGATATTGTCACACAACACCTACATTTTTTTTGATAGAAAAATTGGAGACCGTGGCTCAAATTGACAAATCAATAAAGTCATTATAATATTACATATTGATCAAGTGGTATTTCTCTCAGAAATGCATGGTTTATGTAACATTTAAAAACCATTTAAATAAATTTACCATGTTACAGAATAAAGAAAAATGCATTAAAATTCAATATCCATTTATGCTAAACATCTTTTGATTTTTGAAAGATACTTAAGAAAACAAGAAGGAACTATAAATCTATTCCAAGTATGTATATCTGACAAAGTTGTATCCTAAACATATAATTAACACTTACATATAAATAATAGGCAAAATAATTCAAACACTTCACAAGAGAAGATATTCAAGTGGCCCTTAAACCTGTAAAAAGATGCTCAATACCATTAGTCATTAAGGAAATGCAAATTAAAACCACAATGAGATACCTTTGCACATTTATTAGAACTCCTACAATTAAAATATTGGCAACACCAAGTATTGGTAAAGATGTGCAATAACTGTAGTTCTCATATACTGCTAGGGGGAGGTAAGATTGTACAGCCTCTTTGGAACAATTTGGTAGCTTCCTACAAACTTGAGGGATATAAAAGATCAACTTTTAAAATAGAAAATAGAAAAGTTGAATCTCTTTGATGGCAAAGAGTTCAGAATTCTTTTTCATGTGGAAATTCAAAAATGCATTGTAGAGACCAATGACTTGAGTCCAAACACTTCATAAACAAAATAAAGCAAACAGAAAAACATACCTGACTATTTTATTCTGAAAATAAGTGCATTTTCCATATTAAATTTTCCAGAGCATTTCATCATTTTATTCTAAAATGTCATATCCATTAAGATCCACAATGAACAAAATAAAATTTTATGATACAGAGCTCATTCCTTAAAAGATTAAAAACTTGAGATGCAAAGTTAATCACATGGAGTAACATTCAACTCCTGCAGAGAATTTACGATGCTTCGTGGATGGTAGCTAGAAATATGGAAAACAGAAATTCAGGAGAAGGCTGGTAAGATGGCTGAATAGGAACAGCTCCAGTCTGCCACTCCCAGCAAGATCAATGCAGAAGGTGGGTGATTTCCACATTTCCAACTGAGGTACTTGGCTCATCTCATTGGGACCAGTTAGACAGTGGGTGCAGTCCACAGAGGGTGAACCAAAGCAGGGTGGGGTGTTGCCTCACCCGGGAAGCACAAGGGTTTGGGGAACTCCCTCCCCTAGCCAAGGGAAGCCTTAGGAAACTGTGCTGTGAGGACCAGTGCACTCCAGGTACCTATGCCACCAGTGCCCTGGGTTTCAAGCACAAAATTCGGCTGCCATTTGGGCAGACACCAAGCTAGCTTTGGGAGTTTTTTTCATACCCCAGGGGTGCCTGGAATGCCAGAACTGTTCACTTCCCTGGAAAGAGGCTGAAGCCAGGGAGCTAAGTGGTCTAACTCAGTGGATCCCACCCCTGTGGAGCCCAGCAAGGTAAGATACACCAGCTTGAAATTCTTGCTACCAGCGCAGCAGTCTGAAGTCGACCTGGGATGCTTGACCTTGGTGTGGGGAGGGGTGTTCACCATTACTGAGGTTTGAGTAGACAGTTGTCCCCTCACAGTGTAAACAAAGCCTCGGGAAAGTTCCAACTGGGCAGAGCCCTCCACTGCTCCACAAAGCACTGTAGCCAGACTGCCTCTCTAGATTCCTCCTTTTTGGGCAGGACATCTCTGAAAAAAAGGCAGAAGCCCCAGTCAGGGGCTTATAGATAAAGCCCCCATCTCCCTGGGACAGATCACCAGGGTAAAAGGTGTGGCTGTGGGTGAAGCTTCAGCAGACTTAAACGTCTCTGCCTGCCAGCTCTGAAGAGAGCAGCAGATCTCCCAAGCACAGCGTTCAAGCTCTTTGAAGGGACAGACTGCCTCCTTAAGTGGGTCCCTGAACCCTGTGTCTCCTGACTGGGAGACACTTCCCAGCAGGGGCCAACGGACACCTCACAGAGGAGAGCTCTGGCTGTCATCAGGCTGGTGCCCCTCTGGAACTAAGCTTCCAGAGGACGAAACAGGGAGCATCTTTGCTGTTCTGCAGCCTCTGCTGGTGATAACCAGTTGAACAGGGTCTGGAGTGGACCTCCAGGAAACTCTAGCATACCTGCAGCAGAGGGGCCTGACTAATAGAAGGAAAACTAACAAACAGAAAGGAATAACATCAAGATCAACAAAAAAGACATCCCCTCAGAAACGTCATATCCATTATCCTTCATCTGAAGGTCACCAACATCAAAGACCAAAGATAGATAAATCCATGAAGATGAGGAGAAACCAGTGCAAAAAGGCTGAAAATTCCAAAAACCAGAACGCCTCTTCTCTCCAAAGGATCACAACTCCTCACCAGCAAGGGAAAAAAATTTGACAAATTCAGAACTCCTTCAAGCTAAAGGAGCATGTTCTAACCCAATGCAGGGAAGCTAAGAACCTTGAAATAAGGTTAGATAAATTGCTAACTAGAATAATCAGATTATAGAAGAACATAAATGACCTGATGGAGCTGAAAAACATAGCATGAGAACTTCGTGATGCATACCCAAGTATCAATAGCCAAATCGATCAAGCAGAAGAAAGCATATCAGGTTGAAGACCAACTTAATGAAATCAAGTATGAAGACAAGATTAGAGAAAAAAGAATGAAAAGGAACAAACAAAGCCTCCAAGAAATATGGGACTATGTGAAAAGTCCAAACCTACATTTGAATGGTGTACCTGAAAGTGACTGGAGAATGGAACCAAGTTGGAAAACACTCTTCAGGATATTATCCAGGAGAATGTCCCCAACCTAGCAAGACAGGCCAACATTCAATTTCAGGAAATACAAAGAACACCACAAAGGTACTCTTTGAGAAGAGCAACCCCAAGACACATAATCATCAGATTCACCAAGGTTGGAATAAAGGAAAAAATGTTAAGGGCAGCCAGAGAGAAAGGTCTGGTTACCCACAAAGAGAAGCCCATCAGACTGACAGAAGATCTCTCTGCAGAAACCCTACAAGCCAGAAGAGAGTGGGGGCCAATATTCAACATTTTTAACAAAAATAACTTTTAACCCAGAATTTCATATCTAGCCAAACTAAGCTTAATAAGCAAAGGAGAAATAAAATCCTTCACAGGCAAGCAAATGCTGAGAGATTTTGTCACCACCAGGCCTGCTTTACAAGACCTCTTGAAGGAAGCACTAAACATGGAAAGGAACAACTGGTACCAGCCACTGCAAAAAGACACCAAATTGTAAAGATCATTGACACTACAAAGAAACTGCATCAAATAGCAGGCAAAATAACCAGCTAGTATCATAATGACAGGATCAAATTCACACATAACAATATTAACCTTAAATGTAAACAGGCTAAATGCCCTAATTAAAAGACACAGACTGGCAAATTGGATAAAGAATCAAGACCCATTGGTGTGCTGTATTCAGGAGACCCATCTCATGTGCAAAGACACACACAGGCTCAAAATAAAGGGATGGAGGAATATTTTCCAGCCAAATGGAAAGCAAAAAAAAAAAAAAAAAAAAAAAAAAAAAAAAGCAGAGGTTGCAATCCTAGCCTCTGATAAAACAGACTTTAAGCCAACAAAAATCAAAAGAGACAAAGAAGGGCATTACATAATGGTAAACACAGGAATGCAACAAGAAGAGCTAACTATCATATTCATATATATATATATATATATATATATCTCCAATACAGGAGCACCCAGATTCATAAAGCAAGCTCTTAGAGACCTACAAAGAGACTTAGACTCCCACACAATAATAGTGGGAGACTTTAACACCACACTGTCAATATTAGACAGATCAACAAGTCAGAAAATTAACAAGGATACTCAGGACTTGAACTCAGCTCTGGGCCAAGTGAACCTAATAGACATCTACAGAACTCTCCACCCAAAATAAGCATAATATACATTCTTCTCAGCACCACATCACACTTATTCTAAAATTGATCACATAATTGGAAATAAAACACTCCTCAGCAAATGCAAAAGAACAGAAATCATCAACAGTCTCTCAGATGACAGTGCAATCAAATTAGAATTTGGGATTAAGAAACTCACTCAAAACTGCACAGCTACATGGAAACTGAACAACCTGCTCCTGAATGACTACTGGGTAAATAACACAATTAAGGCAAAAATAAATAAGTTATTTGAAACCAATGAGAACAAAGACACAACGTACCAGAATCTCTGGGACGTAGCTAAAGCAGTGTCTAGAGGGAAATTTATAGCGCTAAATGTCCACAAGAAAAAGCAGAAAAGATCTAAAATCCACACCCTAGCATCACAATGAAAAGAACTAGAGAAGCAAGAGCAAAGAAATTCAAAATCTAGCAGAAAACAAGAAATAACTAAAATTAGAGCAGAACTGAAGGAGATAGTGACACAAAAAACCGTTCAAAAAATCATGAGGAGCTGGTTTTTTGAAAAGATCAACAAAATAGATAGACTGCTAGCCAGACTAATAAAGAAGAAAAGAGGAAGAATCAAATAGACACAATAAAAAATGATAAAGGGGATATCACCACTGATCCCACAGAAATACAAACTACCATCAGAGAATACTATAAATACCTCTATGCAAATAAACTAGAAAACCTAGAAGAAACGGGTAAATTCCTGGACAAATACACCCTCCCAAGTCTAAACCAGGAAGAAGTCAAATTTCTGAATAGACCAATAATGAGTTCTGAAATTGAGGTGGTAATCAATAGCCTATTAACCAAAAAAAAAAAAAAAAACCAGCATCATCCTGATATGAAAACTTGGCAGAGACACAAGAAAAAAAGAAAATTTCAGGCCAATATCCCTGATGAACACCAATGTGAAAATTCTCAATAAACTAATGGCAAACCAAATCCAGAAGCACATCAAAAAGTTTATCCACCACAATTGAGTTGGTTTCATCCCTGGGATGCAAGACTGGTTCAACATACACAAATCAATAAACGTAATCCATCACATAAATAGAACCAATGACAAAAACCACAAAATTATCTCAATAGATGCAGAAAAGGCCTTCGACAAAGTTCAACACCCCTTTATGCTAAAAACTCTCAATAAATTAGGTATTGATAGAATGTTTCTCAAAATAATAAGAACCATTTATGACAAACCCACAGCCAATATCGTACTGAATGGGCAAAAACTGGAAGCATTCCCTTTGAAAACCAGCACAAGACAAGAACTCCCTCTCTCACCACTCCTATTCAACATAGTATTGGAAGTTCTGGCCAGGGCAATCAGGCAAGAGAAAGAAATAGAGGGTATTCAAATAGGAAGAGAAGAGGTTAAATTGTCTCTGTTTGCAGATGATATGATTGTATATTTAGAAAACCCAATTGTTTCAGCCCAAAATCTCCTTAAGCTGATAAGCGACTTCAGCAAAGTTTCAGGATACATTATCAATGTGCAAAAATCACAAGGATTTCTATACACCATAATAGACAAACAGAGAGCCAAATCAGGAGTGAACTCCCATTCACAACTGCTTCGAAGAGAATAAAAGACCTAGGAATACAACTTACAAAGGATATGAAGGACCTCTTCAAGGAGAACTACAAACCACTGCTCAAGGAAATAAGAGAAGACATAAACAAATGGAAAAACATTCCACGCTCATGGATAGGAAGAATCAGTATCGTGAAAATGGCCATACTGCCCCAATTTATAGATTCAATGCTTTGCCCATCAAGCTACCAATTACTTTCTTCACAGAATTAGAAAAAAACTACTTTAAATTTCATATGGAACCAAAAGAGAGCCCACATAGCCAAGACAATTCTAAGCAAAAAGAACAAAACTGGAGGCATCATACTACCTGACTTCAAACTATATTACAAGGCTACAGTAACCAAAACAGCATGGTACTGGTACCAAAACAGAGATATAGACCAATGGAACAGAGCAGAGGCCTCAGAAATAACACCATACCTCTACAACCATCTGATCTTTGATCTTTGACAAACCTGACAAAAACAGGCAATGGGGAAAGGATTCCCTATTTAATAAATGGTGTTGATGGCTAGTCATATGTAGAAAACTGAAACTGGACCCTTTCCTTACACCTTATACAAAAATTAACTCAAGGTGGATTAAAGACTTACATGTAAGACCTAAAATCATTAAAATTCTAGAAGAAAACCTAGGCAATACCATTCAGGACATAGGCATGAGCAAAGACTTCATGACTAAAGCACCAAAAGCAATAGCAACAAAAGCCAAAATTGACAAATGGGATCTAATTAAACTAAAGAGCTTCTGCACAGCAAAATAAACTATCTTCAGAGTGAACAGGCAACTTACAGAATGGGAGAAAAAATTTGCAATCTATCCATCTGACAAAGGGCTAATATCCAGAATCTACAAAGAACTTAAATTTACAAGAAAAAAAAACATCAAAAAGCGGGCGAAGTATATAAACAGACACTTCTTAAAATAAGACATTTATGCAGCCAACAAACATGAAAAGAGCTCATCATCACTGGTCATTATAGAAATGCAAATTCAAACCACAATGGGATACCATCTCACATCAGTAAGAATGGTGATCATTAAAAAGTCATGAAACAACAGATCCTGGGGAGGATGTGGAGAAATAGGAATGCTTTTACACTGTTGGTGGGAGTGTAAATTAGTTCAACCATTGTGGACACAGTGTGGTGATTCCTCAAGGATCTAGTACCAGAAATACCATTTGACCCAGCAATCCCATTACTGGGTATAAGGATTATAAATTATTCTGCTGTAAAGACACATGTCCATGTATGTTTATTGCAGCACTGTTCACAATAGCAAAGATTTGGAACCAACCCAAATGCCCATCAATGATAGACTGGATAAAGAAAATGTGGCACATATACACCATGGAATACTATGCAGCCTTAATCCCAGCACTTCGGGAGGCTGAGGTGGACCGATCACGAAGTCAGGAGATTGAGACCATCCTTGCTAACACGGTGAAACCCCATCTCTACTAAAAATACAAAAAATTAGCCAGGCATGCTGATGCATGCCTGTAGTCCCAGCTACTTGCGAGGCTGAGGCAGAATGGCTTGAACCCGGGAGGTGGAGGTTGCAGTGAGCCGAGATCACTCCACTACACTCCAGCCTGGGTGACAGAGCAAGACTCCATCTTAACAACAACAACAAAAAAAATAAAATAAAATAAAATAAAATATGAGCTCATGTTCTTTGCAGGGACATGGATGAACCTGGAAACCATCATTCTCAGCAAACTAACACAAGAACAGAAAACCAAACACCACATGTTCTCACTCATAAGTGGGAGTTGAACAATGAGAATACATGGACCCAGGTAGGGAAACATCACACACCGGGGCCTGTTGGGGGGTTGGGGGCTGGGGGAGGGATAGCATTAGGAGAAATACCTAATGTAGATGATGGGTTGATGGGTGCAGTGAACCACCATGGCATGTGTATACCTATGTAACAAACCTGCACATTCTGCACGTGTACCCCAGAACTTAAAGTATAATAAAAAAAGATTAAAAATTTAGTTTTACAAACATCAAGATAACAAGTCAGATCTCTTGTCTATAGCAAATATTCCATATAAAGAGTTTATACGATTTATTTTATTTATTTTTTGAGACAGAGTCTCACTCAGGACCCAGACTAGATTCCAGTGGCACTATCTCGGCTCACTGCAGCCACCGTCTCCAGGGTTCAAGCGATTCTCCCGTCTCAGCCTCCCAAGTAGCTGAAATTACAGGCACCTGCCATCATGCTTGGCTAATTTTTGTATTTCAGTAGAGATGGGGTTTCACCATGTTGGCCAGGCTGGTCTCGAACTCCTGACCTCAGGTGATCTACCTGCCTCGGCCTCTCAAAGTGCTAGGATTACAGTCGTGAAGCTTTAAGTTTGCTTTTGCATTCTCCCACATCTCAATTAAGCTGTATAGTCTTTGGAAAACTGGTATAAGAACACTTTTAAGTCACAGAGAATACAAACATTAAAGCAGATTTTTCTAGATGTGGTTACTCACTCAAGTCCTAGGGGCTGAGACATGGTGGATTGATTGAGTGGTTTTAAAATACTGTGTAAATTTTTCTTAAATATTAAACAATTATTTGAAGAGTAAAATGATAGTTCTGAATATAAAAAGGTAATTATTTTCCTTTTGCACTCTTTTTATTTCCTTTTGCACTCTTGAGTTTCTTTAGAAGTGGGGATATTTTATTTACAGGAAATAATTTTAAACTGCATTTCAGCAGAAAACCAAGAGCTTTGTGTTTTGTTGTAGGGCTTTCAGTCTTCTTTGAAGGGCTTTGAAGAGTTAAATGGGGGGAGGACGGGGGGATGCGGGGACTGCCTTACATGCATTATGAATGTGAGCACATTCTGGTTTTCCTCCATTTCTGCCTGAAGTTAATTAAAAATAACCTAAACCAAGCAAAAAAGACAAATAGAAAAGAAATGCAATAAAATAAACGTAAAAAATAGTAGAAGATGCAAGAATAAATAATTTATAAAGTGCCAAGCGAAGCTGAATGTCTAAATTAAAACATATTAAAAAATGTGAGGGATACAAATAATCAACCTATAAAATAGAAAATCCTAACTAATTAATGTTGAATTTCTTGGTGGGCATAGAATGCAGAATTATTTCTCATGTGAAACCTCAAAAACATGTTGTACAGAACTATTTTCATGGAGTCTTTACGATTCTCCACTTATTATAGTTATTGAAGAAGCTTGTTAGAAGAAGCTTGAAAGTCAATGCTACCCAAATTTATTACTGATATGCAGAAGAGACCTATGTGAACAAAGCTCTTGTCAGAAATACTAAAGGTAACAATCAGCAAATAATATGGAATTCTTCAAGTTTCTTAGAATTATAAGAAGTATGTATTTAATTTTATATAATTATATGATGTATGTATATATAAGGTATATCATACAATAGAAGTACAAATTACTTTTGTATCAGCCAGTGTTTCACATAGCATAACATGATAAGAAGGATTTATCCTGGGGTTATTTGTTTCATGTGCCAATTGCGTTGCTATAAACTCATTAATCTGTTTGGTTTATTGCCATTTATGCTTATTAGAGTTAAATTATAAAGTATGCATTATACTTAGGTCTTTATATCATTTAAACATTCTAATCAAACAGTTGAAGTAATGCTTTAGATATAATTATTTTAAATTTCATTAGGGGTCTACAAAAACTAAGTGTAATTTGTGTCTAACTTCATTTCAGTGACAAGGCTATCTAAATTTTCTATGACATCATGTACCATAACACAATATAATTGCCTTTAATCTTCTGAAATATAGATATTTAATATCTCAGTATATATTATTTACATAGAAAAATAACCTGGTAATTTTTAATATAAAAATGTGTACATGTTCTTCTTTCTTTTAACCACGTACTTGGTCTATGCTGAAGGTATGTGTATGTTTTAATTTGTAAATGTTAACTACTTACATTTAAAATAAATGATTGACCAATATAAGGGCTTTTACTGAAAACTAGAGGTAGAAGTAGAAAATAGAAAAACTCAAGAGTTAAAAATAAATATAATCTTGTCATTTTCTGTATAAATTATGAAGTCAGTATATGTATCTTCCTTTTACAACTCTACTGAAAGTAATGTTCACAAGTGGGATTATTTGTAAAAAGCTATGAAGTACCATAAGAGTTTAAGTAAAGCTTTTGCTTTTATTAATGACCAAGTCTTAGACAATTATTTTTAGATCTATAGAAAGAAAGTTTCACATACTACATATTTATGGTTATTGGTCAAAATATTTGGTAGTATTTAAAATATTACATAAATAGATAAAATAAATTCAGTAAAATTGATAAAATAGTAAATTGAGTCTCGAAAATATAATGACTTTTTTAGGCATCTAAATTTTATAAAGTCAAATTGTGTGCACATACTCACTTGAGCTGTTTTCCCCCCTACAATTTGAGAGTTCCTAGAGGAAGTTCACATACCAGTTAAACACCACCATTTTGCCTCCTAGTGCGTATGCTTGAGGCCACTTGCTCAACTCCTGAGATCTTATTGGGAAGCCACTGATAACGAGTTTCAGGATTTTCCCATCTATTGGAAGACTGACGTTCCCTGGTGCCAGCTGCAACCAATTATTAATTTAGAGAGAGAGTTTACCAACCTCCTGAGCATCACCTGATGGTCGCCTGACATTCCTGGTGGTGGGGGAAGGGGGCCCTCTCCTGCCCTGCTGCTGTCTGACTACCTACTGTAACATTACCTCTTCTGCTGATTTAAGTACATAGAAAAAAGACTGTAAATGCCACTATTAGGGCAAGACTTCATATATGCCAAATTGTGTACATGGGTTATCTGCTATAAAAATGCCTCTACATCTTGGGTGTAAAAAAAAAATGTTTGGTTAGGTGACAAAACAAACTTTTATGTCTCTCTGCTTTGAATTAGATTCTTAATGAAATAATCAGAAATGACAAATGTTTTTTTAAATGGTGATCAGATGCTTGAGCTCCGGAAGGGCAAATTCAGAAAGGCAAAATCCTATTCTATTCTGATATTACAATGTAAAATCCACTTGATTCTGATTTCTGAAAACATAAAAATGTTAAAAGAGAAAGGAGGAATATGGATTATTCATTCAACAATGATAAGGCAAGCATATTATTCAGCCTACAAAAATACTTTGAAAATATGCAGCTTTGAATACTTTGTGATCACCAGAGGAGCATTCAAATTTACTTTTTTCTTTTATTATCTGAATTGTTTTGGGTGATCTATTTTACTATTCTATTGCCCTTCATTTTTCACACACGGTTCTGTTACTAAACTTATTAGTCTAAACTCCTGCAGATAAGTGTGAATATAAAAATATAATTATACCCTTGAGTTTTAAGTATAAAATTTATTTCCCAGAACTATACCTTTGCCAACACTTGTGATCAGAACAGCTCCTTTGATTCGGTATGTCTTCAAGTTTTTCAGTTTTATTATTTACATATTGTTTCCATGTAAGGTAATATAAAGCCATGCTAATTAAAACAATTTTAACTTTCTTTTTCTAGCATATTAAATTCTTTGATGCTGTTACAATAAATTATATTTAAAAAATTAAATAAATTTACTGTACTTCTGTGAAGGGATCTAACTTTTTAAATAATCTAGGTTGTATAATTCAATACTGTATTTTGAGAAATTTCAATGAAAAATTTTATGAGACCATTCACAAATTGCTGAAGACAGAAGATATAAAATTATTTGAATATGCTCTTTGTGAATTACGCTGATGATCACATTTGGTGGTCCACAAACAGTTGTTCCTGCTTATCAGCCTGGATTTAGCAACCTACAGGTTAGAGGCTGGCCTCTAGCTGTTTTTTATCTGGGAATGATTAAGATTGAGACAACTTTTCCTTTGCCTTCTCACAAATTTGGCTTCACTACTCTTTCCAGTAGTAAAGGTAACAAGATGTATTATCATTGCATTGATTTTTCTTACTCCTTTGGTGTTACTAGGATTGCCTGATTTAACAGGAAAGGAAATATATGGAGAGACTTGTATCTGCCTTAAGTCTCTTATGCTAGACTCTGATTCCAACTCAAAGCCTTCTGAGTCATTGGTAATAGATACAGACAAACTGAGTTAAAACTTTTTTCAATAAATATGCTTAGGGTTTGAATTTTTTTTATATATTATGATGATTCCATTTTGTATGACAAGAGTTCCATTTCACTTTTCAGCAGGATAAAACAGTGCTTCAAGGTTACAAAATTATAATGTGGGTTCTTATTTCCAAGAGATTCTCTCTACATTGCTTTACAGGATTAATGGGGGTGGTGGGTTGTGATATCCTTTTGTGCATTATGAATGGACACTTCATGTTAAATGTTGGCTATAATCCTGATTTTTAACACTGATTCATCTTCGTGACCTTGAATAAAGAATAAGTTGTATATGATTAATTTTTTAAGTCATTAA
This sequence comes from Pan paniscus, assembly GCF_029289425.2. Lineage (NCBI taxonomy): Eukaryota > Metazoa > Chordata > Mammalia > Primates > Hominidae > Pan > Pan paniscus. The sequence goes on along the minus strand of NC_073254.2, from coordinate 88,449,179 downwards.
ATATTTCTGCTTCTTGAAGTAGATATGAAAAATACTAATATGTTTTGAATTCCCCTGAAGTACTGTAGAAAGACTTGAAGTATTATTAATTATAGTAATACATGAGAAGGAGAAAATATTCCAAAAGGGCCTCTAGAAATACAAAAAGTCCTCAAAGTCATGGTCCAACCAGTCACTGAAACTTTTTTAAAGGTAAAAATACCTGCCTTTTTCATACATGTTATCCACAGAGAAATAAATTTGTTAGAAATATGTGTAAGTGTTAAGCAAAAATTATTATTTATTTTTATTCAAAAAGAATGATTTCCAAATCTAGTTAAGCTCCTTGTTTTGTTAATTCTTATCTAAGGTGTGTGAGAATACTACTTATTGGTGGGTTTTTATTATAATGAACTTAACTCTAAAGCCTTTAGCAGCTGGGACTTGAACTTACTGGCAAAAGGACTGCTGAAAGGCTATATTTTATTACATTACCTTATTCTTAAACCCTTTGCATAAAGGCCTAAGATCTAAAAGTTTTTTATCTTAGCATAATAGTATTATACCATCAGAACTATAATAAAAAATTAGATTACTTCTTCTATTATGACACCCATTTTTCATAGTTTAATGATGCTGTGATCAAAATACCCTTGGCAATTTGATATGCATGTTAAGACAGGTTATAAATTACAATCAAAGGTGAAATGGCTTTATGAAATTATGTATCTATAAAGAAAAATGCAAGCAAGCCATTTTTTTCTAAAGTAGAACTCAATCTCATCACACTTACAAACAAAATTTGCTTTCTTGTTCATTTTGAAAGGAGAGTAGTTTCTACTCTTTTGAAAAAACATTGTTTACATAAGTAAACAAGCCAGGGCTGCTGTGAAAGTTATTATGGAAGATACAATTTATATATTTTCTGGAAAATATATCGCCTCATATATATAGACAAAACCTTTGCTTTAACATGTTTGTGCAACTAATTACTTACTTTCCAATGAGTACAAGTTCCCACTAGGTGTTTTAAATTAAATTAGGCATGACGTTAATGCGTGTTCCAAAATATATTTCCGATACGTTTTGTTTTCCTGATCCATTTTTGCATCTCACACTAATCCTCCCAAATGGGCACTTTTAATGGTCTCTCCAGCATTAAAATGAAAAAGTCTGTGTATTATAAATTTGAAATCATCTGATAACCAGCATTTACTTTAACCTGCTTACATAATGTTATTTCCTGATAAATCATTCTATTCTTGATAAATAGGTCTATTCATATTAAATGTCAATTTATAAATTTTATCAATTATTTATATGAAAAGTTAAAAAAGAAATTCAAAATTAAAGTTGTCCACATAGCTACAGATGCTCTCTTGTCAGAGTAGCCTACCTAAGCACATTTGATTCTATAGGCTGTGTGTTTTAATAGGATGTATTTAACTACCTTGTGATGAACTAACAGACCTGCTTTTTTAAATTGCTTTTTAGAGTTTCTGCAGCTCAATAAAGTAATTTCAGTGAATTCCCAGGAGGCTAAGACAATAGGCAGGATTTTGAAAGATTTTAAACTGCTTCTTAGTTTCTTCTTCCTGAAAAATGCAAAACAGTGAAGTTCCCCTACAAGCCACCAGGGATTTGCCATATCATATGTATATTGCAATTTTATTTGCTCAATTTTCTTTAATTTTTTTCTCAGCCAAACAGTTTAGTAAGAATCTGTTGGGAATTCCACAATATCAAGGATTGCACATCTATTTTAAAATGTAGCACTTAGTATACATCAATTATCCTATTATGATAGTTGTTAATTTTTATTTACATCAACATAAAATTAAAATAAAAGCATTAAATATAGCATTTACAATAATTTCAACTCTTTGAACTACTAAATAAAATTTAAAGGCATATATAAACGTGTGCAATTCACAGATTAATACGTACATTTGGACTCAGTTTTATGGATTTATATCCACTCAGTAGATAGAAATGTTATCTGTGCTATACCACAAGTGAAAACTATATGCATATATTAATTAAATTTTAGCATGGTTATGGTTATTTGCATTGAAAATGCATATTCAACATATTCTAAATCAGACAGACTCACACAGCCTTGAGACCTATTTTCAAAAATGGTAAATGTTGTAAACATTCTGTTTACCTTGATAATGTTTTACTTTATCTGCTGTGCAATTTTAGCACTGCTATTTCCTCTGCACCCTGTACTACGGATTAAATGTTTGTGTCCCCTCAAAATTTATATGTTGAAGCCCTAATCCTCATTGTGGTGGTATTTGGAGGTGAAGCCTTTGGGAGGTAATTTAGTCAAAAGCGTGGAGCCCTCATGAATGGCATTAGTGGCCTTAAGAGAAATGAGACACAAGAGAGATTTCTCTTCAAATGCAATGATTAAACAAGAAATCTGTGATCTATAAACCACAAATAGGGTCCTCACCAAGAAGGAGGGCCTATATGCCTACATATTTACTCTCTCATTCATATACATACATACTGCATATGCCTATATATTTACTCTCTCATTCATATACATTTCAATGGAGAGCCTCAGTATATAATCATAACATGAGGCAATGGGTAATTACATGAATACTTTGGTTCACTTAAAGGAAATACACTTTGAGAAAAGTTACAAAAGGAGTGCTTGCACATTTCTATCATTTAATATCATTACATATTAGAATTATTAATTTTCTTTTACCTAAGACACTAGATTAAAATTATTCTAGAATACAAAACAGATAAATATCCAATTCAGTAATGGTATTTTTTATATTAATGTAAATGTGGAGTTTTCAAAAGAGTCATCGCAAATGAGGTCCATTTTATGCCACACAGAAAAATTGCAGCTGGGCCTAGAAAACATAACATTTCTGTTACTGAAAATGTGCTGGCTGGAAGCCAATATTATGATACCAGTTTTTGAGAAAAGAAAGAGCTTTATTGCAATTTGTCTTCCTGATCTGGGGGTCAGGACAAACTCCTATGTGCTAGAGAGGAAAAGCTGGTATGCGTAAGCACTGGTGGTGCCGGTTTTGACTGGAAGGCTTTAAACCTGACCATTTATGGTAAGGCATGAAATGGTGGATTTCAGCACCAGAACTTCCTGCATCAAAGACTCCTTACTTCTGAAAGGGCTCAGGTTTCGGTCATGTCCCAGCCATCTTGGTTCTGTGGGGAAGAAACATTGGTTCTGGGTGTTCTTGAAAGTCAAAGCTTTCCCATGTGTATGCCCTGGCTACATCACTTGCAATTTTGGCTTAGGTACATCCACAGAACAACTTCAGCAAGGGTTACACAAGACTTGAACCGGTTTGAGCTGGTCCAGTGGTTACCTTTCCTGGTGCAAATATTTTTCCAGAAAACCTGAGAAATACACTTTTTCTTCTTTCCAGTGCTCTAATCTAAGAGAACTGTTAGCAGAAACATTCTAGTCGACCTTAGTTGTCAGGATAATGTATAGATATTTTCCATCATTTTTATTCCTAACACTGCTCTTAAAAGGCACTCTAATTTTGTGACCTCACTTACATTCCACTAAAGTTCTATTTACTATGCTTCCCCACTACAATTTAATTTATTGATTCTCTCTCAAAATGATGGTCTTAAAGTTCTTTTTGTTTATTTAAGTCACACCAGTACAATGGCTTTTTACTTTGGCTGCAGGTGTCACTTTACAGAACCCATCACTAAAAAGGTAGGGTGCAATGGACATTTGTATTGACACCTACTCTATCTTGTGTTTAGACATTGCAAGCAATTGCTTTAAAATGGTTTTACTTTAATTGGGAGAACATAGTAGTTTGTCCTTCAATTCATGGTTACTTCTCCTACCTTCCTAATTTTGTCTTTCCATTTCCTATTTTTAATAATAAACACCCTATCTGTATAATCTGATGTATTTAAATTCTCATTTCAAATGCCTTCTTCAGTCATAAGTTTTCTTTTTTTTATGGTTGTTTATTTCTTGGAATAACATTCTTCGGTAATTTATTTAAGAAAATGTTGCCTTATACAATAAATAACCATTGAATTCAAAGGCAATATAACTAATCATGACCTTGTTAACCTGTTCACTAATGTTATTAAACTAACGAGTGCACACATAAGCACTGCTATTCTTTAACAAAATTAATGTTCCTGCTCAAGAGAGGAAGAATCACATTATGAAGTGTTATTAAGTTCATTAATAAGGGTTAATATTTGATAGATACATAGATTTAATTTGGAGATTATGCAGATTTAGAATACCAGGGTTAATGCTATTATCTCTACTTAAAAATGCTTGACCTAAAATAATTACTCAAATAATATATCTCCAAATCAGTGTTTTGTAAGGCACAACTGATCCTTATTTTAAAAAGAAAGTGTGCTAGGATACTACAAATATTTTAAAGTAAGAAATGACAACAAAGACATGGTATAGTTAAAAATGGGAACTTTAGTTTTCTTCCAGTCTAATACTGCAAATATTATTTAAAATGCTGTTATGTTTTGATTTTTCAAAGACATTATCCTTTCTCTATTAGCTCTTTCCCTTTTTTATATCTGATTTATTTTCTACTTCTGGATGCTGAGGCATCTCTTTGTTTTCCATTTATCTTTCATATATGGATATTTGCTTTCACAGTTTCCTTTGCTCAGCCTTAAATGAGTTTCCTTTGCTCAGCCTTCCCACAATGATACCTTTGTATACAGAACGTAGATTCTTCCTTTTATTGTTTCTACTAATTTTCTGCATTTAAAGCTGTTTAGTAACATTCACCTATGACCCATCCATTGTAAGATTTAGTCTAAGAAACAAAGAACTTGATACTTGCGACTTAACCTCTTTTAACCATTTAATTTCATATTTAAAGGACCTGAGACTTTCCATTTTTAAATTGACTTATGAAGACTTTCTAATGAATTTTTTGAGCATTTAAAGCAGAGAAACATGTCTTCAAAGGTAGACATGTATTTAAAGGTATATTCAAGCACAAATTTTGTTTTATTCTATCTTGAAGGTCTCAAAATATTCCCTCATTAACTACAGTGTAGGAAACACCATATTACTTTTTAATTAATACAGACGAGAAGTATCTTGTCTCCCCTCACCTTTCCACAGTAAAAATCCTATTCCTACATCAGCTTGTGCAATTATAAATTTTAATAAAAAATGTTTTCCTATGGGGCATGTTATTAGGGTTAGTATAAGAGCAAATGGAAGTAATGTTATCATGTTAGGCCTGACTTATTTTGAACTCCATCCAGGGTCATACAGATTTTAGTTATCATTTTATTTTTAAAAATATTACGTCGCAGAATCATGAATCATTGCTGATGTTTGAAATAAGAGATTATTGAGAGAAACTTGGGCATCTGGGTAGAATTAAGAGAATACTTTATCTAAATCCTCATTGGACTTTTCACTTTATTTAGGTTATAACACTTAGGAGCTGTGATTGAATATTGGAATTACTAGTCATAAAATTACAGTATTTTGCCTTCAAATACACAACTTTATACCAAGTTTATAGAGGTTGCATTATCCCTGATTTTTAAAGACTTTGAGCATATATAACTGTAGGAATGAAACGGACACATATAGACAGCATCTCGTTCTATATGTGTCCATTTTTCCCCTAAAATTAGGTAGAAATTTCCTAAAAGCAGAATTCAAGTGAGTGATACATGCTCATGTGATTTATTGAAGGAATGCTCTCAGGAGAAGGAGGATGTTGGAAGCAGCATAAGGCTGAGGATGAGCCATGAGCTATGAATAGCCAACACTCAGCAATATGGAAGATATGTGTACTAGCTGGGTAAAGGGAGCTAGGTAGGACATCAACAATGTCCAGTCCAGATGCAAAAATATAGCATCTTTATTTTCAGTAGTAGACAATGTTTGTTTGTAGAACACCTCTTCATTTTCTCCTAGGCAGACATGGAGAACAAAGTAACTCTGTCTCTCTTTGGTTTTGGCTAGTTTTTGTTGTTGGTGGTGGTGGTAGTGGTTTGTTTTTAAATCTCAGTGTAAACTTTTTTTTTTCAAAGCTTATATTTCTGGGTTTCCCCTCCCATGATAATTTGTCTATATAGTGATAGTAGATGTTGATTTGTTCTTTATTTTGTCTGGTCTTTGGGTGTTAACTTTACCTTCTTGCAGCCATTGTTGAAGTGTCTCCTAGTGGGGATAATGTCTTTCAGACTCCTTGGACCAGAGTTTGATAGAGAGAGCAAAAGAGAACTAACCACGTAAATACCTACGTTTATCTGTTCACATACCACTCAGCTCTATGTAGTGTAAAATTTATGCATCTATGGCTTAAATGTTTCATTTGTTGTTTTGTGCTATAGGCAAATGCCGGATACAGCATCTCTGTTCTATAACCTTTCAAAAAATATTCTAATTCCCTGGCCGCCTGCTTGAGACCACCTCCTTCTGCCATCACTAATACTGATAACTATAGTTTTATTAAATAGATGTTTAAGGACTATTCACATTTTGAAACTCTCTTCTTTGATAATGAGGTTATGAATTCCCTAGTTCTATTTCATTTCACCCTATGATCACTTCCACTTTATATCTTCTAAAATTGTCACAATTTCAAGTCAGTCTTAAAAATTTTTTGTGGTGGAGCATTCTAGAAAAGCTGTGAAGTTATTTTTCTAGTATCTTTTTAATTTTAATGAGATTATAGGAAGAAGAATCAGTGAATATAGGTGCTTAGTTACTCCTTTTATTTCAAAAGTCCTGTCCAACTTTTTGTTTACCTTTTGGATATCAGTATTTCTTATATTTAGTAAAAGTATGCAACTAAAGTATATTCACAATTATATAATACAAATAATAAAATGTACTTATAATTTATCTAAAATAATTGAAATAAAATACTTATAATAAATACAATAAAATAGATTTAATTTATAATTCATCCAGTATTGAATAGGGTCACTTAAAAATCTTTTTAAAGTTAATTTAATCTTGCCTGTTATGATCACAAATATCTTATTTATTATGTGTGTTGGTAAATTGTTTTACAATGCAGGTCATTATTATTAAACTAGAATCCCACTGGAATGAGTCTGAAATCAACCTCTTTAACTCAATTATAATATGATTTTACTGTTTGCAGTTATGTATTATTGAATGCAGAGTGATCTGCAATATATCTGCAAAATAAATGTGCATATTCAATTACAATTTCAAATCTTATTGTCTGGAAGCCTGTGGTATCGTTTTTTGTTATTGTTATTGTTTCATTCTTTTAAATAGTCAGACACTTTTATGATTGGAGAAGTTTTTTCTATTTATAACGTATTTGTTGAAAGAATTACAATTTTTGTGATATTAAAAATCAAACAATTTCAATACTTATATGTTTATCAGGTTACTGCAGAATCTATGACAGCAATGTAAAAATCAATGTTATGAAAAGAAATTAAAGTTTTGATATCAGAGAACCTAAGTATGTCAGGAGACATTTTCTAGTTCTCCATTCCAAAGACTCAAATATCTTAGTTGTCTGTTTTTCAGGAGTTTATGAATTAGCTCAATAGATCACACCCAGAAGATTTTTTTTAATGTCAACTTTTGCTTAACATCCTCTACGTAAATTTCCTTACTTCCAGAACAAGTATAGAATTGAGAAAATCTAAACATACGAGCATTTTCTACTAAGAAAGGTCATGAGAAAGTTTGCATCCATTTACTAAGAAATATGCACATAAAAAAGCATTCTTTCCAACCTTCATATGACTTGTGTATAAAAAGTGTACTAGTCAGGTTTCCCTAAAGGCACAGGACTAATAGGAGATATACATATGTATATGTAAATATATATATATATACACACACACACATATACATATGAGATATATATATACACACACACATATATGATATATATATGTGTGTGTGTATATGTGTGTGTGTGTATATATATATATATATATATATATATGAAAGTGAGTTTATTAAAGAATATTTATTCACAGGATCACAACGTGAAGTCCCACAATAGGCCATCTGCAAGCTGAGGAGCAAGGAAGCCAATCTGAGTCTCAAAACCTCAAAAGTAGGGAAGCCAACAGTGCAGCCTTCAGTCTGTGGCTGAAGGCCAGAGAGCCCCTGGAAAACCACTGGTGTAAGTCCAAGAATCTAAAAGCTGAAGAACTTGGAGTCTGATATTTGAGGGCAGGAAGCATCCAGCACAGAAGAAAGATGAAGTCCAGAAGACTCAGCCAGTCTGGTCTTTCCATGTTCTTCTGTCTGCACTTATTCTAGCTGGGCTGGCAACTGATTGGATGGTGCCCACCCAGATTGAGGGTAGGTCTGCCTCTCCCAGTCCACTGACTCAAATGTTAATCCCCTTTGGCCTCACCCTCACAGACGCACCTGGGAATAATACTTTGCATCCTCCAATCCAATCAAGTTGACACTCAGTATTAACCATCACAAAAATATTATCTAAAGATGAAAAAAATAAGACTAATCTGTGTTTTCCATGAATATGTTCATATTCTCCTTAGACTTCATATTTGTTACCTAATTTGAAAAAAGTATGTAAAATCTTTTTGAATGTATTCCAGTTCATATGTAAGCCTTCTCTCTGTAAGTGCACACTAACAGTGAAGACAAAAGACAAAAAAAAGAAACACAGTCTGGGTGCGGTGGCTCACACCTGTAATCTTTGCACTTTGGGAGTCCCAGGAGGGAGGTCAGGAGTTGGAGACCAGCCTGGGCAACATAGAGAAGCCCCATCTCTACTAAAAAATACAAAAATTAGCTGGGCATGGTGGGGCATGCCTGTAATCCCAGCTACTTGGGAGGCTGAGTCAGGAGAATCGCTTGAACCCAGAAGGCAGAGATTGCAGTGAGCCAAGATTGTGCCATTGCAGTCTAGTCCAGCCTGTGCAACAGAGCAAGTCTCTATCCCTGCCAAAAAAGATGAAATATAAAATAGAAAAATAAATTATTTAATAGAAAATGTACATGGTCAATAAATGGAGTTAGTAGGCTAATTGTAAGAATAAAAATATAAACTGTTTTTGTCCCTTAAGAAAAGAAGCTAGTGAACTAAATATAAAACTATGCTTCTTCATGGAGTCTATTTGAGATGCTGTAATAGAAACTCCTTATATAAGATACAGACAAATTCAATAGGTTAGTAGTTTAATAATTATCTAAATATCCTATAATTAATCTATTAGAAATAATTCTAAATGCACAAACTCAATTATCCAAAGAGCAAAGAAGAGAAGAAATGATTATTTTAATAAAACATTTCAAGTGAAAAAATAATTATAAATTAAGGGAATTTTCAGCACTGAAAACAATCTTGTACAGATATGCAAAGCACTAGTCATAAACTGCCACTGTAGTTTCTCAGCAATTAAATGTTGCCTGAGGCGGGGAAAGAAGCCATTGGGCAATTGCCTGAACATATTGGTTGGCTAGGCTAAAATATTCTAACTTGTTATGCCTGCCTTCATGAGGCAAGCAGAATACTACACCAGAAAAATAAGGAATAATTGCATTACTCACATTAACACATTTCTCATTTAATGTGTAAAGATACTGGAACAGTAGCATGTTGGGAGATATAAGCCAGAAAGTTACTTGGACATTTATGAAGTAGAGAAAATAAGACTTAAGGCAACGTTACAGGATGTTTAAGGATATTTCAATTACCAGTGCTCTGGATCAGGTAAGAAAGGAAGGAAAAATTAGGCTTGTACCATTTATCCATTTGATATCATTACTGAGAGGAGAGGTCAAAAAAAGTCAGGAAAAATGACACCTTAAATAAATATATTTTATGGCAGTTGGAGTTATTTGGCTGAATGGTCACCATCCTTATCAATACCAATGCCTATGAATCAAATTATATATATGCATAAAAGACATAGTAGTTAATGACAAAGCATTATGGTATCATGCAATGGATAGCTGGGACTGGGGTGTATGTGGCAAGGTGATGACAACGGGGCTATAGAGCAGAGAGAAAGGGGGCAAAAAAGAAGTCAAATATGACTCTGCCTTCCCACAGAGTGCAATTCAGTTGAAGGGAAATGCATTAAGTCGACAAGCAAAGAAAGATAATTGCAGTGTAGATTAGTACGGCATCAATGCCAAAAGCATAGCATATACAACATAGGTTAGCCCTCATTTATTAAAGGAAGCAACTACTGAAGACTTTGGACCAGATTCCTTAATGGAAGTAGCTAGATTTGAGGATGGTATAAATAGTTAGTTAGAACTTCAATATGTAAAGATGGAAGGGAGATAATTTCAGCTGGAGAATTAAAAGTAGAGATATCAAAGGAAAATGTATATTGAGGGAAGAGTAGAGTTTGTACGCAGGTTTTCTTTGGGGGGTAGTGGAAAGAGATATATTTAAAAAGGCAAATTGGTGCCAGATTGTGGGTTTAATAGTTTCAGCTGCTATTCGACCAATGTGGATATAAAACTACTCTATCTTCTCTGTCAGAATGCTCTCCTTCATTAGACTATAAGCTTTTCTAAAGCAAGGGCTATGTCTTATAATAATTCTCTGTATATTGCACAACCTTTACCAGAGTAAACTGCAAATACTTGGTGCTTGACATCTGGCTTTCTCAGAAAGGAGAGTGAATGAAAGAAAAAGTTGGAGTTTATTTGAATGAGTAATGGTTCCCTGGCAAAAATATTCTTGCAGATAGAACCATTCTGTAGTTTCTGTTTCACAGGTGTTTGGAATCATCTTTGCTCCTGCGTGTATATATAAGGCTTTTCTCTAACTTTCCCATTGATTCTAAGAAAGTATCATAGGCTTGCAACGAATTTTTATTTTGCCTAAGGTAATGACAATTTCTGTTTATTAAAAAAAAATGACCCAGTAGATGGCCTCTCTCTCTCTCTCTCTCTCTCTCTATATATATATATATATATACATGAGATATTTTGCAATCTATGGATTCTTCCCTGAAGAACTAGACTGATCATCACAGCAATATTTTCTTTCCAAGAGAAAAGAAAGTGCAATTTTAAAGAAAATGGGATTTAGAAAACTAATGGTTTATTTAAATATACTGTGGCCTGTATGTATGCAGATACATACTGATAAAGTTGAGAAAAGTAATTGCTTTTCTCATGTTCCTCACCCAATTTACATCTTCTTACCACCCAAAGAGATACTTTTCAAGACATACTATAATTGGTACTATCAATTTATCAGATTCAGAGTGTAGAAATTATTTTCAGATCACTGAATCAAGAATTCAGTATACAACTTCTGTTAATAACAATGGTTAGGCAAATAATTATTCTTGCTCAGGAATTGAAAACCTTACCATTTTCTAAGTATTTACTTTGGTTTGTAGGAATGTTTATTTGTAACTCCTTAATTCTTGATTATGCAATTCTTGCTATAATACATAAAATGCAAAATGTATTTGTTGATTACAGCAGCATCAACAAGAACCATGTAATGAACCGTTTTCTATCAGTAGTTTAAAATATATCTCTTCTGAATATTCCTTCTGAAGGAAATGACATGAATGGGATTGATGAGTACATCATATTCAAAGAATAGGTAGAAATAAGCTGAACTATATATTCTGCAAATAATATATGCCAAGTGATATGGTTTGGCTCTGTGTCCCCACCCAAATCTGATCTTGTAACTCCCATAATTCCCACATATTGTGGGAGGGACCCAGTGGGAAATAATTGACTCGGGGGTTGGTCTTTCCCGTGCTGTTCTCCTGATAGCTAGTAAGTCTCATGAGATCTGATGACTTTAAAAAGGGGAGTTTCCCTGCACAAGCTCTCTCTTTCCTGCCACCATCTATGTAAGATGTCACTTGCTCCTCCTTGCCTTCTGCCATTGTGAGGCCTCCCCAGCCATGTCAGCTGTAAGTCCATTAACCTCTTTTCCTTCCCAGTCTCAGGTATGTCTTTATCAGCAGCCTGAAACTGGACTAATTCGCCAAGCTGTGTTCTGGGTATTTTGTACAATATTTAGTCCTCCAAACAACCCTAAGCAAAAGCAGAAAGCCTTCGGCAGGTTCCTGTTTTAGAACAAAGTCACCCTTTGAAGCAATTAATTAGATAATTTCATAACAATGCATCCAAGTCATTATTTCTGTTCTCACTTTAGTTTGTGAAGAATATAGGGCTAAACAATGCCCTAATTCTTGACTTAGTTGTTAATTTCTATGCAACAAAAAAAATAGGTCCACTTTAAGTAAGCAATGCAGGCCAATCAGTGTGTTCGGTAGTTCATTTTTGCCTGAATGAGCTAAGTTGTTCCATCATAATATCTTTGTAACAGTAAAGACTGATAGAAAGTTGACTTTTAGTTCACAAGGTAATGCTACTTTCTGCCTTTTCTACCTCAGACAGATGACAAGTTTGTTATGGCAGTTCTAGGCAGCACATCTATAGAGCTACTGGCCAGAAGTAGGTACAGGGATCATCCTTTCAGGTATCTTCATAGAAAAGAGGACAACTTTCCAGTGAGTATTCTAGCAGATTTCCTCTCTTGTCTCAAAAGTCAGCAAAGTGTTAACTTCATAAGTATTCATAAACTTCTGTTTTCATTCATTATTCTCAATGTAAAAACTTTCAGGTTTTCCCATTAGACTGTACATAAACTTAGTTGGGCAATAGAACCACCATAACATATTTGAATTATTAAGCACTTAGCCAACGAACTGGGTAGTGGGTGTCACCTTTTCTTAAGTTACATGAGGGAGAGGTAGACACCTGAACAAAACTAGTCTCTGATAGTAAGGTTGAAAGAGAAACGAATATCAAGCAGGCTCTTAATGGTCTGCTATACTGTGTCTGCATTAATATATTAAAATTATATTTGGTTACTCTTACTGATTAAGCAATGTATGATATCTTATGTCATGCCTACATTTCTACATCAAACATCAACAATACTGGTTCTTTTCCTCATTTTTATTTCCAGAAAGTATTTTTAGAAATGATCTGCAAAAGATCTGTCAGAATCCTAGTTGCATTTAAGCTTTATCCATTAGCAGCTGAATTCAATTAATAATAATCCTAGCTCAATATATTCTATTATAACATCTAGTTTTTAACCATCATTTTTTCAAACACAAATACTTATAGACTCCAATGACATGTTTGTAATCTCCAGGGGTACATGAATTACAGCTTGAGAAACATTATATAAAAAGTTAAAAGTCCAAATTTGGAGATTTTGCAAAACTAGATCAAGTATAGACTAACAGAAACACATGAGGCAAAGCTACTTAATTATTTGAGTCCATAAAAGGAAATAATGCCATTCAGTAAACTAGAAAATTGGATTCTGGTTCTGTCTCTGTTGATAACTGTCACTTTGAGAAAGTCTCGAACTCTTCTCCATAGTTTCTTCATCTTTAATGCGTTCCTGCCATAAAGAACTCCATGTAGTTAAAACAGTCATATGTGGATTGATTATATGAAATTCTGCCCTGAAGGAAGTTACCACATTTTTTGGAAAATGAAAATTGAATTGGAAGAGGCTATATACACAGATATAATCATGTATTCATTCACATTTCAGTATGAACAGAATATAAAAATAATTTTAAATAATTTTAATATTTTTAAAAAACTTATTTTTAAACTCTAGGTTTACATAAGATGCAGAGTGCAGAGAATTCCTGCGTATCTTTCACCCAGCTTCCTTTAACGCTACTATCTTTTGTAATCATTATATACTTACCAAAACTAAGAGATGAAAATCACTAAAATATTATTAATTAATGTATAAACTGTGTTCACATTTCATAAGTTTTTCCACTAATGTCCTTTTTTGTTCCAGGCTTCAATGCAAAATGCCATGTTGTGTTTGGTCATCCTGTCTCTTTAGTGTTTCCAGGCTGTGACTTTTTCAGTTTGTCCTTGTTTCTCATGATCTTGGCACTTTTGAAGGTTACTGATCAAGTACTTGGTAGAATATACCTCAGTTTGGGATACATATTTTTCAATTCATAATTCCCAAACTATGGGTTTATGAATTTTGGAGTAGAATGACACTGAGGTGAAGTGTCTTCTCATCAATTTAGACTGCACAGAAATATTAACATAACTTATTACTGGTAATGTTGAACTCAGTTATGGTAGTATTTGCCAGGTATCTCCACTGTATAGTTTCCATTTTTATCTTTCTGTACTGTATTACCTGGAAGCAAGTCATTGAGTCTGGTTCACTGGAGACATTACCCACAAATTTATTTTTGCTAAATGATTCTAAAAACAATTACAAAACCATTATTTGTTAAGCCAAAATCTATCTGAGGTTTACAGCCATTTTAGATATATTTCCCTAGAAGGGAACAAACAAATAAAGTAGTTTATATATCTATGTGTTGCAACTAGAAAAGGTAAAGTTTTCCCCAGATGTCTCCGAATTCTAAAATGTGCTAATAAGCATATCAAGAAGTTAATCTTGCATAGGTCAAAAGAATGGAGATATAACCAGAAACTAATTTTTGCAGTAAATACAACATTTTCAACGTGTCAGCTGCTTTTGAAAGCTGAATGAATTCATACGGAAGATCAGAATACATTTAGTATCAGAAGCATGACTACTCCCGTGGCCTTAAATTGTTGTTTGATGTAACATGGAAAAGTGCCTAATTTGCTTTCAGGTAGCAGCTTTCTCAGTAGAATGGGCACTATTTCAAATATATTTTGCATTAGGCAACATTTCTCAAATTATGGGCTACATTCACTTTATGTGTCATAGAAAAGTCTCTCAGTAAAATAGAAATGTTGCCATATATTTATATATTCATTTACTCATTGATATTTTATGTATGTATTCTTGAAGTATAAATACAAAACAAAATGAAAAATATTTGTATTAGCACAGAAGAAATTCTTGAGAAATCCATTAAAAGTATTTTTTCATTTGCCTCCTTAACTTCCATCAGATGGACCTCTCAAACACACATACACATACACAGAAATTCACTATTTCTTTTAGAGATTTTTGTCTGTATTACAAGTATAGTTGATATCAGCTTTGAAATCACCTTCACCAACATGAATCAATCAGCCGTCAAGTTTTATCGATTCTTCCTTAAAAATAACTCTTTAATTTAGCACTTTCTTTACATTCTTATTGACTTTACATTAGTTCAGGCCCTCATACCTGAACCATCAAAATAACTTCCTTCCCAATATCCTTTCCTCATTCCTGTCTTTTCTATCATTTATTTGATGCCTTATCAAATGAGATTCCCAAACATTGTATAGAATATATGTTTTTGATAAAAATTCTTAAATTGTTCTCTATTTACACAGTAATATCTCAGACATTATTGTCTTGCTCTCATATATGTTTATAAATTGTAGCGAGTGTTCCTAAATTGCCTATTATACTTTTTCCTATATTTTAAAAATGTGTTTTTTTGTCGTCTTCTAGGAGATGCCTCTTTCCCCATCCTAAACATGTTCATTCTAGTAGAACCCTTTCTTTTAGAGGGATTCTGCATCCTTGGCTTTGCATTGATTGGTCTGAGATTTAGCACTTGTTATGATATAGGTCAATTGTATTATTCATTGTGATGGCTACAGTTAATTTAATCTCAAAGAATAAACACAGCCACACACTGAGACAACTATAATATTTCTCCAGTTTTGTATTTACAACCAAAGAATACAAGAATAAAAGGAGGTGGGGAGGCAAATGAAAAAATACTTTTAATTGATTTCTCAAGAATTTCTTCTATGCTAATACAAAGAAAAGAAAGGAAATCTTAATGCCTTCCCAGTGACACACTTGGAGATATGAAAGCTGAACATTGATACTGGTTACATTTTCTGCCATGTGTAGACAGTATGAAAGAATGAAGCCAAGGTAGTGAAGGGTATCTTCTAAAGAGGGAGATTGGTGGCATTCAGATTCTTTACTCCGGGAAACCAGGCTTGCAAATAGCAAAATATCAAGAAAAACCTAACCAAACCACAGAAATAGTCTGAAGATGGATCTGGACATTGGATGTCATCTCTAAAACCTCCACCACCTGATGTCACTGCTGTTGCCACTAGAAGGAATTTTCAACCGTCTATTTCTTTGCCTCGAGTATTCCAGATTAAAGTCCCAGATGAGTGTCTGATTGTCTGACACGGGATATGTATATTCACTCTGGTTCCTAAGACTTGACATAAGCAAATGTTTGCTCTTAGGTTTCTGATATGTAGGTGAATCTCACCTCCCACCAAGAATCACACTGTGGCAGACTGCCAAATATAAAGTCAATTCAGGGGCTGGTCTGACCCCCCAAAAATATCCAATACTCAGAGTCTTTCAATTAGTTTTCTTTTCTGCCTGAGCTAGTTTCAGGAATTTCTATTGTAAAAATGATTTAGACCCATACATTAGTCATATGTTAATCAATAAGTAGCTCACATGTCCTGAGAACTAAATATATGCCAGGTACTTCATATTCATTATTTTATTTAATTTTCATAATAACTTTATGAAGTAAGTGTTAGTCTTCTCAGTTTTATAGATGAATAAATGGAGGTTTAGTGACATTGAGTAACTTGTTATAGACTACACTTGTCATAGACTACCCTATCAAGTAATGACAAAGCAGTGATTTAAACTCAGGTTCTTAACTTTTATATGATATTGCTTACATATTGGTACTGCCTTATCATTTCTTGCATTCTTTTGAAATTATTATTGCTTACATCAAGTAACCTCACAGCCATTCCCACTTATTCACTGAAAAATTTGACTCCTGGTTCACTGCATTACTCACCACCCACATCCTTATATGTTGACCACACACATGGATGAATCTCTTAGAATCTTGCTTATTTACCCCCGAGCATAAACAACCTTTCACTCCATTCTACATCCCTCACTCACTTACTGGATCCATCCTGAACTTTGTTATCATCATTAATTGCAATGATTTCAAAATCCAATTTTAAGCATTTTATTCTCTTTTCTGCTTTCCCACTTATTCTAGTACCCTTAATGAAACTTAATTATTTGTATTATAAAGTTGTAAGAAATTTTTATATAAGTACCATTCTCTTATCAGATAGATTATATTGAAATGTTTTTCTTAAATTTATGAGTTGACTTTTTACCTGAATGTATCTTGAACATTTGCTTTAAGGAACACAGTTTTATTTTTTATGAAGTCCAATTTTTCTATTTTTTTCTGTTTTCATTTGTGGTTTTGGTTTTATCTCTATAATGATTTTGCTAACCCAATAGACAATTAAAATACTTCTATATTTTTTTCTACAGATCTTATAGTTTTAGCACTTCCATTTAGATCTATAATACATATCGAGTTAATTTTTTGTGTGTGTTATGTGAGGAAGGTATTCAATTTCATTCTTTTGCATGTGATTATATACTTTTCCTGCTACCATTGTTGTAAAAAAGACTATTGCTTTCCTTTTGAATTTTCTTGGAACCTTTGTTAATAATTCATTGACCATAAATATTCAATTACGTGGATCTATGTTTATTACACTGTCTTGATTACTATAGCTTTATAGTAAATTTCGAAATTGTGAATTGAGTCTTTCAACTTTGTTCTTGTGCAGGATGGTTTTGTCAATTCTGGGCCCCTTCTATTTCCATATGAATTTTAGGATCAGAGTGTTAATTTATACAAAAAGCCATCTCCATAGTTTTGAATTTCTAATTGTAATACTACTGAGCTCAATACGCATTTTCATTAGATTAGCAAAATACAATTTTTTTTCTGAATTGCTGTTTATTAAGTTTGGAGTAATTTTCTTTGTAGATGGGATTCAAACTAAAGAAATTGAGGAAAACGTAATTTAGTTATGAAAATTCTAAGATTTAACAGAGCCAGGATTGCCTGGGATATAATAAAAAACATGATTTTGAGGACAATTCTTTTTTTCTCTTTGGATAAAGTTAAATGTACTGGCTTGAAAACTGAGTTGTACCTGTGGTTACCATCTTTGTTGATCACTGTCAGAAGCCAAGCAATGTCTTAAGATGCCTTCAGGTAAGGCCAGTCACAAATGCACACTGAAATTCATTAGTTGTAAGACAGAAGCAAAATCTATGGCTGTTATTGATATCTGAATATCCATTTTAATTTTGGCCACAGTCATAGATATTTGAGTTTTGGTGCCCTGTGGATTGGCTCTTCTTGCTCATTTTGTAAATGATAATAATATAACTGACTTCCATCTGCTTGCCTAAGATGCTGCCTCTTAGATTGCTTATGTATGCATACAGTCTGATTTTGTGGTTGTGTCAGTACCCTAATTTGACCTCATTTTTATCTCTGTTTTATCAGATTTGAAAAAGTAAGAGCTGCTTTCAGTGTTCAGTGCCTTTTATCTTAAAAGTGGTGGGGATTTATTTCTTTGTTTTACTCAGTACTATTTGAAAAATGCAGATCTTTAGAAAACTGTTACATATTCTTTAAGGTAATAATGGGGTCCAAATGAAGGTTCTGGCCAACTAAGTATTAAATTGATTAACAAAATTTAACACAATTTATAATTCTCTGTGTTCTCTATTATCATAGCTTAATTTTTGTGTATGCAAATTGGAAAACCATCCTGCATATGCTCCTTTATCTTGCTGGCTGAAGGCCTTCCAAACACCTTATCGAAGTAGGAAAAAAGTGTTCTCAGAATTTACTTTGCCACTTTTCTTTTAAATTTTAAATTCAAATAGGAAGGAACAGTTTTTCCTTGCGTTTTTATTCACAAGTAATTTTCAAACTATATTTGCATAACCTTTGGGATTCTAAAATACACATTTTAGAAAATAGATTTTAAAAGAATAAAAGAATGCTTGAGAGAGAATTAAACACATCCAGGTATTTCCTGACTTTTATTAGGTGGATTTGCAAGTTATATATAAAAATATCTTCATAATACACAAGGTTATTTTATCTTAATGAGCATTTCATAATTCCTGTGTTTGTTTTGAGCAAATGTCTTATAAAATATCATATGTATTCAAGTTATTATAAATTATTGCTCATTGCCTTTACATATGTTGAAGCATGAAACATTGAAATTAACACAAACACCTTTTCAAATACACTCACATACTTCACTGGTATTTTTATTGCAACTGACTCTACAATTTCTTCTTTCCATTTACTCTATGTGCTAGTCCTTATTCCTTCTACAACTTGACTATAAACTGCTCTTCACAATTCCTCACGTTTTGACCACAATTCCTTTATGAATTACATAATTCATATACTACAAAACCTTATTTATAACATTTTAGTTTATCCTGTGTGTTCCTGTTCTTATCTGTTACTTTGTCTGTGTGGACAGCAGAGCAGATATGTTATTGACAATATTACTGAATAAGTGTGTATTGCTGTAACTCCTTTTGGCTGTTGCTGATTTTTAATAATTTATATCCTCCTCATATTAATGCTTAAATAATTCACCTAGTTTTACCACCTCTTATTTCATAACTGACCTCCACATTGCCACATGTAAAACATTAAGAAAAAATGGTCTTAAATTTTTTATTCTGAAAATTTGATTTGTAGGTTATTGCAATTAAATAAATCACATGTTTTTGAAGCATCTCATCTTACTTCATGCCTGCAGAAATGGCAGGATGGCACTTCATTTCTTTCTTCTATTCTCTGTTATACTGAGTAAAGCAGCAGAAACTTTGTTAGCATAACAAATTCAAGAGTGTTAGGACATGAGGCAGTTTAAATTAGCAAAGGAGATATCTGGCTTTATCTTATTCTCTCTGAATATCTGAAAGTGTCTTATTCAGCATTCAAATCAGGAAGCTGATCATTCTTTTCAAGGATGGACCTTGGAAGGAAAATGGAACCTGCAATAGCTGATTACAACACCAAGTTATTTCTACAACTATTGGAGGTTTACTGAGGGCAGAAAGAGATATAGAGATTATATGGGAATAATGGGGAAAAGTGGAGGATGCTGAAAAAATAAGGGAAAATCTAAATGCTGGTTTGAGGTGAACTTTGAAATGCCTCATAAATGACTTTGTAACTAATATTTTGGATCATGACAATGCTTTATATGTATTTATGATCTACTAATGGGAAAGCTTGCTTTCTTATAATAAACTGTAGCCACATGCCACTCCAGGCTTTAAAAGCAAAATGAAGGAATGACAAGAAGAGTGAAGACTTGGGTGTGGAAAATTTTAACTGAGTCCTATGTCTGCCTACAGCAGTATAAATATCTGGCTTGAACTAGAAAAGCACTACCGTGATGTTGAAACTGGCAGAAAGAAATGGGCCTAAAGATCACATAAGCAGTAATGGTGGAGAGAGATGAGGTAAAAGCTAACATTGTAACATCCCCAAGCCTCCAGGTTAGTGGAAAGTTCAGCAGTGAATAGTTCAATAAGAAATCCAGAGT
The DNA here is from genome assembly GCF_029289425.2 of Pan paniscus. Taxonomy (NCBI): domain Eukaryota; kingdom Metazoa; phylum Chordata; class Mammalia; order Primates; family Hominidae; genus Pan; species Pan paniscus. The sequence goes on along the minus strand of NC_073254.2, from coordinate 88,428,796 downwards.
TTATCATGGAAGGGAACAAGGGAGAGTGGTTTACATACTGAAGATTTGTGTAAAATGTTTTTTGAAAGGGAGTAAAGATGTGCAGTAGGACAGAAATGGTAAGAAGCTCCAGGCTCACTACCACATTAGGATTCCAGATTGAAACACAGTGGAAAATAATAGATAAGGTAGGACAACTTCTTCTGGATTTGACCAGGCATTAAAATGCATTTTTTGTGTTTCATAAAACATAGTAAAATGCCATATTTTGGGGTGGAGTTGGTGAGGAGTAGAGATACAAAATTTGTGTCATGGAGTTTTTAACACATCCTGTAAATGGCATAATAATGACAATGATCAGCTAAGATTCATAGTTTGGATATAATGCTTTGAAAGAAAGCAGAATGGATATCTGTGTCTGCAAGTGACTCACTGGAAGTTTTAGAGAGGTCTTTAACCAGTAAAAGTATGATAGGCCTGTGACTATCCAGCAGAGACAAGAAAATTCAAATTGTTTAACAATCTGCTTTTTTTTTTTTTTTTTTTTAAACAAGAATAGTAGGAGAAGGTGAAGGAATGGATGACTTTTGGAGATATAAGAATAAGTGGAGCCAGGCGCCGTGGCTCACACCTGTAATCCCAGCACTTTGGGAGGCTGAGGTGGGCGGATCACGAGGTCAGGAGTTCGAGACCAGCCTGACTAACACGGTGAAACCCCATCTCTACTAAAAATACAAAAAATTAGCCAGGCATGGTGCGGCCACCTGTAGTCCCAGCTACTCGGGAGGCTGAGGCAGGAGAATGGCATGAACCCACGAGGTGGAGCTTGCAGTGAGCCGAGATAGCGCCACTGCACTCAAGCCTGGGTGACACAGTGAGACTCCGTCTAAAAAAAAAGAGTAAATGGAAAAAACAATACGAAGAATATATACTGTACAATTCTGTTAGATACAGTCAAAAATAACAAAACCAATCTCTGATGAGAAAAGCCAGGATGCTTTGTACCCTAAAGGGTAGTGACATGGTGGGAGCACACCAAGGCCTCTAGGATGCTAGATGACATCTTTCTGTTTCTTGCTCTGGATGCTAGATTCATAGATGTGTTCTCTATGAATTGTGAAAATTCATCTCTATGAACACTTGTGATTTGTGCAATTTTTTATATGTGAATTATTCAATGCAAAATTTACTGAAATAATTTAAAAATAATGATTATGTAAGTATAGCAAGGGAAAAAATAATATAAATGGATATATCTTGAAACTTTGAGAAAAGACCAAGAGGAGAATGAGCCTAGAGTTAGATCAACCAGTTAGGGAAGAATGGAAATTTGGCAACTTACCTTCTGGATCCGATCTTTGAACTCTACTTGGATAGGAAAGACAGTGTCTGCATGGTGTGATTTGTCTTTTGTGTCTCAGAGCACAGAGAGAAGGGAAGAAATTCTAAAACCTGACCCTCCTTTGTCCTTTAATCTCCTGTGTCACCCATTTGCCATATCCAAAGGAAACTAGTTGGAAAGGAAGCCTGAATGATACATTTTATATGAGCCAGTCTTTCAGGTATAAATCAAGGTCAGAGAATAGTTCTGGATGGACTAATAAAAAATAACCTTAGAAAAGAAGTTGATACCTAGTGAAACACCTTGTTATGAAATTTACTAGTATACCTACTTATTACAAATAAACACATTAGCATTTCTTAGTAACCTTATTTAGTATGCTTGATACAACAGCAAGGCTCAACTCAAGCAACTGAATTCTAAAAGGAAGCTGAGAGTCAAGAAAGCTCTGAGAATGGTCAGAAGTCCAAAACTATCACACAGCCTTAAGAATTGAGGTTCTTAAATGGTGGGCGGTTATGACCCTTTATGCCTCTCTGTTATGTTCAATTTAGCTTCTGTGCCTGCTGTTTCATTAGAGACTATTTCTCCTTAGCTACCTCTGTTTCAAAGATATCTTCCCAAATTAAGATGCCACTGCTGAAATGTCAACAGCTGGAAATGTGTATTTAATTGTTCTTCCAGGAGAGAAAATATGTTCCACCCATCCCATTGGGATCATTGACTTGCTTTCCTGGGATGGCTGGCCGCACTTAATGGTGTGATTTGTGTTGGTAGAACAGCTTTGTTGTTGTTGATGTTAAGGTTTTTTCATGCAGAACTATACTGTTTCATGCAATTAGAACTATAACCTTGTGCCATTAACAATTTTCTAAATAACTGAGAAACAACCTATATCCTTTTACTTAAATGGTGAGAATTCAATGTGATTGTCACTCACAAGTGAAATATTTAATCAAATAGCTTCTATGAGGTAAACTATCTTGGTTTCCTTCATATTAATTCTAATTTATAAATCAAGTGACCGTTCATACTAAATATACAGCTATGTTTATACTTCAACTTTCTTTTCTGTTATACACATATGCATATACATATTTCTTTAAGGGTCTATTCCTCCAAAATAAATAAATAAAATATAATAGCTATACCTTTAAATGCTGATTTTTTTTATGGAAGGCAATTTCCGATGATTTAGCCTTTATCCAATGCATATACTTGGTTTGTAAATACACAACACAAACCATTAGCAATCTTAAAAGCCATTTGGCATATCAATAAGTTAATCATAATTCTCCTTGATATCAGAGCTCATTTCACTGCTCATTAACAAAGATATAATTAAACTAGTAGCTTAACATTTTATTTTCAAAACCACATGTGTTTATAACTATCCAAAGATAGATCCTCCAAGGTTGGAAAATGTAAGTATATTTCTACAAACTCATTGTTATACATGAAATAAAATAATTTTACTAAATGGTCAATATCTAAATCAATAGTAAATTTTTCAAGCATCTGGGTATGAAAACATTTGAAATTCTTTCATAAATAAAAAAGCAAAGAAAGTTGTCTCAATACCACTTTAAAAAGCAGGCATATGACTCTGTGGCTGCTTTACTAAGGTGCTAACAATCCCTTCAGATGCCATCAATGTTTACTGACTAGAACATTCAAGTCCAATCACCAATAGCACACCTACTTTTGGGGAGTATATTAGTCCATTCTCACCCTGTGTTAAAGAACTACATGAAACTGGGTAATTTATGAAGAAAAGGGGTTTAATTGACTCACAGTTCCACAGGCTATACAAGAAGCATGGTTGGGGAGGCCTCAGGAAACTTACAATCATGGAAGAAGGGGAAGCAAGCATGTCTTACCATGGTGGAGTGAGAGAGAGAGTGAAGGGGAGATGATACATTTTAAACAACCACATCTCATGAGAACACACTCATTATCATGAGAAAAGCAGGAATCTGTCCCCATGATCCAATCATCTCTCACCAGATTTCTCCCTCAATATTGAGAATTACAATTTGACATGAGATTGGGGGGAACACATAGCCAAATCATGTAATTCCTCCCCTGTCCTCCCCTAAATCTCATATCCTTCTCACACTTCAAAACACAGTCATGCCTTCCCAACAGTCTCCCAGTCTTCATTTATTCTAGCATTAACTCAAAAATTCAAGTCTAAACTCTCTCTGAGATAAGGCAAGTCATTTCTGTCTATGAGCCTGTAAAATCAAAAAAAGTTAGTTACTTCCAAGATACAATGAGGTTACATGCACTGAGTAAATGTCCCCATTCCAAATGGGGGAAATTGACCAAAACAAAGGGGCCACAGGCCCCATGTAAGTCCAATACCTGGCCGGGCCCATTATTAAATTTTAAAGCTCCAAGATCCCTTTGGACTCCACATCTCACATCCAGGGCATACTGATGTGAGTGCTGGGCTCTCATGGCCTTTGGAAGCTCTGCCCATGCGGCTCTGCAGGGTATAGCCTATGAGGCTGCTTTTGCTGGCTGGTGTTGAGTGGCTGTAGTTTTCCAGCTACATGGTGCAAGCTGTTGTGTATCTACCACTCTGGGGTCTGGAGGATGGTGGCCCTCTTCTCACAGATCCACTAGGCCATGCCTTAGTTGGGACTCTGTGTGGGGCTCCAACCCCAAATTTCCCCTCTTCACTGCCTTAGTAGAGGTTCTCCATGAGGGCTCCAACCCAGCAGCAGATTTCTCCCTGGACATCCAGGCATTTCCATACATCCTCTGAAATCTAGGCAGAGGCTCCCAAACCTCAACTCTTGCCTTCTATGTACCTGCAAGCCAACACCACAAGGAAGCCACACAAAGGCTTGGGTCTTGCACCTTCTGAAGCAATGACCCAAGCTGTACCTTGGCCCCTTTTAGCCATGACTGGAGCTGGCATGGCTGGAATGTAGGGCACCATGTCCTGTGCCCTGGGCCTGGCCCTTGAAACCATTTTTCCCTTCTAAGCCTCCAGGTCTGTGATGGGAGGGGCTGCTGCAAAGTTCTCTGAAATGCCCTGGAGCCATTTTCCCCATTGTCTTGGTGATTAACATTCAGTTCCTTAATTATGCAAATTTCTGCAGCCTTGAATTCTTCCTGAGAAATGGGTTTTTCTTTTCTACTGAATTGTTGGGAGGTAAATTTTCCATACTTTTATGTTCTGCTTCCCTTTTAAATAAAAGTTCTAGCTTCAGATAATCTCTGTTTATGCAAATGAGTATACACTATTAGAATCAGCCAGGCCATATTTTGAATGCTTTGCTGCTTAGAAATTTCTTCCACCAGATATCCTAAATCATCTCTCTCAAGTTCAAAGTTCCACAGATATCTAGGGCAGGGGAACAATGCTGCCAGTCTCTTTCCTAAAGCATAGCAAGAGTGACCTTCACTCCAGTTCCCAATAAGTTCCCCATTTCCATCTGAGACCCCTCAGACTGGACCTCACTGTTCATATCACTATTAGCAGTTTAGTCACAACCATTCTACAAGTCTCTAGGAAGTTCCAAACATTCTCTCATCTTCCTGTCTCTTCTGATCCCTCCAAAATGTTCCAACCTCTGCCTATTACCCAGTTTCAAAGCTGCTTCTACATTTTCAGGTATCTTTACAGCAACACCCCAATCTTGGCACCAATTTTTTGTATTAGTCTGTTCTCACACTGCTATAAACAACTACCTAAGATTGGGTACTTTATGAAGAAAAGAGGTTTAATTGACTCAGAGTTCTGCAGGCTATACAAGAAGCATGGCTGGGAGGCCTCAGGAAACTTACATCATAGCAGAAGGTGAAGGGGAAGCAAGCACATCTTACCATGGTGGAGCAGGGGGAAGAAAGAGAAGAAGTGCCACACAATTTTAAATGAGATTTCATGAGAACATGCTCACTATTATGAGAACAGCAAGGGGGAATTATGCCCCCATAATCTAATCACTTCCCACCAGGTTCTTCCCCCAACATTGGGAATTACAATTCAACATGAGATTTGGGTAGAGACACAGAGCCAAATCATATCAGACAGTATCAAAGTATAAGTTGACTTGTATGTGCTATTAACTTGTATATGACTTGTATGTGTATCTGATTTACTATGTGTTACAAATTTTGGGGGATTCACAGTCCAGGCTCATTGCTTTTGTGTTTATGCTATATAGAATCGCAGCATAAGCTAGTTATCTTTAATTAAACAAGACCTAAGTTATGATACAACAGTGTAAAAAACTATTACAGTTTACAAGTTCTCTAAATATTAATAGCATTGTTACTCCCAAGGAAACAACACTTGAGGGGGCCAAAAAATCAGCTAATGTTGTCAGGTAGATATGACCACTCTGAAAGATTTGTCTTTATTAGTTTGCAAAACTCTTGATGACAAGAGATGATCATATTTGCGCCTGTGACTCTATTGCCTATTACAGTGCATGGCATATTATTGTTTCTTGAAATATGTTTACCTAATTGACAAATGGTTATATACAGTCTGGGCACTGGCAAACATAGAGGGCTGATTAAGATAAATGTCAAATAATAAAATAGTACCCACATATATAAATGCTTCTTTATAGTAATGACATTTTGCATAAATGCATTTTCATCTAAACAAAACAAGGAAACCTATATGACTGCATGTAGAAATTTGACAGATTAGGAATTGAAGCTCTCATTCAAATTACAAATATTTAAAAAATTACGGAGTACTTATGATATAATAATTCTGGCCTATAGAACACTTCGTGAAGTGTTTTTACTGCTCTTTGGTTTCCTATTTTTTAAATAAATTTTTTTCCTTTCTCTTAATTTATAAGATATTGATAACCGCACAGTGAAGAGATAATAAAATTCTTAACAGAGCTATGATAACAATAGCCAAAGAAGTCTCTAATGCCTCCAATTTCTAAATTTTATTGAACTACTCCCTGTTCTCTCCCACATGAATTTTTCTGGATCAAGCACAATACCAGTGGAAATTAATTTTCTTCTTTCTTGAAGCCTAGGTAGTACAGTTAAATCCCTTGACATAGATAGATATTATGATGTTGTTAAAATGTCTACCATAGAATATATTGTACAGTAGGTACAATCTGACCTACTTAACTCTACTAAATTATTATTTTTTAGTATATTAGCTTTTTAGTTCTCAAATTGCAGATCATGGGTTAAAATAATAGAGGATTTTAAACAACTCTTACATACGTATTTTCCCCTTCTTTACCTTGGAAAGGGTCAGCTCATTTGCAGTTTATCAAAAACATATGAACACATTATATTGTTTTGAAAATATGTATACTTTTTAAGTTTCCCTGACTTAACATCTAAAATATAATACATAATAGAAGAGTTACTAAAAGAAGATTTTAATACACCTAGAATTTCTATGGTTTATCAATTAAGAACATATAAAATCTCTCTAAGAATTCTTATTGTTATGGGAACAATTGACACTGGGAATTACTAGAGGAGAACGCAGAGTGGGACAGGGCTGAAAAATTATCTATTGGGTACTATACTCACTACCTGGGTGATGCGATCATTCATAACCCAAACCTCAGCATCGGGCAATAAACTCATATAATAAACGTGCATATGTACCCCCTAAATCTAAAATAAAAGTTGAAATTATAAGAAAAACTACTGTTGATTACATAGACAGAACTTAGTATCCAAGTATTATATTTTTAGTTTTGGAATCGTTTTTAATAATTAGGCAGTGTTAAACATTATTGATGATTATTATTGTTCCTTACATAAACTTCCATGATTCTTTCAGGCACCAGAATTTTTACCATTTTTCTTCTTCATGTATTAACTGTAAGATAGTGTGAAAAAGATAGGAAGCCCTATGTCAGAGAAGGCAGCCTGCAGCACAATCTGGAAGACTAGGTGACTATTTCTGCTATTTAGAACCACCTGTCTCCTCAATATACTATTTTTCTAAACCCAGGAAGACTTCTTCATGACAAGTTTTGACTGAATGAAGTTGAAATCCCTGTATCTGAAGCCAAACTTTCTGACAATAAAATATACTTTTCAATTAAAATGTTTTCACAAGAAAACATAGTTTCAACATCTCTCTCAATTAAGCTACCAGGTATCTATATGTGAATAAGTACACATTTTGAAATGGGAAGGGTATTGTTTAATACAAAAAAATAACAAACCTTACCTCCACCAGACCAGACAAGTATAAGGCCTGAGGAGGAAGTGGGCTGGGAGCTAATTCCAGGCATGGCATCACATATTATCTTCTAAGGTTAACTTCAGTAAAATCATAGGGGATGATTTTCTTTTTTAAGAGTGTAGTGGATTAGAGAACCTAAATGACTTCCTGTTTCAAGACATCTAGGAATGATTAAAAATAAAACCAATATCCTTTTAAATACCACCTGGCTGAACTCACAAGAAAGCGTGTGAGATTACTCAGAGAACTACAACAAAGATGGAATTGAAAACTGGAGTGGTAAGCGCTGGAGCTGATACTGCAGAATTCCTGGGTAGGTCTTTACCTGGGAGAAAAGGCTTGGACTCCTGCAGAGTGGAGAGTTGAAAGTGATTGTATTGCCTACACCAAGAACTCTCAAAAAGCTATACTATTAGTCAAATGTATAAACCAGGATGAAAAACTCACCAGCACAGTGAGAAATCAAAGTTTTCTCTCTTGGCCTTAGTTCTGAGATTGTTTTTTTTTTTTGTTTAAATAAAGATTTTTAAATGTTAGTCTGTCACATCTGAGTTTGTGGTACACATTTAGCAACACCTTCATGGTCCAAGAAGTTCCAACTTAAAAAATAGCAAAATAATAACAAACTTTGTCTCAAGTAAGTTATACCACTGAGATACCTGGAAGAAACAAATGTAAAACCTTTCTGGACAAAAAGTAATTCAATCAAGGCTGCAGAAGATTCCCACAAAGTATTCCTGAAATAATTTTTATATCCTAAAATTACAAATACACTAGGACACAAGTTACCATGAATGAGATCCAGACATGACACATAGCATTATTTGAGGCCAAGAATATTATATAACAAAATTCCTAGACAGATATTGTATAATATATATATCGAAAATGAATGGGTAAAAAATATTATCAAAACCAAGTGAAAAAATTGTCTTAAAATTCAATAGTACCAAATAGAAATCTACAAATTAAAATTTTAACAGGCAAGTAAAACCACAAATTAAATACTGCATGAAGAGAGTCAGAAAGCAACAAAGAAGGATGAGGGAATGAAATTTATGAAGAAAGTGTTAAGTAAAATAGAAAAGAATAAAAATGTCAGCATATATTTAATAGCCATTCTAGAGAGAGTAAAGAGAGAAGAAGCAATATTTGAACATTTTTAAGATTCTAAAAACACATTAATCCTTATATCTAGAAATAACAAGTATCAAGCAAGATAAAAATAAAGAAGGAATGAAGGAAGAAAGAAAATCAATATGTACCCATAGCATCAAACTCCAAAGTCAAAGTGATCTTAAAAACAGGAAGACCTATCACCATCAAATAAATAATACTTTGATATATTGATTTTACCAGCAACCATATGAGCCAGAACTCAAGGAATACTCTGCAAGATGCTAAGAAAAAATAATCGTTAGCACCTAATACTCTCAATTAAACTATCATCCAAAAATAACAGAAAAATAAAGATTTTTTGGCATAGACTTAAAGAGCTTACCACTCATAAACCCCTGATTTATTACTACTAAAACACTAAACCATGTCTTTTGAGAAGAAAGAAAATGAACTCAGATGCGACAAATAGTTGTACAAAGGAATGATGAGTAAAGAAACTTCTTTTTTAGATAAATAGAAACAATAAAAGAATAATAACAAAAGTATTTATTTGAGGTTTTAACAGAAGGGCCACAACATGTAACATTCACTACATGAAAGAGTAGTAAATAGAATTAACTCATCCTAAGATCCTTGTATTATGTATGTGAAAACAAGACATGTTATTAAATTTTATCTCCATTGTAAAAATGATGTATATTAAAATGTAAGAATTACAACTATAAGAGTAGAAATAGAATGCAGAGATTTCAGATAAATAGTTGGGAAATAATTGAATTTTTAAAAATCTTAATCATCTCCAAAGAAGACAGGTAAAATAGAAAACACAAAAGCGTAATAAAAAGTTGAGAAGTCGAACCTTCAAAAATTATGGAAACAAGTGGACATATTGTAGTATGTTATATATACAAGTGCACTAAATAGTTAAGTATAAAATTGTCAAGCTGGATCTGGAAGCAAAATCAATGTATGCAATTTACAAGTGGTTTATCATCAAAAGCCATGTGGACAATACAGATATAAGATGAAATGGTACTTAAGGCAAAAAGCAATATTGAGGAAAAAATGATCACTATATAACTATGAAATAAAAGAAACAAAAACATGCAAGCTTTTATGAGATTAAGTAAGAACAGTGGAAAATGGATGGGATTATTATCCCTATAGTAATGTCTCCTTTTATACTTATAGTGTAGCTTGTAATTTTAAATGTTTTAATACATAAGAAATATAAGAATTCTAAATTAAAATACTCAAAATAACAGTGTCATAGACAGAATTGAATGGATTATTTGATAAATCTTAATCATAAATTTTAATACTTCTCAGAAATTAATAGATCAAAAAGAAAAATTTATAAGGGCAGAGAATATTTGCTATAAAATCAATATTTTTGAGCCAATGGACAATATGAATGATATATAACCTTTATAAACATACATGGACAGGTGTATTTGACATGGATTAGGTAGTCTGTGCAGAAAACATAGACCACTTTTAAGAATTTATATAATGAAGGTCTCAATCTTTCAACATATACATAGAAATTTACTTAAAGTCATACATATATAGCATATAATATATACAGATATATATACTATAGTCAAACCATTTTTAGATATATTATACCCATAAATGCTTATATTTGAAAAAATACCATTAACAAAATAAAGATAAGGTCAAGAGCTAGAAAAAGAGCTACAGAGTAAACAGAAAGTAGAAAAAAGGAAATGACAGAGAAAAAAATTAAGGAATAGAAAACAAAGTTATAGTAGAGTGAATTAAAGCCAAAAATGGTTTATTAAAAATTATAACAAAATAAACAAACCTTAGGTAAAATTAATCAAAATAAGAGAGAGCAAAACTTAAAATATGTGAACAAAAGTATAAACACAAAAGAGAATGATAAAAATACAATGTTTATGCCACTAAATATGAAAACATAGACATTATGAACAATTTCTTCGGAAACTACAACTTGACTAATCACTCAAGAAAAAAGAAAACACTGGACAGGTTTATACATTTTAATAATATAATTACTTCTCAAAAGTCAGCCAAAGAGCCACTAAACACAGATAGCTTTAGAATAAAGTTCTAAAAATGATTGAAGATAAAGTATTTTGAAATGAAACTTTTAAAAAATGGACAAAGATGTTTTATTCATTTTATGAAACTGTAAATTGTATTCATTTTATGAAACTGAGAATTATAATTGAAAAAGGGTATTATGAGAAAGGGGGAATACAGGCCATTCTTATTCTCGAACATGGTTACAAATTTTATAAATTAAATATCAGCAGGCATATTTGGTAGTCTTTAAAAAAGTTTTAATAAGGCTAAGTTGAGCTTATTCTAGGAGTGCAGGGATGGTTTTATATTAAAAATTTATTACTGTAATCTACCAAATATCAAAATAAAGCAATTACTAAAATTGTTAAATACCCTAAAATCATCTTAACAGGTATGAAAAGAAACTTAATCATGTGAAAAGCACCCAAGTGGACAAGAGGGAGAATACTGTTTTTAAGAAAACAACAAAACAGAAACACACCAAAAAGATATGACACAAAATCAATAATGCTTAATAATATGATTTCATGTCATATGCAGTAAAAGTGATAAAAGAACAAAGGAAACTAATGAATTGATAATCAAGAGGTAAGAATTTAAGATAATCTCTGTTGGAAGTCAGATTTAGTAAAAAAAATATAAAGGGAGATATGGGAAATTTGAATAAAAATGCTATCTTAAAATGCTATCTTAATTACTTACATACACATAAACAGAGGTGAAAACAAACAGACAATACATATTCTTTCCAAAAACAAGATGCATTTATAAAAGTTGAACTAGCAATCCAAAAAGTAGTTTTCTGGTTCTTAAAATATGATATCATATGGGCTACTATCAGTATCTGCAATTTTAAAAAGTCTGAAATGACTAATAAAAGAAAAATTTTAAATATAATCAAGGAGGAAAAAATCACAAATTGCATTATAAGGACAAAAGGTTAGAACTTTCTGGACTCTTACTCCATTTCTGTGGCTTAGTATGGTAATTGCTACTGATAACATATTCCTCTAGCATCTAACTCTCCTAGATCTCATCACTCCATTGATACCAGATAACTCAATCCCAGTTCATCACCTCTCACCACCATCACTGTCCTATCAAGGCTGACCACCACTGTGCATTTCAAGGATGCTGGTATCTTCTTCACTAATGCTTTTCTCTATTTTTTTTTTAATGGAGATGGAGTCTCGCTCTGTCTCCCAGATAGGAGTGCAGTGATCTTGGCCCACTGCAACCTCTGCCTCCAGGGTTCAAGCCATTCTCCTGCCTCAGCCTCCTGAGTAGCTGGGATTATAGGAGCCCACCACCATGCCCACCTTTTTTTTTTTTTTCTTTGTATTTTTAGCAGAGACAGGGTTTCACCATGTTGGCCAGGCTGTTCTCGAACTCCTCAAGTGATCCCCAGCCTCCCAAAGTGCTGGTATTACAGGCATGAACCACCACGCTCATCCACGAGTGCTTTTCTTAATGCCATAGTTAAAAGAATACCTTCCGAAGCTTCTTGTGGATATGATTGGGGCTCAGCTAAGAAGAGTACACAAAATATATTCTCTTCAACATTCCCATCTCCCTGAATTTTTAGACTCCTTCTCCTATGGCATATCAGGGAAATTAAAGCATTTTAACCACATATCTATAAACCAGCTTTGAATCCAGGCTTGAATTTGCTAACTTAACAGACTTTTAATGCCACTTGCATTTCTTCAACCAAAAACATTCATTTTTAATTTTAAATGAATATATCCATATATATACATTTGACATGATCAATTTTATTTCATTCTTTATGGTCTAACACCCTTAGAATCTACTTCATCCACGGTCTCTAGACTACTCCGGATTCACATAGGTTACTTCGGATTGTATAGTCATTTCTGCCTGAAGAAATAATTCTTAAATTGCAGATTGACATCTATTTCTCATTAAGAAACCAGGGACACTAAGAAGGAATAATGGGAGTGGGTGAAATTGCTTGTGAGACAACTGTTCCAGATGAAATCTTTTATTATTATTTTATAAAGAGTACCAAAGCCCTTAATGGTTGGAAAAATGAAGAAAAGGAGGTCTACTTCTTTTGACAAGGGGAATCCAAAGGGACTTTAGTTGTCAGCCTTGTCCTTCCCTTGCAAATGTTCAATCCATACTTCTGAGTCTTAATACTTTCCCTCAGTGCCCTTGATTTAGCAAAAGACAAAGTACTCTGAATATTTGTCGCTGAAACTATGTAGCTTTTTTCTCAGCTAGATGTGGAACTCTGCGTTCAATTACAGCAGATAGAGACACAGAATTGCCATCAAGGCTGTCTAATTGTTCATTCTCACATTGGCTATATACAGATTTCAGTTTCTCTGTTTCCTTACCTCACATATCTAGGATCATGGGTAGAAGTGAGCAATTTCTATAACCTTGAGTTAACTTTTGTCTCCATAATGCCTAACTGTCAAATATACCAAAGTTCCTAATGCCCTGCTCTATTTGCATTCCAATCCATGCCATGGTCTAATGGTCATTTGAGCAAATTTGATGAACCTACATAAAAGAACTGTACTGTAACTTGGTGTGAGAAAAATCTATGCGCAGAGGTCAGCTTGACAGTAGAGTTTACGTTCAGCTGAGGAGAAAATCAGCCAATACACACCAGGAAAGAGGGAAAGGGGGAAGGAATACCCTGAACTCACTGATCTTTTTCCCTCTGTTTTTGTTTGTTTTTTCCTGGTGCTCTTCATTGGCTAAACCCAACTGGAAACAAGAGAGGAAGGGAGTCTCTTGATATACATTCCCAACAGGTCAACCTTCTGAGGAAGGTAGAGAGTAGCTCTGGAGAGTCAAAAAGAAAATGTTTTGCATATTCTGTAAGAAGGTCACAAATGTTCAAACCCAAGTGATTGATTCACAAGTCATTTCTTTTTTTAGTGATATATTACTACCAAGATAGTCTTAATTTGGAGATTCTGGTATACTCAGTTGAGAGCCAATTGGTCCATATACAATGATATCAAAATAATCTCATTAAATTAAAATCAAACATTTTTCAGAATAATATGAACTATAACTTTAGGCAGTTCTATTACCCATGACTGCAGTGAAATATATTAGATTCCTTGTGAATGAGAGTCAAGGACAATTCTTATAATTTCTAAGCAGGGATATAACCTCCATTCTCACATTTAGCATTTAAAGCATATGGGTCTCACTTCAACTAACAACAGAGAATTTATGCATTATAATTCATCTTTAAGAATTTCAGTACTAATTGACTGAAATCTAAAAACTGCCAAGCGTTGGCTCAAGACTTGCAAAATTTGAAAGAGAAAGGAATTCAACAGATGTATTAACTATCTGCTTTTCTTATGTCTGCAAATTCCATCCCAGTACTAAGATATAGCACTATAAATTAAATAAATAGATCTATTGTCTCAAGTCATAAATATCCTTATTAAGCTATTATTTTAAAATACTATTTTCCTCTTTGTACTAATAATTATATTTTCACATTTATGGAATATTTAATAAGTGCCTGAAACAGGCCAAAGATCTTTTTAAATGCATTTATTTATCACAAAAATTATGCGTATATAATTTGAATAGCAGTTTTGCTATTCACAAGCAAAATTGAATAGCATTTTTATGTTTTTTAGAAAATTTAAGCTGAAGATATTGTCTGCGGTGTTGACAATTAAAGCACAGACAAAACATATGGGGTAAATTTTATGCCTTAGTAAAATTCTATAAAAAAACTTTTTTCTTAGGCGTGTGTGTGTGTGTGTGTGTGCACACGAGTGCATGCGAGTATGTATAAGTATTTCAGAATAGAAATGTTTTATAACCCATATCTTAACATTTTAAATACAGATTTTCTCAGGTTTGGAATTTAACTGAGAGTACAATAAGCACAGCTCATGTACATAATGGATGCTACTTTCTCTGCACAATTTACATGATTTTTATTTTCTTTTATATCTCTAATATATCTTTTATATCTCTAAGCCATATTTTTGCAATAACTTCAAAGTTGCTGTAAGCTTTTTTTGATTCAGTCTGAAATATATAGCATATACATTCTTAATAAATAAGGTAAAATTAATCTCAGTAGCTTGCTAATATTCTCAGCAGGAACTCTAGCTGTAGTTATTAAAACATGGAGATGTAGTTTTGCTTCCATCCACAGGAATGTATCATTAAAAGCAATTTCAGGTATATAAAAAAGAAAAAACAATTGTTTCACATAGGCATTGGGTTACTATATTAAATATATTTTTATAAATATTAATGAAGATCTCAAAGCACTTTACATATTTATCAATCCTTATTGTCTTATTTTCCAAATACAAAGATAGCTACATGCATATAATAAGAGCAGCGCTTTTTGATATAAATATACATGACGACATGGAAACACATCTTTCCCTTTTATGTTACGAGAACTTGCTGAAATGACAGATAAAGCCATATAGATATTTATAACCAGTTATGAAGGAGGCTAGGGGATTACATCATTTTTGGAATACATTTTGGTTATGAAAGAAAAAAGTAACCAAGAGCAACAGGTTCTTTAGTTTTAGTTTCTAGAAAAGCACCATTATCATATTGAAATTCTTATTTATGAAAGCAATGTTCTGTAGCCTAGACACTTGGGGACACCATTAACCCACTGGCAGATGCTTCCCTGGCTCTTTAATGTGTCTGATGAGTGGTGAAGTCTGCTTTGCTGGTATTTTTCCATTTTCCCAATCAGAGTTGCTCTCCACCTTTCCCCACCCTGCTTTATACCAGTGGTATTTGCTCTGTTTAGACTATAAGAATGTCTGTGAGCCCCAGGAGATTAAAGGTATAAAGGAGTTTAAAGTCAGGTACAGATCCTCCTGATTCTCTCCTTGTACGGATATTTTAGTTGGGCTGCACTCCTTGAAGTTAGCTGTAGCTTCTTTAAATGTGAGCCTCTCCACAAGATTTTCTCCTTGCACGTTCTAATAACTATTTCACTTTTTCACATCGAGGAGTGGTAACTTCTCTGTGTTCTCTGCTGTACCATTCTTTATGAATTGCCAGCATTCTGTCCACAATTTAATATGTATTTTCTCCATCAAACTATCCTGATATGAATGTGCCATCCATTTCTTTTTGGAACTTTTATTAATATAGATAGCTTAACAGCTTTGCCCTCTCTTGGTGCCTGGGCCTTATCCCTTAATCCACTGCTGTTGTTATACTGGCTGCATTTGCTTGCTTGTTTCATTCTGACACAGTGATTTCACTGGCACATCTTACTGTTTGAAGTTTTAAACTTGGCAACCCGGTTTATATCACTCAGACTTGGCTGTCATCAAAGAGCATCCTATAATGAAGCAGATGATTGGATAAAGTGTTGCTATTTAACGTCCGTGGTCTCAGACAGGAATCCCTTAATGATAGAGTCATCACTTCTCTTATGATAGGCTGCCTGTGATCAAAGCCACACTGCTCAAAACTGTACTCATCTCTTTTCTATCATGTAGACTGTTATCATAATCTGCATGAAGATGGGAAGGAAACAAGGAGCATTGGCATTATGTAAAGCTAATTCTTATTTTTAAAATATCACATTGAGGTTATTATTCTAAGTATATTACCCTGATGCTTTCAGGATATTGTTATCTCTATGTCTACCTACCTACCTAGCTGTTTATGAGTTTATCTTTAAATCTCTCAACTTTTCAAGTTTTTCAACTCATAACCATCCTTGGTCAACATTTTGCCATGGCTTACAAGATCTTTTACAATCTGACTATACTTTATCTTCCCAAACTTACAGAGTTGCAATCAAGGGGCCATATGTTAAAAATTATATAATATTCTTTCATTTTATAAGGGCCTTGTAAGAAAAAAAAATCATGATCTTTGCAAAATCTTCCATCAAGTCTCTCCTTGAGTGCTAAATGAGAAGATTAAAAATAATACCTAATGTTAAAATTCCTAATTTTATCTCCAGGAGAATTCTTAATTTACTATTCTAGTTTGGGAGTTGATTCACCGATTAATTTCTTACCCTTTCAAAGAGGGTGTAACCCTTCACACCAGGTCTTTTCACTCTAGTTTAACATTTTCCTCTCTGTCTGGAAAATACCTTCTCCTATCCCCTGACAACATCAACTAGGTGCTTGAAAAGTGACTGAGCTTGTGACTCAAACCTAGCATCACTGGTGTGTTTTTCTCAAACCTAGAATCTCTAGTGTGTTTTTGACAAGAAACTAGAGCATTTCTTCAGTATGAATTTGTGTCACACATTGCTGCACACTTTGAATAGGATTTATCCCCTTCCAACTGTGTCTTTGGTCCTCACTCCCTGGGTAGGAAGATTATCAGGTGTAGTCCATGTCATTTCTCCACCATATGGAACTAAGTTTCTGGAGAATTCTCTGTTTCCAGTCTATGGCAGGGAATGTACAAGATAAGCCTGACATCTCATTGGACCTGAAATTATGGAAGTGCTTAAAAACTAATGGGTACGTGAAAAAAACAGGGGTCACAGAAATATTCAAGTGCTCCCTGTTAGCTGAACCAGGGATAGTTTGAGCATCAAAACATGTAATAATAGTAATGGACTATAACCAATTCAATAAAGTAGAAATTCACCAACTTATACTGATACACGTAAATAAACAAGAACTGTAGCTTATTCTTATAGTAACATGCAAAACACTGAATGGGGAAGAATGATGCTGTTAGGAAAATAACCATTTAACTAACATACTAATAATTGGTTAGGTGAGAAACATCAATGGGTAAAAATACTAGTGATCAATGTTTGATAACGTATGGTACATCTACATAGTGCTAAAGTATCTCGCCCCAAATAACTTGTAAATTAAAAAGTAACTTCAATGGAAAAATCTAGAAGATATCACTTTTACAAAGTGATCAAAGTTAACATCACGTATGAGAAATATATAAACTATATTTATATACATACATAGACATAATTATTTATAATATGTAAGTTTTACATATTTTTTTAAAATTTTTGTTGCAAAGGGCATTATTTGGGAAAATATGAGTAAAATCTATAAAATAGTTTTTATCCATAATAAATTTTAAATAAAAATATGTACATTTTCTTAGTAAATAAATAGTAAATTATTTAGAAGTAAAATGGCATGTATTCAACTGACCCTCAAATGGTTTAGGGAAATAATAAAAATATGTGTAAATATGTAGAGATTAATTATAAAGCAAATGTATTGAAATATTTACAGTTGGAGAATCTGAATGTCAGATGGGAATTCTTTGTTATGATTTTGAACTTTTCTAAAATTATTTGAGAAAAATAAAACAAAAGTAGTAAAAGTCATTGTATTAGTTTTCTAGGGATGCCATAACAAAATACCACAGAGTGTTTGGCTTATGCAATGGTAATATATTTTATCACAATTGTAAAGGCTGAAAGATCAATATCAAGGTGTTGGCAGTATTTAGTTATTTTTAAGCCTCTTTCCTTTGGTGTAAATGGTCATTCTTCTCCATGTCTTCATATGGTCCTGTGGGACTTGGTGTTGTGATCTCTTCTTCTTGTAAGAACTCTAGTTATATTGAATTAGGTCTCACCCTAATTACCTCATTTTAATTTAATTACCTCTTTAAGGAAACTATCTTCAAATACAGTCACATTCCGAGGTACTGGATATTACAACTTCAAAATATGAATTTTGAGTACAAACAATTCAGATCATAACATATATAAGCCTTCAAATTAACAATATTTCATGGCCAATTGATATGAAAATGTTTTTAAAAAAGTTTTAGAGTCAGGTGATACTTGTGCAGGTCTGTTACATGGGTATAATGCATAATGCTGAGGTTTGGGCTTCCAATGAATCCATCACCCAAATAGTAAAATAGTACCCAATAGGTAGCTTTTTAACCCTTTCTGCCCCTACATCTTCCCTATTTGAGTTTCCCAGTATAAGTTATTTCCATCTTTATGTCTATGTTTACCCATTGTTTAGCTTCCACTTATAAGTCAGATGTGTTGATTTTCTATTATTTTGAGGCATGTTCCTTTGATGCCTAGTTTGTTGAGAGTTTTTATGATAAAGCCATGTTGGATTTTATCAATGATTTTCTGTATTTATTAAAATAATCATATGAATTTTATGTTTAATTCTGTTCATGTGGTAAGTCACATGTATTGAGTTCCATGTACTGAACCATCTTTGTATCGGTAGAATAAAACTCAGTTGATCATGATGAATTATGTATTTGATTCAATTTTATAACTTGTTATTGATCTACTAGGGATTTCAATTTCTCTCTGGTTCAGTCTTGGGAGTTTGTAGGTTTCCAGGAATTTAATCCATTTTCTTTATATTTTTCTGGTTTGTGTGCATTGCAATGTAAATTTATAGTAGTCTTGGGATCACTAATATTTCACTGGTATCAGTTGTAGCACCTTTATCTTTTATGATTATGCTTATTTGAATCTACTCTTTTGTTTTATTGGTTAATCTAGCTAGCAATAGCAATAGCAATTATTTCTAATATCGTTTGGATTTGTGTCCCTGACAAAATCTCATGTTGAATTGGACGAGGGGCCTGGTGGGAAGTGATTGGATCATGGGGGTGGATTTCCTCCTTGCTGTTCTCATTATAGTGAGTTCTCATGAGATCCAATGGTATAAAAGTGTGTGGCACTCCCACCTTTTCTCTCTCTCTCTCTCCCCTTCCACCACATAAAGAAGGTCCTTGCTTCCTTTTTGCTTTCTGACATGACTGTAAGTTTCTTGATTCTTCCCAGTCATGCTTCCTGTTAAGCCACAGAACCGTGAATCAAATTAAACCTCTTTTCTTCTTAAATTATGTGGTCTCAGGTAGTTCTTTATAGCACTGCGAATACAGACTAATATAGAAAATTGGTACCAGAAGAGTGGGACACTGCTATAAACGTACCTGAAAATGTGGAAGTGACTTTGGAACTGGGTAATGGGCAGTTTAGAGGGCTCAGAAGAAGACAGGAAGATGTGAGAAAGTTGGGAACTTCTCATTAAATGGTTTTGATCAAAATGCTGAGAGTGATATGAAGTCTAGGTGAGGTAGTCTCAGATGGAAATGA
The DNA here is from genome assembly GCF_029289425.2 of Pan paniscus. Classification (NCBI taxonomy): domain Eukaryota; kingdom Metazoa; phylum Chordata; class Mammalia; order Primates; family Hominidae; genus Pan; species Pan paniscus. The sequence continues at coordinate 88,408,990 of NC_073254.2, read as the reverse complement.
GAAAATTATTGGGAACTGCAGTAAAGGTCACTCTTACTATCCTTTAGCAAAGAGACTGACAACATTTTTCCCCTGCCCTAGAGATCTTTGGAACTTTGAACTTGAGAGAGATGATTCAGGATATCTGGAGGAAGAAATTTCTAAACAGCAAAGAATTCAAGAGGTCACCTGGCTGTTTCTAAATGTGTACACTCATACACACGAACAAAGAAATAATCTGAAACTGGAACTTATATTTAAAAAGGAAGCAGAGCACAAATGTTTGGAAAATTTGTAACCTGATCATTTGGTAGAAGAGAAAAACCCATTTTCTGGGAAAGAATTCAAGCCAGCTATAGAAATTTGAATGAGTAAAGAAGAGGTAAATGTTTATAGCCAAAACAATGGGAAAAATGCTTCCAGGGCATTTCAGAGATCTTCACAACAGCCCCTCCAATTATACGCCCTGAGGCCTAGGAGGAAAAATGGTTTAGTGGGCCAGGCCCAGGGGCAAGCTGCTCTGTCCAGACTTAGGACACGACGCCATGAGTCCCAGCCACTCCAGCTCCAGTCATGGCAAAAAGGGGCCAAGGTATAGTTTGGGCTGTTACTTCAGAGGGTGCAAGCCCCAAGCCTTGGTGGCTTCCACATGGTGTTGGGCCTGCAGGTGCACAGAAGGCCAGAGTTGAGGTTTGGGAGCCTCCACCTAGATTTCAGAGGATGTATGGACATGCCAACATGTCCAGGCAGAAGTCTGCTGCAGGGGCAGAGCCTCATGGAGAACCTCTACTAGGGAAGTGAAGAGGGAAAATGTGGAATTAGAGCCCCTAAATAAAGTCCCCACTGGGGCACTGCCTAGTGGAGCTTTGAATAGAGGGCCACTGTCCTCCAGACCCCAGAATGGTAGATCCATCTACAGCTTGCACCATGCACCTGGCTGGCTTTGAGCTGCAGGCACTCAATGCCAGCCCATGAAAGTAGCCACAGGGGCTGTAACTTGCAAAGCCACAGGATCAGAGCAACCCAAGGCCATGGGAGCCCACCCCTTCCATCAGAGTATGCTGGATATGAGACATAGAGTCAAAGGAGATTAATTTGGAGCTTTAAGATTTAATGACTACCTGCCTAGGTCTTGCATCAGTCCTATGGCCCCTTCATTTTGGCTAATTTCTCCCATTTAGAATGGTAGCATTTACCAAACACCTCTACCACCACTGTATCTTGAAAGTAGATGACTTGTTTTTTATTTTATAGACTCATAGGTAGAAGGGACTTACTTTGTCTTAGATGAGACTTTGACTATGGATTTTTGAGTTAATGCTGAAATGAATTAAGACTGAACGACTGTTGAAAAGGGATCATTGTATTTTGCAATGTGAGAAGAATATATGCACTCAATACTAGAGCACCCATATTTATAAAACAAATGCTACTAGACCTAAGGAAAAAAATAGACAGTGATACAATAATAGTGGGGAACTTCAACAACCCATTGACATAACTAGGCAGATCACTGAGGTAAAAAAACAACAGAGAAACTCTGCAGTTAAATTGGTCTCAGCTAAATGGACCTAATAGGCATCTCTCTCTCTCTCTCAATCTCTCTCTCTCTCTCTCTCTCTATATATATATATATACACACACACACATACATATACATACACACATATATACACATATATATTTATATGTATGTGTCTATTATATATGTCTATATATTAAATAGATGTCTATTATATATATTATATATATTATATATATATATTATATATATATATATTTCTAAGCAGCAAATAATTCAAGAAGTTACCTGGCTGTTTCTAAAAGTGTACACTCATACACATGAACAACGAAATAATCTGAAACTGGAACTTATATTTAAAAAGGAAGCAGTACACAAAAGTTTGGAAAATTTGCAGCCTGATCATTTGGTAGAAGAGAAAAACCTATTTTCTGGGGAATAATTCAAGCCATCTTGAATAAATATATAAATATATATATTTATACATATTAAACATATGTATTTAAATATATCTAAATCTTGTTGAATCAATCCCTTTGTCATTATATAATGCACTTCTTTGCCTTTTTTTTTTTTTACTGCTGTTGGTTTAAAGTTTGATTTATCTGATAGAAAAATAGCAAGCCTTGCTCTTTGTTTTCCATTTGCATGATATATCTTTTTCCATCCAGTTACTGACACCTATAGGTACCATTGCATGTTACATGGGTCTCTTGAAGGCATATGTTTGGGTCCTGTTTTTGTATTCAATTTGCCAACTGATATCTTTTAAATGGAGTTTTACGGCATCTGCATTCAGGGTTAATATTGATATGTGAGATTTTGTGTCTCTCATAGTGTCATTAGCTAGTGGATTTGTAGTCTCAATTGTGGATTTGCTTTATAGGATCTGTGAACTTTGTACTTTTGTGTGGTTTTATGATAGCAAGTATTGTCCTTTTGTTTTCAGTTTAGACTTCCTTTGAGCATTTGTTTTTTGTAAGACTGATCTGGTGGTGACAAATTGCCTTAACATTTGCTTGCCTGGGAAAAACTTTATTTCTCTTTTGTTTATGATGCTTAGTTTGGCAGGATATAATATTATTGGCTGGCATTTTTTTTTTCCTTTAAGAAAGCTAAAAATAGGCCCCTGGTATCTTCTGGCTTGTGAGGTTTTTGCTGAGAGGTCTGCTGTTAGCCTGATAAGATTATCTTTATTTGTGATTTGGCCTTTTTCTCTAGCTGCCTTTAAGATTATTTTTTGTTGTTAGCATTGATCTTGGGTATTCTAATGACTGTGTGTCTTGATGATGGTCATTTTCTGTTATTTTGCAGGTGTTTTCTGAATTTCTTCTCTGGATGTCTATCTAGCAAAATTAGAAAAACTTTCCTGAATTATTCCATCAAATGTATTTTCCAAGTTGCTTACTTTTTGTTTTTCTCTCTCAGAAATGCCTGTTTTAGGTTTGATTGCTTTATATAATCCCATATTTTTCAATCTTTCTTCATCTTTAAAATCTTTATTTTTTTGTGACTAGGTTAATTAAAAAGACTAGCCTTGGAGCTCTGAAACTGTTTCCTCTGCTTGGTCTAGACTACTGTTAAGACTTTCACATGAGATTTCAATTCTTTCAGTGAATTTTTTATTTTCTGAAGATATATATATTTATATACATATATATTTTGTGTGTGTGTGTGTGTATGTGTGTGTTGGCTTTCAACTTTCTCTTGGATTTCATTGAGCTTCCTTACAATTCATATTTTGAATACTTGATACTTTCAAAATTCTATGCATTGCTTCAGAACTAGTGTGATCCTTTGGGGGCGTCACAACATTCTGTTTCTTCACAGTGCTAGAATTATTGTTCTGGTTCCTTCTCATCTGTGGAAGCTCTTGTTACTTTTTAATTTACTTTCATTTAGATTAGGTTTTTATCTCCCTTGAGCATAATACTGTTGCATATATTGGGTAGGATTCTTCAGATTTGCTTCTTTGTGCTTTTAGGGGGCCAAAGATTTGTATGGCTTCCTTGGTTATAGATAGCTTTAGTACAGTGTTTTTTTCAAATGATAGTTGTTTGTGACTTGTAGTAGTGGTGTACTGTGCTTGTGGTCAGGCTCACTGTCTCCTACAGGGCTGGGAAGGTGAAGGTCTTGATAGGCTTCTCTTATTCCCCAGCACTGTGCACTTCTGTTAGGAGAAATATTGGGTTATGCAGTTCAACGTGCAGTCCAGTAGGTAGTGTTTGCAGGTAAAGGCCAGCTGAGGGCCACACACTGATGTCAGCAAAAGTTACGGGCCATGCAGGTGGACCTCCTGACCAGTAGGTGGCACTTGCAGGTGAACACAGTGGTGTTAATGTCAATGGGATTTTTACCTAGCCTTTGTTTTTCAGGTGAAGTATTGGTGATGACTGGGAGATGAGGCTTCTGGGGTGGTATCATCCTGCGCTGTGCTACCATGGAGACTAGAGGGGGCAAAGCTGGGCAGGGCTGGGTCTGGTGAGCTAGCAACCAGACTCTTCAAAGTGGGCACAAGAACTGACCTTGGCAGAGGTTCTAAGGGCCGCTGTCTGGCTGCTGGGACAACCCTCAAGAGAGTGGTGGAGGCACCACTCCTGTGCCACAGAGCTCACTTAGGGGAAGACCAAAGCCTGGGGTTTTCAGCCCATTAGGCAGTTGTGGGGCCTACACAGCTCACAGACACCCAACCCAGAGGGTCTCCCTCCAGAGTCCAGCCCTGGCAACAGGCCCAATCAGTTAGGCTTATCCCATGCCATCTGCACACAGATTGTGCCACTTCAGGCGTTCCAGACAACAGGAGTCACTGAGGGGAAAACTGACTATCAGATCATATTGTTCCTGGTCCAATCACATGAAGGGAGGCATAGTCAGCTCCTGTACCACCATACGAACCAGTGCCACACTCTTCTCTCTGTTCTGAAAGTGTGGGCTACTCTTCCACTTGAGATCAGGCCACATATTTGATCTTCATACTGAGCAGTGTGCTTGAGTCCCAGGGAACTAGGTCCAGGCCAGGGGATTTATCCTCTGGCCCTTCAGTGACAAGTGGTGATGTGATGGGGGGTGAACTGCTCCCGGATTACCAATGAAACACTCATATGGGGCAATGGAGGCTATCCTGTTGGCCCCACCCTGTGGGAACAGCCATAAAGGCAGTCTTGAGAGGGACCAACAGGCAAGGGGGTGCATTGTTTGGAAGCATCTTGGTCCCACAGCAATGGTGGTAGGACCTGACTTGTCTTAGTCATATGAACATGCCTGAGCCTTTCTCTCTCCTGCCAGGCAGAAGCAGAAACTGCAGCTGTTCATTGCAGGATGGAGAGTCTTGTGGGGTGAGCACCTAAAAAGGGTTCCATTTTTCTGCAGCTGCCCAGCACAGCAAGCCTTCTGGGCTCCATGTGGGTTCAAGCAATGCAACTGTGTATTCTCTAGGCAGCTTCCCTGCCAGTCCAAAGTCTTTTGTGGGGTATGTGGGAGGGTTTGTGAGAGCTTCTGTAGCTAGGATCTCAGAGGCCTGTGGCAAGAATGTGGTGCCCCAAGGTTGCTCCACTCATCCCTTCTTTGGGTCTTTTCTGGGTTCAGGGCCCAGATCTGGAGCCTATCATCCCTGAGTAGACTGCTCTGCACGTTTATCTGCAACCAAGGTGTCTTCTCTTGCCTATTAAATTTTTGTGTTTTCTTTCAAATGATTGTTCAAATTGTAAAGGTTTACGTGATATTTTGGTTCCTCTCTGTGGAAGAGGCACATCCCAGCTAGATCTAGCCTCAACCTCAAACATTTTTTTCCCATAATCAATTTCTTATGTAATTAAAAAAATCTATATTATGAACAGCATTTATTTTATTATTTGAATTAAATTATTAATTTTTATATTGGGTTTACATTATTAGAATACAATTACTGAAACATTTATCAGTATGTTATTATACACATATATATATTCCTTTTATTTTGCACTAACCTGCATGTTGTGCACATGTACCCTAAAACTTAAAGTATAATAAAAAAAAAAAGAACTTATTTTTCCTTTTGGTGGTGACATTTAAGCATTTAAAATTCAAGTTCAGGAGTTTTGGAGACTTGGATTGTAGGAGGTGGGAAAAAAATGTGTACAATTTTTTTTTTCATAATCATGTTAAATATAGAGACCATTACAAGCATCTTCATGGAATAATGATCAATTGTGAAGTCTGGAAATGGAATGCGTAGTTTTTCTACTTGACATAAACATTGAAATTTTCTTTAGTAATAAGTATTCATCTTAATACTTATAAAAGCATTTTTTCTCAAGTTCCAGTGCCATTTACCAAGTATAAGCTCTCCTGCCTGAATTTTGGCGGTGTTATTCTAAAAGATTTAGTATTCTTATCATGAGAGTTACCCATTTCCAAATATAATGAAGTCACCCATCTGCTAAATACCTTTTCATGTTTTATAAGAGTCTAGAAATACTTGCTTTATAAGGACTCTGCATGACTGTGTGCCTACTTACCTTTTTAAATTGTCTTTTAGCAGTTTCTCCCCACCACAGTGTAGTACGCCAAATGATAAGACATGCTGTGCCCCGTCATCTCTTTCCCGTCATGCATGCGGTGTCATGCATACCTCTTTCATATCCTTCATAGTCACTGCATTAATGTTCTCGAGCTAACATTATGCATGTACCATAAAATTAGATATTTTAAAATGTATAATTCAGTGATATTCAGTATATTCACTTTAGTATATTCAGTTTTACATATTTCCCAGTGTTGCATAACCACTACTGTCATTTAATTCTAGTACATTTTTATCACCTAAAAAAATAATTAGCACTCATGCCTAATTCTCCCCTTCCCTTAGCCCTTGGCAACCAAATATCTACATTTTGTCCCTCTTGCCTATTTTGGACATGTTATATAAATGAAGCCATGCAATATGTGATCTTTTGTGTCTGTCTTCTTTCACTTACTATAATGTTTTAAGAGTCATCCATGTTGTAACATGTTATAGCACTTCATTCCTTTTTATGGGCAAATAATATGCTACTCTATTCTTATATATTCTATTTACTACATAGTCCATTTTGTTCATTCATTCATCAATTGAAAGACATTGGATTGTTTTCACTTTTTGGCTATTAGTAATAATTCTACAATGAACATTCATGTACAAGGTTTTGTGTAGACACATATTTTCAACTTTCTTATGTATATACCTAGAACTATAATTGCTGGAGTGTGTACTGACTCTATATTTAACTTCTTGATAAACTTTCATTGTTTTTCAAAACTACTGAATTCTTTTACCATTTACCAGCAACATATTAGGGTTTTAATTTCTCTGCATCCTTACCAATACTTGTGATCATCCCTGTTTTTGATAATAGCCGTCCTAGTGGGTATGAAGTGGTATCTCATTTTAGTTTTAATTTGCATTTCCCAAATTATGAATTATATTGATATATTTTAGTGTGCTTATTTGCATTTGCACATTTTCTTTGAAGAAACATGTATTCAAATACTTTATACATTTTTAATTGAATTGCTTGTCTTTATATTGGTCAGTGGTAAGAGTTTTTAACATATTCTGGATAATAGGCCCATATTACATGATTTACAAATACTTTCTCCAATTCTGCAGGTTGTCCCTTCATTTTCCTGATAATTTTCTTTGAAGTACAACATTTCCAATTTTGATGATGCTCAATTTATCTATTTATTCTTTTGTTGGTGTTGCTTTTGGTGCCCCATCTAAGAAACCATTGCCTGATTCTAGATCATAAACATTATACAGCTATGTTTTCTCCTGAGAGTTTTATAGTTTATGACCCATGCTTAGATATTTGACCCATTTTGAGTTAATTTTTGCATATGGTATGAAGGAATGCATACGGTACCTTTATTCTGTTGCATGAATATATCCAGTTGTCCTAGCACCATTTGTTGAAAATGATTTTTTTCCCATTAAATTGTCTCAGCATTCTTGTTGAAAGTGGTGTCATGCATACCTCTTTCATATCCTTCATAGTCACTGCATTAATGTTCTCGAGCTAACAGAATATTATGGACAGGGTTGCTTAAACAACAGAAATACCTTTTTCTTACATTTCTGGAGGCTAGAATTCTTAGATCAAGGTCTGGCAGGGTTGATTTCTGGTTAGGGTTCTCTTACTGGCTTGCAGACAGCTGCTTTCTTGATGCGTCCTCTCATGATGGAGAGAGAGCACAGGAGGTCTACGGTGTCTGGGCTTATAAGGACACTAATCCTATTGGATCAGGGCCCCATCCTTCTAAATTACTGAACTTTAAGTACCTCTATTAACAGCCTTGTCTCAAAATATAGTCATATTGAACGTTGGAACTTATACATATGAATTTTGAGGGAACACATTCAGTTCGTAACACTCACTTATTTTTGTCTACATGTTCTGCTAAATTGCAAATTTCTTGTTTCACTCTGCAGTGTTCCCACACACAATACAGTGCCAGGCATATAGTAGGCACTGAGTAAATATTTCTTGAAATAATGAATGAATGACTGTAATCCAAAATTATAGTAGATAAAAGTGATGAACTAAATATATTTAATTGAAACATATTTGTGGTATGTTTTGATAATTTCATTTTTCATGCCAATACCTTACCTAACTAATTTTATGACTTATCGGTGATCACAGAAGAAAAGTGGTAAAGAAAATGTTATGATGCTTTCTCTATTATTCATTTAGCTTCATTTAAAAACACTATTTTAGTTTTAAGATTATTTATATGGAGAATTTTTAACTTTATTGAATCTCTGAGCCTGTGGGCACTTTCAAAAATTATTTAGGTTTCCAATGTAGGGCAGAGCTAAAAAAAATCCTTGAGATATTTTAACAAGGTAATTTCTTAAATAAGCAAATATTTTCTATTAATTTGGGGTTAATATTGCATATTTAACATCATGTATTGTATACATTGGCATTGACCAAAATATATTTCATAATTAACATATCTCTTTTTATGTCAAATTATTATTCCTTTATGTGCTCTTTTGATCATTCAGAAGTAGAGTGACGGATTACAACCAGAATCAGAAATGAATAGGGAATGTAGGCTAAAATTATTATGTCACTTTTAAGTATGGTTGCTATTATTTGCATTTTAATAAAATGTGTATCTAAAGTGTATACTCAAGTCACTAATTCATGTATTCGAAGATCCAACATACATTAGTTAAATACCTATTTTTGCCAGGCAATGGAGACATATGAATTGAAGACAAAGTTCCCACTCTCTAGGAGCCCACAGTCTAAACCGAGATACACAAAAATATAAGTAGACACAAAATCATATGGTGAGTTATACGTCTGAATTGTGTAGTTACTATGAGAAGATTCCTATGTAAGTAGTTATATATACTTACTATATTTGCATGATGGAGATGGGGAAAGTTTTTAAGGTGGGCGAATAAAAAATTATGCTAACTGGGGAGAAGTGGTTTTCCCAATCAGAAAAGTCCCTGTAGATATAACACAGAATATCAAGCACAAGAAAATTGACAGTAATTTAGCCTAGAAAGATCACTAGATATATAAAGGAAAGGGAAACTAGCAAGATCTGTAATGCATTGGTCATGAAAGAGGTAGTGTTTAACCTTTTTGTCTGTATGATAGTCAAAGTCCTGGAGGATTTTAAACAGAAAAAAATAGCATCAGCATTTTATTTTAGAGCAATCATTAGGCAACGAAGAATCATGAGAGAATTTCCCAGTTGTTATGGATTGGGAGACTAGGATTAGGGCTACACAATCACTTTCCTAGGTCCCAGTCACTTTTGCCTTCATGAGCCACTTCCTCTAGGAAAAGTAATTATTACTGTGTTGGGATCGTTGGTGGCCCAGGAGCATGTACACTGCTGGGAATTTTTTAGAATCTCAGGTTTTACTCCATACCTACTGAATCAGAATCTGCATTGAACAAGATCCTCAGGTACTTTATAAACACATTAAAGTTTGAGAAGCTCTGACTCAGATACCACAATTAGTGTTAGATAAGCAGAGGGACTTTTTTCCCTGAGAAAGATGGTGATAAAATAGGGTGCATAGAGATAATAAATTGTAGTTGGTTAAATAAAAGAGGCAGATACTGATTACTTAAACTTTTTTTCTGAGAGCAAAAGGCAAGCTTTTCTATTAATAGAGAAAAAAAGACATTGGGGCTAGTGCAGTGTTACAGTCTGATGTTTGCCCTCACAATTCATATGTTGAAACCTAATCACCAATGTGATGGTATTAGGAGGTGTGGCTTTGGGAAGTGATTAGGTCATGAGGGCAGATCCCTCATGAATGGGATTAGTGCCCTTGTAAAAGAGGCCCCAGAAAACTTTCTTGCTGCTTCCACCATGTAAGGATACAGTGAGAAGATACCATCTATGAAAGGGCCCTCACCAGATACCAAATCTGCTTGCACCTTGATCTTGAATTTCCAAGCCTCCGGTAATATAAAAAAAAAAAATCTGTTGTTTATAAGCTACCCAATCTATGACACTGCTTTATAACAGCCCAACCAGAATAAGACAAACAGGCTAAGAATATTGAGAAATGTTATTTTCTTAGAAATAGCTGTGGAGAATAAGAGAAATAGCTAGGCAGAGATTCAGTCTGCTGCTAAGTGTTCGTGTAGTGGGGTGGAAAGAGGGTGGTTGACATCTAAGAAACTTTGGTACTAGACTTCATATACTTTTTTTCCAGCAGCTCTGAGCATGTGTAGAAATTAGAAAATTCAGAAATTTATAGCAATTTAAGATTAGAAGGAAGATAAATTGCCAAAGATGTTGAGAGTGCTGACTAGAGAGTTAGAAAGTACTTTTAATAATGTATTTTTAATTGGGTGTGTAACACTGCTGTATTGGAACACCAATGAAGTGGAAAGGATTAATAAGCTCTGAGAAAAGGTATTCAAGAAAACGTAGAGATTAATGAGACTGAAGAACACATTTAGTTGCAGTCCAGCATAAAATATATAGGGATTAACAATCATAATGAGAAAGTGGCATGTTGGAGGTTAAATCCTTTGATGTGTGGTGGATCTGGGATTTGACACTGTCTGGAGAGTGAATCACTAAGTAAATGTCAGAGTGTGGGAGGAAAAGAGATCAAATAATTTGTAAGGCGTTGGGTGATCATGCACTGAAACCCTGAAGCACCCTCTCCTTTTCCATCAAAGCTCCCAGACTGCTATACCAGTAGAGGGGAGAAATGGGAGCCCACTGCTATGCTCCACTGAGGAATACAATTGTTACGAAATGGTAAAAGGAGGTAAAGTGGCAAGGCATAAACTTCAAAGATGGTGGTGGGAATATCAGCCCTTGCAGATGGGAAACTAAAGGTCTAAAAGGGCTACAAATAAAGTATATTTTATGTCAAAAAATGCAAATATGTGGAGAATGAAAGGGCAGCCATGGAAGCATACAGACAGCTGCAGGAGGGATAGTTCTTATTTCAACCACTAGATTTGAATAACAAAAAATAAACTAAGAATAAGGTAAATATTAATACAGAAGAAAAGACTGGAAGGGAGATAATGCAGAGACAACATGGAAGTACTCACGTGTTTGACAAACTCTTCTCTAGGTGGGGAAAGGAGAGAGAAAATTATTCCTTTAGGACATTCACCTGTATGTGGAATCAACAGCTGGCCCTGTTGAGTTTACAGAACTCTCAAACAAGAAGATAGAAGTAGAAGACACTTTTAAGGCCTTGAAGTCCAACCCCTGCCTCCCACTCACAAAATAGTCTCCTTAGAGCGCGTAGAGGTGGTGGGGTATGAGAAGGAAGACACATCCTTCCTTGATGTCAGTGATTCTGGGATTGAGCAGCAGCACAATTGATCTTGGCCAGATATTTGACAGCCCTCTACCATCACTCCCAAAGCAAGTGAACAATTCATAAATGGTGCTTGGACTATTGTGTCTTGATTTTGGTACTCTTACCTTCTTTAGATCACATTTTTGTATAATTTCTGTGAGTGTCTGGCTCTCCTACTGGACTGAAACTTACTTACATTAATTTATTGAGTTGGGGTCTTACTCTTTTGCCTAGGCTGGAGTTCAGTGGCACAGTCAGTGTTCACTGCAGCCTCAACTTCCTTGGCGCAGGTGATTCTCCCACTGCGGCCTCCCAGGTAGCTGGGACTATAGGCACACGTCACCACACCTGGCTAGTTTTCTGGATTATTTTTGTAGAGCCAAGATTTTATCATGTTGCTCAGACCAGTCTCAAACTCCTGGGCTGAAGTGATACACCCTCCTCGGCCTCCCAAAGTGCTGGGATTACAGGCATGAGCCACTGTGCCCAGCCCTGAAACTTCCTTTGTATACAGTTACCATAAATTAGTCATCCCTGCATTCTATTTTTCCCGGCACTCAACAAAGTACTCTATGTAATATTCAATAATGTTTGTTTTCTAAATCAGTAAATCCCAATGGCCCTATGCTGCAGGAACCTATAGTCTCAGGGAACAAAATGGCACTCTTTGAGTAATGACTTTGCATTCTTTCAGCACGTAGGGTGTAACCATATGCCTAAGAAACCTGTCTACAGGCTTGATTAAAAGACAAAACAAAATAGTTGAAAGTCACAATGCTTTTGATTTAATTTTCAAATACCTAGTTTATCTCTTTGGGTTAAATGTGGATAATTCATCTATTAAAAAGTAGGAGTTTATGATCTATTGTCCCTCACTGTTCAAGGACCACTTCAATGTTCCCTGACCACTATTCTGTTATGGAAAATTAAATGAAACCCTTTTTACCCATTAGCAAAGGAATGCATATTATATGCAAAGAGCATTATCTCTGGACTATTTTTAATATAGATTTTGAACTATGATATCTCATGACTATGCTTACTTACATTTATATTAGCCTTGCTTTTCCTGTAACATGCAGTTTTGTAAAAATGTTTCTCAGAGTTCCATTTCTCTTTTTGTCAGGAATGCATTTCATTGCAAATAACAGAAAGCCAACTAACATGTATAGATTTATTTTTCTCACTTAATAAGAAATCTGTCAGTAACAGACCAGAGCTAGTGTACAAGCTTCATGAGGCTATCAGAAACCAGAGACTTTTTAATATTTTGGAGTGCCATTTCTAGCATGTCTTTCCACTCCCAGCCCAAGTTGCAAGATGACTGCTGTACTTATTTATATGCTCCTAGCAAGAAAAAAAAAAAAAAAAAAAAAGGCAAAGGGGGCAAAAGAGGAAGGCCTAACAAGCCTCTTTATTCTAAGAAGGCTTCCCGGCCAGGCATGGTGGTGGTTCCCAGAACTTTGGGAGGCCAATGTGGGCGAATAATTTCAGGTTAGGAGTTTGAGACCAGCCTGGCCAACATGGCAAAATCCTATCTCTACTAAAAATACAGGCCAGGCATGGTGGCTCATGCCTGTAGTCCCAGCACTTTGGGAGTCTGAGGTGGACAGCTTGAGATCAGGAATTCGAGACCAGCCTGGCCAACATGGCGAAACCCCATCTCTACTAAAAATACAAAAATTAGCCAGGTGTGGTGACGGGTGCCTGTAATCCCAGCCACTTGGGAGGCTGAGGCAGGAGAATCACTGGAACCCAGGAGGTGCAGGTTGCAGTGAACTGAGATTGCACCATTGCACTCCAGCCTGGGCAACAAGAGTGCAACTGTGTCTCAAAAAAAAAAAAAATTAGCCAGGCATGGTGGCACATATCTGTAATTCCAGCTACTCAGGAGGCTGGGGCAGGAGAATCGTTTGAACCTGGGAGGCAGAAGTTCCAGTGAGCCAAGATTGCGCCACCGCACTCCAGCCTGGGCAACAGGGCAAGACTCCATCTCAAAAAACAAACAAACAAACAAATGAACAAACAAAAACAACAACAACACAAAGGTTTCCTTCCTGGAAGCTTTACCCAGAGATTCCCACTGTACTGGCTGGAACTGGGCCATGTGGCCACTTCTAGACAAATTTTACTAGAGATTGGCCTAAGAAAAGGAATTATGAAAAGGGTTTGGTTAATATAACCACAGCATTAATTACATGCCTTTTGCCTTGTATCTTTGATCTCTATGTCTGTGTAACACTTTCTTGGATACATATGGTCTTGGACTCAAATACCATTATTCATATTATTTATTCAGATTTATCTATACATTTTATGAGGACACTTGAACAGTTATTTCAATAATAGCTCATATTTATTAGCCATTTACTCAGTGCTAGAGAAATGTTTTGCGTAACATTATTTAAACTTAATTCTATAGGGTATCAATGATGAATTGTGTCTTAGGTTGAATATGTTATCACAAGTTTAATAAGTTTCTATCTTTCTTTCTTTCTTTTTTTTTTTTGGTTAAGGATATATTAAACCTATATTCCTCCTTCTCTTCCTTCTTTTGTTTCTCTTTCTATTTTGGTCCATCTTTTCTTTGTGAAAGATCTCACTGGTAGGGAAGAAGAAAGTACTATAGCACAGTATTTCTTAAAGTGTGTTTCAAGGGTTGATAAATGTGATACACATTAAAAATAGTTAATCAAATAATTTTAAAAATATGCTATATAAAACTAAGTTTAAAATATTTATTTAGGCAAAAAAGTAAGACCCCGTTTCAAAAATAAAACTATTTATATGATTATTATTTGCTTTCCCAGCTGAAGAACAAGCTTTCTGAGAGTGGTGGCTGAGTCACTGTTGCTCCTGCTTATAAATCCAGGGTCTAGTATAACGTTCTGTATAAGGTACACCATAAGTTATTATCTTTAGTTGAATCCTAGACCTCCTGATATGCTAATGTACTGAGTGAAAATCTGAGAAAGAAAATGCAGTGTTTAAGTCTCTGAACCAAAATAACTACTGTATAATTTTAAAAATGTATTATAGTTTTGAAATCTGTAATACAAAAAAATATACAAAATTCAAAATAAATGCAGTGGAAAGAAATTATCCCAGCTTAACCTGTTTTCGAGGTACTTAGTAATTTTACTTAAAGGCAAACACTGTTGTCAATTTATCAAATAACTTTCCAGAAAAAGTCTCAGTGTGTGTTTGTATATACAGACATATGAAATTTTACTATTTTTTTGGAGGCATACTATGTTCTTGCCCTGTAATTTGATCTTTTCACTAAGCAACATCAACATATATGGAATTACTTCATTCTTCTTTTAGCACCAGCCTAGTATTTCTTTGTAGGACCCCAACATTATATAGAAAATCCCTATTTAAATTGCTTTCTCTACATATATGTACATCATGTCACACATGTAAGAGTTTTGTAGGATAAATCTCAAGACGTGGATTTGTTGAGTCAAAGTGTATGTGAATTATAAAATTTAGTAGATTGCCAAATTGCTGTCCATAAAGGTTATACTACTTTATACTCCCATCAGTAATGAATAAATATATGTTTCCCCTCAGCCTGGAAAATACTGCATATAATCAGTTTGTCTATCCATTTCATACAGGTCTCATAAATTATAGTTGAGCAAAGTGGTCTTTTATGACTTTTAAATTTATTCTGATGGTATCTGTAGCAGTATATCTTGGTTTGGATGTTGTGCTTTTGTCTATTTTGCATGGAAAAGTCAACCTTTTGTCCTTCCTTTCTTACTTTCTCTAATTTCATAATTTGGTAATTTCTTATATTTTCTTGATTAACTCCTTCCATTTTGTAAATTTGTGTGTATGTGGGGTGTGTGTGTGTGTGTGTGTGTGTGTGTGTGTGTGTGAGAGAGAGAGAGAGAGAGACCTCTGTATGTTTCTTGATTTAAATATACTATATAAATTCATCACCATAAATAATCAGGGCATTTTAGAAATGAGGAAAAGACAAAGGTTCACAGAGATTTAACACTTTCCTGGAGGGCACACAGCTAGATAGGATAAAACCTAAAACTGTTGATTTTAAATCTAAACTCTCCTGACTACACCAGGAGCTTTCTGATTAAAATCACAGTGTCAACACAATTTAATCAATATTTTGCATTATATTTTATATGTCAAAATACTGTATTTAAAAGAAAAAAATTTATGCATATTCGTTCACATTTAGAACAGAACAGAAATTTCTTAAGCAATTTACTTAAAAAAATTCATCTCTACACAATTTTATGTGGCATGAAATATAATTTCTACTTTGCAGTTGAGAATCAAAGGCTTAAACAGATAAGTTGAAGTCTTATATACAAGTCTTATGAGAGCAGAAGCTGGTATTTCAACCCAGGTCTGATATCAAAGTCCTGGGTCTTAATTGCAAAGTTGCAATGTTGTCAAACTCTGTTGAATAAAATAAATTATTTCAATGCAAATATTTCAATTAATGAAGAGGGAGGGGGAAGTTGAGGAGGACATGAGGAATAATATAAATGACTCTTTTTCAGAGTATGATTTGACTGACAAAGTGAGTCCATTAGGTAAGAGTTAGATGAGTCTTAGGTGTCTGAGATTTCTTAACATAAACAGCAAAAATGAGTAACTATGAGAGAAATGTAGTAATGCTCAGGAAAAAAAGATAACTTTTTACCAGCAAGGAAAAGTACTTCATTCAGTTCCCTCGAGATCATCAGGAGAGAACTAAGTAGGTTCCAGATAGAGTGATTGGAATTTAAAGGTAATAGTCATCTATTGATTGGAAATAGGTATTAGGTAAATTTTAGCATTAAATGTAAACTTCTGAAATATTATCTTAAACTATAATTAATACTGAAGAGTGGTACATCCCTAAAAATAGAGAATGCTTAATAGTCTTAATAAGAACATTAAAGGTAAATGTAAATGGTAACAGTTACTGTTGAAAATTCCTAGTAGATAAATCACAGGTATCTGCATTAAAATCATATTTGACATTATATTCCTTTGTCAAGCTTAGCAAGGACTAGTTAATTATGTTAAAATTTAATTTATATTTTTTAATATGTGAAGAAAGTTCACATATAAAATTCTACTTTTTATTAGGAGTACATAACTGGGACACCTCTTACTTTTTTGTCTAATGGAAATGTACATTCTTTTATCTTCACTGGTCATAAAAGGCAATAAGACATGGTAGAAAGAGTTTTGGATATAGAACAATATATGGCTGCGTTTGAATCCTGGATTATGCAGTTATGGAGAAATATATTAGCATCTCAGTTTCAGTTCCCTTATCAGGAAAAGGGAAAAGCATAATAACAAAATCTTAGATTTGTGATGAGAATTTCAAATAAGTTGGAAAAAGTGCCTAGCAAATGATAGGTACTCAATTATTATAAGCCTGGAGCTAGCTAATAGGACATCCCTCTATGGAGCTGATCAATAAAACTTATGCAACCCTAGAATCACAGCTAAAATAACTGAATAATTCATTCTTTCATTCATTTGTTCATTTTGTATGCCAATTACATTCAATGCCAAGCACATTCCAATATCAAGGCTTGAATATTTGCTTCCTCTGAAGTGCTCTTTTCCACATACTCACGTGACTAATTCTATCTTCTTTGGTCATCCTTAAAAATAGCACCTATTTGAGTCAGGCTCCCCTTCATTTTGTTCATTACTACCTAATACTTTAGACGCTTATCTTTTATTATCTATATTGACAATGAGAATATAAGCTTCACAAAAGCAGGGAGCTTTCATTTATTTATGGCTATATAAACAGTGCCTTGAATTTTGTATGACACATTGCAGGTGACTATAAATATGCTTGATGATGAATACTAACCCAGAGAGAAAGGAAGCAAGTAATAATCTACAAAACAATCAGAAAACAACAAAATGGTACTAGTAAGTCTTTGCATATCAGTAACTACACAGAGCAAAAGAATAGATTTTTAAAAAAAGAATTATGCTGCCTATTAGACTTACTTTGCCTGAAAAGACACTCATAAAGTGAAGAAATAAAAAAAGTACCCATGTAAATGGAAATCAAAAGAGTGCAAGAGTAGTTACATTTATTTCTGAATATTTTATGCCATATAGCAATATGTGCTTCTCATTTATGACTGTCATAAGTTATCCTTTTAAAGGGGTTGAACTCAGTGACATGATAGAATAGGAGGCCCCTGTCTCTCTATCCATGAATTCACCAAATAGACTTCTATTCATAAATCATCTCTCTCTGAGAAAAAGTAAAAAACCAGTTGGGAGACTCCTACTCACAGGACAACTAAAAAAATCTACACCAGATGGGTAGAAAAATCTGTCACCCTCAGACACAGACCTTGCTCCAGACAAAGAGCTATACAACCAGGAAAGAGGAGCCCAACACCCCAGCTTCTCCATGTGGAGAGAAAGATTTGAACCTTACATACAGTGCCCTAACTCTAAGGTTCCCCACAGTTTGGCCCTTAATTCAGCAACCCTGGGAATGGAGACGATTAGGCATATGTAAGTCTCTCTAGCCCACAGGAAAAAACAGCAGTTTTCTATGAGTGGAAGTACTTCCAGGGGCCTCATTCTCTGGGAGAAGTGCACTCTTCCAGTCTCTGCCTGGCAGCCTGGCTTCTAACTGACTTACATAGGAGAGTTGAAGGGGCAAATAGTAGCTAACTGAGAAGCAGATTGCCCCATCCTGAGCCTTCTCCTTGACTTGCCCCAACAATAGCTCCAGGTTTATTAATCTTTTCTGGAAGGAGTTTGTCCATATATTGAGCACTTCAACTTTTATACCTTCCACCCCATAAACTGCATCTTAAACCTCATACCTCTGGGAGCAGAGGGAACTAGGTATACACAAATTTCTCTAGACCACAGCAAAGAGCAACCGTTTATATAGATGTATAAGCACTTTCAGAGGCTTCATCCTCAAGGAACAATGCAGAGAGGGAACTCTAAAAATGAAGTTTCTTACTTCTCTCCAGAAGGGGTTTATCCATATATTGAACAGTCCAGCTTTTACAATTACTACCTGAGTATCAGGGGAACCCACCCCCAATATTTCAATGTATGTTCTTTCTATTTTTCCTAAGTGTCGGCCAGTCTCAGAAATAAAGAGAAAGAGTACAAAGAGAGGAATTTTATAGCTGGGCCACCGGGGGTGACATCATGTGTCGGTATGTCCGTGATGCCCACCTGAGCCACAAAACCAGCAGGTTTTTATTAAGGACTTCAAAAGGGGAGGGGGTGTATGAACAGGGAGTAGGTCACAAAGATCACATGCTTCAAAGGGCAAAAGGCAGAGCAAAGATCACATGCTTCAAAGGGCAAAAGGCAGAGCAAAGATCACATGCTTCTGAGGAAACAGGACCAGGGCAAAAATCAGAAACTCCTGATAAGGGTCTATGTTCAGTGGTGCACGTATTGTCTTGATAAACATCTTAACAGAAAACAGGGTTCGAGAGCAGAGAACCAGTCTGACCTCAAATTTACCAGGGCTGGGGCTTCCCAATCCTAGTAAGCCTGAGGGTACTACAGGAGACCAGGGCGTATCTCAGTCCTTATCTCAATCACATAGAACAGGCACTCACACAGCGGCCACTTATAGACCTCCCCCCAGGAATACAATTCCTTTCCTAGGGTCTTAATATTATATTCCTTGCTAGGAAAAGAATTTCGTGATATCTCTCCTACTTGTACGTCTGTTTATAGGCTCTCTGCAAGAAGAAAAATATGGCTCTATTCTGCCTGACCCCGCAGGCAGTCAGACCTTATGGTTGTCTTCCCTTGTTCCCTGAAAATTGCTGTTATTCTGTTCTTTTTCAAGGTGCACTGATTTCATATTGTTCAAACACACGTTTTACAATCAATTTGTACAGTTAACGCAATCATCACAGGGTCCTGAGGTGATGTACATCCTCAGCTTACGAAGATAACAGTATTAAGAGACCTGTTTGGGTTCCCTGACTTCCTGCAACACCTGAAGGACTCTGGAAACAGGAAATATTAGGCAAATGTAAGTCTCCTTATGTCACAAAACAAAGTTGGTTTTAAATGGGTGTGCAAGTGCTTTCAGATGCCACACCCTCTGGGAGCAATGCAGAAAAGACAATGGAATACAGTACCTACTTGATGGACTGGCTTCTAACAAACTTTCATTGGGGAGCTAAGTGGGACATAAAAACAGTAGCCACATGGCAGCTTGAGCCAGAGCTCAGAACTTCCCAAACTTTTCTTCCAGCTTGCCCCAGTGATAAATCCAGGTCTACCCATTCTTCCTGGAAAAAGTTTGTTTATGCACCCACTGCCACAACTTTTAAAGATCCCACCCCAAAGTCTGTCTCCTCAATAGTGTAAATCTGGGAGTTAATGGTGCTTTCCATTCCTGAGTAGCCCTAAACCCCAGAAAACCAAAAAGATGGGCATACAGTGGGCCTGCTTCCAGCAGCTATCTCCCCAGAATCAGAGGGTGAAGCCTTAACTCAAGCACAGACATTAGTCACAGATCATCTCTTTAAATTAGTTTAGTAGATTAGCATAGAGAGATTGGGACATAAACACCCATATTAGTTTTATGAGAAGGATAGAAGGAAATGGAATGTTCAACACCCCAACCTTTCCAGTTACATCTAAAGGGTCTGGCTTCTGCCTTATTGATCTTAGAAATACTCACAGGACATGGCACATTGTAATCTCTAGGGAATCACCAAAAACAGAGATAGCGGTTTGTATAAACACAAACATTTGAGAGGCACCTTAAAACAATGACCAGAAAAGATTCATGAAGTCTTTCTTCTATACCAGGGCAGTCTGACAAGCCTGGGAGAGGCATTGTGTTATATAATGCACAGAAACCAACATGAAGAGTTGGAAAATAAAGAGAAGGCAAATAAAAGGAAATGAAGAAACAAGGATTAATATTCAAATAAAAATTTACCTACAAAAAAAGGCTAATTCTCCAGCAACTGACCTGAATGAAGTGGAGATATGTGATATATCCAAGAGAGAATTCAAAATAATGGTAATAAAGGGGCTTATAGAGGTAAGGAGAGCAATGTAGCAACAAACCTACAATTTAAATAAAGAGATAGGAATTATAAAAATGTACCATACAGAAATCATAGACTTGAAGAATTCTATAAATAAACTGAGATACTGAACAGAGAGTTTTAACAACAAACTAAACAGAAGAAATCAGTACACTCAAAGCTAAGCCACTGGAAATCATTCAATCTTGAAGCAAAAAGAAAAAATGAATTAAAAAAAAACAGTGAGACAGCATAAGAGACTTTGTGGCATTTAATAATCAAACTCCCAAAGATCAAGTATTTAAAAAGGATACTAAAAGAAGCAAAAAAAAAAAAAAAAAAAAGAAAAAAGAAAAAAGAAACACATAATACACAATGGAGCTGCAATACATCTGATGACAGACTTTTTAGTGGCGATCTTACAGGCTAGGAGACAGTGACACGACATATTTGAAGTGTTTAAGGAAATAAAAACAAAACAACTTTTACCCTAGAATAATATATCTGGCAAAAATCTCCTTCAAACATGAAGGAAAAATAAAGATTTTTCCAGAAAAAGAAAAGCTGTGGAATTTCATCAACACCAGACCTATCCTATAAGGAATGCTAAAGAGAGTGCTTCAATCAGAAAGAGCAGAATGTTAGTGAGCGATAAGTAATCACCTAAAGGTACAAAGCTCACTGGTAATAGTAAGTAAAAAGAAAGACACAGAATATTTTAACACTGTAACTGTGGTATGTAAACTACTCTTATCCTAAGTAGAAAAAAAAAACAATGAATCAAAAATAATACAACTTTTCAAGACATACATAGTACAATAAGATAAAAATATAAACCAAAAAAGTTAAATAGCAGAGTGACAAATTAAGGCATAGAACTTTAGTTAGTTTTCTTTCTGCTTTTGCTTGTTTGTGCAAACAGTGGTAGGTTTTTATCAGATTAAAATAGTGGCTTATATAAGATAGTATTTGCAAACCTCATGGTAACCTCAACCCAAAAACATACAATGAATACACAAAAAAGAAAAAGAAAACAAATCATATCACCATAGAAAAGCATCTTCACTACAGGAAGACAGTGAGAAAAAGAAGTGAACACCACAAAACAACAAGAAAAAACAATGAAATGGTAAGAGTAAGTTCTCACTTATCAATAATATTGATGTACATGGATCAAATTCTCCAATCAAAAGACATAGACTGGTTGGATAAATAAAAGCACAAGATCTATTGGTTTGTTGCCCTCAAGAAACACACTTCACCTATAAAGACACACATAGACTGAAGATTAAAAAAAAAATTTAAAAAGATATTCCATGCTAATGGAAACAAAAAAAGAGATCAGGAATAGCTACACTTATATCAGACAAAGCAGATTTCCAGACAAAAATTATAAGAAGAGACAACTCAGTTGATTACATAATAAAATGGTCAATTCAGCAAGAGGATATAATAATTTTAAATATATATGCTCCCAACAGTGGAAAGCCCTGATATATAAAGAAAATATTAGAGCTTAAAAGAAAGATAGACCCCAATACAATAATAGCTGAAGACTTCAACACCTCACTTTCAGCATTGCACACATTTCCAGATGGAAAATCGTCAGAGAAACATCAGACTTTATCTGCACTGTAGACCAAAATTGATCTAAAAGGTATTTACAGAGCATTTCATGCAACAGCTGCAGAATACACATTCTCCTCAGTACATGGAATATTCTCAAGAATAGGCCATATGTTAGGTCACGAAACAAGTCTTAAAACATTCAAAAAACTTGAAATAATATCGGCCATGTTCTCTTAACAAAATGGAATAAAACAGAAATTAACAAGAGGAATTTTGGAAACTATAAAAATACATGGAAATTAGCATGCCCCTGATTGTACAGTCGGTCAATGAAGAAATTAAGATGAAAATTTAAAAACTTCTTAAAACAAATGATAATAGAAACACAACATAACTATACCTATAGGACACAGCAAAAGCAGAACTAAGAGGGCAGTTGATAGCTATTAAGTACCTACATCAAAAAAAAACCCTCAAATAAACAATCTAATGATGTGTCTTCAAGAACTAGAAAAGCAACAACAAATG
Source organism: Pan paniscus (assembly GCF_029289425.2). NCBI lineage: Eukaryota > Metazoa > Chordata > Mammalia > Primates > Hominidae > Pan > Pan paniscus. Next base: position 88,386,519 of record NC_073254.2, on the reverse strand, counting down.
AAACCCTAGATTAGTAGAAGAAAAAAGTAATAAAGATCAAAGGGGAAAAAAGTAAATTTGAAATGAAGAAAACCATGGAAAAGATCAATGAAACAAAAAGTTGGTTTTTTGAAAAGTTAAATAAAATTGGAAAGCCTTTAGCCAGACTAAGAAAAAGAAAGAAGATCCAAATAAATAAAATCAGAAATGAAAAAGGAGACATTACTACTAATACTGCAGAAATTCAAAAATCATCAGTGGCTAAACAAGAGCAGCTATATTCCAAAAATTGGGATGAAATGGACACATTCCTAGACACATTCAATATACCAAGATTGAACCAGGATGAAATCCAAAAACTAAATACACCAGTCACAAGTAACAAGACCAAAGCCATAATAAAAAGTCTACCAGTAAAGAAAAGCTCAGGACCCAGTGGCTTCACTGCTGAATTCAACCAAACATTTGAAGAATAACTAATACCAATCCTACCCAAACTATTCTGAAAAATAGAAGAGAATACTTCCAAAATCATTCTTTAAAGCCAGTATTAATCTGACATAAAAACCAAACAAAGACACATTGAAAAAATGAAAACTACAAGTCAATATACCTGATGAATATTGATGCAAAAATCCAGAACAAAATACTTTCCAACTGAATTCAGCAATACATCAGAAAGATCATTCATCATGAACAAGTGGGATTTATCTCTGGGATGCAAGGATGACTCAACATATGTAAATAAATGTGATACATCATATAAACAGAATAAAGGAACAAAACCATATGATCACTTCAACTGATGCTGGAAAAATATTTGATAAAATTTAACATTGCTTCATCATAAAATCCCTTAAAAAACTGGGTATAGAAGCTACATACCTCAATGTAATAAAAGCCATATATGAGAGACCTACAGCTTGTATCATACTGAATGGGGAAAAAAGAAAGCCTTTCCCCTAAGTTCCAGAGCATGACAAGGATGGTTACTTTCATCCTGGAAGTCAAACGAAAGGCATCCAAATTGAAAAGAAAGAAAGAAAATTATTCTTGTTTACAAAGAATATTATCTTACATTTGGAGAAACCTAAGGACTCCACAAGAAAACTATTGCAATTGATAAACCAATTCAGAAAATTGAAGGATTCCAAATTAACGTACCCAAATGAGTAACATTTTAATACACCAATAGTAAGCAACGTGAAAAACAAAAATTAAAAAGTTATTCTACTTAAAATAGCCACAAATAAAATTCTTAAGAATGAACCAAATAAGTGAATGCTTTCTACAATAAAAACTATAAAAAACTGATGAAAGAAATTGAGAGGACACAAAAAATGGAAAAATAACCCATGTTTATGAACATGTATAGAAAGAATCAGTATTGTTAAAATGTCCATACTACCCAAAGTAATCTGCAGATTTAATTCAATCCTTGTCAAAATACCAATGAGATTCTTCACAGAAATAGAAAAAAAATCCTAAAATTTGTATGGACCTTCAAAAGACCCAGAATACCCAAAGCTATACTAAGCAAAAAGAACAAAACTGGAGGAATCACATTACCTGGCTTCAAATTATAGTACAGAGCTATAGTAACCCAAACAACATAGTACTGGTATAAACACAGACACACAGACCAATGGGAACAGAATAGAGAACCCAGAAACAAATCCACATACTTAGAGTGAACTGATTTGTGACAAAGGTACCAAAAACATACACTGGTGAAAAGAAAGTCTGCTCAATAAATGGTGCTGAGAAAACTGGATACCCATATGCAGAAGAATGACACTAGACCCCTATCTCTCACCATTTTCAAAAATCAAATCAAAATGGAATTCACAGAATGGGAGATAATATTTGCAAACTATCCCTCTAACAAGGGATTAATTACCAGAATATATAAGGATCTTAAACAATTCTATTTTTTTTTTTTTGAGATGGAGTCTCGCTGTCTCCCAGGCTGGAGTTCAGTGGTGCAATCTCGGCTCACTGCATGGGAGCTTAAACAATTCTATAGGAAAAAATGTTAATACCTGATCAAAAAATGAGCAAAAAATTTGAACAGACATTTCTCAAAAGAAGACAACAAGGGGCAAACAGGCATATGAAAAGGTGCTCAGCATCATTGATCATCAGGGAAATGCATATCAAAACTACAATGAAATATCATCTCATTCCAGTTAAAATGGCCTATGACCAAAAGACAAGCAATAACAAATGCTGGCAAAGATGTGGAGAAGAGAAGGAACCCTCCTACCCTATTGGTGGGAATGTAAATTAGTACAAACACTATGGAGAAGAGTTCAGAGCTTCAAAACTAAAAACAGAGCTATGCTAGTTCCAGCAATCCTACCATTGGATATATACCCCAAAGAAAGGAAATCAAGTATTAATGTGATATATGCACCCCATGTTTGTTGTAGCACTGTTGTTTCACAACAGTTAAGATATGGAAGCAACCTAAGTGCCCATCAGCAGATGAATGGATAAAGAAAACACAGTACATATACATAATGCAGTATTCTGTAGCCTTAATAAAAGAATGAGATCCTGTCATTTGCAACAACATGGATGGAACTGGAGATTAACATGTCAAGTGAAATAAGCCAGGCACAGAAAGACAATCATCACCTCTTCTCACTTATTTGTGGGTTCTAAAAATTAAAACAATTGAACTCATGGACATAGAGAGTAGAGAAATCAATACCAGAGGCTGGGAAGGGTAGTAGGGATGCTGGGAGGGAGATGGCAATGGTTAATGGGTACAAAAAATTTAGTCAGAATGAGTAAGACCCACTGTATTTGATTGTACAACAGGGTGACTATGGTCAATAACTTAATTGTACATTTAAAAATAAATGAGTAAATGAGTGTAACTGGATTGTTTGTAACACAATAATGTTTGATGGGATGGATACCCCATTTTCCATGATATGATTATTTCACATTGCATGCCTGTATCAAAACATCTCCTGTACCCCACAAATATATAAACCTACTATGTACATGCAAAATTTTGAAAAATTAAAAAATAATTTTGATTCACCAAGTTGACAGAATGACAAAATCCATATAATCATTTTAATATATATGGAAAAATCACCATGTTCACATAATAAATGACAAAATCCATATAATCATTTTAATAGATATGCAAAAATCATTTGGGAAAATTTAACATCTTTTCATGATAAAAACTCTCAACACGTTAGGTACAGAAGGAATGTTCTTCAACACAAGAAAGGCTATTACAAGCCCACAGCTATCATATTAAATAACGAGAAGTTGATACTTTTCCTCTTAAGTTAGATACAAGTCCAGGATTCCTACTCTCACGACTTTTGTTCAATATAGTACTTTGAAATACTACCCAGAGTAAGTAGACAAGAAAGAGAAATAGGAGGCATTCAAATAGAAAAGGAAGAAGTGAAATTATCTCTGTTTGCTTATGACATAAACCAATATATAGAAAAACCTAGAGACTCTATAAAGTTTAGAATTGATAATGAAATTCATAATAGTTACAGGATACAAAACCAACACCTAAAAGTGAGAAGCATTTCTATACACTAAAAAAAAAACTATCTAAATGATTAAAGTAACAATCCTATTTATAATAGCATTAAAAGAAACAAATTACTTTAGATTAAATTTAACCCAGGAACGAAAAGATCTGTGTACTAAAAACTATGAAACTTTGATAAAAAATTGAAGATGACACAATTGAAAAGATATCTTGTATTCATGGATTGAAATAATACTGTTATTATGTCTATACAACCCAAAGTTATTTACAGATTCAACTGAATCCCTATTAAAATTACAATGTCATTCTTCACAGGAATAGGAAAAAAAAATTCTAAAGGACCTTGAATAGCCAAAGCCATCTTAAGCAAAACAAGCAAACCTTTAGTAATTAAAACAACATGGCACTGGTATAAAAATGTACATAATCAACCTATGGACTAGAATAAAGTGCCCAGGAATAAACTCACATATTTGTGGCCAATGGATATTTGACAAAGGTGCCAGAACACAAAATGTGGAAAAGATAATGCAGAAGAAACAGTCTCTTCAATAAATGGTGCCAAGAAAAATTGGATATACACATGCTGAGGAATAAAATTTGATTTTTATCCTACCCAGTATAAAAGAACCAACTCAAAATAGATTAAAGACTTAAAATTTAAACGTGCAAATGTAAAACTACTAGAAGAAAACCTAAGGGAAAAGCTTCATGACATTAGTTAGACAGTGATTATCTTGGATAAGAGCCCAAATGCACAGGCAACAAAAGCAGATACTAACAAATGGGATTGCATTAAACTAAATAGCTTAAGCAAAGCAAAAGAAACATTTCAGAGTGAAGAGACAAGCCATATATTGGGAGAATATATTTGCAAATCATACATTGGACAAAGGGCTAATATAAAAAAATCTAAGAAACCCAAACTACTCAATAACAAGAAAACAAATAACCATATTAAAAATGGGCAAAGGACTTGAATAGATATTTCTCAAAAGACGACATACAAAGGGCCAAAAGATATAGGAAAAAGTGCTCAACATCTTTAATCAGAAAAGTTAATTAAAAGCACAATAAGATATCACTTCATACCTGTTAAATTGGCTATTATAAAAAAGATGACAGATAAGTATTGATGAGTACTGTGGGAAGGTGAGCCCTTGCACACTGTTGGTATTTTAAATTTGTACATCCATTTTGGAAAGCTTTTATGTAATTTTTTCCTTAATAAACTGAAAATAAAATTATGATCCAGAAATCTCACTTCTGGGTTTAAGTCAAAGGAATTGAAATTAGTATCATTGAAGAGATATCTGCACTCTCATGATCATAGCAGCATTATTCATAATAGCCAAGATATGGAAACAACTGAAGTGACCACCAATGGACAAATGGATTTAAACTGATATATATGTACAATGGATTACTATTTAGTCTTAAGAAAGCTGGAAAGTCTGTCATTTGTGAAAACATGGAAGAACTTAGAGAACATTCTGCTAAGTGCAATAAACTAGGCACAGAAAAACAAACACCATAGGATCTCACTTATATGTGGAATCTAAAAAAGTCAAATTCTTAAAAGTAGAATATAAAATGGTGGTTACCGGAGGCTGAGGATGTGGGGAAAGGGGTCACTGGTCAAGGGGTACAAAGTTTTGGTTAGATAGAAGGAATACGTTACGGTGGTTTATTGCACAGTATGGTGACTGCAGTCAATAATTATGTATTGTATTCTTCAAAATAGCTAAAAGAGAGGAGTTTAAATATTCTCAGCACAAAGATGATAAATATTTGAGGTGATGGGTATGTTAATTAACTTGATTTGACCATTTCATAATGTATACATATACTGAAACACCATATTGTACCCCATAAATATATGTAATTTATCACTTAAAACTTTAAAATGATATATTTTTACAGTATTCTTTAAGTTAATATGCTGATTCATATTTGTGAATACAAAATATTTATTTCCCCATTTCAATTTTCAGTATTTTTGACATTTTGAATAATACTATAGTGAACATCTTTGTATATTAAAATTATTGCCTAATTATGATAGTTTCTTTAGGATAAAATCCTAGAGCACAATAGCTTGATAAAATGATTCATATGTTATGCCTTCTGAAATATTTTGACATAATCAGTCACTGGCAGCAGGTATCCCAGTACTCTGCTGCTAATAACTCAAGAGATTTTTTTTAATTGAATGTGTAGGCTTTTGAGTAAAGAAAGATGATGAAATATATAGAAAAAAGTTCAGAGAAATGAGGTGGTCTAGGTGCTGGAGTAAGCACTTGTATGCAAAGGGTTAAAATCGTGAAGTTGATCACTATCAACATTACAATAAGGAAGACAATAGGTAATAACAAGTGTAGATGAGTGTGGTCAAAACCATAGGTAGAGAATAAGATTTTAAAGGTAGGTTTTGGGATAGCCTTTGTCTGTTCATACACAAACCATTGAATGCCTAAATAGACAATAGATTAAAATGCCCAATCAACAAATATGACATCCTATTTTCAACTACGACAATCAATATTAATATTAATGTAAAAGTGTTTCTAGTGTTTGTGCTATTTAGCCTATATATACCATCTAAACTGCTAATGACATCTTAGTGTTAGAAAAATTACAAAATATTTCCTGTTTTTTTTCAACACATTCTTCATTTAAGATATAACAATATGGAATTCCCACAATTTGTATTATTAAAGGGACATGTCAAGAATTCTAAAAAGTTTCCTCTGCTTTCCAAAGCTCAAATCCACTTAAGCATGCTATTAATCAACGCCTTTTAACTGTTCATTTATTAAGCACCTGATAAGTGCAAAATACTGCCCTAATTATTATCTGACCTAGAATAAGGTAAATCATTTTTTTCTGTTCTTGGAAGATTTTAATCTCTTTGGGAAGAAGAGCTGTAAGTACAGGAAGTAACAATGAAGGCTCAATAAATGTTTAAAGGAAAAGTAATGTAATGCATAATACTAATATTCCTAATAACAGAGACAAAAATGGGACTTGAATATAAAAGTGAGAAGGATAATTTAAGTTCCTGGAAAGATATTACAGAGAAGGTAGGATAGTAGAATTTGGATGGAGTTAAATGAAAGAGATGATATTATGTCAGATGAAATGGCATAACTTAAAAAATAATAATAAATGTAAAGAAAATAAGTGTAAAAGAAAAAAGTAATGTTCCCCTCATGGAGAAGAAACAGTTTGGGTGAAGTGGATGGTAAATGTAGAAAATCAAAGTCAGATGACATTGAAAGACACAATAGACACATAAAACATTTATTAGAATACTACAAAAAGTGACTGCAACTTTTACAGTGTTTTTGTCCCATCGATATGCATGTTTTATTTTAACAGTGATCCACATGCTTTTGTAAAGAGTTGTAAAGACACAGGTTGATCCATTAATGAAGTTAATTGACACTAACTGATTGCTTTCACCTTAAACCAGAAGGTTCATAAAATGTTTAGCCATTTACTTCATTGCTGCATTGGAAGCACAGTTAATAGGAAGAAGCTGTATAAACAATGGAACCCAAAACAATTTAATGGGTTAACAATATTTTACAAACTCAGAAGTTGTGATTCCTAATCCTGCTCTTATAGTTAACAGAGCATGTGGCGTTTCTGCATTAGTTTCTCTTGTTATAAAATAGCTGTTTTCCTCAACTCTCAAGGGGATCCTACAAAATCAATTGAATAATGACAGATAAGTACTTTGAGCTTCTTGGAGAGAAAACTAAATCTTATAATTGCCTTCTTCCACCACCTTCATTTTATTTTATAGACTGAACTGGAGTAAATAGAAGAGATGGATTAATCTTATCTCCTTTTATTTTTCTCTCAGTAAATTACACACAAAAAAAGGAATTGTCACAGAAATGTAGCACATAAAAATGTTGTTCTTGAATAATAAACACATGATATAACTAGTAATTAAATGAATTCTATGACACATTAAAAAATGAAGCATAACTCTTTATAATCCAGCTCATAGACAAAACATATCTGAAGTATGCTTTTATGTTATAATTCAGTTTTAGAATGATTTGTATACATTCTTTTCCTTTTCCAGAAGTGATAATGTACTTTCACTGATTTACCTATAGTTTTTTTGTTCAGATTCAACTTTTATTTATGGCAGAGATTTTTTAAAAAGTACCTAAATGTAAATGTATTATCCTTGGGCATTGAGCAGTTCTCCATGTAGCGCTAACAAATTGATTCTATCTTTTAATGTTATTTTCGGTACATGCAATAGGAAGCAATTGACTTTAGCCTACTTACACACCAAGGAGATTTATTTTAACATTATATGGTATTCAAAAGGCAAAGGAAGAATGAAGTAACAAAGTCTCTGTAAGGGCAGTTACCAAAACAGCTCTAGGGATAAGGAGTTCCTAAGTAGTTATAACCAAGGCATTGTTCATCAGGTTGCCTCATCTCTCATGAAATTCCTATCTGTATTCCTGAGAAGGGGCTGAACTGATTGACCCACCTTGAATCTAACCTATAACAGTTTGACTCTGTGCAGAAGGCAGGATTAGGTTCCCTGAGGCTGTATCTAAAGTAAGAAGATTTGTTGGGTGCCTAGAATCCACCACATTTGGTGACTACTGGAATTCTTATGATCAAAGACATTTTAGTTCTCTCTAAATAAACTCATCTCTAAGATACATTAAAGGATAGTTTAATAAAAACAGCTTTAGCAAGAATAAGTGCCATTGGAAGTATAAAAGAGGACATCTCCTGAGAACTAGGAAAAATACATTTGTCATGATTCAAACCAATCTGTACAAGTCACTTTAAAAATTTAAAGGATTGACTCTCTTAAAAGAAAGGTTTTGCAAGGTAGAATACTATAGAAAATAAAAGGCAAGAAATAGAAAGGAAAATAAAGCAAACAATGGTAAAAGAGCCAAATTCCAGCATGTCATTTGGAATCATCAGAAATCTAATCAGGAAACATACAAAGGGGCTTAGCTGTGAAGATAAAAATACTGAGAACAGATAATACATACCACCAAAAAAAGACATTTTAGCACAATTCAGTTAATATCATTTCATATCCATCATGGAAACTTTTTAGGGAAGTGGCCAAAGACAGGATTAATTTAATCGTTTTCTTAAAAAGGCAGAAGAAACACAAGTGATGAAGGAGTATTCCTGCATGCAAAGGAGATATGCAACTGAACGGAAATCCGTGGGTCTGAGGGTGGATCACAGTAGAGAACATTTGGTTGAGGATAAAATGAAAGAAAACCATAATTGATGCTGCCGTGGAAGTAGATGACAGCTCACTCAGTCTGGCAGATGCTTCCCTAATACAGATCGTGAAACTGTCACAAAAGCAAGATATAGCGGTAATGTGGGATTTCAAATATCTCTATATCTGCTGGAAGTCTAGTTTTGTAAAAAGCAACAAATCTGATAAATCCAGTAGTGGTTGATAATGTCTTCTCTTCAGTAATGTTGTCCCCATGTCTCTCTCTTCTGAATAAAGAGATCTTCCAACACAAACCAGACCTTTGAACTCCACCCAACAACTCCAATCTCATGTAAACAAAACCCCTTAACATGTTACAGAACGCTTCCTCCTCTATTGCTCTTTATTAACACCTGGTTCTTTCCTAAGACGATGGCTTCACTTTCTGTTTCTTAAGAGGAATTTTCTTAATTTTCCAAATCCTATGCAATGCAGGATGTGGATATACTTTGACAGTTTCTTACTTCATTGATGTTCTATCTAACATCAAGGTTGTTGAACAGAGGGTAAAAATGCAAAGTTTTCAGATTGTTGTAATTAAATACTGACTTTGTAATGTCACCTGGTCTCTAAACATGACCTGAACTTCCTTCTATGTGATCCTAACTTATCCTCCTTTCCCACTCACTGTAGCAGCTATGTTAAACTTTCATTTATGGTAAAGCCAAAATATATCATCCTCCTCTACTACAAAGGGAAGATAGAGACCCTCAAGTGAGAAGTTCTTAATCTTTCATGTCCCTGTGTCAGACAGGATACTTTTGGCTGGAAGTGGCAGAACCCCTTACCAAAAGTGGATTTAATGAGTAAGGATTTTTAAAAGTCATATGTAAGGTAGAGTTCCATAGTAGGTGATCCCAGAGTCAGTTCTATTGCATAATATTGTCATTAGAGGCCCAACCACTTTTCCACCTGTGACAGATTCAAGAGCGTCCCCTCATGACCCCTAACTTCTAGTATTCATGACTTTGTCTAATCCCTTTTCCTGATGGGTGGGGCAGACATGTGACTTTCTTCTAACCAGTAGAATGTGGAAAAGGTGACAAGATATCGCTCTCATGGTTTTGTTATATAATCTTGCTAACAGACTTTCTTTAAAGACTCTCCTTGCTATCTTTAAAAAAAGTAAGCAGCTATGCTTTGGAAACTCCTATGGCAAAAAGCTGAGGGCAGCCTCCAGGTAATGAGGAACAACACAAGCCAATAGGCAGCTAGAAACTCGTGTGTTCAATCTTACAACCACAAGGAAAAGCATTCTACCTACAACGTGAGTAAGGTTGGAAGCAAACTCTTCCCCAGAGCCTACAGATAAAGATTTCAGCCCTCATGAGACCCTAAGAAGAGGCCCCTGTGAAGCTGTGCCTAGATTCCTGATCCACAGAAACTGTGAGATAATAAATACATGTTGTTGTTAGACACTAAGTTTATGGTAACTTATCACCTAAGAGCCATTCTTGATCCTACCTGTCCTTGACATGCACAATTATCTGTCAATAATTCCTATTGGTTTACCTTCAAAGTGTAGCTATGATCTTTACCATAATCACTTTCAACGAAGCTAAGATAATGAAATAGCATTCTAATTATTCTCCTCATGTCAAGTCTCTCATGCAGATGGTATAATCTTCAACCAACAGACAGAATGATCTTTTAAAAAAACAGTTAGATGATGCCATACACCCATGCACCACTTGTGCAAAATTTTTAAAAAATTTTCTATTCCCCTTAGAACAAAATTTAAATGTTTTGCCATGTCCTGCAAAAGCCTCAAGATCAGGTCGCTGGCTACCTCCTTAACCTCATGCATGTCCACTTTCCCTAAACTCATTCCTCACTGGCTTTCTTATCAAGATTGTTGTTCTGTTACAGGCTTTGACTTGATGCTTTGTTTTCATGGCACATTCTCTCTTCAATTATTCAAAAGTAATTATTAAATGTCCACCTTGTGCCATGTACTAGCCAGATGGTAGAAATTTAGCAGTAAACAAAACATTTTTTAAAAGGCACTCAATGTTGCCCTATATGAACTATTTGAATTATCAGATTGGATACAACTGGAAATAAATTTGAAAAATCTCCTGTTAAGAAAATCCAACATGCATAACCTGAACAGTCATTCATTTCACCCACTCTGCATCAAATCCAGGTAAATTCTATGCTTATGGATATCCGTAATGATTTGGCCAAAGGTCAATTAGTGGGGAAAGCAAATAGAGACTATTAGATGAATTTTTAAAATTTATTCAATATATATTAATAGTTTATTCTTTCTTATGAAATTTCTGAGAACACTCAACACTGGCTTATTTCTCTTCCTTGCTCCTCCCATTGTAATTGATCAATTCCTGTTCATTTCTACTTGAAAGATAGCTTCCATAAATTTCCTACTCTCTGGATGCAGGTCTTGCCATAGTGTAGGCCTTATCCTCAGGACATTTTTCCTACTTCTTTTCCATTATCATTCAAAGTACAAATAGAATTGTATGTTTTGGTAGAAGGGTACTAGGCAAACTTTCTGATTTAGTTATTTTGGTCTCTGTTCTTCTTAGATACTTTATCATTGTCTTCATAAGGCACCTAAAAAGTTGCATATGATTAACATACTTTTCTCCTCTACCAGATTGTTTGCAAGACCAGGTATATATCATATTAATATTTTTTCTCCATGATCTAGAAGACTGACATAATAGCCATCATGAGTATCTTAGAGGTATTAATGAATTAATTTTACTCTATCAGAAAAAAGTTGAACCCCTGCATTCTACTGATTTTTATCACTAGCACCATCTTCATTTTAAAAAAGACATAATAACTGGTATTATTGGCAATATGATGCTAATTACACCTTTCTTTTTCTTATAAATTACTGACAAACAGTTTAAATAACTAATTTTTAATGGAGACACTATTATTGCCAGTCAGTGTGGGTGGAAAAATTGGATCAGATAGTTTGAGAAATTTGACCTTTGAAAGAATGAACGAAACAGAAAATGTTTGTGATAAGCTAAGTACATATGACCCATACGAGTTTTCTTCTCTACATTCCTGCCTGATTTCTTTACTTACTTATATTTCAAGGGCTTGTGGCTTTTTAATGAATTGGTACATCTCCCACTATTTTATAATTTACTGATTACTTGTGGTTGCTAATATAATAAACACACATTGAAATATATATATTTAATTTTGTTCTTGTTTTTTTCAATTTCTGTGGGTACATAGGTGTATACAGTTATGGGGTACATGATATTTTTTGATACAGGCATGCAGTGTGAAATAAGCACATATTGAAGAATGGTGTATCCATCCCCTTAATCATTTATCCATTGAGTTGCAAACAATCCAATTACATTCTTTAAGCTGTTTTAAAATGTATAGTTATTATTGACTATATTCACCCCATTGCACTATCAAAGAGTAGATCTTATTCATTCTTTCTATTTTCTTTTGTACCCATTAACCATTCCCTCCTCCCATACAACCCATTCTCTGGGAAGGGCTTTCTACTTTCTATGACAATGAGTTCAATTGTTTTGATTTTTAGATCCCACAAATAAGTGAGAACATATGATGTTAGTCTTTCTGTGCCTGGCTTAAGTGGGTTTAAGTGTTTAAACCCCACCTTCCCACTCCTAATCCTAGCTATCCACTTACGGTTACTTCTTCCTATAATCTGTTCTGTCACACTATCCTATGGTACTACAAAAGGTCATTTCTAGATGAACACATGAGTTTGGAAGATTCAAAATAAATAGTCCAAAAGAAACAGCTCATTTTTTTTCTCTAAATTTAAATTCCCAAATACCAGGTTTTGCTTATACTGCCTCCTTCCCTTAGTTATTCCTTTCTTCTTTATTATCTTCTCCCTTCTCATCTCCCTTTCCCATTATGCCATTAAAGGCACATACAAGTTAAAATGAAGTCAGGGAAAAACAATAACAACATATGTCTATATTAATTTATTGTAGAGCCTGTCAGTGTTACTCATATTACAATAGATGTTTATACAGGTTAATTTTCTAAACTGACTGGAATTCATTATGCTTATTGCGGTTGTGATCCTAAAAAAAATTCAAGTGATGATTCATTTCATCATGAGCCATTCTCTTCTCTTTAAATTTAATACCTTTAAACAGAGTTAAGCAAAGAAAGGCAGCTTGACATTATTTGTAGAGTCATTTACTTATTTCCATTAATTTTTTTTCTGAGTATATTTGGAAACTAGAACTGAGAAATATTGCAATTCAAGCACAAAACACTATCTCCTCAGGAGGAATATTATATCTTGAAAGGAATATTCTATTCATTATGTTGGGCTTTATGCATGAAATATATGACCAGAAATGGCATATCTGTTACTCATTTCATTAAAAGTTTTCAACAAATATTTACAGAAATCTTAATATGTGCTAATAGCTTTGGACCTGATTGGTCCATTGTAAAATATTACTGTATAATTCTATAGCCTGACTATTTAATCTTTGTTCTTACTTTGTGTTGCCCTTGCCCTTGTCCTTGATAATTTTCTTCAGGAGATCTGCTATGAAGGCCACTTTCTTTATGCCTGCATCCATGCTGGATAAAGAGCTATAGCCAAGCAGACCTGGCCTCCTTAATATTTATACCAACCAGCTGTAAGCTGGCCCTGACCACTGTTCAGCATGCCTGATATTTCTCCCTCATTGACTCCTTGGCTTATTGCTCTCAAAAATGTTCCAAATCTCTTCAGCCTATAAACTTCCAATTTTTCCTCCTTAATCTCAGTTACAGCAGATCACTTATTTTATTGCGTACATTGGAACAATCCAGGACTCCTTTTGTTATTTCAGCAGCCCTCATATTTTTCTTCTATTCTTTCATACAGTCTTAGGAGTAGATTCTATTCTCCTCTTGTCCAAAACCCAGAGCTGTATTTTTAAGATTTTCTGGCATCCCAAGGAAACCTGGATATATATTAATGCCTTTGAGTTTAAGCATCTTAAATGTCACTCTACTTTTTTTATCTGCATATTTATTCAAATACCAAATGCTTACTAGGGTCTACTACAATAGACACTGGTCTATAAAGAAGAAAAATTATGCCTCCTAGCATTAAACAGTTCATAAACAGATATTTAGGTAATCATATTATAATGTGGTGAGTGAAATACAAATATCAACAAATATTTTATTGAACTCTGACTATACTAAGGCATTATATTAAACTCATTATTTAATACAAACATAACAAAATAAAAATTTGTACAGGAAGCTCTATGCTTACATTATTTTTACCAACTATGAAACTGAGATTTTGAGAGGTTAAATAACTGTTGAAAGTATATTTAAGTAAAGCGTGTCAGAGCTGATATTTAAACTCATGAGTTTCTCTGATTTCAGGGCTCATATACTTAAATCATAAAATTATGTATACAATGATAGGGCCCTGCATAAAGTTCCATGGGAGAACAGAAACTTATAATCCAGATGGGAATATTGCAGAAGTTTCCATGGAACAGTTACACCTATGTTGTCTTGTTAAATTTTTGTTGGATTTAGGTGTAAAGGTATATAGGTCTTCCCTTGAAAGATCTTCCCCAGCAGTGCACGTGGAAGACACTGTATAAAGCAAGGTGACAATCAGTAGCATTAATAGAGCAAAGGTGCTCTCCTATTAGAAGAACATAAAATAAAAAGATAGAAGTGGTGGAAAATTTATGTGGAGAAGGAGACGGGGCCCTTGTCCTTGAGGGCCTTATGTGGCACAATGAGGAGTTTATATTTTATGTAAAAAGCAGTTGGAAGCCAGTACAATTTTAGTAAAAGAACTTACAAGGTTGTATTTGTAGTATTTATTAATCATTCTATCTAGAATTGGAGGGATAAAGAAGAAAATCAGAGAAGCAGAACCAGAAGTTAGAAAATTGTTCCAGTAACCCAGGTGAGAGGTGATTAATGAGGGCTATACAGAGCAATGGCACTGGCATCAAGAAGACCTGGGCTGTCATTCTGGCTCTGCCACCTACAAACTGTGTGGCTTGGGGCTAGTTTTAAACATTTACAATTTCCAAGTTTCTGAAATGGTAAATGAGGTTAGTATCTCCCTCACAGATTTATTGAAAGGAACATACGTGAAAATCCATGTAAACTGCTTAACACATTGTTTGGCACATTTTACACATTCAATAATTTAGTGATCTTATTTCTAGTGTTATATTTACTTATACAATCAATACAATAGCTCTTCTGAGGAGCAGGGCATGGAGTATGAGCTGAAGTTTTCATCTTAGAAGCCAAAGTAGTGGCTCACACCTGTAATCTCAGCACTTTGGGAGGCTGAGGTGGGTGGATCATGAGGTCAAGAGTTCAAGATCAGCTTGGCCAAGATGGTGAAACCCCATCTCTACTAAAAATACAAAAATTAGCCGGGTGTGGTGGCACACACCTGTGATCCCATCTACTCAGGAGGGTGAGGGAGAGAATTGAACCCGGGAGGCGGAGGTTGCAGTGAGCCAAGATCATGCCATGGCACTCCAGCCTGGGCGACAGAGTGAGACTATGTCTCAAAAAATAAAGAAAAATTAAAATAAATTAAAAAAAAGTTGAAGTGAACAAGTCAGTTGATGGAGCATGTCTAGTACACTGGGCTGCAGAGATTTCCAGACACAAAGTATATGTAACAGGTGGTATTCTTAGTGCACAAACCTAAAATATATTTTATACTGAAATTACATCAAAGCCTCTCCCAATGTAAGAATTTCAACTTTGGGTACCATTAGGGCTCCCTCTCTCTGCAGGGTTCCATATGTCACAAAAAATTCTAAAAGAAGAACCATACTCTTAATCTATAGGTAAGCCATCATTTCCTTGAATTCTTCTGCTACCAAATACACAACAAGAGATGATCTTCATAAAGTTTCCAAGAACATACACTGGGGAAAGGACACTCTCTTACATGGTGCTGGGAAAACTGGATACCCACATGGAAAAGAACGAAACTGGACCCCATCTCTCACCATATACAAAATCAACTCAGCATGAATTAAAGACTTAAATGTAAGACCTGTAAAACTGTAAAACTACTAGAAGAAAATATGGAGGAAACACTTCAGGACATTGGTTTAGGCAAAGATTTCACAGATTAGACTTCAAAACACAGGGAAGAAAAACAAAAATAGACAAATTGGACATATTAAACTGAAAAGCTGCTGCTCAGCAAAGGAAACAGTCAACAGAATGAGGAGACAACCTGTTCAATGAGAGAAAATATTTGCAAACTATTCACTTGACAGGCGACTAATATCCAGAATATACGAGGAAATCAAACAGCAAAAAACAAATAATCCCATTTAAAAATGAACAAAGGATCTGTATAGTCACATCTCAAAAGACACACAAATGGCCAACAGGTATGGGAAAAATAATGCTCAAAATCACTAATCAGAGAAATTCAAATTGAAACCATAATGAAATATTTTAGTAATAGTCCAGTTAGAATGGCTATTTTTGAAAATCAAAAAATTTAGCAAATACTGGCAAGGATATAGAGAACTCATAAGGTATCAGTGGGTTTGTAAATTAATATAGCCGGTATGGAAAACAGTATGGAGATTTCTCAAAAAAAATAAAAATAGAACTACCACATGATCCAGCAACTCCACTACTGGTATTAATCCAAAGGAAAATAAATTAGTATATCAAAAAGATACCTGCACTCACATGTTTATTGCAACATTATTCACAATAGCTAAGATATGGAATCAACCTAGTGTCCATTAATGGACAATTGGATTTAAAAATGTGGTCTATTAATTTATACAAAGGACTACTATTTGGCCATAAACAAGGATAAAATCATGTAATTTGTAGCAACATGGATGGAAGTGGAAGGTCATTATGTTAAGTGAAATAAGCCAGACACAGAAAGACAAATATTGCATGTTCTCACTCAAAAGATAATGAAGTTCATCTCATGAAGACAGAAAGTAAAATAATAGATACCAAATTCTGAGAAGTGTATGCGGGTGGGGGTAGGGGGGATGAAGAGAGGTTGGTTAATGGGTATAAACATACAGTGAGAATGAATAAGTTCTAATATTTGATAACAGAGTATGGTGACTATAGTTAACAACAATGTATTGTGTATTTCAAAATAGCTAGAAGTGAGGAATTAAAATGTTTCCGACACAAAGAAATAACAAATACTTGAGGTGATGGATACCCCAAATACCCTTACCTGACAATCACATATTCTATGCACATAACAGAATATCATATATACCCCATAAGTATGTATAAAATTATGTATCAATTTTTAAAAAGAGCTTGTCTTCAAATGCTGCTGAGGGCACTACCCAAGGATTTTTATTAGTCAGATTATGCTGTGGTAGCAACAAACCCCAGAAACTCTTTTTTTTTTTCCTCATTCTACATGTTCATTTCAGGCCAATTGGAGGGCTTTGATCTGCATGGTGAACACTGTAGGACCCAGGCTGCTGGAATGTTTCCAGGCACCACAGCAGAGGGAAACAAAAAGCATATTGAGTCTCTCACCAAATCTGAAAGCTTCCATGAGAAAGTGACATGCACTTCCTTTCATATTATACGTTGCCCAAACCAAGTCATGCGGGCACAAGAAAGGGAGCAAAATAAAATCCTACCCTGTACTCAGGAAGAAAACCAACTGCATTTGGCATATAGCATTAATGATTACCAAAGATGCCAATCATACTCTACTACCCACAAACTTTCCCACAGTAACCTTTTAATCTGTTTTTTAGTTTGAAAAGTGTAGTGTACAGTCTGTACCACAGCATGCTTCAATATGCAGCATTATTTGCTGATGAGGGCTTTGTCTCCACCATGCACAGAGAACATCCCAAGACCAATACCCTGAGGAATCTCAGCTTTCTTGGATTGATCTGCTTTTTCTTCTCTCAGCTTAAGATTTCTTCATACCACCACAGACTAGGTAAGGATAATTTCTAGTTGTTTGAAAATTCTACTTTCAGCCCATTAGAGTTTTTTTTTTTTAGCTCAAGAAGTCTTTAACTATCACCTACTATTTCTACCCTACCCAATTCCCTAGATAAAGAGCTCTGACATGAGAACTAAGACAAATCCCATGAGATGGCAGAAGATCAAATGCATACATACACACACACACACACACACACACACAGCTTTTGATTTTCTCTTTCAATCTTGCTATCCAGAGATCTTATGGGTAAAGCAAATAAATTAATCATGCATATGAAATAATGAGTTGATTTTTTTCCCAGTTTTACTAAAGTAGTTAGTAGTCTCAGATCCTCACGTTTCCCTGGAGCGGTACATACTGATGTTTGAGAAGATGCACTAAGCATCGGTCCCACTAAATGCTGGACATTTATGAGGCCTTAAAAATGCTTTATCACATATTTCAACTGACCGTGTGTATAAGCCCAGTTATTTTGAGGATAAACAAATTAGTAAAATAAAAAATTATTATTTTTGTACATGGCTAGTCTGAAAATGAAAAGTGAAACTTAGCTAATAATTTTATTTTATTTTGTTGTTGTTGTTGTTGTTGAGATGGAATCTTGCTCTGTCACCCAGGCTGGAGTGCAGTGGCATGATCTCGACTCACTGCAAGCTCCACCTCCCGGGTTCACGCCATTCTCCTGCCTCAGCCTCCAGAGTAGCTGGGACTACAGGCGCCCGCCACCACGCCCGGCTAATTTTTTTGTATTTTTAGTAGAGACGGGGTTTCACCATGTTAGCCAGGATGGTCTCCATCTCCTGACCTCGTGATCCGCCCGTCTCGGCCTCCCAAAGTGCTGGGACGACAGGCGTTAGCCACAACACCCGGCCTTCTCTAATAATTTTTATTGAGAAAAGTTAATAGCAATAAGCAGCCCATGAGTGAATGGCTACTAATAGTTTAGCTCACTTTGTGTAAGCTTTCCATATTAAAACATAAGTAATTAATATAAAAGAGAATTTCCTGCCTTTTAACACTGACGGAATTTTTTTTAAGTTCCTTTACTTATGTGCTACTTGGCTCCATAGGACCATTGTTTGAGCTGAAATAACCTGGCTGAATTATGGGGGAAATAATTTTGGTAAAAGACTAGTAGAAATATAAGACTACTGTGTCTTATATCAGACCCTCTTCCACACCAAAATGCATTAAGCTTTCAATATAGGTAAAACAGCAGGCACACCAAAACCGCTGGTTAAATAAGTAATCTATTCATGGAGAACTGGTCTTGGTTTATTTAGCTCTGGGCTTAAATCCTTAATTATGAACCTTAATTATGAACAGTGAGACCTATATGATCTCACTGACTGCAACAGAATTATCACTTACTAAATGGCACAATAGGTAACTATAATGGATATTTCCTTGACAAAAATATTTAAGTGCTAGCAGCCATAAAAAGGAATGAGATCATGTCCTTTGCAGGGACATGGATGAAGCTGGAAACCATCATCCTCAGCAAACTAACACAGGAGCAGAAAACCAACCACTGCATCTTCTCACTCATAATGGGGAGTTGAACACTGAGAACGCATGGACACAGAGAGGAACAACACACAACAGGACCTGTTGGGTGTTGGGGGGGTGAGGGGAGGGAACTTAGAGGATGGGTCAATAGGTGCAGCAAACCACCATGGCACACGTATACCTATGTAGCAAACCTGCACATTCTGCACATGCATCCCATGAATATTTATTTCAGTGCTAGCAAATAGCCTATCCGGTCATTGGCCCATCTAGATAAGCTATAGTCGGTCAACCCAAACTTTGTTATTGCCTCTTTCCGTGCAATACAGATAAGAAATAATACCTGCCCCCATACCCAGACACACATACACACACACTTATGCATATGCTTATGCAGTAAACCTTTTGGTATTGCATAAATATTTTTATTTATAATTACAAAGCTGTGATACACTACCATATTCAGTGGGATTTTAGAATTTCCCTGCAAACAACACAAGTTGTCAGGTACTTAACATACATTACTAACACATGCAAACTTAAGTGACTTAAACGGGCATTTAAGAAAGTTTCACCTCATCTGCGTATGGCAACGCTGATGAATTACTTCAGAACAGATGTTAACGTTTAGCACATTTACTTCCTTAATGTTCATTTGAAAAGAAATATCTTATGCTGTAAATTATAAGACTGACAGACTGGAGAGTGGAAAAATATCTATATTTTTCCTATCAATTAAACACCTTTGATTTTGGAGTCAATGTCTTTAGTAAAATGTTTGAGAGCCATTAAACATTGTTCATGTCTCTTTAATTACTCTAAACTAAGCATTTACAACTCCACAGGGAGAAATCATGTTTCCAGTGTCAGTGGTTACACAGTTCCCAATGTTAATTCACTAACTCTTTAAAAATATTTCTTTCAGTAAATATCTGTTCTAAAAGAAAGCATAGGTAGTGTATCAGTCTGTTCTCACATTGCCATAAAGATACTACCTGAGACTGGGTAATTTATAAAAGAAAGAGGTTTAATTGACTCACAGTTCCACAGAGCTGGGAGGCCTCAGAACTTACAATCACGAGAGAAGGTGAAGGGCGAAGCAAGGCCTTTTCTTTGCATGGTGGCAGGAAAGAGAAGCGTAAACAAAGGAGGAACTTGCCAGACACTTATAAAACCATCAGATCTCGTGAGAACTCACTCACTATCACGAGAACAGCATGGGGGAAACCGCCCCCATGATCCAATAATCTCTCACCAGGTTCCTCCCTCAATGCCTGGGGATTACAATTCAAGATGAGATTCAGGTGGGGACAGAAAGCCTAACCATATTAAATAGGGACTACTCAAGTCACACATGAAATAGAGCAATGCCTCTCAAATTTCAGCATGCATTAGATTCACCTGATGGACAGGTTCAAACACAGACTCTGGGCCCACCCTCAGAGTTTCTGATTCAGTACTGTGGGGTGAGGCCCAAGAATCTGCATTTCTGACAAGTCCCCAGATGTTGATGTTGAAGTAGCTGCTCTGGGAGCTAAACTTTAGGAATTAATGGTATTGAGTATGTAAACACACCCAATGGTTTTTCTAGGTTAAAAAGTGTTCAAAATTTGAAAAAGTTTGGGGAAATCCTGCAGAGTAAATTGTAATCTTGGAGATTTACAACAAAGGTTCTAAGAAGTACTAAAGTTAAAAAAATCGTTTGATTTTTCTTTAACTCAGTATTTCTCCAAATCATTTGATCAAAAATCCTATTTATCATAAATAATTAATTAACATATACTTGGACATTTGTAGAAACAGAGTTAGGAAAATTTCTCTCTTAAGATTCTTATGTAAACCTTGTAACATGGGACTGCTGATTTCTGGTTCCACATGTAAGAAGCTTGGAAGTTGCCACTGTGTCCTAACAACAGGTAAAAAGATAAACAGACTGAAAAATCAACAACTTTTCCTAGATCTGAAAGAGAATGGAGGACACGGACAAACTGCTACACCAAAATTGGAAAGACAGACGGGCAAATACTGGGAGTTATTGTTTACCAGAGCAAAGACTCGTGGCCTGAAACTACCACAGATAGGTAAACTTGAACTGTAATGATAAATTCCTGAAGGTTCAGTGTAGACAACTGTGAGAGGTAAAAACTCAAGAGTCCCAAGAATAGCAAGTGGCCCCCAATATTTTGAGATTTAGCTCCACAGCTCAACTATATTCTCACACTAAAGACTGGAGAAACGTCTCCTCATCCTTCTAGCAGGAGACCAAGAAAAGAAAATATTTTGAAATATGCTACAGTAGTCTGTTCTTTTTAACAAGGTATGCCCCCAGTAGAAACGAGTTAACCAGATCCTAACCTTCTGCGGTGTTTCTTATCAGAGCCCAACTGACCTGGGAGATAGAAATATCCAACTCGGCTGGGCGCCGTGGCTCACGCCTATAATCCCAGCACTTTGGGAGGCAGAGGCGGGCGGATCACGAGGTCAGGAGATGGAGACCATCCTGGCTAACACGGTGAAACCCTGTCTCTACTAAAAATACAAAAACAAAATTAGCCAGGCGTGGTGGCGGGTGCCTATAGTCCTAGCTGCTCAGAAGGCTGAGGCAGGAGAATGGCATGAACCCGGGAGGCGGAGCTTGCAGTGAGTCGAAATCATGCCACTGCACTCCAGCCTGGGCGCGACAGAGTGAGACTCCGTCTCAAAAAAAAAAAAAAAAAAAAAAAAATTCCAACTCTAGCGAGCTCTAGCTTTCTAAGTAAGAGAAGGGAAATACCCAATTTCAGCTCATTATAGCTATCCTGTTCCACCTAAGGCAGGAAAAAACTGAGAAACACTTGTGAAATTCACAGTCCAGGACATGGGCTTACTAAAAGACTGAGATCAAATCATAGGACTATAGAACACTTATAGGACTATAGAAACCCTCACTCCACACATTACTAAAGGTCTATTTACAGCACTTCTATTTATCTGATATATTCTGTCCAGCTATAAAAACAACTTTTTTTTTTCAAGATGGCACAGACTTTTAGCATAGCTCAGCTACTTGGAAATGGCAAGATAGTGCATAAACTCTGAGTTTTTTTGAAGAAGAAAAATGGGAATCCACTGAAATCGTGAAGGATATCTCGGAGTATCTTAGGGAGTAGAGCATGGGCAAACAGCCCTCGTGATGTAGTCCAGCTGATAAAAGTGAGTGAAACCCCAGTACGTGAGAGAGGCAGAGAACTTCCCTCTGTGACTCATCTTTTCATTGGGCATCTGAACAACCCAGGCTGAGGGAGAGCACTTTGTTTCTCTCAAGCCCTAGAGCTAACTTGAGGAGAGACTTAGAGATGCTGTGAAGAAAGATAATGGAAAAAGCTGCAGTCATTTTCCCAGACCCAGAACCGAGAGTAGCACACGATTTTAAATCTGGAAGAACATAACGTAAGCCATTCCTTGGTGAGCTGGCAGTGTGCCTACACAGGCATTTTAGTTTCAGGCCAGAAATTGGAGTGCCTGCTCTAGAGCTGGATATGGACCCCCACAGCCAGAACTCTGGAAAGTGCCCCAGCAGTAGGAAGTGGAATTGTGTTCTGTCTCATCACAGGCCTGGAGCAGGAGGAGAGCTGCTACAGCTGCAGTTTCTCCTGAATTATGAGGCTTGCAGCCCAGGACAAACTTGGCAATCTGGAACTGGTCTGTATGTGTCATTGCTGGATGCTCCAGCCTGTTCCCCTGAGATTGTGGTGCAGTGGGGCCCTCTCCACTCCATCCACAGGCATAGATCCAGGCATTTAGGGTACTCACTTACCTGGACCAACAGCCTGGGCTGCCCCACCCTTGCTGGACATTGAGCATGGTGCAGGAGGGCCCTTTGCTTCATGCCTAGGCAGATCTCAAAGCACCTAGTAGCCCAGATTTGTAACCTCGGCTACCATTCCTGTGCATAGATATGGGTGAAGGGGGGCCCTCCCTGCTTCATGCCCAGGCAGATGTCCAGCCATTCAGAGCACCTGCTTGCCTAGATCAATAGCCAGAGTCCATGCCCAGGCATATCTCCAGGCGTTACGGGCACCCACTTGCTTGGAACAGCAGCCTGAACCTTCCCACCATTGCTGTGGAGAGACCCTGGCACGGGGAGCCCTCCTCAACTCCATGCTAAGCCAAGGCAGATATCCAGGCATCTGGAGCACCCACTCTCCTGGATTAGGAGCTTAGGCTGCCCTCCATCCCTGCGCAGAGAACTTGGCAGTGAGGAGCTTTCCCCACTCCATTCCTAGGCAAACCTCTGGGTACTTGGAAGCCATCCTCTGGATTTTCTCTTTGTGCTGGTACTTGTGCCTGCCATTAGAGACCTTGTAGCTAAACCTGCCTGGTCCAGCCCTGCCCATCTTGCCCCTGACCCCCCAGGACTAAGAACACAGCTCAGACCACTTACTGTGCACTCCATGAGTCAGACTATTGCCTGAGGAAACAGAGAGATTATCCCAGTAAATAAGAATTAAGTATATATTCAGCCACATTGGCCACAACTGCCTCTTAACCATAAGTCAGATCTACTGGCTTGTAGGTTGAATTGCACAGCCCAGTATAAAACCTGGTGACAAAGGTGAATAAGGATATAGAAGCAAAACCAAAAGACCTTACTGAGCATTCTCTACAGTCAGACCCCTTAGAGGGGAGAAGGAAAAAGGAAAGAAGAAAAAAAAAATAAAGATAAGAAAGAAAAAGAAAAAATCCCACCTGCCCAAAAATAATTTTACAAAATGAGAAATGCCAACATTTCTGGATGAGAAGGAACCAACATAAGTATTCAGGCACCATGAAAAAAGTATGAATATCATGACACCACAAAGGATCCCATTATTTCTACAGCAGTGATCCCTATCCAAAATGGACTGAGACATGACAGATAAACAGTTCAAAGCATGAATTGCAGAGAAGCTCAATGAGATCCAAGACAAGGTTGAAAATAAAAAAAAAAGAGACATCTAAAGCAATCCAGGAGATAAAGAAAGATAAATATCTTAAAAGGATGTTAGAGCACAGCTTCTGGAATTTAAAATAACAAACTCACTTAAGGAATTTCAAAATATGATTGAAAGTTTTATCAATAGATTGGACCAAGCAGAAGAAAGAATCTCAAGCTTGAACATCAGTTTTCAAACTAACCGAGACAGACAAAAATAAAGAAAAGAGAATATAGGGCTGGGCGCAGTGGGTCATGCCTGTAATCCCAGCACTTTGGGAGGCTGAGGCCAGTGGATCACAAGTTCAGGAGATCAAGACCATCCTGGCTAACACGGTAAAACCTCGTCTCTACTAAAAATACGAAAAATTATCCAGGCGTGGTGGCGGGTGCCTGTAGTCCCAGCTACTCTGGAGACTGAGGCAGGAGAATGGCGTGAACCCTGGAGGCGGAGCTTGCAGTGAGCAGAGATTGCGCCACTGCACTCCAGCCTAGGTGACAAAGCGAGACTCTGTCTCAGGAAAAAAAAAAAAAAGAGTATATAAAATGAACAAAGTCTCCAAGAAATATGGAATTATAAATTATTGCCATTCCTGAGAGAGACAGAGAAAAAGAAATGACCTGGAAAAAAAACTGAGGGAATAATTCAAGAAAATTTTCTTAATTTTGCTAAAGAGGTAGACATCAAGATACAAGTAATCCAGAGAACACCTGTGAGATACTATACAAAATGCACATCACTAAGGCATACAGTCACCAGACCACACAAGGTCAATGCTAAAGCAAAAATCTTAAAAGCAGCTAGAGAAAAATATAAGATCATATACAAAGGGAACTTCATCAGGCTAACAGCAGATTTCTGAGCAGAGACCTTAGAAGCCAGGAGAGATTTGGGGACTATTTTCAGCATTCTTAAAAAAAAAAATGAGATTCCAACCAAGAATTTTATATCCTGCCAAACTAAGCTTTATAAGTGAAAGAGAAATAAAAGCTTTTCCAGACACTAATGAAATTCCTTACTACTAAACCAGTCTTACAAAAAATTCTTAAGGGAGTTCTAAACATGGAAATGAAAGAATGATACTTACTATCACAAAAACACACTCTACTTAGAAGGCATAGAGTGGCAAGATAGATTGAAAAAAAGATCCATTCATCTGCATCTGCTGTCTTCAAGAGACCAATCTCACACATAATAACAGCCATAGTCTCAAAGTAAAGAGTTGAAGAAAGATTTATCATGTAAATAGAAAATAAAAAAGGAGCAGGGATCACTATGCTTACATCAGATAAAACAGAATTTAAACAAACAAAAGTAAAAAAAGGACATAGAAGGACATTAAATAATAATAAACATTTCAATTCAACAAGAAGACATAATTATCTTCAATATATATGCACCAAGCAATGGAGCATCTAGATTCACAAAACAAGTACTTCTAGACCTATAAAAAGACTTAGGCAGCCACACAATCATAGTAAGGGACTTCAATATCCATTGACAGCTTTAGACAGATCTTTGAGAGAGAAAACTAAAAAAAAAATTTTGGACTTAAGTTAAACACGTGACCAATTGGACCCAATAGACATCTACAGAATACTCCACTCGTCAATCACAGAATATATGCTCATCTGCACCTGGGACATACTCCAAGATTGATCACATGCTCAGGCATAATGCAAATCTCAATAAATTCAAAAAAATCAAAATTATACCAACCATACTATTGGATCACAGTGGAATAAAAATATAAATAGATAGCAGAAGATCTCTCAAAACCACACAATTACATTTACATGGAAATTAAACAACTTTCTCCTAAATGACTTTTAGGTAAAAAGAGAAAATAAGGCTGAAATAAAAAAATTTCTTTGAAATAAATAAAAACAGATAAAAATTTCTAAATCTCTGGAATTCAGCAAAAGTAGTGTAAAGAGGAAATTTTATAGCATGAAATTTCTAAGTAAAAAAAGATAGATCTCAAATTAACAATCTAATATCACACCTGGAGGAACTAGAAAAACAAAAACAAACCCAGGTATGTAAGGCTGGTTTGCTTGGTTAGCTGAAATATGGATAAAAAAATGGCCCACTGTGAGCAAGCTGGAAACACCTGATCTCCCTTGGTTTAATTTGAGAAAGGTATTCAAAGGCTTAGGGAGATTGGGATGGTGGAGTTGATAAGTCACTTTAGACCTATTCATCTAAGCTGGGAGTGTCAAGAAGATACACCCTTGAACAAAGCCTTGCAAAATAGATTTGTGAGGGCAGCGCCTGCATCTTTGAAGAGCCCTGTAATTGCTCTTCTCTGTGTGTCAAAGCTAACAATGGGAACTGCAGTCACTCAACTACTAAATTTAAGCACAGTGAGAATAATTGGATCCTGAGGTGGCAGGGGCCAAGTGGCAGCACTCAACAGTCAAAGGCAAGGCTGGTGTAGCTACTGTAATGGACAGCAGAGAGAAAGTGGCAATCAGAATAGTCTGATTTGTGTAGAGCTCTGACATTAGCTAATTAATCACGGTGTTCCTAGAAGTGAAATTGATAGGATGCCTACTGCATTCCTACTTGATTTATATAAGCAGAAATCTTCTAGTTCGAATGAACAAAATAATAATTTGAATCGCAGAAACAAAGAATCATGACCCCTCAATCAATTCCCAGACCGTTTACAGACCCAGAACCCCTTGAATGAAGGGAAGACTGGGTCCTTTTGAGGAAGGACCCCACTACATTACCAACAAGTTATGCTGTAAATCTTTCTGCCATCCTTCCCCAAGGAGACTTCTGGCCTTTTACCAAGGTAACTGTGCATTGAGGAAAGGGAAATGATTAGAGCTTTTGGGGACTACTGGACACTGACTCTGACCTGATGTTGATTCCAGGGGACCCAAAACGTCACTGTGGTCCTCCAGTTAAAGTAGGGCTTATGGACGTCAAGTATTCAATGGAGTTTTACCTCAGGTCTCACTTACAATGGGTCCCCGGACTCATCCTGTGGTCATTTCCCCAGTGCCGGAATGCATACTTGGCATAGACATACTTAGCAGCTGGCAGAACCCCAACATTGGCTCCCTGACTGGTACAGTGAGGGCTATTATGGGGGGTAAGGCCAAATGGAAGCCATTAGAGCTGCCTCTACCTAGAAAAATGGTAAATTAAAAACAGTATTGCATCTCCTGTAGTGATGGTGAATGGTACCACCATCACCATCACTAGCAAAATTTTTACATCCTGTTCTCATGACATTACATTCTGCTGGCCTAGAGGTCCTAGTTCCAGAGGGAGGAACTAAGCACACACAACAATGACTCCATTAAACTGGAAGTTAAGATTGTCATCTGGACACTTTGGCATCCTCCTGCCTTTAAGTCAACAGGCCAAGAACGGAATTACAGTGTTGGCTGGGATGATTGACACAGACTATCAAGATGAAATCAGTCTACTACTCCAAAATGGTGGTAAGAAAGAGTATGCATAGAATACAGGAGATCCATTAGGGTGTCTTTTAGTATTACCATGGCCTGTGATTAAGGTCAATGCGAAACTACAACAGCCTAATTCAGGCAGGACCACAAATAACCCAGACCCTTCAGGAATGAAGGTTTGGGTCACTCAACAAGGAAAAGAACCATGACCTGCTGAGATGCTTGCTGAAGGCAAAGGGAATACAGAATGTGGAGTAGAAAAAGGTAGTCATCTATACCAGCCACAGCCACGTGACCAGCTGCAGAAACAAGGACTGTAATTGTCATGAGTATTTCTTCCTTCTTTTGTTAAAAACATGTTTGTGCATGTATATGCTTGTACTAAAGAAATATCTTCATTTTATTTCCTTTCTCCTTTATCATGTTACATAAGATTTATTGATTTCACATCAGCATTTAAGTATTGTTAACTTTATGTAATAGTATTTGGGATTATGCTGAACATCGAGGGAGGAGCCAAGATGGCCGAATAGGAACAGCTCCGGTCTACAGCTCCCAGCGTGAGCGACGCAGAAGACGGGTGATTTCTGCATTTCCATCTGAGGTACCGGGTTCATCTCACTAGGGAGTGCCAGACAGTGGGCGCAGGCCAGTGGGTGCGCGTGCCGTGCGTGAGCCAAAGCAGGGTGAGGCATTGCCTCACCTGGGAAGCGCAACGGGTCAGGGAGTTCCCTTTCCGAGTCAAAGAAAGGGGTGACGGACGCACCTGGAAAACTCGGGTCACTCCCACCCGAATATTGCGCGTTTCAGACCGGCTTAAAAAACGGCGCACCACGAGACTATATCCCACACCTGGCTCGGAGGGTCCTACGCCCTCGGAATCTCGCTGATTGCTAGCACAGCAGTCTGAGATCAAACTGCAAGGCGGCAGCGAGGCTGGGGGAGGGGCGCCCGCCATTGCCCAGGCTTGCTTAGGTAAACAAAGCAGCCAGGAAGCTCGAACTGGGTGGAGCCCACCACAGCTCAAGGAGGCCTGCCTGCCTCTGTAGGCTCCACCTCTGGGGGCAGGGCACAGACAAACAAAAAGACAGCAGTAACCTCTGCAGACTTAAATGTCCCTGTCTGACAGCTTTGAAGAGAGCAGTGGTTCTCCCAGCACGCAGCTGGAGATCTGAGAACGGGCAGACTGCCTCCTCAAGTGGGTCCCTAACCCCTGACCCCCCGAGCAGCCTAACTGGGAGGCACCCCCCAGCAGGGGCACACTGACACCTCACACGGCAGGGTATTCCAACAGACCTGCAGCTGAGGGTCCTGTCTGTTAGAAGGAAAACTAACAAACAGAAAGGACATCCACACCGAAAACCCATCTGTACATCACCATCATCAAAGACCAAAAGTAGATAAAACCACAAAGATGGGGAGAAAACAGAACAGAAAAACAGGAAACTCTAAAATGCAGAGCGCCTCTCCTCCTCCAAAGGAACGCAGTTCCTCACCAGCAACGGAACAAAGCTGGATGGAGAATGATTTTGACGAGCTGAGAGAAGAAGGCTTCAGACGATCAAATTACTCTGAGCTACGGGAGGACATTCAAACCAAAGGCAAAGAAGTTGAAAACTTTGAAAAAAATTTAGAAGAATGTATAACTAGAATAACCAATACAGAGAAGTGCTTAAAGGAGCTGATGGAGCTGAAAACCAAGGCTCGAGAACTACGTGAAGAATGCAGAAGCCTCAGGAGCCGATGCGATCAACTGGAAGAAAGGGTATCAGCAATGGAAGATGAAATGAATGAAACGAAGCGAGAAGGGAAGTCTAGAGAAAAAAGAATAAAAAGAAATGAGCAAAGCCTCCAAGAAATATGGGACTATGTGAAAAGACCAAATCTACGTCTGATTGGTGTACCTGAAAGTGATGCGGAGAATGAAACCAAGTTGGAAAACACTCTGCAGGATATTATCCAGGAGAACTTCCCCAATCTAGCAAGGCAGGCCAACGTTCAGATTCAGGAAATACAGAGAACGCAACAAAGATACTACTCGAGAAGAGCAACTCCAAGACACATAATTGTCAGATTCACCAAAGTTGAAATGAAGGAAAAAATGTTAAGGGCAGCCAGACAGAAAGGTCGGGTTACCCTCAAAGGGAAGCCCATCAGACTAACAGCGGATCTCTTGGCAGAAACCCTACAAGCCAGAAGAGAGTGGGGGCCAATATTCAACATTCTTAAAGAAAAGAATTTTCAACCCAGAATTTCATATCCAGCCAAACTAAGCTTCATAAGTGAAGGAGAAATAAAATACTTTACAGACAAGCAAATGCTGACCGATTTTGTCACCACCAGGCCTGCCCTAAAAGAGCTCCTGAAGGAAGCGCTAAATATGGAAAGGAACAACCGGTACCAGCCGCTGCAAAATCATGCCAAAATGTAAAGACCATCAAGACTAGGAAGAAACTGCATCAACTAACGAGCAAAATCACCAGCTAACATCATAATGACAGGATCAAATTCACACATAACAATATTAACTTTAAATGTAAATGGACTAAATTCTCCAATTAAAAGACACAGACTGGCAAGTTGGATAAAGAGTCAAGACCCATCAGTGTGCTGTATTCAGGAAACCCATCTCACGTGCAGAGACACACATAGGCTCAAAATAAAAGGATGGAGGAAGATCTACCAAGCAAATGGAAAACAAAAAAAGGCAGGGGTTGCAATCCTAGTCTCTGATAAAACAGACTTTAAACCAACAAAGATCAAAAGAGACAAAGAAGGCCATTACATAATGGTAAAGGGATCAATTCAACAAGAGGAGCTAACTATCCTAAATATTTATGCACCCAATACAGGAGCACCCAGATTCATAAAGCAAGTCCTGAGTGACCTACAAAGAGACTTAGACTCCCACACATTAATAATGGGAGACTTTAACACCCCACTGTGAACATTAGACAGATCAACGAGACAGAAAGTCAACAAGGATACCCAGGAATTGAACTCAGCTCTGCACCAAGCGGACCTAATAGACATCTACAGAACTCTCCACCCCAAATCAACAGAATATACATTTTTTTCAGCACCACACCACACCTATTCCAAAATTGACCACATAGTTGGAAGTAAAGCTCTCCTCAGCAAATGTAAAAGAACAGAAATTATAACAAACTATCTCTCAGACCACAGTGCAATCAAACTAGAACTCAGGATTAAGAATCTCACTCAAAGCCGCTCAACTACATGGAAACTGAACAACCTGCTCCTGAATGACTGCTGGGTACATAACGAAATGAAGGCAGAAATAAAGATGTTCTTTGAAACCAACGAGAACAAAGACACAACATACCAGAATCTCTGGGACGCATTCAAAGCAGTGTGCAGAGGGAAATTTATAGCACTAAATGCCCACAAGAGAAAGCAGGAAAGATCCAAAATTGACACCCTAACATCACAATTAAAAGAACTAGAAAAGCAAGAGCAAACACATTCAAAAGCTAGCAGAAGGCAAGAAATAACTAAAATCAGAGCAGAACTGAAGGAAATAGAGACACAAAAAACCCTTCAAAAAAGTAATGAATCCAGGAGCTGGTTTTTTGAAAGGATCAACAAAATTGATAGACTGCTAGCAAGACTAATAAAGAAAAAAAGAGAGAAGAATCAAATAGACGCAATAAAAAATGATAAAGGGGATATCACCACCGATCCCACAGAAATACAAACTACCATCAGAGAATACTACAAACACCTCTACGCAAATAAACTAGAAAATCTAGAAGAAATGGATACATTCCTCGACACATACACTCTCCCAAGACTAAACCAGGAAGAAGTTGAATCTCTGAATAGACCAATAACAGGAGCTGAAATTGTGGCAATAATCAATAGTTTACCAACCAAAAAGAGTCCAGGACCAGATGGATTCACAGCCGAATTCTACCAGAGGTACAAGGAGGAACTGGTACCATTCCTTCTGAAACTATTCCAATCAATAGAAAAAGAGGGAATCCTCCCTAACTCATTTTATGAGGCCAGCATCATTCTGATACCAAAGCCTGGCAGAGACACAACCAAAAAAGAGAATTTTAGACCAATATCCTTGATGAACATTGATGCAAAAATCCTCAATAAAATACTGGCAAACCGAATCCAGCAGCACATCAAAAAGCTTATCCACCATGATCAAGTGGGCTTCATCCCTGGGATGCAAGGCTGGTTCAATGTACGCAAATCAATAAATGTAATCCAGCATATAAACAGAGCCAAAGACAAAAACCACATGATTATCTCAATAGATGCAGAAAAAGCCTTTGACAAAATTCAACAACCCTTCATGCTAAAAACTCTCAATAAATTAGGTATTGATGGGACATATTTCAAAATAATAAGAGCTATCTATGACAAACCCACAGCCAATATCATACTGAATGGGCAAAAACTGGAAGCATTCCGTTTGAAAACTGGCACAAGACAGGGATGCCCTCTCTCACCACTCCTATTCAACATAGTGTTGGAAGTTCTGGCCAGGGCAATCAGGCAGGAGAAGGAAATAAAGGGTATTCAATTAGGAAAAGAGGAAGTCAAATTGTCCCTGTTTGCAGACGACATGATTGTTTATCTAGAAAACCCCATCGTCTCAGCCCAAAATCTCCTTAAGCTGATAAGCAACTTCAGCAAAGTCTCAGGATACAAAATCAATGTACAAAAATCACAAGCATTCTTATACACCAACAACAGACAAACAGAGAGCCAAATCATGAGTGAACTCCCATTCACAATTGCTTCAAAGAGAATAAAATACCTAGGAATCCAACTTACAAGGGAGGTGAAGCACCTCTTCAAGGAGAACTACAAACCACTGCTCAAGGAAATAAAAGAGGATACAAACAAATGGAAGAACATTCCTTGCTCATGGGTAGGAAGAATCAATATCGTGAAAATGGCCATACTGCCCAAGGTAATTTACAGATTCAATGCCATCCCCATCAAGATACCAATGACTTTCTTCACAGAATTGGAAAAAACTACTTCAAAGTTCATATGGAACCAAAAGAGAGCCCGCATCGCCAAGTCAATCCTAAGCCAAAAGAACAAAGCTGGAGGCATCACACTACCTGACTTCAAACTATACTACAAGGCTACAGTAACCAAAACAGCATGGTACTGGTACCAAAACAGAAATATAGATCAATGGAACAGAACAGAGCCCTCAGAAATAACGCCGCTTACCTACAACTATCTGATCT
Source organism: Pan paniscus (assembly GCF_029289425.2). NCBI lineage: Eukaryota > Metazoa > Chordata > Mammalia > Primates > Hominidae > Pan > Pan paniscus. The sequence goes on along the minus strand of NC_073254.2, from coordinate 88,353,621 downwards.
TTGACAAACCTGAGAAAAACAAGCAATGGGGAAAGGATTCCCTATTTAATAAATGGTGCTGGGAAAACTGGCTAGCCATATGTAGAAAGCTGAAACTGGATCCCTTCCTTACACCTTATACAAAAATCAATTCAAGATGGATTAAAGATTTAAACGTTAGACCTAAAACCATAAAAACCCTAGAAGAAAACCTAGGCATTACCATTCAGGACATAGGCATGGGCAAGGACTTCATGTCCAAAACACCAAAAGCAATGGCAACAAAAGCCAAAATTGACAAATGGGATCTAATTAAACTAAAGAGCTTCTGCACAGCAAAAGAAACTACCATCAGAGTGAATAGGCAACCTACAACATGGGAGAAAATTTTCGCAACCTACTCATCTGACAAAGGGCTAATATCCAGAATCTACAGTGAACTCAAACAAATTTACAAGAAAAAAACAAACAACCCCATCAAAAAGTGGGCGAAGGACATGAACAGGCACTTCTCAAAAGAAGACATTTATGCAGCCAAAAAACACATGAAAAAATGCTCATCATCACTGGCCATCAGAGAAATGCAAATCAAAACCACTATGAGATATCATCTCACCCCAGTTAGAATGGCAATCATTAAAAAGTCAGGAAACAACAGGTGCTGGAGAGGATGTGGAGAAATAGGAACACTTTTACACTGTTGGTGGGACTGTAAACTAGTTCAACCATTGTGGAAGTCAGTGTGGCGATTCCTCAGGGATCTAGAACTAGAAATACCATTTGACCCAGCCATCCCATTACTGGGTATATACCCAAATGACTATAAATCATGCTGCTATAAAGACACATGCAGACGTATGTTTATTGCGGCATTATTCACAATAGCAAAGACTTGGAACCAACCCAAATGTCCAACAATGATAGACTGGATTAAGAAAATGTGGCACATATACACCATGGAATACTATGCAGCCATAAAAAATGATGAGTTCATATCCTTTGTAGGGACATGGATGAAATTGGAAACCATCATTCTCAGTAAACTATCGCAAGAACAAAAAACCAAACACCGCATATTCTCACTCATAGGTGGGAATTGAACAATGAGATCACATGGACACAGGAAGGGGAATATCATACTCTGGGGACTGTGGTGGGGAGGGGGGAGGGGGGAGGGATAGCATTGGGAGATATACCTAATGCTAGATGACAAGTTAGTGGGTGCAGCGCACCAGCATGGCACATGTATACATATGTAACTAACCTGCACAATGTGCACATGTACCCTAAAACTTAAAGTATAATAAAAAATAAATAAAATAAAAAAATTAAAAAAAAAATAGTATTTGGGTTGGGGATTGGTGCATTTCTGGTTGTACGAAGCATAGTTGTATTATGTTAGGTGTAATTATGACCTCATTATTGTCTTTATTTGAAGATTATGTATGATCTCAGGAGATATGTGTGGGTTCAAGTTGACAAGGGGTGGACTTGTGATAGTTAATACTGAGTGTCAACTTGATTGGATTGAAGGATTTGACCCTAGGTGTGTCTGTGAAGGTGTTGCCAAAGGAGATTAACATTTGAGTCAGTAGTGGGGAAAGACAGACCCACCCTTAACCTGGGTGGACACAATCTAATCAGCTGCCAGCATGGCTAGAATATAAGCAGGCAGAAAAATGTGAAAAGAGAGACTGGCCTAGCTACCCAGCCTACGTCTTTCTTCTGTGCCGGATCTTCCTGCCCTCAAATATCAGACTCCAGGTTCTTCAGTTTTGGAACTCGGACTGGCTCTCCTTGCTCCTCAGCCTGCAGATGGACTATTTGGGGATCTTGTGATCATGTGAGTTAATACTTAATAAACTCCCCTTTATATATATATACCTATTCCATTAGTTCTATCTCTCTAGAGAACCCTGACTAGTACATATGTCATCAGGGAAATGCAGATCGAAACAACCATGAGATACCACTACACACCTACTAGAATGGCCAAAATCTAAAACACTGACAACACCAAGTGCTGACAAGAATATGGAATAGCAAGAACTCTCATTAATTGCTGGTAGGAATGCAAAATTGTAGAGTGGATTTTGAAGACAATTTCATGGTTTATTATAATACTAAACATACTGTACCATAAAACCTAGCAATACAAATTATGTCCACACAAAATCCTGTACATGGATATTTGTAGCAACTTTATTTATATTTTCTCAAACTTGAAAGCAACCAAGATGTCCTTCAATAGGTGATTGGGTTAATAAACTGTAGCATATCTAGACAAGGGAATGTTATTCAGTTCTAAAAGGAAATGAGCTTTTAAGCCATGAAACATGGAGAAACATTAAATAAGTATTACCAAGTGAAAGAAGATAAACTGAAAAAAGCTACATGCTGTATGACTTCAACAACATTACATTCTTAAAGAGGCAAAACTATGGTGACAGCAAAAAGATGTCATGTTTAGGGGTCTTGGGTGGCCCCTGTTAACCAACTCTCCCAGGGATGATATGTTCCCTTTGGTCCAATTCACACTAAAGATGAATCTGATGTTTATTCTGGGAGTACTCTTACAAGATGGACAGTGAGAGCTGGATCATAGGCTGGGCCATATCCACTCAGGTGTTAGAAAGAGTGCCTGGCTGGGAGGGTCTCCATCTGGAGACGATTCTCAGAGGTTAGGGAATTCTTCCCCCTTTCTTATACTTACATACACTCCAGGTCTGTTAACAGGTGTTTGCTTCATAAAGGGAGTTTAAGCTATTCTTGCAAGAGTAAGATTTGTTTTAAGGTTCACGAAAGTTGCATCTGTGCTGAGGTGTCCTTGTCTCTAGGACAACCAGTGTTTTTAAGTGCTGTCATTATAAATACTTAGTAATCCCTGGGCCAGGATTAAAAGTCTCCAGCCCATGTTATATCATATTGCTAAGTGTCACATAGCATAGGTTCTGCGAGATGTTTGAGTGGGCCTTATGGCCATCATTAGCCTTATAGTCACAAATATCACTTATAGCATACTGCAAAAGATTAGTGGTTTCCAAGCATTAAGAGAGAGAGGGGATGAATAGGTGAAGCACAGAAGATTTTTAGGGAGTGAAAATTCTCTGTATGGTACTATATAAATACATGTCATTACACATGTTTCTAGACATATAGAATGTACAACACCAAGAGCAAACCCTAATGTAAATTAAACACTTTGGGTGATTATGATGTGTCAATGTAAGATCATCAATTATAATGAATGTACTACTATGGTGGAGAATGTTGATGATGGAGGAGGATTCACATGTATAGGGGTAAGGTGTATACGTGAAATCTCTTTAACTTCCTCTTAATTTTGCCATGAACCCAAAACTGCTGTAAAAAGATAAAGTATTCAATAATGAAAAATAATTTACAGTATCTGAACTAGTTTACATTCTCACCCTTCACACAATATACTCACGTAACAAAGCTGCACATGTACTGCCTGAATCTAATATAAAAGTTGAAATTATTTTAAAAAAGAAAATATTAAAAAATAAACAAAAATCTTATAGCAAGCTGCCTTGAGTAACTCATTGCCCACAGTCTCCTCCTTTCCTCCTTCCCTTTACCAGAAAGATAGTTTGCTGTATTATATATTGAAAATTCAAAGGAGCATTAGCCTTTCTTATAGAGAAGGTAGAACATGAACTTTTTTTAAAAATAGGATAGCAGTTAGAAATTACAGTGAAGGCATGTAGCCCAGTTTGAACTAGAAAACTAGGCTCAGAGGACATAAAACACATGGAAACAAATTTGGCTGAAGTGTGAAGTTATGCAGAATAAACAGAGTGACAAAATTTAAGACCAAATCAGACACTTGCACACAGTGATAGCACTTATCAAAAGCTGCTCTAGTACTTTCAGGGAGCTTCAAAGTTTGCTCAGAAGTTTTATTATCTCCAGCTCTAACCTACCGTGTTTTATTTTTCCCTCCAGGCCAAATTTTACTTAAGAGAAAGTCTTTTTTTTCATACTAGGAATATTTGTATAAAAGCATTTTTATAAACATTGTAAGAGCCATATTACACTAGAGGAAAGAAAAAAAAGAACTTTCATAGTTTTTCTGATTGAAGAATATGTATATATTGATGGCTTGAGTAAGTATGAATGAGTGGGATGAAGTTGGGCTTAATTCAATTGATATTGTTTTCATTAAAGAAGATAACAATACTATAAAATTTAAAATGCTCTCAGTGCTTATATTTTACGCTCACTGATTTATTTTTATAAAAGCTATTCACCAATGTCCCAAGGCAGAACTTGACCCTATTTTAGTCAGCTTGGGTTGTTATAACAAGATACCATAGACTGTCTTGCTTAAACAATAGAAATTTATTGCTAGCAATTCTGGACGTTGTAAGGTCCAAGATCAAGAGGCTGGCCTGCCTGATTTCTCATGAGAGTCCTCTTCCTAGTTTACAGACGGACAACTTTGTGCTGTATCCTCACATGGCAGAGAGAGGGAGGGAAGGGCGGGTGACAGATATCTATATGTATGTCTACATCTATAACTATCTATCTGTCTGTCTATCTATCTATCTATCTATCTATCTATCTATCTATCTATCTATCTAGTAATCTATCTAATTGAGAGAATCTGTCCTCTGTTCTCTCTTCATATAAAAACACTAATCCCATAATGAAGCCTTCACCCTCATGGCCTCATTACCTCCTAAAGTCCCTACTTTCTAATACCCTTTTATTAGGGTAAGGTTTTAACATATTATTTCTGTGGGGGGGGGACTGAAATATGCACTTTATAAGAGGCCCATTAGAAAAAATATGTCAAACTACTGACTTTCAGCACAAAGGAAGAAGGCAGTGACATCAAATGTGCTCCTTGGAAGTGTAAATATTCTTTGGAAAGCTGAAATATAACAGACCAGACATATTCATTATACCATAGATTATTTTTATCAGATATTTCCAGTCAATAAAAAATATTTCCTGATCATCTACCCTATGTCCAATTCTCTACTTTTTCATGTGTATAACCAAATAAGATAAATCCCCTTTAAAGAATGGGAATATTGCCCAGCAACCAAAATGATGTTGGCAACTGTATTAGTTTTCTATTGCTGCATAATACATCATCTCATTTATTTAGCAACTTTAAACAACACACATTTACTACTTCACAGTTTTTGTGGGTCAGGAGTCTGAATGCAACCTAATGGGGTCCTCTGCTTAGGGTGTAAGAGGCTTCAGTTTAGGTATTGGTCAGGCTGCATCTTCATCTGAAAGATTTGCTAGAGAAAGATCATCTTCTAAGATCTCCGGTTGTTGGCAGAATTCATTTCTCTGTAGTTGTAGGACTGAGGTACAGATTTCTTGTTGGTTGTCAATAAGAGGACACCCTTAGCTTCTAGTAGCTGCTTGCACTCTTTGCAGCTCCTTGCCACATTCCCCTCTCCATAGGGCTTCTCACAACAGAGGAGCTTACTTTTTTAAAGCCAGTGATGAAGAGAGAGTCTTTCTCATTAGGGAGTGCTCAGTCCCACTTTTAAGGGATTTTAACTAATTAAGTCATGTTTCTATGGTTTGAATGTATCCCCCCCAAAAGTTTATGTGTTGGAAACTAATCCCAAATGCAGCAGTTTTTGGAGGTAGGGCCTAACAAGAGGTAATTGGGTCATGGAGGCAGAACCCTCATGAATGAATGAATGAACATTGTTCTCCAGCGAGAGGTTATCTTGACAGTAGGTTGTTATAAAGAAAGTCTGGCCTCTGGTGCCTTGGTCTGTCTTGCTCGTCAACCTTCTCTTATGTGGTGATGCAGTAAGAAGAACCTCAACAGATGCCAGTACCATGTTCTTGGACTTCTTAGCCTCCAGAACTGTAAGAAATAAACTTTTATTTTATGTAAATTACCTAGTGGGTAGCACTGTTATAGCATCAGAAAATAGACCAAGACACATGCTCACCCAAGATAATCTTATTTTGATTGAATCAAAATTAACTGATTTGGAACCTGTATTACATCTGTGAAATTACTTCACATTTGACACTTTTTATTGGCTAGAAGCAAATCCTACTCACATTACAGGAAATTAGATTATATAAGGGCAGAACCCCACAGGGTAGAGAGTATAAGGGCAAGTTTAGTATTTGCCTATTACAGTAAGTTTAGGCCATATGTTATTTTTATGTAAGTAAGTTTTGAAGAGTGGGAGAACATTTTACAGTGATTGTTAACTAAAGATAGAAACAAATGGAGATCGTGTCACTGCTCTCCAGCCTGGGCAACAGAGTAAGACCCCGTCTCAAAAAACAAACAAACAAACAAACAAAAACAAAGAGACTGTTTTAGAAAATGCCCGTGATTGGGCCTTACACCAGAGATTATGATTTTATTGTTGTGGAGTAGGACTAATGCATCAGTATTTTTTTTTCTCTTTTGTTAAGATACATGTGACATAAAAATTTTATAGATTTAAGGTGTATGCTCCCAGGTTGTCTTTGTTAAATCAGGTGAACACAACTGCTTTCAATACTCAGAAAACAGAATGAAAAAGCTAAAGAGGGGGAGAGCTTGTCCAAATGCGCACCTGTTTGTAATCTCATTAGACGAATTTAATAAGATTGCCTAATTAAGCAGTTATGGAAGAAAGATTATTGCAATTTTGGAATCACTGTAACTCATATTTTGGTAGATACCTGGAACATCTTTAATTCCACAGTTAGAAAAAATGTTTAATTTAAAAAATTGTTTGTATGTTTCTTTGCTTTCTTCTTTTCTGAATAATTCACCTGGGGGTAAGAGCAAGTTAGTCTTGTGTTGGTGAAACAGAGTTGCTACCCTGAGTAGAGGAAGAGGATGTTCAAACAGGGGGTTGTGGTAGTGGCCAAGCATGGAGTGGTAGAGTCTAAGAAAGGGGCAGAGGGTGTTCACACTAGATATTGTCAGCAACAGATTTTTACATACATAAGAGCTGAGTCTATTTACATTGACAAATATTGAGCAGACATATTTCTCACTGTTAGAAAGGAAAGCTATAAATATAAAAAGAAAAAACCTATGATATTGATTGGAATTAGAGTTATCAGTGTGAACTCATGGTTTTACATACAGGCACATACACATGCACACACAAACACACATATTTTCTGTCCCCTAAACTGGAAGGGTCTGGGAAAAGTGACACCCCAATAGCAATGAGCTCATTTAGTGCCTGGATCTTGGCTTCTAAATATTAATATAATTGTCATTAACAAGAAGCAAGGTTTCTTGAGGAAATCACTAACTTTAGGAGTAGGACAGTAAAAGATGAGCCTCGAACATCATGATGTAAAGGAAAACATCAAAGAATGTTGAAGACATGACAGAAGAACATGGATGCCAGCTTGAAGAGACTCCAATTTTTAAAATCTGGTATGATTTAAACGTTAACATAAATAAATATATAAATCATATAAATGAATGAATAAGTAAATGGAGATAAGATAAACCTTCCCTTATGGTAGAAAATTATGTATGTAGAAGGAATGAAGGAATTAAAAATGCACCATCTGGTAAACATCATAGAACTTGATTCAGGCAAGAATCATCTATGGATGCTAAAAATGGTGCTTAAAATTTTGACAAGAATCAGTGTATTAGTCTGTTTTGTGTTGCTATAAAGGATACCTAAGCCTGCGTAATTTATAAAGAAAAAAGGTTTATTTGGCCCACAATTCTGATGGCTAGAAAAGTTCAAGATTGGGCACCTGATCAGGGCCTCAGGCCATTTCCATTTGTGGCAGAAGGTAAATGAGACCTGACATGTGCAAATACCACACAGCAAGAGAGTAATCAAGCAAGAGAGGAGCGAGATGCTAGGCACTTTTAAACAACCAGGCCTCTTGCAAGAACTCTCTTACCCCTGAGAGAGGACATTAGTCTATTCATAAGGAATCCACTCCTATGTCCCAAACACCTTCCACTAAGCCTCATCTTTCAACACCTCTGCACTGGGAATTAAATTTCAACATAAAGATTGGAGGGTACAACATCCAAAGTATAGCAACCAGGATACATACATAGTCTCAAACTATTTCCCCATGAAAAATAACACACCAACAACAAACTTAAATAATTATAAAAGGAAAAGGACTACCTTTAAATTACATAATCACAGCAAACAAAAGCCTAATCAAATGATCAACTTCATATCACAAGCACTGGGTCAAAGTACAACACAGGATTCAGAGACTAAATTAGTATGTATTGCCTGAATCTAATCATGAGAAATTATAAGAGAAATTAAATGTATTTCTATAAAATAGCTCTGCAAGTCTATTATTCAAGTGTTACAATCATGAAAGTCAATGGAAGAATGAGCCACTGTTCCAGATTTATTGAGAATAAAGAACCATGACTAAATACAGTTGACAATTGTTTGGATATTTCACTATACATTTTATTATTGGACAACTTAAAATACTTGAATGGGGTTTGTATATTCATTGGTATATTAGCTTGCTAGGACTTCCATAACAAAATAACAGACTGGATAGCTTAAACAATTAAAAAACTACTTTTTTTCATAGCACTAGAAGCTGGATTTCCAAGATCAAGGTGATAGCAATGTTGGTATCTTCTGAGGCTTTTCTTTTTGGCTTGCAGATTTCTTCTTCTTGTTGCTTGTTTACGTAATCATTTCTCTGTGCATCTGCACCTCTAGTGTCTCTTTTCATGTCTGAATTTTCTCTTCTCATAAGGACACTCATCAGATTGGATTAGACAGGCCTCATCGTAATTTCCTCTTTAGAAGCCTTATCTCCAAATAGAATCACATCCTGAGGTACTGAGGGTTGGTACTTCAATGTATGAATGTTGAGGAGAGGAATACAATTCATCTTATAACAGACGATATTTGTTTTCCAGTGTAAACTTCCTGATTTTGATGGTCATATTGTGGTTATGTTAGAAAATGTCCTTGTTTTCAGGAATTGCACACAAGAATTTGGGATTGATGGAATATCAAATTTTTAAACTACTCACAACTGGTTCAGAAAAAAAACCCAAAAAGTTATTTGTACTCTTCATTCAAAAAAAGTAAAAGAAGAAATGTAAGACCAATAAGAAACAGAAGCTTATGAGAGGCATTATCAAAGAGGCATTAATGTCATTCTAGGGAAAAGAAGTGTGACAGCGGTGATATTTGCTAAGTGACCACCACATGTTTTCCTACACTATAGCTCATGTTTTAAACCACAGTAAAAGTGAATATAGATGGAATTACATTTTTCACTGACCCTACAGAAAGAAGGGATAAAGTTCTAGTTCAGTATAGTCTGGAAAGATGAAAGACTTTTGACGCCTGAGGCATTAAACATTACATCAACTTCTGACATTGTAAGTGGAGAGCTCTGACAGATAGAAACCATTGTAGTTGGCTACGTACAAAAACTGGACTCATCAGAGTGTAGAGTAAGTTAAAATAATTTCTGGAAAGCACAGAAGCTAAATTCAATATTAATTAATAATTGATAGCATTTGACAGCATATAAAGTATATAAAGAGAAAATATCTAATTTTCCTATATAGTGATCCTTTCTCCTTTCAACAATGATATTGTATAATATTTAATCAAATTCAAGACAATTAATTGATCAGTGTCCTAGGCTGTTTGTATATGACATTCTGAAGAATATAACAACTTCTTTCAAGTAAAAAACTTACCATCTCGTGGTGAAGATTTTTTTTAAAGATGCTACAGTATTTTTACATAAAGGCAAATAAAGCCTGTTTTATTATGTGGTGGGTTAGGAGGGTGAGAAAGTATGCCCACTACATTACAAATCATTACAAGTTTTTGAGCAGCAAATTGGCATAATCAGAATTCTAACTTGGAGCTCATTAATTATTTCAACCAATGATTTGCTAAGTCCTAGCCATCTTGGCTTCATGTCTTCAAGGTAGTCTTTCCTGACACCCTGAACCTGGGATGTATGACTGTCTTTTAGTTGCCTAGAACCCTATGTTATAACTACAAATATGTATGTATCATAGTGATTTGCTTGCTTGTCTGAAAACTCTACTAGGCTTTACGTCTAATTATGTTTCATTGAATGTTGTATCTTCACACATAGCCCAATGCTTCATACATTAGAGTTTGCAAAAACTATTTGATGAAGAATGAAAACCTGCTAAAAATACTTTAACCAAAGGGTTTTTAAACTCAAATAAATTTCTTTCACTTGGAGAATTACTCATGGATTACATAAAATTTTAGCTGGTTTTTATGACTTGAAAGGTTGGAGGAATAGGAAGAGGGATTCCAGGCTGAGGTAACCACATTGTGCGAAGTCATCCAATGTAAGGTGTGCGGTGAGACGGTCCATTTTAATTGGATTGAGAATTTAGTCTAACTAGAATGCACACTTTTTCAGGTATTATACCAAATACATTTGGGGTAAAAATTTGGGGCCAGATTATAGAACATATTAATATTATGTTTACAAGTACAAACTCTTATAGGTTAGGAAGATTTGAAATTCACTTTGTATAGTGAATTTCATCTTTTCCTGACCTAACAATGGTCAACTAAATTAAGTACATTTTAACAACAGGTACCTAAAAGGTAGAAGCTGTTTTTTGTCTGAAAATTCTACTACCTTATGTATCTAATCATGTTTCCTTGACTGACTCTTGGATCTTCACACCTAGCCCAATGCCTCATACGTCAGAGTTTGCAATAACGATATGATGAAGAAAGAAACCCTGCTGAAAATACTTACAATCAAAGGGTTTTAAAACTCAAAGAAATTTGAGTTTATGGGGTTCATGAGCCAAAAGAAAAGAATTTATGTGTCATGAAATGTACAGCTCTTTCCATTTCATTCTTCCGTCACTGGTTCTAGAGGAGGGGTTTGTTCTGGCTTCCTTTGTCTCAGGAAGACTGCACCCTCTGGTGGAAGTGGTGTTAATGGCTCCTTTTGAAGGATGGTTTACCTATGCAGGCCCCTATCTCTAAAGCCAGGGAGAGCTGGAGGCTTAGGTTTGGATTTTAGTTCAGCCTATGATAGGGATGGTCTAATCCTAGTAGTCCTGATTTGTGAACAGGGCTCAGGCATTTAAAAAGTCTCTCCAGATTCTACTAATTAGATTAGGATCAACTTTCACCATTTATTTTTCCTAAATACATTGGCATAAAAGCAGAGCTTATACCTCATTGGTCTATTTCCTCTTAAGCCTCTGCCAAAGAAATGTACATAAAGTGGGGGAGGGTTAATTAATATTGATTGAATTATTTTAATTGTATCTACCTTAACTTACTTAGAGTATTGTACCTGATAGATTAGATTAGAACATTTCTCTGGCTTCTTAGTTTTGCTGACCAGTATAAAGAAAGCTTCGATTCATAATATATTTAGGGCTAAATATATTCACAGTCTAATCCTGAACTTCACTTCTATTTTCAAGGAAAGAAAATCATACCAATATTCTGACCATGAAAACGTCCCAGTGCTTTCCTTCTTTATTCCAGCTCCTAACAGTAGCCTATAAAACGCAGGACTTATGAAAATATTGGCCATATTTTTAAACTGGAAAATCTTGCTCGGGATTGGCAAGTACTGGAATTATAGGCATAAGGACTAGAGAAAGATAATGAGCTTCTGAAGTAATCACCTTTTCCATCCTCCCTTATTGAAATGATGATGAATATCCCAGTGAGTGTCAAAGGCAGTCTGGCTTCTTTTTCATTCCGTTGCAGGACCAGGAGTCAGGAACTTCCTTAGTATCACCAAAAATCAACCGAGCCACCTTGGCATGTCTCCTTGATAACTGATGCATGCTTAAAACCCATTTAAAAAAATTTCCTAAGCATTAGCACAACAGTTGCATTTTAATATTATTAATGCCAGTCATTGAAACAGGTTTATTTTTAAATATATATAGAAAAATACAAAGCACAGAATCATTATATTCTAATTGTAAAAGTGAAATATTGGGAATGAAGTTTCAATTGTGTGTGTTTGCAATCAAAATAATGCAAAATCATAATAATCACTGAAATGCAGGGTTGGAAGGGCTACTAGTTAAAAGAGAGGCACACTGAATAATAAGAACTTACACAATGTACAATTTTTTAATACTATATTGGTATGTTATCTTTATTCATAGCATATAAGCAATTTTAAAAAGGTTTTGTTTCTAGAATAAAAAATTCAAAAGCAAACTGAAGTTTCTATGAAAATGTTAGCGTTAGCAAATTAACTGAAGCTTAATAATAAATCATCGTGTGGACTTGCTGAGCACTTACTAAGCACCATAGACTGATGAACTTATTTAATCTTTACAACAATTATATGAGTTATGGACTATTATGATCCTAATTTTACAGATTAAAAAAATCTGAGATATGAAGATATGTATCTTACCCAAAGTCATACCCACATAGTAAGTGTCAGAGTAGGAATTTGAATCCCAGAAATCTGGCAATAGAATTTGTGCTCTTAACCACCATGCTATATGCATTTGCTCCTCCGAGCCTAGAAACAGTGGGGACCATACTTGCCAGTGCAAGCTGCCAGAAGCCAGTAGCCAAGTGGCAGAGAGTGTACAGGAGCATCAGCTGTTGAGAGGCTCAGAAGTATTCAAGCTGCTACTACCCTATAGTACAAGGGAGTAGAAATGAGAGACAGGAAGCTGAATGCCAATCTAAGAGGCCTCTACCTCACTAGAGTTACACTGCCAGAAAAATAAATGTGCAGAATTTAATGAAGTTGCCAAATAAATTCATTTCTACTGAGATCAAAATAGGTTTTCTAATACTGAGTGATCAAAACAAACCTTTCCCCTGAAACATCTATACTGTTTGCTGTTAGAGGGTATTCTCAGTCCTCTATCTAAAGCATTTTTCAAAAAGAGTAGTAAGCAGAAATGTCCAGTGAGAAGAAATGGCTGGTATAAATCTAAGGGAGGGACCCAGAAACTAGAATACCTGAAGTATCATCTATTTCTGCTGCTCACTACCTATGAAAACATGCATGTGTTGCCTAACCTCTCAGTGCATCACTGTCCTTGTTTGTAATGTAGAAACAATAGCACATTCACAGTCATATTTTAAAAAGTTAGATGACCATCTTGGTGGCTCCAAGTGCAGAATATGTAATGTGCAATTTTGTGAGTCACAAAATATTTTTAAAGGACTAATAAGCTAGAGAATTTAATATATTTTCTTTCCAGATCTTATTAAAATTTAAACTTCTAACTATTCTCAGAGTGAGCTAATAGCAATTTCTCCTTATTTTTTCCTTCATCTAGTTTATCTTAATTGACCTTTGTTAATCCTGCAAAAATTCCCTACACTCAGAGGTGGCATTTAGCAGGAATATACCTACGTACCTGAAAGATATTCTCATTGTCAGTGCCCATGCCATTCCTATTGTTAATATTGTGCTAATACTGTGATATATTGAATATCACTCCTGCTTTTATTAATATTATTATTCTTGTCTTACTCATTATTGTCCTTTTATTTCTTTTCAAGGATTCTCACCATCCAGAAGTCATACCAGGTAATGAGGATGAACATCAGCTCCTTTCTCATTTCCTAACCAATGCTGAACTGCAAATCTCACCCTCCCTCTGAATATCCTTTAGAATCAATGTGAAAAATAAATATCATCCGAAACAGTCATGTTCAAAGGCCAAGGACTGGTTTTGGTGTGAAACTTTGCCCTGATCCTGAAGACTCAAGAGAAGCACGAATCTTTAGTGATATTAGGGATCTGGGAAGTCATCTAGATCAATCCCTTCCTTTTATTGGAAAGAAAACCAAGGCCCGGGCATTAAATGTGTCATTCAAAGTCACAGAGGCTCTTCAGAGAAGAAGCAAGAATGGCAATCTCAGATCAATGGATGTGAACACTTTGGGTCACATCTGAAGAGCAAATTCTCTTGCTAACCTTTCTCCCTAGTCTGTCACCCTTTTTTCTAGCTTACACTCCTACCGTGTGCCAAGATAAATTTAAATACATTAATATTTAATTTACACAACCATTTTACAAGGTAGAGACAGTGGGAGAACAGCCTTGAAGAACAAAAACAAGAGGTAAATTTGTATTTTGCTTCTATATTACAAATAAGGAAAGTGATTAATGGAAAGGATAAGCAACTTATGCATGTTTTCACTGCTATTGAGCAGCAGAAATGAGATGATAATGGACATGGTATTTCAAGTCCTCAGAATACCAAGGGAATGAGTATTGATAGCGAACAAAAGAGGATCAAGACTCAACCCCAGACACACCAGTATGAAGGATTGGAGAGAAGAGAATAAATTAGCAGAAGTACCTAATAAGGAGGAATTGTTGAGTTATAAGTGACCTCAAATATATATAGCGTCCTGGAAAATAAAGAGCTAGAGAGTATTTTGATAAGGAGGGGGTGATAAACTGCTTGGAAATCTGATGTTAGATCAGGGAAGATGAAGAAAGAAGACTGACCTTTGCATTTAGCAACATGAAGGGCACTCCTGATGTTTACATAGCAGGTTCATGGAGAGGTTAAAGTTGGATGAGGGTGGATTAAGTAGAGAAAGGAAAAATGATTGAAGACAACAAGTATAGCAGCTTTGGAGGAATTTAACTGAAAAGGAGAGTAAGGAGATGAAGTTGTAGTTCTTAGGGTTTTATTTTTAATAACTGGAGGATGTTTTATGATGAAGGGCATCATTCAAGAACTGAACCTTGGATAAATGGTTACATTTTATAAGTGATGGAAGAACTAAAGCCAGATAATAAGAAAATGAACAATTAGAAGAGATTGTATAGAAGTTAAGAATGAGAATGACAAAACAATCCTGTTCTCTCCATACATTATGTATTTTATATGGGTTTTGGAATAAATAGGTTACAATTTGAATAAACCTGATTTATGAAGACTGTTCAGCAAAGTCATGTTCCTGTAGGGGTGGTCTGTTTGAGGATACTGAATGCCAGGGACTGAGAGAAATCACTTGAGAATTGCCAGCTGTCCAGTCAAAGATATCCCAACAGGGTGGCACTATTTTGGTGATTTCATTACAGCCTAACAGTCAGAATTGGACTTGTGCTAATGAAGCTCACAGAGAACACAAATTTAATTATTTAAATTAGGCACATTCTCCAGTGACTAATGCTCAGAACATTATCATATTTTAACTTTCAGTCCCATTCTTTCATTTATTTTTAGTCTATCTCCCTTCTCTTCATATATTCTTCAAGCTCTATGAACACAGTTAAATGTAATTATTTTAATATGTGTTTCCTTAGTTACAGTCAAGTCCAGTCATGCCTCCCTAAAAGCATTCTTAAGTCACCTTGATCAAATTACAGGTGCATGAAGAATGTCTCTTAAATCAAATGATTTAAATAAATGTGCCAATGATTACACTTATTCTAAATGTTGAAGCTCCCTAATTAATTGATCACAGGGTATCTTTTACTCAGTACAGGAAAAATGTTGTACATGCTTCTGTAATGCTTATGAATAGTGATTAGGTTCTCCTTTATGGTCATGTTGGATGTCAGTCATCCAGAGGATAGACAGGACCTTCAGAAAAGCCAGAAAATAACAATATTTCTCTAGGTTCCCTTTTTACATGTCAAGGAAAGATATTTAGGCATGTATTCATAGGAAAAAAGTACTAAATAGCACCAGTTAGATGACAGTCTTCTGAGAAGGAGCATTGTCTATCAATTTGGTATTGCATTTTGTTACTAGCAACAGACATGAAAAAAAAACTCAGTGAAAGAAAACCAAACACCGCATATTCTCACTCATAGGTGGGAATTGAACAATGAGATCACATGGACACAGGAAGGGGAATATCACACTCTGGGGACTTTGGTGGGGAGGGGGGGATAGCATTGGGAGATATACCTAATGCTAGATGACGAGTTAGTGGGTGCAGCGCACCAGCATGGCACATGTATACATATGTAACTAACCTGCACAATGTGCACATGTACCCTAAAACTTAAAGTATAATTAAAAAAAAAAGAATTAATTATAAAAACTCAGTGAAATAAACTAAAATGTGAAAAAGTAAATAATGTAGGGTAGGTGTGATGACTCCATAATGCCACAACACTCAGGCTATCTCTTCTCTGCTCAACATACTTTGCAAATGACTTTCATCCTCAAGACCATCTCATTGCCATTGGTAATCACTGTAGCTCCAGCTGTCATGTCTTCATGAGAGGCAGAAGGACTATAAAATACTGTCAGGTAACTTCAGCCCATAATAAAAAGTTTTCCAAAAGCATTATCTAAAACTTCCACCTACATCTTATTGGCCATGACTTGGTTTGCTAAAATCATTGGTAATATAAAGTTTTGTAGCTGGACACAATGCCACTCCCCAAAAATCAGGGTTTTGCTACAATTGAAAAAGAAAAGAATGGATTTGGGGTGGGCAATAAACTTTCACCAAGGTTAAACTGGGTTATGGGCTCTCTTGGGGATTTTTTTTTAGATATCTGATGATCTAACTCTTTACTGAGGCCTTAATTTCATTTCAGTTTGTTACATGTAAGGTTTTAATTTTATTTAAATGTTTCTGATTGGTTTCTGATATTGCTATATTCCACCAGATTTTTAAGAGTGGTGCTCCAAGGATAGGTGATTTGCAAATTCACTGTTTACATTTAGAGTCGATTTTCTCTTTATTGTTTTGAAAAATATTTTTCAGACCTATTTTGTTAATAGCTACCCCCTAAACATATATAGTGCTTTTGGCAAAATAAATAATATATTTCATACATAGTCTTCCATACAGTAATTTTTATCTCATTATGTTA
Source organism: Pan paniscus (assembly GCF_029289425.2). Lineage (NCBI taxonomy): Eukaryota > Metazoa > Chordata > Mammalia > Primates > Hominidae > Pan > Pan paniscus. Next base: position 88,336,836 of record NC_073254.2, on the reverse strand, counting down.
AATACTATTGCCACAACAAGTTTGCTGAATTTTTGTGTAATCTATCTTTCCAAAGCTTAAATGATTTATACTACTTCAACAACTATGATTATTAACTTGGCCCTCCAGGTTTGTTTACTATGCAGTCTTTTTCCAAATACAAGGACATAAAATTTTTACTCATACAATTCTCAAAATTTTAATAATGTTATCTTTCTAATGTATCCGTTTACAATAGTTGTTGGTTCATGATGATGGCACTTATATGTGGATGCGAGTTTTTTGCCTTTCTGTTATAATACAAAATAATAAATATTTGTAAAATGTCCATATCTACTAGGAAGTTAAGATCCAATTTTAGACTAAACTTTTTTGCTAATTAATAATATATACTTACTGAATACCTATCCTGTATCAGAATAGTAATACTTTTCAGAAATACAAACATCATTAATAGTCCTGATTTAATGACAAAACATGTAAACTAACACAATACAGCATGATGAGTGCTGCAATAGGAGCATCAGCTAGAATAGTGGCCCAATGTTGGCATGATTTCTTTTTATGAGAATCAGAGCAATGGCTCTCAGCACTTACACTTTCTCAGAACCAACGTTAGGAATTAAAACAAATACTGGGGCCTCACTTGTAAAGATCTAGAGATTTCTCAAATGATTTTAAGTAACAGGTTGGGGAGGGTAGATATTGGATTAAAGAAAGCAATACTTGTGCTGATTCTTGAGAGTGGGGCAAGAGTTTTCCCAGGAAAGGACATATTAGGCAAATATAAAAGCAAATTTAGGCCGGGCATGGTGGCTCACACCTGTAATTTCAGCACTGTGGGAAACTGAGGCAGAAGACTCACATGAGCCCAGGAGTTCAATACCAGCCTGGTCAACATAGGGAAACCTCGTCTCTACACACAAACACACATACACACACACAAAAAATAGGTGGGCATGGTGGTTTCACCTGAAGTCCCAGCTACTCAGGAGGCTGAGGTGGGAAGATTGCTTGAGTTCAGGAGGTTGAGACTGCAGTGAGCTGTGATCCTGCTATCGCATTTCAGCATGGGTAGGTGACAGAGCAAGAGCCTGTCCCAGGGGAAAAAAAAAAAAAGCAAGTATGATCACCAATGGAGGCACTGTGACTGTTTTAGTGTAGCAAGAATAACAGGGAAGAGCAGAGTTGATTTGAGCCCGGTTTTAGATGTGGACAGAATTAGAGGCACTCCTATTGCCACACCTGGAAGTTTGAAACTGTCCCTAAGCCCAACATTTTTCAAATTGTGTTCATTAAGTATGTGCAGCCTCCTTGTCTATGCCACAGAATTTATGAACATATAGGTTTGGGAAATGCTGCATACTATTCTCTCTTCCTGGATATTCAACAGGCCTACAACTTCAAAATACCCTGAGAGGCCTACAGCAATGAAAAGAATTATGTCTGCAATTTCCTAAGCTCATTTATCTATGGAACTTTGTTTCTCTTCCCCTAATCCCATTTTGAGTTTTCAATTGATCTTCTTTGGGACACAATATAAAACATAATGTTATGAGCAAGACAGAAAGCTTTGAACAGGGCATCAAATCAATGTATTTAGTGTGTCTCAGCAATCCATTTTAGTTGTCATATTAAATTGGGAGCTTGGTAATACTGGAGACTTGAAACCAGTTAACAGGCTATTGTGCCATTCTAAAAAGAGGATTGAAAGTTCTTAAGTGACAAAATATAAGTGGAGGGAAAAATAGAGAAAGGATTTGAGAGATTTTTAAAAGAGAGTATGAGAGGATTTATGGATAATGAAATAAGAAAGAGTCATTCAGGAACAAGTAATAAAGTCCAGATTCCTGCCGAAGAGAATAGAGGATATTTAAATGGGAATACTTACATATCCATATGCGACAATCATAGTCCTGCAAAAGATGCTTTAGTTTGAAGTGGAAAGAGACAGATGGCTATTAGTAGTGATCAAAGTTTCCTGTTATAAAATAGTGAAAAATGCAAAGCAAATGTTTTAGCTCAAAATGATGTTATTTCCCTCATAAGAACATTTGACTGTAATGTAATTCAGTAAAAAGAAGTATGATTTTTTGACATAAATGTGCATTTACAAATGTTTTTGGAACATATGTATTTTGTCAGTGAGGTAGTACTGGTAGTACCAGGATGAGATTGAGAAAATTGCATGAACTCTCAGTTTGAACAAAGAATACACGGCAAAAATGTGATCTGAGAAATAATATGCCAGTGATGGACTAGAAACCAGAAGATGATGGCTTGATATATTTCTGCAGCACATGTGAGCGTAATAGAGAATAGAGAAGCAAGTCTTTATTAGTAAGTTCTATTTTTAGCACCTTAGTGCTAAATTATATATTTGGTCCAATATTGCAGTATTTGAAGGACAGAGGATCCATAATTCCTAAAATTTTGTTATTGGATACCCTCCTATTTATTTTTAATTTTTTTAGCATAAAATTCTCTCAGTCTGTGTGCCATTACCATAAGTTGTTTATCAGTCTCAATGACAATTAGGTGTTTCTACCACACTAATGAGATTAGAATTTTGGAGATTAGTGATTGCTGATAAAAATAGTTTTTCATAATTTTTGTAACAGACATAATAAGGTAAAACTAACAATTTAATATGTGTCTAGTATGCCTTTGAGTGGGTCTTACATCTACTACAATATAGACTATAGGAATATTTGTGCGTCACAATTGAAATAATGTCAGGTTAAGTAAACATTTTCACTGTCTTCAAATATTATAAAAATATAAACCTTAGACTATAAACAAAATTTATATTAATATCTACCCTTAATAATTTGAGTGCAAAATACCTAATTTCAATCAAATATTTTTAAAACCAAGCACTCAAACATGATAGTATGAACATATTGAGTAAGAATGAGTGCTTCAATATGAATATATTTGGCTATCTAATGAATACATGGCAATGTGTAGCAATGTCTGTGAAATCTCAGGTGTTTTATTCCATTTTCCTTTCTTGCCTTTCTTTTGATCATAAGGAGAAACAGACAGTTCATGTCTAAAGAAGTATAGGCCCATCTGCTTCTCATTTTGACTTTCTTTGTTTTTCAAAGTTTTAAACTAATTTTTAGACTAATCGTAAAGCTGATCTAAAATAACTTCAATTTTTAAAGTTGGTGCTGAGAAAGACAGCTGAAAATTCTCATCTCAACTTACATATTTTTGTGAAAGTATCTGATATTTCATCAATTTATTTCTCTTCCAGAGAAAGTTAATATTGGCTTTATAGATTTCCACTGTCGTAAATAGAGTAAAAATTAACAGATAAGGAAAAATTAATATATTCTGATTAATGTATCAATATACTATTAATATATATCACATTAATAGTATCTATCCACATAGATTTCTTAATGATGTGAACCTAATTTTATCTTCAAATAAACATTACTATCTTCTATAAATAGATTCCATCTATCCCAATCATAAAATCAACTATTTATGTACACACATTTTTTGCTGGTTTTTTTCATTTATTTACTTTTCCTTCATTGACTGATTATTCAGCAGAATGGTGTCTACTGGTAAAAGAGGGCTAAATTAATTATCTTTATGTTGAGGGATTCAGCTGTCAAAAAAACTAAAATTGTCATTATTAATAAAATAAATATGCTTAAGTTATTTAGTTGTGTCATAATGAACAGTTGTAAATGGCATTAAATAAATCAAAATAGCATTTTGATTTCTGTCATGCACTGTCCTTGTTTATATGATTTAAGCATATTACTTCCATTGAGATTGAGGGATTCTGTGGGAGAGACTTCGTAGAGTAAAAAACTCTAAATAAATTATTTTATTTTATTTTAAAAAAAGAAAAAGAAAAATGAAACAACCAGCAGAATCCGTTTCCTTACCTACTCCATCAGCTGAAATAAGGGCCAAGTGCTATATATGTAAATCAAAAAACAAAAAAACGCATCCAATGACTCATGGCATCTGGGATTGTGATGACTGAAAATGTTTCAAGGGAAGCACTTGTGAGTGCTGGTCAGTATTATCAACAGTTCTCAGGGAAAGGATTCTGCTCAGCACCATGACTTGATTCGCAATGCATATTGGAGAATGGTGAGAGAAACATGTAGCCCAGAAGATGCTTTCGTGTAGGTTTTAAAGAGGAAATAAATTAGTTCAGTAGAGTTGCAGGTGAGTGGTAGAAACTAAAACATAAATCACAAGTATAATATTCCTGCATATTTTCCATAATGTGAATGGAGATGTTTTGTATTCTAAAATCATTCAGAGATTCTTAGAGCTCTGTCTCTGAATATGAAGGAAATGTGTTTCTTGGGTATTAAACTTCCTAGCATAACTAGGTAGTAAGGGTATTTGTCTTATTTTTCAGATATTCCCAGAAGAACAGGGAAGGGAAAAATGTGTGAGTGGGAACATTTAAATACAATGAATTAATTCATAAGTGATATTATGGATTATAATGTTACTTTCACAGTACCTTATTATATTCCCATATAGGGCTTTGTCAAGTATGCAGGTCATTAATGTCTACATGATTGGTCCTATGGTGGATAAAGCAAATTGGACTCTCAAGCTGGGCCTATATTATTTACAGTAACAAATACCAAGCAATTAGGCCATCAATAATTATTTTATAGAATTATATGTTTTATAGAATATATTTATGTTCTAAAAACCATGTATGTAAAATAAAATCATAAACCATGACTTAATTATCTGCTTGACATCTTACTTTGGTGTATTTTACAGTGGTGAGAACTGGTCTGGAATTTGTTGAACAGTCTCTACTTACCAAGAAGCCAGAGAAAAGTTTGGCTGACCTCCAAGCAAGCTGCACAAGCTCAAGCTCATTAAAGGCTCATAAAGATGCTATTAGGGATTACAAAGGATCTGGCCATGGTCCCCATGGTTCTAGCTGCCACTGGTTTCCCATAGATCCCTAGGCTGGATACAATCTGTAGTGTCCCTGGAAAAGCACAGGTGGATTCTGTATACTTAGTGGTCTGAATATTCTTCACCTAATGACAACAGATGTGGTAGGTAGAATAACACTCCCTCCTACCAAAAACAACAACAACAGCAACAAAAACCCATAGATGTCTACCTTCTAACCTACGGAACCTGGTAATACATTAATTACAGGGTAAAATGGTATTAAGATTGCAGTGGAAATGAAAGTTGCTAGTCATTTTACCTTAACATAGCAAAGTAATCCCAGATTATCTCAGTGGACCCAATGTAATTACTAGGATCCTTAAAAGTGGAAGACAGAATTGAAAGAGAGAACTATGAAGTATCATTAAAACTTCTTGGTCTGATGTTACTGACTTTGAAGATGTAGGAAGGGGGCCATGAGTGAGCTAAGGAAAGAAGGTGGCCCTAAACAAGCTGGAAAAGGCAAGAAAACAGTTCTTGTCCAATGGAGTAAATCCCATGACATAAATCGATGTGTGAAGTTTCCTTGACAATCAGCAGATTGGCATAAACTTGTTATTTCATTCTTCTTAGCAAGCACGAGAATAGTGTTACAAACAGTGTTGGAAATTTCCTAATCCATATGCTTCATTTTGAGGCTATTATTCACCGCTGATGTTGTTTCCAGTCCTTGACTGCTCTCTGAAGCTTCACATTTGAAAAATTATTATAGCTACAGTAGCACATGGTCAATCTCATGTTTGTTTGATTAAAATATTGTAGAGACCAATACGCAGGAGCTAGCAAAGTAGTAATCATCTATTCTGAGGTCAAACAGGATAACTACTCTCCCTAAGAATATTTCATCCCTTGAAAGAAGTTCTGGCAAGGTAGGTGGTTGGCAACAAATAGTGACCCTTACATGGTGATCCTGAAATCTGTCTCTAATTTCTGCTCTCCTTTATTTTATCAGTGAGACAATGATGAAATCTCATATTTCATAAGATTTTAAGGATGTTGCCACTTAAAGGTTTTGTGAAACTAAATGTATTCACAACACAGTTTTAGTTTATGAGTTTGAATTCACACTCTTGAACATAAGATCTAATCCTAATGTACAGTCTTTCTACTCCTAAAATTGGAAGGAGTATAACATGTTCCAAATTACAAATAACATACATTACAAATTACATATATTACAAACACAAATAATTTTTCAATTTAAATACGTCTCAAGAGCATTTTTTATGGTTTCCCTATCTTCTTTCAATATAATGTGCCTTGGTAATAAAATAGAGAAGTATCTACATAACTATAAAGGGAAATCAATCCATATGGCTATGACAAAATAGAGAAGTATCTACATAACTATAAAGGGAAATCAATCCATATGGCTATGATAATATAGATTATTATCATAATATTTTGACTATGACAGGTAATTTCTAAAAATTAAAAAAGAATTTTATTTAAACACAATAATTTTTATAATTCACATGTTAATTTTCAGTAAATTATTGTTTCTCAATGGATAATTTGATCAATATCAATATCTCATAGCAATGGCAGATTGTTGTTATTATAAAAGAGCAGCATTTTTGAAATATTTATCATCTGCTGATATTTAGGCTTAACTACTCCCATAAGGCTGCATACCTATTAAACACTTTATAAAGGAAAAATGAAATTGTAAATGCTTGCAATATGATTTTTTCTTAATTAATATCATTAAATTATACAAAGCCTAGAGAGTGAAGTACATCTTACCAATTCATGAGAGACAGGGTCCTCTGTTTGCTACTTCTAGTATGTATTTAGTTGTCATTTCTACTAGAAGGGGGTGTTTTGATTAGTAAAGATCATGGTTTCCATGGAACACTCAAATGATGAGGCTGTTTTATGGAGGAGGCAGATTGGATGACCCAGACTTCTCAACAGTCTGAAGAGCCCTGCTGGGCAGTCATTCCCTACATCTGGAGATGACAGAAACTATTTTTTTCTGGTCTTAGATAGTGCCTTCTGGTATCTGTGCACACACATGGAACAGAGATCCTGTCACCCTGAAAAATCCCGTCTCCCTGCACTCCAATCTCTTCAATGCACATTTATTTTCTTGAGTTTTTTTCTTAAATCCTCATGGGCTTGAAAGCATTACTAGGATTGAGTTTCTTAAGGTTCAGGATACAAAAATGGAGTAAAGCAAAAGCAAATTTTATTCTATCCTAACTGTTCATACTCCTTAATTTGTTGACGTGTTTTCATTTGTTTTCAACCTTTAAAATCAAACTGCAGCTAGAAGCATACAAATACATTGTAAATATTAAGATATTAGCTAGTTCTTGCTCCTTTACACACTGCAGATTATGAGAAATTTATTTCATAATGGTAAAGGTTAAAATTGAAATGTCTCACATTATTCCACAAGTGACACAATATGGCAAAATTATTATTCTATAATAAATGTTATTATATTAAAAAGAGTTCTTTTAAAAGGTAATCTTTAATTTTTATAAGTTATTTAGAGTTTTTAGGGACACTAGAGGATGTTAAAATATATTTCCCTAATACCGGAAGAGTACGTTGCACTATAACTTTCTTGAGGCGAGAGTACAGTATGGAATGCAAATCAATACAAATTTAGTTTAAAAGGCTTATTTTAAGAATTTCATCAATTTTCTGTTTTCATAGAAAACTGAATGGAACAGTAGAAAAGCCCTATTATATTCATTTTCATAATTATTAAACAATTAAGAGAAGTCATTGGTATTTTCTTTTACAGTTGAGGAAACCATGGTTAAGACAGGTAAAATCTCACAAAATCACATAGCTTGAACTTACTGAATTTTGTATTTCAAAGACTACCAGTTACCTCTCGCTTTAATGAAAACAATGATGAGATGAAAGGAAAGTCCAGGGACTTTCATTGTATCAGTAAGATGTCATGCTTCCATATTGATTTCCTATGTAAAATATGCAATTTCAAAAGGCTTTCAATTCTTATTAGTGGAAACTCCTCTTTAAAAATCTTACTAATTAGTCATAAATTCTCTGTCTAGATCAATATCCAGTAACAAACTTGCACATGTACCCCCTGAATTTATAAGTATATATAGATATTTTTTAAAAAAAAAAATCTTACTAATTAATGTGTTACTTATCTCACTCCTGTCCTGTGACATTTCTCCCACTCCCACATGCCAGGATACATTATTCTAGCATTTCTGTGATCTTCCCTTGCTCTGAAAATATCTTTATTAAAAAATAGAATATTTCCTTTTTAGCAAAAATGTTATTTTTTAGATTCTGCAGTTGTCTTTTTTACTATTTTCTGAGCTCTAAGTTGTCTCTTTTTGTTTCTAGGATGGCACATCTCAGTATCTTTTGAGTTAAGACAATGATGGGTTTAAGGAATAGCCTTCTGTTTTGTAGCCACTCCACGAAATCTTGGGGCCTGCCAATCCCTGGATAACAGGAAATCTTTATACATGTAGCTGGTTTAAAGGGACTTCCAATGAATACTTCTTTTTAAGTAGAAGGTTCTGAATTATCAGTAGATAAGACCAGTATAACCGTTAGAATCTTTGGGAGCACACCCGATTACATACTTGGACTTTAGTTTTTGACAGAGCCCTGAGCAACTGCTCACAAGGGAAAGCATATGTAGATTGAAGCTATGCAGAGTGAAGTCTCAACAGCTGAAGCTTACTGGGGAACCAATGGTGCCCTAAATGAAGATAATTTATGAAATGTTGTAAGTCTATAACATTCTTCATGGAAGTCAGTTAGGGAATGGAAAGTTTTGAGATAGATATAATTATATAGCAATATGCAAAATATACAATAAATATATTCCAGTTGATTTTAGGCAGAAAATATGAAAATAGGATTTTCCTATCTTATTTACTGTTTTTTTCTCCTACTCTAAGGCTTATTGTTTTAAATAAACATTTATACAAATGTAGTACCAGTTATGAGAAGAATCAAAAAATATTTGTTCAGATGCACCTATACAACCAATAGGGTTTTATATTTGTTCAGATGCATCTATAAAACCAATATAATTTTTTTCCATTAGTAATTTTAAGCTCATATTTATAAATTTATTCATGCATTTGAGACTGTTAGATGTATCCTCAGCATTCAGATTTGTTCACTGATGTCTTGAAATATACTAAAATTTAAAGCCCTTACAAGATTAAGAAATTGGCAAGAAAATATAAGAAAATACAACCCGAATTCTTGAAATGTTAATCACGTTGTAAATTTATCCTCATCTTAAGCTTTTATTTCCACATAATATTTATAAATAACATAAACAATATTTTAGATATAATAAAATTATTAACAAATTAAGAATTAAATATTTTATCATTTACAATTCAATTAGGAAAAATGTGTTTACAGTAATCTCAGATTAAGAAAAAATATCGGTATTCAGATTTTGGCTTCTACCTTTGTGGTAATATAATATACATTTACATTATTCTTTATGCTGATAAGTTAAAACTCTAATTGCTGATACTACACAATCATGAACTGAAAACATGTGTTTGCTTAATGTCAAAATTACATATTTTAAAACAATTACAGTTGTTATTTAATTATCCCATACCTGGTATATGACCACTTATTCACCCTAAACTTGTACACTTCAAATATCTCTTTTTAAATGCTATATTTGTAGAATAGTGAATAAATAATATTTTAAATAGATTTGTTAAACATTAATTCTACTTTCCTATATTTGCTCAATATCAAAACATTCTGCAAATATATGATAAAGGATTGGTTTCCAAGACAACAGGTTGCTTGAAGAAACCATTTTAGATGTTAGGACTGCTATAAACTGAATTGTATTTCCCCACATTAATATGTTGAAGCCCTAACCCCCATTGTGATGGTATTTGGTGATGAGGTCTTTGGGAGGTAATTAGGTTTAGCTAAGGTTATGAGGGTGAGGAATTAATAATGAGATTGACATCCTATAAGAAGAGATCAGAGAGCTTGCTCTCTCTAGTTCCCTCTTTCTCAGCACCCTCACAAAGAAGTCACGTGAACATAGTAAGATGGTGGCCATATGCATGCCAGGAAAAGAGCCTTTACCAGAAAGCAACCATAATGGCACAATAATCTCACGCTCCCAGCCTCTGAAACTCTTAGAAAATAAATTCCTGGTATAAGCCACAAAATCTATGGTATTTTGCAATGGCAGACTAAAACAAAAACTTTTTCATAATTAAGAAGCCTTCTTTTGTTAAAGAATCATGTTGCAAATATTCTGTACTCCCAGTGATGAATATGTATTACATTTCCTGTGAATAATGATGTGGGAATTTTGGTAATCGAAAAATTATATAGTGCATATTTTTATATATGAAACTCTAGGAGACTAAATGCATAGAAACTTCGTGTATGTATTTTCTTCTAAATGTGTAACAGCTGGAAAATGATTAAATAAATAACAGTTCATTGATACACTAAAAAATATTTCATTAATTGGCATAAAAATATTTGTATGTCTATTAATTACCTAGGAAATTCTTACCATGTAATATTCACTGAGAAAATAAACAACTTGTCATTTGCTATTATTCATGTCAAGAATATAGTATGGACTGCTATTTTGTGTGTATATGGAGATTGTAGATATAGAGATTCTGTTTTATTTAATGGGTGAGTCACATTTCATTTTATCCAGCTACTCCTGTTTTGATGGATATTCAGTCTATTTCCAAATGGCCCACTATAATAATGCTTATACAATAATCCTTGTGTAGGTGGCATTACATACTTATATAATTACTTATATATTTTATTTTATGTGTTCATTTTTGTATTTATTTATTTATTTTAGATACAATTCTTGAAGTGGAAGTGTAGGTAAAAATAGGTACATTTTAATTTCCTACAGTGATTTGTAATTCAGATATTCAAAAGTCATTTTTTCTTTGCAATCATAGTTGTTTTAATTTTATCATAGTCTAAAAAATTTTTCTTTTACATATGATGTAGGAAACATGGGGTTTTCAATAAAATTGTGAAAGATAATGTTACAGTATTTTTTTTTATAAAATTTGAACATCATGCAATACATTTAAACGTACTGAAAACTTTTTTGAGACTAGATTTTCTTTTCAGTTGTAAAGTAATGGCAAATAATTTGTTTTAAATATGGAAAATGTAAAGAAATAAATTCAGGCATACTTTTATTACCTAGAGAAACCACTCACATTTTAATATATTTTCTCCCTGAAAAAAGCCTATATCTGCATACGTGTATGTATAGATATAGCTGTTTATCAATTCTATGCATTATTTACATGACTGTGTTGTTTCTTTAACTATAAATATTTGCATTTTCTATGTCATCATAAATTCTTCAACAACATGTTTAACAGTCTCTTGGGTATGCCAGTTTGCTTATCCACTCTTGTTTGTTTGTTTGTTTTGTCTTTTGAGAAAGGGTCTCCCTCTGTTGCTGCCCAGGCTCCAGGCTGAAGTGCAGAGGCATGATCTTGGCTCACTGCCGCCTCCTCTTCCCAGGCTCAAGCGATCCTCCCACATTTGCCTCCTGAGTAGCTGAGACTACAGGCAAGTGCCGTCATGCCCCACTAATTTTTGTACTTTTTGTAGAGATGAGGTTTTGCCACCTTGCCCAGGCTGGTCTTAAACTCCCGGGCTCAAGCGAGCTGCTTGCCTCGGCCTCCTTAAGTGCTGGGATTACAGGTGTGAGCCACTGTGCCCAGCCCTCTTCACAAAATTTCTAAGCAGCTTTCCAACTTGGTTGTTCTAGGTTAACTTCCCAGTTGTAATCTCCAGGAATGAAAATTGCACTAAATCCTGTTCAAAGACTTTTAAATAGATACAAGCCTTCATGTACTGTTGGGATGTCTTGGCTGACTCTCACAGGTATCTGTTCTCATCACACTCAATCTTTTTCAGGATCAGCTGTCATATTTGTCAATATCTTTTTTTCTTAAAGAAATTTATTTTCCTTATTTTCATCTTTTCTACCTGGCTATTCATTCTAGATTATTTGCTGGCCCTCTTCGTCTGATTGACCTCCAAATATTGGAAGAGTTAAAGGTTCAGTTTTTGGCCTTTTTTGTTAAACTTCCAATAATTTCTTTTTAGGTCCAGTCCCATCTCTAGTGCTATAGTATTTCCTAAACTTTGGATTCTCATACAGAGCTTCCAGTAGACCTTTCCTGAGGAATACAAACTGAGCAGGTTCATACCATAACAATCAAGATTCAATCTTTCCCATTTTACCTAATGTCAACACTTCTGCGAAGTTTCCAATCTAAGACCTGGGTGTCATCCCTGATTTTCCACACACCAAGTCCATTGGCACAACTTGTTGGTTTACTTTTAATTTATATTCAAAATCTCATTACACTAAATCATCTTCACTTCCAACATTCAAGTCCCAGTTAACTTCAATATCCTTCTATAAACTGAAATAATGTATTCCCCTACCCCAGCCTTTTTCTGAAAGAAATAATCTAAAGCTGTACTGAGAATATTTTGTTATATATTTTGCCATCTATGTAATAGAAAATACGCTGAGTGTTAAGCAAAATGTATCTATCATTTTCTTGCTACCATGGCATTGGTTGAGAATGTGATTATCTTATACTATCTTGGTCTGTCTCCAAATATTAAGCCACTGGGCTTACTATTAGGTGCTAGATAAATATGTATTTTGTGCTGGCACAGAGTAGGCACTAAATAACAATTGCTTTCAGATGGGTAATGAAAAGACATTTTTCCCCATTAATTGATTATTAGGAGCACAAGCATCATCTGAAATAATTATTTAAACACAAATACATTTTCAAGTGATCTTGAAGAATATGGAGTTTTGTTTTCTTTCCCAGTAAAGTTGCACTTGTCAGCTCTGGGTTTCTGTTATTCTGAGATCTCTTATAATTTGCTGAGAGAACAAATGAACTGTAATAATTATAATGTATTTTTTATAATTGGTGTCACACTTTTGCCTGGTAAACAATTACAATATCAACAAAATACTGAATGAATGATTTTGCCCCTTTGCTTTTTAGAACTGTGAGGACAACCTCTGTATTTTCAAATGCCAGATATATGTTTATGTCATATTTTGGTGTCATGTACCACTGTGTTGGATATTATTTTTAATGTGGCTCATTGAAATGTCACATGTTATTTGTTTTCCTTTTCATTATATACGGAAAAATAGTCACAAAGTGGAGTAAAGATTATCACTGATCACTGCCTTTACCAATTTTCTTAAAAATGGATATATAAAGTCAACACAGAATTCTGGAAAATAAGATATATTTTGATTATTGATTTTAACTTTTTAAGCTTTCACTGAAGTATGATACATATATACATTCACATATGAGTTTAACATTCACAGTTTTTACAGAGTTTTATATAACTGTGCAAAAGGCATCAAGATCACAAAGTAGACTATTATCACCACATTATAAGATCTCACCTTCCCATGACTCTCCTAGTTATTAACCCCCTCCCGCAGATTAACCACTATTTTGACTTTAAGCAAAAGAGATTCATTTTGTTTGTTTTAGAAATTTACATAAGTGAAATTATATATTATGTACTCTTGTACATATATTTTTCCACTAAATATTATGTGCATGATATATCCTTATTGTTGCACAAACTTGAAGATTGTTGTCATTGCTATACAGTATTTCATTGTTTGTATATAGTGTAATTTATTTTTCCATTCTACTGTTGACATACACTGGAGAAATTTCTAGTTTTTGGCTATTATAAATAGTTCTACTGTGAACACATATGTACTTTAAGGTGTACATACTAGAATAAAATATTTTTGTCATAGCATATGCATATGTTTAACTTTAGTATACACATTCAAACACCTTGCATACAGATTGCACCACATTGTTCACCTACAAGTAGTGTATGAGAGTTCTGGTTTCTCTCCATCTTTGCTAACACTTGCTATTACATTATTATTATTATTATTATTATTTACACTTTAGCTATCCTGCAGAGTGTAGCAGAATGAAGATGCATTGTAATTCTAATTTGTATTTATCTGATGATTATTAAAGTAAATAAAGCACTTTTTTACGTACTTACTGGCCATTTGGGTATTCTTTTTGTGAAGTGTCCATTCAAATTTCTATCCATGTTTTAGCTTTTACAAATCTATTTAATATACGAAAAGAACATTAGCTTTGATGTCCTTTTCATTTATTAAATAGATTTGTAAAAGCTCTTTAGCTTTTGTTGTTTTTTTCATTGCAAATATTTTCCCAACCTGTGTTTCATTTTTTTATCTCTATTGATGATATATTTTGATAGAATTTCTTAGTTGAAATAGAATAACTTCATAGATATTTTTTAGCATTATGGTTAGTGTGAACACTAATTTCCATAAGCTGCACCTTAAATATTTTGAAATCTGTCTTTATGAAAGTAATAAGCATTTGGAAATAAAGGTCTATTTTATACCCTGAATCTTCAGGCCTGTAATGCCAGCTACTCAGGAGGCTGAGACAAGAGAATTGCTTGAACCCGGGAGGCGGAGGTTGCAGTGAGCTGAGATCGCACCACTGCACTCCAGCCTAGGCGAAAGAGCAAGATTCTGTCAAAAAAAAAAAAAAAAAAATAGAATGACCTTAGGCAAGATCAGTTCATTTCCCCTTGCCTCAATTTCCTCACTGTCAGATAGGGAAAAAGGAAATAATGACTTTATTGAATTAAATTATAGAATAAAATAAGATATCTTATGATGGTGAAATGTCATTATAAAAACCAAAGCACAATACAAATATAATGATAAAGAGAACTACGTGATTTTCCATCTTTGGCACAATAGCCTGCATACTCAAATTTATGCCATGGCCATTAATCAATGTTCAGGTTGCAATACCTCTAACATTAATAATTGGAATAAAATCCCATTAATTACCATACCTTAGTTATTTTCTATATAATCTCCATAAATTTAAATTTTATAGTAGTCACACAGTTCTTGTTTGGAGCCCACCATTTAAAATCAAGTGTCCTACAGTACATCAGTTAATATATTACCTATATACTATAAAGCAATGCAACCATGAAGTATTTTCATTTTAAGAAATTATTTTTCAAATATTTTAATATACATAAGTCAATAAGATTTGCCTGTTTATCTGTGCATACGATTAACATTTATTGAAAATCTAAGTTATTATCAGTCAGGATAAACTTGATTATGCTTCATAAAAAATAACTCTAGCCTTTTTGTGGAACAAAACATCTAAGTTATTTTTGATCAACAAAACTAAGAGTTGTTTTATTAAAAAACAAAGAATAAACAAAACTCACCAATCATTAGCTAGAGTAAGAAAAAAAAAAGAGAGAGGACTTAAAATCAGAAATGAAAGAGACATTACAATTATCACACCGACATACAAAGGATCAGAAGAGACTACTATGCACAATTATATGCCAACAAATTAGACAACCTAGAAGAAATAGATAACTTCCTAGACACATACAACAAACAAGACCGAATCATGAAGAAATACCAAATCTGAACAGGCCAATGAAAAGTACGATTGAACCTGTGATGAAAAGTCTCTCATCAAAGAAAAGGCCAGGACCTCATGGCTTCTCATGTTCTATCAAACATTTAAAAAAACAGAACCAATTATTTACAAACTCTTCTAAAAACATCAAAGAAAAACTGTTTTTTCCAAACTCTTTTTATGAGGTCAGCACATGCTGATACTAAAGGAAAATAAGAATGCTATAAGAAAAAAAAAATACAGCCAATATTCTTGATGAACATAGATGCAAAATTCTCAACAGAATACCGTAAACTAAATTAAAAAACAAAATAAAAGAATCATTGATTATGACCAAATGGAATTTATCCCTGGGCTGCAAGAAAGGTTCAATATACACATATCAATAAATGTGATACATCACATTAACAGAATAAAAGACAAAAACGATATGATCACCTCATTACATGTAGAAAAAACATTTGACAATATTCTACATACTTTTAGGAAAAAAATTCTCTACCAATTAGCTATAGAAGGAGTGTACCTCAACAAAATAAAGACTACAGATCATAAGCCCACAGCTAACATTATGCTCAATGATGTAAAATTGAGAGCCTTCCTCTAAAATCTGAAACAAAACAAGTATGCCCACTCTCAGTATTCCCATTCAACGCAGTATTACAAGCCCTTGACAGAGCAATTAGGCAAGAGAAGGAAATAAAATGCATCAAAATACCAAAGAAAAACGTAAAATAGTTGTTGTTTTCTGACAACATGATCTTATACATAGAAAACTCTAAAGATCCCACCAAAAAACCATTAGAACTAACAAATAAATATGGTAATGTTACAGCCTTGACTTTGAATTACCAAATATTGTCAACACACAAAACAAGTAGCATTTTTATACACTAACAACTAAATTTGTAAAAAAGAGAACAATCCCATTTATAATAATTATAAAAATGGAACACTTAGGGATAAATATAACCAAGGCGAGTGAAAGACTTGTACAATGAAAACTATAAAACATTAATGAAAGAAATTGAAGAAGATATAAATAAATGCAAAGACATCATATGTTCATGAATAGAAAGAATAAATATTGTTAAAATGCCCATATTACCCAAAGTGAACTACGGATTCAGTGCAACTCTTATCAAAAGTCCCACGACTTTTTTTTAATATATATAAAAATAGAAAAGGCAATTCTAAAATTCCTATGGAAGCACATAAACCTCCAGAAAGGTCAGTTTCCTCAATAAATGGTGTTGGGAAAACTGGATATTCATATTCAGAAAAATGAAATTGGACTCTTATCTCACACCAAATACAAAAATCAAGTCAAATTGGATTAAGGACTTAAATGTAAGGCATGAAATTATAAAATGACTAGAAAAAAATATAAAGGAAAAACTACAAAACATTTGTCTGGGGAATTAATTTTTAGATTTGACCCTAAAGTGCATACAACAAAATCAAAGATAGACAAACGGTATTTCATCAAAATAAAAAGATTTTGCACAACAGAGATGACAATTAACAGAGTGAAGAGGCAACATTTAGGTTGGGAGAAGCTATCTGCAAGCCATATATCTGACAAGGGGTACATATCCAAACTATGGTAGTAACTCAAATAAGCCTATATAAAGAAAACAAATAATAAAACACCGCGGCCGGGCGCGGTGGCTCACGCCTGTAATCCCAGCACTTTGGGAGGCCGAGGCGGGCGGATCACGAGGTCAGGAGATCGAGACCATCCTAGCTAACACGGTGAAACCCCGTCTCTACTAAAAATAGAAAAAATTAGCCGGGCGTGGTGGCGGGCGCCTGTAGTCCCAGCTACTCGGGAGGCTGAGGCAGGAGAATGGCGTGAACCCAGGAGGCGGAGCTTGCAGTGAGCTGAGATTGGGCCACTGCACTCCAGCCTGGGCGAAAGAGCAAGACTCCGTCTCAAAAAAAAAAAATAATAATAATAAATAAAAAAATAAAACACCGCATGTTCTCACTCATAGGTGGGAATTGAACAATGAGAACACATGGACACAGGAAGGGGAACATCACACACCGGGGACCGTTGTGGGGTGGGGGAAGGGGGGAGGGATAGCATTAGGTGATATACCTAATGCTAAATGACGAGTTAATGGGTGCAGCACACCAACACGGCACATGTATACATATGTAACAAACTTTCACGTTGTGCTCATGTACCCTAAAACTTAAAGTATAATAATAATAATAATAAAAAGGAAGAGGCAAGAGACCAGAATAAACATTTCTCAAAAGAAGACATACATATAGTCAACATACATATGAAATAATGCTCAACATCACTAATCATTAAGGAAATACAAATTAAAACTACAATGAGACGTCACTGGACATCTCCCAGAAGGGCTATTATCAAAAAAAATGAAAGCTAACAAATGCTAGTAAGCCATTATGAAAAACTGTATGGAAGTTCCTCAAAAAATTACAAATAAAATGACTGTATTATCTTGCTATCCCACTTCTGGACACTTAGCACCACAAAATTGAAATCAGTATGTCAAAAAGATGTCTGCATTCCTATGTTCATTGCAGCACTATTCATAAAAGGTAAATTATGGAATCGGAATCCACCTAACAGTTTATCAACAGATGAATGGATTAAGTGGTACATATACACAATGGAATACTATTTAGCCTTTATAAAAATAAATAAAAAATTAATTCTGTAATTTTTATGTCAATTTATTCTGTAAAAAGTATTTTATGTCAACATATTTTATAAAAATAAATTCTGTCAATTGCAACAACTTGAATGGAATTGGAGGATGTTAATCTTGGTGAATTAAGTTTGGCACAACAGGACAAATTCTCACATATGTGGAATTAAAAATAATCAAATTTATAGAAGCAGAGAGTACGGTGTTGATTACGAGAGGCTAGGGAGTGAGGGGAATAGGAAGATGATGGCCAAGGGGTACAAAGCTTTTGTTAGAAGAAGTAACAGGTGTTTTTTTGTGATTTATTTCCACAATGTGGTGAATACAGTTAATAATAGCATTTTGTACATTTAAAAATCACGACGAGTAAATTTCAAATGTTCTCACCATAAAAATAATAAGCATTTGAGATGATATATAATTAGCTTAATTATTCCACATTATATTCATAAATCATAATGTAAGTTTTTACTCAATAAATCTATACAACCATAATTTGTCAATTATCAAAAAAATTAAAAAGGAAATTTATTAACAAAAAAGTTATTTTTAATTCATGCTATGTATTCATCTCAACTGAGTTGTAGTCTCTAACGCATGTTTTCCTGAATCTAGGCTACAAGATAAACTGCCACCTAGAGCATTGCTAGTTGCTGTGGAAAGATAATAGTGTTCTGAAGAGTATCTTTTCAGAAAAGGTCTGTCAAAGATGTGATGTAGGATTTTCTTGTTCACATGTCATTGATCATTACTAGTAACATGGCCCCACACAACCCAAAGAGCCCAAAGAGGGTAGGGAAGTGTAGTCTTATCATAGGGCTGAAAGGTGAAGAGCTGGGATATCTGATTTTAAAAAGCAATTGTGATTATTGCTATTCTGTATAAACAATATAAGTTTCTAAGGCATACAAAAATAAAATAGACATGACTTATGTCTATACAGTGACAAACATAAAAATACACTCCTCTGAGATGCATGCAATAAGAGTTGAGCGACCACACAAAGAAAGCGTAAAAAACTCTGCTTCGATGAGCCTGGAAAAGTTTCAGAAAGAGAGAACTATTAGATCTGGGTCTTGAAGCATAAATAAGAGTTCAACAAGAAAAATAAAATGAGGATGGATAATTGTTAAAAAACAAGGCTTCTGCACAGAAAACAGAACTAATCAACAGAGTAAATACACAACCTACAGAATGGAAGAAAATCCTCACTAACTACATATCTGACCAAGGAATAATATACGAAATCTACATGGAACTCAAGCATATCAGCAAGAATGAAAAACACATAACCCCATTAAAAAGTGAGCAAACAACATGAATAGACATTTCTCAAAGGGAGATAAATAAATGGCCCACAAACATAAAAAAATGCTCAACATTACTAATCAGGAAAACGCAAATCAAAGTCATAATGAAGGCTAGGTGTGGTGGCTCATGACTGTAATCTCAGTACTTTGGAAGGCCACAGTGGGAGAACCACTTGAAGTCAGAAGTTTGAGACCAGCCTGGGAAACACAGAAAGACCTTGTCTCTACAAAAAAATAAACAATAAAAAAATCAGTGGGTGTAGTGGCATGTGCCGGAAATCCCAGCTATTCAGGAGGCTAAAGCGGGAGTATCACTTGAACCCAGGAGTTTGAAGCCATGTTTTTGCCACTTAACTCCAGCCTGTGCAACAGAGAAGACTTTGTCTAAAAAAAAAACTCCAAACAAACAAACAACAAAAACAAACAAATAAAAAACCACTAAACTGAAAACTAAAACTAAAGATAAAACCACAATGACATACCACCTGACCCCAGTCAGAATGGCCAGTTTTAAAAAGTCAGGAAACAATAGATATTGGTTATTGATGCGAATGTGGTGAAAATGAAACACTTATACATGCTGGTGGAAATGTAAATGAGCACAACATCTACGGAAAATAGTATGGAAATTTCTCAAGTAACAAAGAGTAGATCAACGTTCAATTGAGCTATTCGATTATTGGGTATCTACCCAAAGGAAAAGAAGTAATTATGTCAAACAGACACTTTTACTCATTTGTTTATCACAGCACAATTCACAATTGCAAAGACATGGAATCAAATTTTCTATCAACAGATAAGTGGATAAAGAAAATGTAGTATATACACACCCCAGAATACTACTACGCCATAAAAAAAATGAAATAATGTCTTTTGCAGCAACTTGGATGGAACTGGAAGCCGTTGTCCTAAGTGAAGTAACTCAGAAATGAAAAACCAAATACCACATGTTCTCACTTATAAGCGAGAGCTAAGCTTTGGGTACACATAGGCATGCAGAGTGGTATAATGAACACTGGAGACTCAGAAGTGTGCAGTGTGGGAGGAAGGCAAGGGATTAAAAAATCACCTATCAGATGCAATGTAATGTAAAGTATTCTTATACACTAAATATTTTTAATGCTGTGCTTCTGTGACCAAATAGCACTGATCTATATATTCAATATATATATATATCGAGAATAGATCAGTGGCATTTGGACACAGGGACAAAGCATTAGGGTTGTGAGGAGCAGCAGGAGGGAGTTTATAAAAGGCCATGAGAAAACTTTTCAGTGATTATCTTGAATGTGGTAATGATTTCAGAAGTGTATACATATCAAATTTATCAAATTATATTCATTAAAGATGCAATATTTAGTGTATATCAACTATAATTAAATAAAGTTTAAAATACTGAAGCAGTATACACATTAGGAGAGAAGCTAATTTCAAGGATAAGGTTTGATTTTATTTCTAAGATTCTCTTGAAATTGTGTAAATGATGTATAGGGGAAAATGGAGGAGCATAGTTTAGAGAAGAAAGAGAGTTTATTAAATATACTGAACTAGAGCTAGAGGTTATATGGAACATGCAGGAAGAGATGACTTGTAGGAAGTTTTACAGTATATTTGTAATGCAGAAGAATATTGTAGTATAAAATGTATTTGGAGGCCAATACAGTAGCCAGCAGAGAACACCATAGTATTTATGAAGCCATAGTATTTGTGAGAGTTACGTGATTCAACATGAATCAGGGGAAGGATGGATCTCTGAGAAAATTCCTATGGAAAGGAGGATTACAAAAGAGGATTAGTCAGGAAGATATGAGACCATTAAAGAGGAAAAAGACGAACAGATTAAAGTTAGACCAAATCCAAAGATAAAACATGCAACATACTCTCAGGAGATTAAACAAAGTTGAAGGTACATATGAAAGGATGACAAAAAGGAAAAACAACAACATTTCTCTGAGAATCCAGTAAGTTATGTATAAACACAGATAATTTTTAGACTTAGGGATGTTAAATTCAAGAAATTCACACGTGATAATCTAAATTTACTCAGTGTAATTTTACAAAGCAAGATGAAAAGCAAGAAGGAAGGAAGTTTGTCCACACATGACTAGTATAATAAATATAACAAATAACAAATAGTACATAGTTGTACAAGAGACATTCAAGTCATTTAATCAAAAAATTATGAATGCCTCAGGGCCTTGCCTATCTTATTATAATACTAAAATAATGAAAATATTTCCCATTATTTCTCTTGAACTGTTGTGACACATTCCATTTGTCAATTAGAAAATATACAATAATGAAATTATTCGTGAAGTAGTTAACCCATAAAGAGTTTTTTTCTGGCCCCCTGGTTCATATTCCTTGACAAAATTTGGATAGAGATCAGGGTTGAAAAAATGTAGAATGTTAGGAAAAATTCATGCTGCAGAGAAATGTAAGGTAGTTGTATTAGAACATGGCTCATTACTGTCATAGGGAAATATAATTATTTTTGCCAATCTGAGATATAGGTAAGTCACTTAAATTTCAGGGGTGAGGGATTTGCCATATTATTCATTAAAATAAATCAAGTCTCCCATTTTAATTGAAAACTGCAGTTTAGCTGATAAAATAATAGATGACTTGGTAAGTATAATCAGTTTTAATTAAGGATATTTCATACAATTAATCTTTGATTCAGTTTTTCTTTGTTTTACATTGTTGTTGTTGTTTTTAATAGGGATGGCTGGTTACCTGCATTTACTAAATAATAGGAATAGCTAATAACTATTCTCAATCATTTTTTCAAGTCATGGAATGTTACAATTAAGAATTTATGGAATAGAAAACCCAACTGACCCAGGTATCAGTGTTTCTCTTACATAATTCTCTTCTTGCATATGCCATTGATAGCAGACAATTGAGTCTTTTTTACTGTTTGATATAAAGTAATATTGATTTGTTTCTTTACTTCATTATTCTAATGCTAGCCTCTGGCTATTGATTTGTGTCAGCAAAGTCTTGAGATGTAGAAAGAAAAAACAAATCAGCTAGCTGACTACAAATAAATGTCCAGCTAAGGTCTACATACTGGAAAAATACAAAAAACAAATAACAAAAATAACTCATATTTGAACACTTAAACTTTGCCCAGTACTATGCTAGGCACTTTCTACTTAATAATTAAGACATCGTATAAACCAGGTTTTATGAACATCTGTAATTTTCAGATTATTGAGAATCAGAGTAGCTAACTGATGCATAATGACACACTTAAAAAGTAGTAAAAGTAAGCTATGTATATATGTATATATTCTTAAAAACAACATAGTATCTCTATTACTTTATGAAATTTGAATTGAAAAATATTATCCTCACATATAAGCTCCAGCCTGCACACATGCAATTAGGTTGTGGTTATTTCCATCCCCAAAAGATTTTTGTCATATAAAAGAATTATCTGATAATGATCATTTTCTCTTTCACAAGATATGATAACAGCTAGTGATAAAAAGCTTGTTTAAAATAGTCGTTATTTTAAACTTCTAGAGTTGAACAGACTTGGAATCCTGCTCTCAGTAGGATTTTATCTCGTGAGCCACATGTAACTTAACCCCTCTGAATTTTATTTTTCAACTGGAAAATGAAGTAATAATAACACATATCTCATTTTCAATGAGAAAAGCATGGGAGATGGTTGATAAAGTGACTGGCATATACTACACCTGAAATAATGTAATTAAACTCTTTATTACCACCACCACCATCATTATTATTGTCATCATCATCATCATTTAGATCTGTGTAAACCCATCTTTTCAGAAAGATAGCTGTTATGTACATTCAATACACCAATGCAAGCTAATAATAGAGTTATCATTTGCAAACTAGCTTAAATGCACAGGGTGGCACAGAGATTTTTTCTTGCTCTAAATAAATATAAAAATGCAAGGGGCATATTTACTATAGTTATTCAAATTTTAAGAATAACTTCAAGCTGAGTGTGGTGACATATGCCTGTAATCCCACCTATTTGGGAGACTGAGGCAGGAGGATCACTTGAGCCCAGGAGTTTGCGGCACTTCAGGCCAGGTATTTGAGTCCATCCTGGTAATATAATGAGACTCCATCTCTACACACACACATTCAAACTACATTTTATGTGTGTGTGTATATATGTATATATGTCATACATATAGTATATATAGATATATCTATATATACTATATGTATAAGTATGCACATATACATATACATAAATATATATGTGTGAGACAGACAATGAAGCTCACAAATTGGTAATAAACTCTTCTGAAGAGATTCCTATTTCATATATACTACATATATACATACATTTATAGAGAACTATATTTTATACACATATACATTGTATATATACAAAATGTACATATACATATATAAAACAATATTTTATATATTTAGTATGTGTATGAAATATAGCTTTGTACATATGTATACACATACGCATTCAAGGCAACATTTTTAGTGGTACAGAAAACATAAAGCATAATTAAAAGTTATAAATAATATTAAAAATATTAATAATTGAGAACTCCCAGCTTGATGGAGATAGGCCATTCCACCATTCATTTCTGTTTCTATGGAGATATTATGTAATTAATATATCAACCACAGTGCAGATGGCTTATGGAAAACCTTTCTGAGAACACCTTGGTTTTACTGATTCAATCTTTTTCAACATTATCTCAACCAATCAAGGAGATTGATAACAAGACACAAAAATCACTCTAAAGTCAGTCTAATTTGGTCAATAGGCTGTTAGTTAAAAAAACAAACAAACAATATTTCTTTTATTCCCTCAAGAAATAGAAACTTCTTCAGAAGAGTTTATTATTGATTGGTAAATTTCATTATCCCTCTTACATTTAAATTATACTTAAAAAATGAATAACTATGGTGATTTTGTCCTTTCCATTTTTATATTTCCATATGTAGTTGTATACCTATATAAACACATATATGTGTATGTTATACACACAGACACACACACGTACACACATACATATAGATATATCTCTGGATATATCTATATATCTATACACCATATCAGGAAATATAATTAGATTACAACTTTTAATGTTTTGCATTAGAATGTGACCTCATGCCATGCATTTGATTGGATGACTTCAAGCCATGCATTTCATAAACTAAGCACATGAGGGCACATGGCACTAAGCAATGGAATCCTTTCGTAGCAAGTTTTTTGACCAGAAAGAGATCATGAGCTCAAAGGTAAAAATGAAATAAAATATTGGAAATTGAGACTTTTCCTTCAAATATCAAATTGCAGTCCAAATAAATACAATCTGTTCTGTTGATTAAAACTTATTGCTATTTAGCATCACTTGTGTTGGATAGAAGGAAAACATTTTCAGAGCTTTCATCTATATTTATTTTTATCTGCTTTTCAGACGGGTACAACTTAGACTAGACAGAAATCCTATGACTTTCTGACATTTTGCTTAATTGAGGTCAGAAGAAAACAACAGCATTCAATTGCTGGGTTTACAGAAAAGGTAGAAGAATTGAATAACATTTTAATGATTTAAATTAAATTCTACCATTTTAAGATGTCTAGTGTCAAATTTTGGATACGGTAAAAGTTCAATAAATATTTGTTAAATCAAAAACAATTAAATTACATTAACTTAAAGTATTATTTGGCACTTATTTTTTCAAAATTTCAAGATATGACATTCACCTTCTAAAAATAAAAATGAAGGGAGTTATTCAAGTTATGAGATGTAAATTTTTGTTAACAAGTTTGAAAATTGCCTGTAGTTTTCACATTAAAAATATTTTAGAGTGTGAAAAAAGTGAAAACATATACACATACAAAACTAAGTCCCTGTGCTTTATGTTTAATAATACATAGGTATATAAAGTAGTTATAAATAGCTTAATTATGAACTGGACATTTGAAATGTTGCTTTCCCCAAGGGCACAAATATGGATTAATTTGCTTAGAGAAAGTTTTATATACATTTTCAAAAGTGTTTAAGCTGTTTTGTTTTGAAACCATAGCTAAAAACAAATAAGACTGCCTTTCATCAGGTGATCTTCAATATCTAATTCTTTCACATTTGTGAAAGAAAATTAGAATAAGAGACTTGGAGAGAGCACTGGCCCCTCATTCCCCACTGAATTCCATTATTCCCACAGAGAAATCCTAGGATGTTTCCTTAAGTTTTATCAGTTCCTGTTTTCAATGGTTTTGTGCTGATGGAGAAAAAGTATGAATAGTTACAGTTTAGTTCAAGAATGACCAATGTATTCTCTTGCATTTTCTAACTTTGATCTTGTGTAGTAATTGAATTTCCACTCTATTCAAAACAAATTTAAGACTCTATTGTGGCTCAGTTTGACTAATTTTGATGGATCAGTGATGAATGTTATAGGCAACTGTGGGAAGAGGTATACCAAAATATGCAACAGGCTATCTTTGATCTGTTTTGTGTAGACCGCTCAGAGCTTCTAAGTATACTTTTCTCAAATATAATGATCCTAAATTAAGAGAAATGGTATGGAAACAACCATCTGTCTATACTACTATTGATATATCTTGAATACTCAGTATGGTGCACAGATAATGCTTAAGAGACCCAATAATTATGTTTTAACTCAACTTCTTACTAGATACACATCCTAGGCTGATTGATATTATTAAATCCTCATAATCAATATAGTAGCAAGTAACTATGATTATGAAATTATTTAAATAACCCATACATTAAACATGTATTATTTCAATATTTGTATATATAAAATCTAAATAAATATTAGTTATTATCATTTTCATTATATTGATTGTACTACTGACCATTTGCTTATATGTGTAGAAAATAACTACCCTCATCAGTCTCTTGGAAAATAAATATGTCAATCATATACACATATATAAATTTTTTTGTTAATGAACAAATGAGTCCAAATATGTATACATTTTCTCATGAGTTTAAAAAATATTATTTAGATATCATTTAAATATTATTTAAGTATTATAATGACAATATCTGTAAAGGATGCCATTAAGACTTCTAAATTTCAATTTTTTAAGATTTTTTGATTCTATATTAAATTTATTGTTTAAAAATGGGAATAAAATAATATTTTCATATGTATTTTATGATTCAACAATACAGTACATAACAATAGGTGACCTAACAAGTACCTGAATATTGCCAATATTATTAAAAGTAGAATTTCAATAAGTTGCTATCATTTAAAATCTATTGAACCTTTAGTTAGCAAGATTCTGTGACTAGGAGTTTATAAATAACTGAATCATAGGAGTTTAGAATCATAGGAGTTTATAAATAATTGACTTTCAAAATTCCAAATACATTTTGAAGAAAGCCTGGATTCAGATATACAGTTATGCACTCAAGATTGTCCAGGATTTCTCAAAAAAAAAAAACTTTCTCTATTTCTCAGCTTTGGGAAAGTACTAATATTAAATTGAAAATTTCAAAATACCAATTGAAATCAAGCTAATTGGTATTAAAGCTTGATTCCTTGGGAAAGGCATGGTTAAAGAGGGTAAAATATAACTCTATATTCAAATGTAGGCATAGCTTGTTACTAGCCTATGATACCAGGCAAAACAATACTATTTTCTGCCCCAATTATCTTACATTTAATAGGGTGTAATAGTATTTAATTTCCAGGTCTATTGTAGGAACTAAAAAGAAGACTGCATGCATATAGCCTAGCATATTAATCTTTCATAGCTCCTGAGATTACTTCATAATTCTTTTTGTATTTCTATAATTAAATTAGAATTTTTTTTCTCATCATAAGGGGGAGGAGGTAAAGTAAGTTGTTTAATGACCAGTTTGATATATCCAAAATCTACTTTTTAAAAGGCACATTGGGTCATGCCAATCTCCTGCCAAAAGCCTTGCAAAGTCTTCTTAAAATCAATAAAATATTTTATTGTTGTTAACGTGGGTCAATATTATCTATCCTTTAACCATTTGTTCATAAATATTGCATATTTTGCACCTCCCTTTGGGTGGCTCCAATATTTTTCACCTCCCACCCTTGTATAGTCCCTTTTCTTACAGTGTTGACAGGATTGGTGACTTCCTTCTCACCAGTAGAATATGACAAAGATGATGGAATATGAACCTTTTGATTCTGTTATGCTAATTAAAGCTTCATCTTGTTTTCTCACTTAAAGTATTTTTATTCTAGATGACTTTAAAGAAGCAAGCTTCAGTGAATCTTACATTTCCAAGAAAATAAATCCTGCAAAAAACCTGTGTGAGCTTAAAAGTGGACCCTTCCCCAATTCAGTCGACAGGAGATAATTCAGTCCTGGTCAAAAACTTTACTGCAGTCTCACGGAGGACCCAGATAAGCTCTTCCAGGACTTCTGACTCACAGAAACTATTAAACAATAAGTGTATTTTTTTAAAATTCACTAAGTTTGTGGTAATTTGTTACATCACCTAAAGAATCAACACAACTTGTTTACTAGCAAGACTGCTTTTCTTTCTGTTCCTTCAACATGACAAGCCTGTGTGCTTATCAGCTTTTAACCCGACTCTACCAATTCCTACCAGTCCCAAACCTGCTGCCATTACCGATTCTCATTATTCTTCTTATGTTCTTCATCATCCTAACATATTTAAAGTTAATTTACTTTGAAACATTTATTATCTGACTTGTAGTTCCTATGTTTTCCGTGAATTTTGCTACATCCCAAGAATCCTATGTCCAGCTAGGAAGGGCAAAGGCTCAGTGTTATTCTGTAGAGTGCAGTTATATCTATGCAATTCCAATTGTCTTGTAATTCATATAATTGAAGCTCGTGCTTGAAGATTTATTCAGCAAAATAATGTGTTTCATATATCCATAAATAACAAATTACTGTGTATTAAGGCAAGATAAAATGGCATCAATTATCAGAGTATGTAATCATAAAATGTACAGCCCTATTAAAGAAAATGGTGATTAAATATAAAATAAAATGCCAAATGAACAGCTACATGAAGACTTTAGAATTCTTCTTCTTTATGAAAAAAATGTGTAGTAATTAAATTTTTAGACATAAATCTGGAAATAGATTTTCTCAAAGATCATGAGGCCTAAACTATATACTACCTACCAATATGTAATGTAGGTCATCTTCAAAAATTGTTATGCATTCAAATCTTGAATAACTTGTTTGATTCATTTTGGGTATATATTTGAATTATTTAAACTATGGAAATAGAAATAGGCACAAACATTCACATACAGAAAATGTATTCAATCAAAGCATAATCGTTTCACAAAGGTTAACCCAGAATTTTGTGATAAAGTGAAAAGTGATATTCTCTTAAGATTTGGGAGGAAAAAAATACCCAAACCTTCCTAACAGATTAAATCAAACACATTCAGAAAAAAAAACTGACCACTTAAATAACAAGTTAAAAGCTGGAAGCTAATGTGATCATGATGGAGGTATCTCCCAGATAAAATCTGGAATTATTGTACGAACTTCATGCCTAGGAATGCATTATGAGAATTTAAAGCAAAATGAAAGAAAGCCAAATAATTCAATATTTTGAAGTTAGGTGACTGATATAAAAAACCTAAGTTGTTATTATTTAGTATTGCAAAAAAATTCATTAAATAAATTATCCTCTACTGAATGAATCTCATTAATTTGTTCAAGTTTTAAACTTTTCAAGCCACATAAAAATATTTGGTACTGATAAAATGATCAATAAATATTTAATTAAATTACTGCTAATTTTATATCATCTCCTTGTAACTTTTCAAGAGATACAAATCACTGGAAAGTTGGCAAAAGCATCCCATTCTTCAGTTAAATTTTCATGTCACCGTAAAAAAATAATGTGCTTGATAGTGTATTGAATTCCTGTACTTTTAGTTAGTATGAGTCAGTCCTCTATACTAACAATCTCTGATCCATTGTCACTAGTGGATTTATTGACCTAAAAATATGGGAACAGACTCTGTGTTTTATTTTTGCAAGATACATCATCAGCACAGTACTCTGTAGCTCTAAAAGTGATCTCTCATTTGAAGCTCCCTTTGTGGGCTTTGTATTTTACGGGATATACTTATGCATACATATATAGTATAAATACATACACATATATAATATACACATATACATATATACACTCGTGGAAAAAAATAATAAAATCAGAACAATAAGGAGTAAGAAATGACTGATATGCTCATATATAAATTTCATAATCTAGCTAATCTACTAGTCTATTTGATGGTAAATAGAGATCAGCTTTTGTTTAGAAGAAACAAACATAGAGCTAAATTGAATTCCTTAAAAGTAAAATTATTTTTAGTTAATACAAGCTTAACTTTAGCCATTCTTCAAATTGACTGGAACAAATCTAAGCATTAAAAATGGACATACCAAGTATTTTTAATTCTGTTCTTTAAAATAGCTTTCATATCTACTTGGCCACAAATGCAAGATGTTCCTATTGATAGTATGTCTGCTTTATTTCACCACTTGAAAGAGTGTAATTAAGGTGGAGAAAATGAAATTTAGGGAATAAAAATCAATAGTATATCATACAATAATGTATATTTGTTTCAATGTATTTGCAATAAATATTGCATCTATATCTGCTATGTATATATACATATATACATATACACAATATATTTATGTTAAGAGTATGAATTTGAATTCTTCCTTAGTCTCTGCTGATTTTTGATGTGGGAAAGTTAGTTTGCCTTACTAATCCTGAATCTTTTCAAATTTAACACACAGAATCCTATTCACCTTATAGAGTTATTCTGAGGATCAAATGATCAAATAAACTAAATGGGTAGGATATTGCTATTATCCTACCCATGTCAATGGGTAGCCTGCCAATGTCCAATGTCCAATGTCCAGCTGTCCAATGTCAGCCTGCCAGCAGTTTATAGTTTTTTATTTTGTATATATTTGCATTTGTTTTCAAGTCATGAATATTTAAATACTGCATATTAAATAAAATCAAAATTAAAAAGTTTATTTTGCTTATTTCCAATGCCATGCCTTTCAACGCTTACCTTTAAAAAAACAAGTCCTTAGGGCAGAAAATATATAGTACAAATTTAATTCTGTTTCAATGTTACACAATTGTAAATAAGGCAACATTTTTTTTTTTCTCTAAAGAGAAGCAACATTTTCCCAGTGGCAGAAAAGCCTTTCTCTCACCTGCCAAAAACAACTTCCTTGCCCCCGTTATTCCTCTAACTTCTAAAGGCAAGTTTGGAGACTACATGAGTTATTATGTGCTTCTATTCTGTGAGTTACATACAACATATGCTTGCCTGAGGAGATTTCCAAACCTTGGTTATTATTAATGAAACAATTTAGGGCATAAGCAGCCCAGAGCATAAACCCTGTCTTCATGGGCTGCACTGCATCTTCTCATTAAACATGGAGAAACTTCATCTTCCATTCAATTACAGATGCCTAAATAATATGTTTTCCCCTGGCAAGCTAAGCTTCATAAGTATTAAAGAGGGAAAATAAAAGTTATCTTATCTTTCTAAATAGCATTCATTTCTTACATTTCAGTCACAAAATGCTGTCAACCAGCTAAAAGTGTGTAAGTGACTCACTGGTCAGGGATATAGCACAATTGTCTTTTGAGAAATTGTGCATGATTTAAAACTCATGATCTGAAATAAAACATGAATCCCTAAGGATTATTGGAGGGCTTATCTGTAACAGCTCACACAAAGCAATATATTGTTGGTTACGTACTCTTTGAGCAGGCAGGCTTATTCCAGGGTCTTGGCCACTCCTGGTTTTTATACATTATTACCTCTTCAGGGAATAGATAGACTCTAGATAGATACCTATCTAGAGTCATAAAGATGCCATTAAGAAGACAGTATCTGGGGTTGTGACTAGTAAGCTACTGTCTCTCCGAATTCACACTTTTTCAAGCTCAGCTGAACTCTCACCAAATCTAGACAATTACTTTATTCATCTTTTTTTTTTTTGCCTCCTCTACCACATATCCCATGAAACCTATCTAGAACCCTTCCCACTTATCTAGTACACTCAAACATACCTTTCCTAGCAGACGAAGGCCATTTCTCAGCTTTCAAAACTACAGCTCTGGAAGATTAGGGAAGGAAGGGGAGAAATTAACATTTTTTGAAAGTCTATTATTATAAGGTTAAAATAACTATGGATATTAGTACCATTTTTCTAGCTTATGGATGAGAATATTTGACCTGGAGAAATCAAGTGGGTATTTGAGGATTGCACACACTTAGTGAATTAGAGTACAAATTCTAAGTCAACTTGGTCTAATGCCAATGTCTAAGCTGCCTTCCAAAAAGCACAGCTTTTTTGAGTTCAATTGTTTTGGTTTTTAGATCCCACAAATAAGAGAGAACACTCAATGTTTGTCTTTCTGTGCCTGACTTATTTCATTTAACATAATGATCTCCAGTTCCATCCATATTGTTACAAAGGACAGAATCTCATTTTTTTATGGTCTTTGAGGAATTACCACAGTTTTCCACAATGGTTAAACTAATTTACACTCTAACCAACAGTAAAAAAGTGTTCCTTTTTCTCCAAAACTTTGCCAGCATCTGCTGTTTTTTGTCTTTTTAGTAATAGCCATTCTGACTGGTATGAGATGGTATCTCATTGTGGTTTGGATTTGCATTTCTGTAATGATCAGTGATGTTGAGCTTCTTTTCATCTTTTTGGCTGCATGTATGTTTTCTTTGGAGGAGTGTCTGTTCATGTCCTTTGCATACTTTTTAATGGGGTTGTTTGTTTTTCTCCTGTAAATGTATTTAAGTTCCTTATAGATGCTGAATATTAGACCATTGTCAGATGGATAAATTGCAAAATTTGTTTCCCATTCTGTAGCCTGTTTGTTTACTCTGCTAATAAATCTTCTGCTGTGCAGAAGCCCTTTAGTTTAATTAGATACTATTTGACAATTTTTCTTTTGCTGCAATTGATTCTGGCATCTTCCTCATGATACCTTTTCCTGTACCTATGTCCTGAATGGCATTGCCTAGGTTTTCTTCTAAGGATTTTATAGTTTTTGGTTTTACATATAGGTTTTTAATTTGTCTTGAGTTGATTTTTGTATATGGTATAAGGAAGGGGTCCAGTTTCAGTTTTCTGCATATGGTTAGCCAGTTCTCCAAGCACCATTTATTAAATAGGGAATTCTTTCCCCATTGCCTGTTTTTGTCAGTTTTGTCAAAGATCAATGGTTGTAGGTGTGCAGTCTTATTTCTGGGTTCTATATTTTGTTCCATTGGTATATGTGTCTGTTATCATACCAGTACCATTCTGTTTTGGTTACTGTAGGCCTGTAGTATAGTTTGAAGTCAAGTAGCATAATGTCTCCAGCTTTGTTATTTTTGCTTAGAGTTACCTTAGCTATTCAGACTTTGTTTTGGTTCCATATGAATTGTAAAATAGTTTTTTTCTGGTTCTGTGTAAAAATGTCAATGGTAGTTTAATGGGAATAGCATTGAATTTATTAATTGCTTTGACAGTATAATTCTTCCTCTCCATGAGCATGGACTGTTTTTCAATTTGTTTGTGTCACCTATAGTTTCTGTGAACAGTGGCTTGTAGTTATCCTTGAAGAAGCCCTTCACTTCTCTTGTTAGCTGTATTCCTAGGTATTTTCTCCTTTTGGTCAGTATTGTGAATGGAAGTTCATTTGTGATTTGACTTTTGGCTTGTCTGTTGTTGCAGTACAGAAATGCTAGTGATTTTTGCATATTGACTTTGTATCCTGAGACTTTGCTAAAATTGCTTATCAGCTTAAGAAAATTTTGGGCTGTGATGATGGGGTTTTCTAGATATAGGATCATGTCATCTGCAAACAAAGTTTGACTTCCTCTCTTCCGATTTAAATACCCTTTATTTCTTTATCTTACCTGATTGCTCTGGCCGTAACTTCCAATACTACATCGAATAGGAGTGGTGAGAGAGGGCAACCTTGTCTTGTGCTGGTTTTCAAGTGGAATGATTCCAGCTTTTGCCCATTCAGTATGATATTGCCTGTGGGTTTGTCATATATGGCACTTATTATTTTGAGATATGTTCCTTTGATATCTGTAGTCTCTCAGACAAAAGCACAATCAATTTAGAACTAAAGATTAAGAAATTCACTCAAAACCATATAACTACGTGGAAACTGAACAACCTGCTCTTGAATGACTTTTTGGGTAAATAAGGAAATTAAGGTAGAAATCAAGAAGTTATTTCAAAGAATGGGAACAAAGACACAATGTACGAGAATCTCTAGGACACAGCTAAAGCAGAATTAAAAGGAAAATTTATAGCACAAAATGGCCACATCCAAAAGCTAGAAAGATCTTACGTTAACAACCCAACATCACAACTAAAAGAACTGAAGAACCAATAGGAAACAAACTCCAAAAGTAGCAGAAGACTAGAAATAACCAAGATCAGAGCTAAACTGAAGGAGTTGGAGACACACAGACACACACACACAAAACTTTCAAAAAATTAGTAAATCCAGGAGTCGGTTTTTTGAAAAAAAAAAAAAATAGATAGATGACTAGCTAGATTAATAAAGAAGAAAAGAGAGAAGCATCAAATAAACACAATCAGAAGTGATATAGAAGATATCGCTACTGACCCCACAGAAATACAACCATCAGAGAATATTATAAACACCTCTCTGTACATATACTAGAAAATCTAGAAGAAATGGATACATTCCTGGACACATACACCTTCCCAAGACTGAACTAGGAAGAAATTAAATCCCTGAATAGATCAGTAATAAGTTCTGAATTTGAGGCAGTGATAAATAACCTACCAACTAAAAAGACCCCAGGACCAGAAAGAGCCACAACTGAATTCTACCAGAGGTACAAAAAAGAGCTAGTACCATTCCTACTGAAACTATTCCAAAAAATTGAAAAGGAAGGACCCCTCCATAACTCATTCTATGATGCCAACATCAACATCATCCTGGTACCAAAACCTGGCAGAAATACTGAAAAAAAAAAAAAAAGAAAAAGAAAAGAAAAGTTCAGGCCAATATCCTTGGTGAATATTGATGCAAAAATCCTCAACAAAATACTGGCAAACCGAATCCAGCAGCACATCAAAAAGCTTATCCATCACGTTCAAGTAGGCGTCATCCTCAGGATGTAAGGCTGGTTCAGCATATGCAAATCAGTAAGTGTGATTCATCACATAAACAGAACTAAAGACAAAAACCTCATGATTATCTCAATAGAGACAGAAAAGGCTTTTGATAAAATTCAACATCCCTTCATGTTAAAAACTCTCAAGGTCTCTTAAGTCAGCTTGTGGTGAATGCTGCCTGTTCTGGAACTCATCTTTCAGGGCAACTCTGGCCCAGGACAGGTCCAGAAATGTAGTCCAAGAGTCAAGCCCTGGAAATGGGGACTCCAAGAGCTGGCTTAGTGCTCTATGCCCCTGTGGCCATGCTAGTACCTGAGGTGCGAGACAAAGTCTCCTTTACTTTTCTCTTTGCTTTTCTCAAGCAGGAGTTTTGTTCAGCGCTCACTATAGCTGGTTATGTGCTGAGTCCCACCTGAAGTCCACAAGTCTGAGGTTCAGTCAAGGCCCTCAGTGTGGTACCTGGGTATGGCTCCTATTCATTCAGGGCCCAAGGGCTCTTCAGTTAGCAAGTGATGAATACTGGCAGGTCTGGTTCCTTTCCTTCAAGTCAGTGGGTTCCATTCTGGCCCAGGGTGTGTCTAGAAATGTTGTCCAGGAGCTAGGGCCTGGAACAGGGGCCTCACAACTCTGATTGGTGCCCTAGCCTACTGTGGTTGGGCTGGTATTCTAGATGCAAGACAAAGCCCTCCCCATTCTTCCTCTTCCTCTCCTGAAGTGGAAGGAAGGGTTCTCTTTTGGAGCTGCGACCTGTGCAGCTGGGTTAGGGGAGCACAGTGCAGCACGCCCTTGGCTGCCCCAGCTGATTTCTCAGTATGTTGTGTCTCCTCCCCACCCACAGTCTACTGTCTCTGGGCCTAATTCAACACTGGGACTCAACTGACAAATTTCAGTCCTTATGGCCTAGACTACCTTTCAAGTTTACTTGGAGACACAGAGTGCTGTAGCCTGCAGTGATGAGGATTGTGGGAACTCAAGTTCCCAGGTGATCCCGCTGGTTAAAATGCTCCCTCCGTGGGCAGGCATCACCTGAGTTTGGCCTGGTTTTCCTTTCTGCTCTAACAGGACAGGATGGAGTTTAATGCCTCACAATTGCTGTATTATTTCCCGCCCCCCAGTGCCCAGAGATGTTCTCCACACCATGCCACACTGCCAGGGGTGGGGAAAGGGCAGCATCGGTGATTCAAGACTGTATTTTCTGCTTCTTCAGTGTCTGTTTTATGAAGTTAAAACCAGGTACCATAAATACTCACCTGATTTTTGGTTCCTATGAAGGTGTTTTTTCTGCATAGGTAGTTGTTAACTTGGTGTCCTTGTGGATGATTGATGGAGTTTTCTGTTTCACCATCTTGCTCTTCCCTCTATTTTATCTAATTCTAATAACAATCCTGTAGATTAAACTTATTCGCTATTCCAAATTGAGAAAATGAGTCTCAGAGAGCTTAGTAGGTTTCCCAAGGTAACACAGTAATTGAAAACATCTGAATGTAATCCTATCGCTGCTTTGTTCTAAAGTGTCTTCTTTACTGTCTTACTTTTCATATTCCCTATATTATGACATACTGTGTTTTCCCATGGCAGTTTCTTCTCTCTCTTCACTAGGTTCTATTTCTTGAAAATATCATCTTCTATTGCATCAACTACCTTCACTGGACAGACTGACTTAAATCTGAACTCCATTGCCTTATCTCCCCTATACCCTTCCTACCTTCTGTTCACATATCCCCACCCTGTAAGCTTCACGTTCTTACTGCTGCCAGTTGTGCCCAATACTATGAGTTAATTAGTCTTGAATAACACATTCTGATTTACCCACACTTCAGCTGTCTATTATTATTTCTACTTTATGACGATTTCTCCTAAATGATGTCCCTTTTACACTGGTAATGGTATAAAGTGAATCAGGGCCTCACTGTTTTTGCCCAGGCCATATCAAGGGCCCATTTCAAGATCATTTTGAATCTTAAACAGAGTTGTAAATGAATATTCCTAACACACTAGCTTCCTTCACAATATTTATTTTTGCTCATGAATCTTCATGAAATTTATGCTTAAGTACTGAATCTGGTAAATAATTCCTCCCAAGATGAAACCCAGACTTCTCTAATGCAAGCCGTACTGCCTTCCTGCCACCGTTAAGGAATCTGGTTCTTCAAGTCAAAGGGAATTTTAAAAACTAGACTTGTTCACTTATCTATTTTGTTTGTGCTTTTAGGAGCCAAACTCAATTTCCTTTCACATATCTTATTATAAATCTTGCTTACTGATTATTTAGAATATAGGTAATTTGAAATAAAGCACTATATTGTATGTGTGTGTGTGTGTGTATTTTATCATAATGCATCATATTTGTTTTGAAAACTTTAGCAATGTTATATTTTTCAAATTTATTACTTTCTGAGATTACATATTTTCAAAAAAATTTGGAAAATTAGGAGTAGGCCAACTCTTTCTCTCTATATATATAAAATACACATACACACATATGCTCATATAGATACACAGCAAATATGTAGTACATATATGTATACATGTGTATATATGCAAACATTTTATACATAATGTGTATGCATATCTTTATAATATAATAAGCAAATCGTGTTTATATTTGAGAATATTTTTAAAACTAATGTTAATTTTTTTACCTCTACTTGATTTATTTATTTTGTGTGTTTCCTCTCTGTTTTATGAATCTTGATCATTTTTCAACAGGCATTTATGTTCTCCATTTAAAAAAATCATGCTTTTTCCATGTATCTAAGTTTTGATATGTACTACATATAATTAGAATAGAACAGTGTGAAAATGAGGTGGAGGGAAGAACCATCAAGAAAAAGTTTTCTGTTTTAAA
Organism: Pan paniscus; assembly: GCF_029289425.2. Lineage (NCBI taxonomy): Eukaryota > Metazoa > Chordata > Mammalia > Primates > Hominidae > Pan > Pan paniscus. The sequence continues at coordinate 88,299,337 of NC_073254.2, read as the reverse complement.
TGTTTTTTGATATTTTCTGTTTGCATTCTGAATTTATCATGGGTCTTTTCTCATTGTTTTTTTCTATATGACTCTATATATAGTTATATACAATTATATACATTAAGATTAAAAGAAATTATTGTGAGAATACTGTATTTAGCGCCACTTTAAAAGTAAAACTTTTAATTTGTATAGCTGTTATTATCTGAAAACAATAATATTTCTTCCTTTGTGTGGATTTTTTTTATCTTGTACATGATTCTTCAAATTATACTAGAAGTTTATAAAGAACACTTATTCAGCTATAGGACAATATAATAATTGGAGAGCTAAAATCCTTGCTGCTAAATGCTTCCTTCTAATGGCATTAAACATATGCTTTAAATGTAGTTAGTTAAGGAAAAATCAAATTTAGAAGTCTTTAAAAGTCAAGACGGTAACTTGACATGATAAAGAAAATATAAAATTGTCTGTAGTGGAGACAATAATACTCACCAAATAGTCTATTTACACCCCCGCATTTCCCACCCTTCCTTGCAAAGTCATGTGATTGTGTTTACCAATAAAATTGAAGAATAAGCATATAATTTCCAGGCTGACGCAGTCAAAAGCCCATAAAGAATTCTTCAGTCTTAATTCCCTCTTTTGTGGCAAGCAAAAGGGTTGCATATTCCAGAAAATGTGTATGGTGGTATTTCTGTCAATCTAAGCCCTTGAGAAACTATAGGAAGCACAGGTGTACAACTCCACTTGATCGCCACATTAGCATGTGTTATGTGCCTAAACAAATGTTTGTTTTGGTAAGTCACTGGAATTCTAAGGGTTAATTTCTAAGTACAACATAACATTGCTATACTAGCAAGTGCTGGCAAATGCCATTGCCAGTTTGCAACAATGCCTTTATTATGTAAGATGTTTACAATCTAATATTATCCTTTTATCAAGACACTGTGTATCATTTCTCAGGAACTAGCTCTTAGGTAAAGAACATCATTCACAAAACAATTTGAATAGCAAATCAAGCTCCACACAGAATTTTACTCATTTAAATACTTTATTTTAGATAATGCATAGTAATTTTCAAGGTTTAAATACTTTAATCATTTAATACTGCCAAAACCCCAAATCATGGCACAGAATCTATTTTAAAACAATCTGTTTTATAGTCTTCTAGTTTAGATGTCATAAAACTATTAAAATAAAACACACATATAATAACAGACCCAAAGGGACTGTAATAATTTATCAAATAAATGACCCAGGAACAAAATAAATCTTGACTTAAGATGCAGTGTAATATAAAATACTCAAAGACACAGGCACACATATGTTTTCATATACTTTATTATAAAAGTATGTATATGCTGCAAAATGTCTTTTTAAAAGAAGCCTTATTAGGAAATACTGTTGGAAATTAACATTCATTTTTTAAAATATATGTTCAGTGTTCACAATTTTTATAATTCACATTCCTTAACAGTTTCAACTTAGTTAAATATTTCAGTAGCTTTAGTTTTTGGGGAGCAGTGTAGCATTTGAGACCCCTTCCTAAATTAGGGCAATAAACCACTCTGTAAGTCTGGTGAAAGGCAGGGTTCTAGATTTCACTATAGACGAAATGAGTTTATACTGGCTGTCTCTAAACTATGGCACCTAGGCTAGTTAGCTAAACTCTGCCAATTGGATACTACCACCTGGAACTTTAACTCTGGTGCCAGCTACATAAGAATGGAACACTTTAGAATTAATTACAGTATTAGATGGCTGGGGTAGCCACATTCATAATGCTGTGGTTCTGGTGCAAGCAGAGTTCTCCAGTTTTCTGAATTCTATGTTCCTTCTTAAAGGTATACAATCCTTTCCTTTTACCTTCTCAGGAACCTACACCAATTTCTGTTGTATAAAACCAAGAACACTGACTAATACCCATACAAATTTATCTTTGCAGAAGTTTTTACTGTACCTTTTACATACTTGGCTATGGATATATACTGCCAAACATGTCCACAAAAAACATATATTGCATTTTTCTGCAATAAGTCAGGAAAGATATCAAAAGCCACATAATCATCCAACAGATGCTATTGAAAGTTAAAGAAACACTTTGTAAACATTATAACAGAATGAAGTGCAGTCTGTTCTTTGGTTCTTAAATGAAGTCAGTCCATTGAATTTTAATGAATGTTTCATTCCAGATATTTTCCATCTCAGGTATGTACAGTCATTTGAATGAATACACTGTACATATTTAAATTTACATTTGAAAAACATTTAAAAATTAATTTATTCCACAGACAAAAAATAATGGCCATAGTATCTATCAGCTCGACCCATAAGCAGAATTGCCATAGGGCACATGATAAGGAAATCATTTTTTAAGTTGTGTTCTATATACCATAAATTACATCATTTAGCCATCATCAATTGTGTTCTATATTTTCACAAAAACAAGGTTGAAAAATTTTGAATAATTAGTTTCCTTTATCACTTTAAATGAAACATTCACTCTAAAGTCTGTCAGAAAGACTCTTCAATTCTCTCTCACATACTTAAGTGACATGATTAGCTTTTACTGTAAACACTCCAACTGAAAAGTAATGTAGTGTTTAATATACTTTCTGGTTAATTATGATTAAATGGGAACTACTTTTGTACATATCCTTTAAAATTTCCCTATCTTGCCTAACAAAGGAAATATTAAGCAAAAAAGGAAATTTTTAAAAAGACATGATTGTTTCCTCAGGGAGATGTTTCCTTGATTCTGAGCATTATATCCCATCATATTTTACAGTAGAAAGAGGTTATGGGGGATTAGTCTGACCTTTTACAATGTATTGGGACACAGGTATTTAGAGGACTGATGAAGATATTTGAGATTAATTTACTGATGTGAATCTGTGCCTTCCCTTACTGATGCTAAAGACCAACCATCTTTATGTACAGCCCTGCCATGTCCAGAAATCACTAGAAACCCAGTGTAGACGAACTTAAGAGTACTTTATTGATAAGTAGGACATGTAATATTCTGTTTTCCTAGCCAAGTATGTAATCATGGGCCTTCACTCAATGTGAATAGCAGCCATCTCTCCCATCTTTACCTTAGTTTCCAAATGCAGATGACTGCTCTGAAGATGTTTTTTATCCTTCAACTCCAGTTATCCATTAAGACTCCTAAAAAGCAATTGAAAAACCCTCCCCTCCTTTCCTTTAGTTTCAGTTTGTACTGTTACAGGCTGGCTTCTTGAATCAGTTGGGGCAGAGCTGACACTGAAAGCTTTCTCAGGATTCAAATTCATTAGATGATAGTGTTTCTGTCCTTTCTGTCCTCTGATTCCTTTAAAATCAACAATGCACAGCCTCATCCCTGAGTGTTATATGTCAACTTCTGGAGAAAGCTAGTCTTACTTTGCTGACAAGTCACACTCATCTTTTGTATTAATACCTTCTTCCACACAAAGAATTGATTTTTCTTGTTTGGACAAACTTAAGTCGTTTGTAGTATATTGTAAACCCTTTCTTTTGCTCTCCTCTAAGTGTAATTTTTTTCTTCAGTGGATTCTTTAGAAATGGAATTAGTGAAGTTGTCAGAGAAATAAATTGGAGAGGGACATGGTACTTTCTTTATCTCAGTTTAGCTAAAATTCTCAGTTCTTTAAACTTTTCCCCATTAGCCTTATTTTCCAACAATTATTCATCTTTGTGGCTCCCTGCTAAACCTTTTCACATTTTTCATATTTTTAATTCTATGTCTGAATTTTGTATTTCTCCTCTACTCTATGAACCTTATTTTTCCTTTTTGTAAGCTCCTTCAAAAAAAAAGGATATTTGAAAAATAAATAATCTTTCCTCATATATTTTAGAGTTTTTATTTGCCCATAGTTAGCTAGCCAAAATATGACTGAAAAGTAAAATAACCATAATATGCTAAAGTCATATTTAAGAAACACACCATTTGCCACCTGTCATGTGGTCCATGTAATTCTATGGATGATGAGAGGTAAAACAACACAGTACTGCTTACAAGATGTTTCCATGTATTAGATATGTTTAAAAATTTTGTTACAGGAAGAAAACATGATAAATGGATTAATCAAAGCCAGTCTTCCTTGTGCCTTATTGCATTTTATTTAGACTGCTGTATTTTTACCTACACCCTTTTTATTTCTATGTTTTTCAAACTTTATAGATCAATAATTTTATTTGTATCTTTATCACCATTAATAATGAACTTACATTTCAGAGTCTATAAAAGCATAGCATTTATAGAATTTTAGTCATGGATATTTATAATTAATCTTTTAAAATCAATGATTATAGCCATAATGGATGAAAAAATATCACGTAAGCATTGTGCACATAGGACAGACTTATATAGAATATAACAATATTAGTGTCTTACAGATACTAGTTAATTTCTACAGTGAGTGGAATCTTCTATCAGTTTTCTAGTATTTAAGTTGCCTTTATATTTTGTGCTCTGGATTACTTGATATCATATTAATTTTCTGGATTTTACTGGATTTTAAATTTTTTTTTCTGTCACCAGAGCTACTCTAAGATCAGTAAAGTTGAATGGTTTAAGTGGAACAAAGCAAATACATAAATTTAAGATGACAATAACCACTGGTAAGTACTCTGAAGCTAATCCAGGTAATTTATGTGGTTTATCAACATTTACTGCAATTTGAAGAATGTGTTTCAGAGGGAAATTTGGCTGGCTCCTTAATCGGATCTCCGTGGGATGGCAGTATGTTGGTGTTTTCACTATATAGCATGGTATTCTGTAATGAAAAGCTATTAAGCTTAGAAATTTGATTTCCTTAGTGCAGCCAAAGGCAACTAACTCAATGGTAATTAGAACACATGCATAAAAATCAGAATACTAATTTATTATTTTAACAAATATAACTATTAATTGGATTGATGATTGATTACACTTTGTTTATAGGCAGATCTATTTGCTAATTCAAGTTATACTCGTAAGATTTCTTAATATGTGTGGAATTTATCAAAAGAAATTATAAAATAATATTCACATTTATTACATTTTGTCCACAAAAAGTCTGAAATGACCATTTCTACTGACTTGTTTTACCAATCCCATTAACCACAAAATTAATAATATTACTACTGCTTCCACTACTATTACTACTATGATTATGATTATTCACACTACTGTCATTGCTTCTACTTTTACTAGCTATTTTTTGGTTTATGGGTAAGTAGTAGGTATATACATATTTGTAGGATACATGAGATATTGTGTTAAAGACCTATAATACATAATGATCACATTAGGGTAAGTGGAGTATCCATCACCTCAAGCATTTATCGATTTGTTGTGTTATGAACAATTCAATTTTACTATTTTAGTTATTTTAACATGTACAATAAATTATTATTGAGTGCAGTCACCCTATTGTGCTATCAAATACTAGATCTTATTCAATTTTCATAACTCTATTTTTTATACCCATTAACCATCCCCACTCCCCTGACTCCCACTATCCTTCCCAGCCTCTGATAACCATCATTCCATTCTCTCTCCCCATGAGGTCCTTTGTTTTAATTTTTAGCTCCCACAAATGAGTGAGAGCATGCAAAATTTCCCTTTCTCTGCCTGGCTTATTTCACTTAATATAATTTCCTCCAGTTCCATCCATGTTGTTGCAAATGACAGGATCTCATTGTATTTTATGGCTGAATAGTACTCAATTACATTTTCTTTATCTCTTCATCTATTGACCAACACTTAGATTGCTTTCAAATTTTGGTTATTGTGAACAGTACTACAATAAACATAGGAGTGCAGACATCTCTTCAACATATTGATTTCCTTCTTCTTGGGTATAAACCTAGCAGATGGATTGCTGCATCATATGGAAGTTTTCTGAGGAACTTCCATACTGTTCTTCACAGTGGTTATACTAACTTACATTCCCTCTAACAGTGTACAAGGATTCTCTTTTGTCCACATTCTCACTAGCATAATATAGCCCGTCTTTTGAATAAAAGCCATTTTAACTGAGACAGGATATTTCATTATAGTTTGATTTGCATTTATCTGACGGTCAATGTTGTTGAGCATCTTTTCATATATCTGTTGGTTGCTTGTATGTTTTCCTTTGAAAAATGTCTATTCAAATCTTTTGTCCATTTTTAAATTGGGTTATTAGATTTTTGTCTATTGACTTATTTGAGTTCCTTATATATTCCAGTTATTAATTCCTTGTCATATAAATAGTTTGCAAATATTTTCTTTCATTCTATAAGACAAAGGATTGTTTTCTTTTCTGTTCAAAAGCTTTTTTTATTGATGCAATCCTATTTGTCCATTTTTTATTTGGTTGCCTGTGTTTGTATTTGTATTACTTGGGGTATTACTCAAGAAATCTTTGCCCAGACCAATATCCTGGAAAGTTTCTCCAATGTTTACTTTTTTAGTAGTTTTATTGTTTGAGATCTTAGATTCAATCTTTAATCTATTTTGATTTGATTTTTGTATATGGCAAGAGATATGGGTCTAGTTTCATTCTTCTGCATATGGATATCCAGTTTTCTGAGTACCATTTATAGAAGAGACTGTCCTTTTCCCCAATGTAGATCCTTGGAACTTTTGATAAAAATGACTTCACTGTAGATACAAGGATTTATTTCTGGGTTCTCTATTGTGTTCCATTAGACTGCGTCTGTTTTTGGTTTTTTTTTTTTTTTTTTTGCCAGTACCGTACTGTTTTGGTTACTATAGCTCTGTACTATAATTTTAATTCATATAATGTGATTTCTCCAGTTTTGTTCTTTCGCTTAGGGTGGCTTTGATTATTCTGGGTCCATTGTGGTCTCATATAAATTTTAGGATTGTATTTCTATTTCTGTGAAGAATGTCATTGGTATTTTAATAGGAATTGCATTGAGTCTATAGAATGTTTAGAGTAGTATGAACATTTTGTCAGTGTTGACTCTTATAATCCATGAACATAGAATATACTTTCATTTGTGTGTGTATGTCATCTTAAACTTCTTGCATCAATGTTTTATAGTTTTCTTTTTTTTATTATACTTTAAGTTTTAGGGTACACGTGCATGATGTGCAGGTTAGTTACATATGTATACATGTGCCACATGTGCCATGTTGGTGTTGCACCCATTAACTCATCATTTAGCATTAGGTATATCTCCTAATGCTATCCCTCCCCGCTACCCCCACCCCACAACAGGCCCCTGTGTGTGATGTTCCCCTTCCTGTGTCCATGTGTTCTCATTGTTCAATTCCCACCTATGAGTGAGAACATGCGGTGTTTGGTTTTTTTGTCCTTGCAATAGTTTGCTGAGAATGATGGTTTCCAGATTCATCCATGTCCCTACAAAGGACATGAACTCATCATTTTTTATGGCTGCATAGTATTCCATGGTGTATATGTGCCACATTTTCTTAATCCAGTCTATCATTGTGGACATTTGGGTTGGTTCCAAGTCTTTGCTATTGTGAATAGTGCCACAATAAACATACGTGTGCATGTGTCTTTATAGCAGCATGATTTATAATCCTTTGGGTATATACCCAGTAACTGGATGGCTGGGTCAAATGGTATTTCTACTTCTAGATCCCTGAGGAATTGCCACACTGATTTCCACAATGGTTGAACTAGTTTACAGTCCCACCAACAGTGTAAAAGTGTGCCTATTTCTCCACATCCTCTCCAGCACCTGCTGTTTCCTGACTTTTTAATGATTGCCATTCTAACTGGTGTGAGATGGTATCTCGTTGTGGTTTTGATTTGTATTTCTCTGATGGCCAGTGATGATGAGCATTTTTTCATATGTCTTTTGGCTGCATAAATGTCTTCTTTTGAGAAGTGTCTGTTCATATCCTTCGACCACTTGTCAATGGGGTTGTTTGTTTTTTTCTTGTAAATTTGTTTGAGTTCATTGTTGATTCTGGATATTAGCTCTTTGTCAGATGAGTAGATTGCAAAAATTTTCTCCCATTGTGTAGGTTGCCTGTTCACTCTGATGGTAGTTTCTTTTGCTGTGCAGAAATTCTTTATTATTATTATTATCATTATTATACTTTAAGTTTTAGGGTACATGTGCACAATGTGCAGGTTAGTTACATATGTATACATGTGACATGTTGGTGCACTGCACTCACTAACTCGTCATCTAGCATTAGGTATATCTCCCAATGCTATCCCTCCCCCCCCCCACCCCACAACAGTCCCCAGAGTGTGATGTTCCCCTTCCTGTGTCCAGGTGTTCTCATTGTTCAATTCCCACCTATGAGTGAGAATATGCGGTGTTTGGTTTTTTGTTCTTGCGATAGTTTACTGAGAATGATGATTTCCAACTTCATCCATGTCCCTACAAAGGATATGAACTCATCCTTTTTTATGGCTGCATAGTATTCCATGGTGTATATGTGCCACATTTTCTTAATCCAGTCTATCATTGCTGAACGTTTGGGTTGGTTCCAAGTCTTTGCTATTGTGAATAGTGCCGCAATAAACATACGTGTGCATGTGTCTTTATAGCAGCATGATTTATAGCCCTTTGGGTATATACCCAGTAATGGGATGGCTGGGTCAAATGGTATTTCTAGTTCTAGATCCTTGAGGAATTGCCATACTGACTTCCACAATGGTTGAACTAGTTTACAGTCCCACCAACAGTGTAAAAGTGTGCCTATTTCTCCACATCCTCTTCAGCACCTGTTGTTTCCTGACTTTTTAATGATTGCCATTCTAACTGGTGTGAGATGATATCTCATTGTAGTTTTGATTTGCATTTCTCTGATGGCCAGTGATGATGAGCATTTTTTCATGTGTTTTTTGGCTGCATAAATGTCTTCTTTTGAGATGTTCTTTAGTTTAATTAGATCCCATTTGTCAATTTTGGCTTTTGTTGCCATTGCTTTTGGTGTTTTAGACATGAAGTCCTTGCCCATGCCTATGTCCTGAATGGTATTGTCGAGGTTTTCTTCTAGGGTTTTTATGGTTTTAGGTTGAATATTTAAGTCTTTAATCCATCATGAATTAATTTTTGTATAAGGTGTAAGGAAGGGATCCAGTTTCACCTTTCTACATATGGCTAGCCAGTTTTCCCAGCACCATTTATTAAATAGGGAATCCTTTCCCTATTTCTTGTTTTTGTCGGGTTTGTCAAAGATCAGATAGTTGTAGACATGCGGCATTGTTTCTGAGGACTCTGTTCTGTTCTATTGGTCTGTAACTCTGTTTTCATACCAGTACCATGCTGTTTTGGTTACTGTAGCCTTGTAGTTTAGTTTGAATTCAGGTAGCATGATGCCTCCAGCTTTGTTCTTTTGGCTTAGGATTGACTTGGCAATGCGGGCTCTTTTTTGGTTCCATATGAACTTTAAGGTAGTTTTTTCCAATTCCATAAAGAAAGTCATTGGTAGCTTGATGGGGATGGCATCGAATCTGTAAATTACCTTGGGCAGTATGGCCGTTTTAATATTGATCCTTCCTACCCATGAGCATGGAATGTTCTTCCATTTGTTTGTATCCTCTTTTATTTCATTGAGCAGTGGTTTGTAGTTCTCCTTGAAGAGGTCTTTCACATCCCTTGTAAGTTGGATTCCTAAGTATTTTACTCTCTTTGAAGCAATTGTGAATGGGAGTTCACTCATGATTTGGCTCTCTGTTTGTCTGTTACTGGTGTATAAGAATTCTTGTGATTTTTGCACATTGATTTTGTATCCTGAGACTTGGCTGAAGTCGCTAATCAGCTTAAGGAGATTTTGAGCTGCGACGATGGGGTTTTCTAGATATACGGTCATGTCATCTGCAAACAGGGACAATTTGACTTCCTCTTTTCCTACGTGAATACCCTTTATTTCCTTCTCCTGCCTGATTGCCCTGGCCAGAGCTTCCAACACTATGTTGAATAGGAGTGGTGAGAGAGGGCATCCCTGTCTTGTGCCAGTTTTCAAAGGGAATGCTTCCAGTTTTTGTCCATTCATTATGATATTGGCTGTGGGTTTGTCATAGATAGCTCTTACGATTTTGAGATACATCCCATCAATACCTAATTTATTGAGAGTTTTTAGCATGAAGCGCTGTTGAATTTTGTCAAAGGCCTTTTCTGCATCTATTGAGATAATCATGTGGTTTTTGTCATTGGTTCTGTTTATATGCTGGATTATGTTTATTGATTTGCGTATGTTGAACCAGCCTTGCATCCCAGGGATGAAGCCCACTTGATCATGGTGGATAAGCTTTTTGATGTGCTGCTGGATTTGGTTTGCCTGTATTTTATTGAGGATTTTTGCATCAATGTTCATCAGAGATATTGGTCTAAAATTTTCTTTTTTTGTTGTATGTCTGACTGGCTTTGGTATCAGGATGATGCTGGCCTCATAAAATGACTTAGGGAAGATTCTCTCTTTTTCTATTGATTGGAATATTTTCAGAAGGAATGGCACCAGCTCCTCCTTGTACCTCTGGTAGAATCTGGCTGTGAATCCTTCTGGTCCTGGACTTTTTTTGGTTGGTAAGCTATTAATTATTGCCTCAATTTCAGAGCCTGTTATTGGTCTATTCGGAGTTTCAACTTCTTCCTGGTTTAGTCTTGGGAGGGTGTAGTGTCGAGGAATTTATCCATTTCTTCTAGATTTTATAGTTTATTTGTGTAGAGATGTTTATAGTATTCTCTGATGGTAGTTTGTATTTCTGTGGGATCGGTAGTGATATTCCCTTTATCATTTTTTATTGCATCTATTTGATTCTTCTCTCTTTTCTTCTATATTAGTCTGGCTAGCGGTCTATCAATTTTGTGGATCGTTTCAAAAAACCAGCTCCTGGATTCATTGATATTTTGAAGGGTTTTTTGTATCTCTATTTCCTTCATTTCTGTTCTGATTTTAGTTATTTCTTGCCTTCTGCTAGCTTTTGAATGTGTTTGCTCTTGCTTCTCTAGTTGTTTTAATTGTGATGTTAAGGTGTCAATTTTAGATCTTTCCTGCTTTCTCTTGTGGGCATTTAGTGCTATAAGTTTCCCTCACACACTGCTTTGAATGTGTCCCAGAGATTCTTGTATGTTGTGTCTTTGTTCTCGTTGGTTTCAAAGAACATCTTTATTTCTGCCTTCATTTTGTTATGTACCCAGTAGTCATTCAGGAGCAGGTTGTTCAGTTTCCATGTAGTTGAGTGGTTTTGAGTGAGTTTCTTAATCCTGAGTCCTAGTTTGATTGTACTGTGGTCTGAGAGACAGTTTGTTATAATTTCTGTTCTTTTACATTTGCTGAGGAGTGCTTTACTTCCAACTATGTGGTCAATTTTGGAATAGGCATGGTGTGGTGCTGAAAAGAATGTATATTCTGTTGATTTGGGGTGGAGAGGTCTGTAGATGTCTATTAGGTCCACTTGGTGCAGAGATGAGTTCAATTCCTGGATATCCTTGTTAACTTTCTGTCTCGTTGATCTGTCTAATGTTGACAGTGGGGTGTTAAAGTCTCCCATTATTATTGAGTGGGAGTCTAAGTCTCTTTGTAGGTCTCTGAGGACTAGCTTTATGAATGTGGGTGCTCCCATATTGGGTGCATATATATTTAGGATAGTTAGCTCTTCTTGTTGAATTGATCCCTTTACCATCATGTAATGGCCTTCTTTGTCTCCTTTGATCTTTGTTGGTTTAAAGTCTGTTTTATCAGAGACTAGGATTGCAACCCCTGCCTTTTTTTGTTTTCTATTTGCTTGGTAGGTCTTCCTTCATCCCTTTATTTTGAGCCTATGTGTGTCTCTGCACGTGAGATGGGTCTCCTGAATACAGCACACTGATAGGTCTTGACTCTTTATCCAATTTGGCAGTCTGTGTCTTTTAATTGGAGCATTTAGCCCATTTACATTTAAGGTTAATATTGTTATGTGTGAATTTGATCCTGTCATTATGATGTTAGCTGGTTATTTTGCTCGTTAGTTGATGCAGTTTCTCCCTAGCCTCAATGGTCTTTACAATTTGGCATGTTTTTGCAGTGGCTGGTACCGGTTGTTCCTTTCCATGTTTAGTGCTTCCTTCAGGAGCTCTTTTAGGGTAGGCCTGGTGGTGACAAAATCTCTCAGTATTTGTTTGTCTCTGAAGTATTTTATTTCTCCTTCACTTATGAAGCTTAGTTTGGCTGGATATGAAATTCTGGGTTGAAAATTCTTTTCTTTAAGAATGTTGGATATTGGCCCCTGCTCTCTTCTGGCCTGTAGAGTTTCTGCTGAGAGATCCACTGTTAGTCTGATGGGCTTCCCTTTGTGGGTAACCCGACCTTTCTCTCTGGCTGCCCTTAACATTTTTTCCTTCATTTCAATTTTGGTGAATCTGACAATTATGTATCTTGGAGTTGCTCTTCTCGAGGAGTATCTTTGTGGCCTTCTCTGTATTTCCTGAATTTGAATGTTGGCTTGCCTTGCTAGATTGGGGAAGTTCTCCTGGATAATATCCTGCAGAGTGTTTTCCAACTTGGTTCCATTCTCCCCGTCACTTTCAGGTACACCAATCAGACATAGATTTGGTCTTTTCACATAGTCCCCTATTTCTTGGAGGCTTTGTTCATTTCTTTTTATTCTTTTCTCTCTAAGCTTCTCTTCTTGCTTCATTTCATTCATTTGCTCTTCCATCACTGATACCCTTTCTTCCAGTTGATCGAATTGGCTACCAAGGCTTGCGCATTTGTCATGTAGTTCTCGTGCCTTGGTTTTCAGCTCCATCAGGTCATTTAAGGACTTCTCTGCATTGGTTATTCTAGTTAGCCATTCGTCTAATTTTTTTTCAAGGTTTTTAACTTCTTTGCCATGGGTTTGAACTTCCTCCTTTAGCTCGGAGTAGTTTGATCGTCTGAAGCCTTCTTCTCTCAACTCGTCAAAGTCATTCTCCATCCAGCTTTGTTCCGTTGCTGGTGAGGAGCTGCATTCCTTTGGAGAAGGAGAGGCACTCTGATTTTTTGAGTTTCCAGTTTTTCTGCTCTGTTTTTTCCCATTCTTTGTGGTTTTATCTACCTTTGGTCTTTGATGATGGTGACGTACAGATGGGATTTTGGTGTGGATGTCCTTTCTGTTTGTTAGTTTTCCTTCTAACAGTCAGGACTCTCAGCCGCAGGTCTGTTGGAATTTGCTGGAGGTCCACTCCGGACCCTGTTTGCCTGGGTATCAGCAGCAGAGGCTGCAGAACAGCGAATTTTGGTGAACAGCAAATGTTGCTGCCTGATCGTTCCTCTGGAAGTTTTGTCTCAGAGGAGTACCCGGCAGTGTGAGGTGTCAGTCTGCCCCTACTGGGGGGGTGCCTCCCAGTTAGGCTACTCGGGGGTCAGGGACCCACTTGAGGAGGCAGTCTGTCTGTTCTCAGCTCTCCAGCTGCGTGCTGGGAGAACCACTACTCTCTTCAAAGTTGTCAGACCAGGACACTTAAGTTTGCAGAGGACTCTGCTGCCTTTTGTTTGGCTTTGCCCTGCCCCCAGAGGTGGAGTCTACACAGGCAGGCAGGCCTCCTTGAGCTGTGGTGGGCTCCACCCAGTTCGAGCTTCCAGGCTTTGTTTACCTCCTCAAGCCTCAGCAATGGTGGACGCCCCTCCCCCAGCCTCGCTGCCGCCTTGCAGTTTGATCTCAGACTGCTGTGCTAGCAATGAGCGAGGCTCAGTGGGCGTACGACCCTCCAAGCCAGAAGCGGGATATAATCTCCTGGTGTGCCATTTGCTAAGACTGTTGGAAAAGCACAGTATTAGGGTGGGAGTGACCTGATTTTCCAGGTGCCATCTGTCACCCCTTTCTTTGACTAGGAAAGGGAATTCCCTGACCCCTTGCACTTCTCAGGTGAGGTGATGCCTCACCCTGCTTCTGTTCATGCTGGGTGCGCTACACCCACTGTCCTGCACCCACTTTCTGACACTCCCCAGTGAGATGAACCCGGTACCTCAGTTGGAAATGCAGAAATCACCCGTCTTCTGTCTTCTGCATTGCTCACGCTGGGAGCTGTAGACTGGAGCTGTTCCTATTTGGCCATCTTGGCTCCACACCAATGTTTTATAGTTTTCATTGTAAATATCTTCACTTCTTTGGTTAAATTTATTCCTAGCTCTTTTATTTTATTTGTAGCTATTGTAAATGGGATTACTTTCTTGATTTCTTTTTCAGAGTGTTCACTGTTGTCATATAAATATGCTCCTGATTTCTATGTTGATTTTATATCCTTGCAACTTCACTAATTTTATTTATGAGTTTGCATAGGTTTTTGGTGGAGTGTTTAGGTTTTTCCAAACATAAGATAATATCAGGCTGGGCACAGTGACTCATGCCTGTAATCCCAGCACTTTGGGAGGCCAAGGCAGGTGGATCACTTGAGGTCAGGAGTTGAAGACCGGGCTGGCCAACATGGCAAGACCCTGTCTCTACTAAAAATACAGAAATTAGCTGGACACGGTGGCAGGCACCTGTAATCCCAGTTACTCAGAAGCCTGAGGTGAGAGAATCACTTGAACCCATGAAGCAGTTATTGTAGTGAGCCAAGGTGGAACCACTGCCCCCCAATCTGGGTGACAGAGTGAGACTCTGTCTCAAAAACACAAACAAAACAACAACAAAAAAGATAATATCATCAAGAGTAATTTGATTTCTTCCTTTCCAATTTGGTTGCCTTTTATTTGTTTCTATTTTCTGATTGCTATAATTAGGACTTCTAGTACTATGTTGAATAACAGTGGTGAAAATGAGCATCCTTGTCTTGCTCTAGATCTTATAGGAAAGGCTTTCAGTTTTTCCCTGTTCGGTATAATAGCAGCTGTGGGTCTGTCTTATATGGGTTTTATTGTGTCAAGGTGTGTTCCTTCTATTTCCAGTTTTTTGAGGGTTTTTATCATGAAGGAATGTTGAATTTTATCAGATGCTTTTCAGCATCAATTGAAATAATCATAAAATTTTTCCTTCATTCTGTTGATATGATGTATTACATTGGTTGATTTGCATACGTTAAGCCATCCTTGCATCCCTAGGATACATCCTACTTGGTTTTGATGAATGATCTTTTTTGTGGTGTTGAATTTGGTTTGTTAGCATTTTATTGAGGATTTTTGCATCAGTGTTTATCAAGGATATTGTAGTTTTCATTTTCGAAGTGTCTTTGGTTTTGGTATCAGGCTAATGCTGGCCTTGCAGAATGAGTTTGGAAGTATTCTCTTCTGCTCCATTTTTCATAATATTCTGAGTAGGATTGATATTAGTTCTTATTTAAATATTTGGTAAAATTGACATCAAGTCCTGAGCATTTCTTTCCAGGAAACTTTTTATTATGGCTTTGATCTCATTACTTATTATTGGTCTACTAAAGTTTTAGACTTCATGTTTCAATCTTGGCAGGTTGTATATGTCTAGAAATTTATTCATTTCTTCTAGGTGTTCCAGTTTATTGGCATATAGTTGCTCATATTAGTTTCTAATAATTCTTTGAATTTCTGCTGTGTTAGTTGTAATTTCTCCATTTCCATATTGGATTTTATTTATTTGGGTCTTCTTTCTTTTTTTCTTAGGCTAGTTAAAGGTTTGTTGATTTTGTTTATCTGTTCAAAAACCAACTTTTTGTTTCATTTATCTTTTGTGTTTTGTTTCAATTTCATTGATTTCTGCTGTTTTCTTTATAATTTCTTTTCTTCTACTAATTTTGGGTTTTGTTTGCTCTAACTTTTCTAGTTCTTTAAGATGCATTGTTAATTTTTTTATTTAAAGTTTTTCTACTTCTTCGATGTAGCTGCTCATTTGAATAAACATTCTTGTCAGTTCTGCTTTCCTTGCATCCCATAGGTTTGTTGTGTTTCCATTTTCCTTTGTTTCAAGATATCTTTAAATTCCCTTCTTGATTTCTTCATTAACCTTCTGGTCATTCAGCAGCATGTTGTTTAATTTCCATGTGTTTGTATAGTTTTAAACTTCCTCTTGCTATTAATTTCTCATTTTGTTCTACTGTGTCAGAGAAGACACTTGACATGGTTTCAATTATTTTGAAATCTTTAAGGTTTGTTTTGTGGCTTAATATATGGTCTGTCCTTGAGAATGATTCATGTGCTGAGGTGATGAATATGTATTCTTCAACTGTTGGATAAGATATTCTTTAAATATCTATTAGGACCATTTGGCCTATATTGCACATTAAGTCTAATGTTTCTTTGTTGATTTTTTATCTGGATGATCTGTCCAATACTGTAAGTGGAGTGTTGAAGTCTCCAGCTATTATTGCATTGGAGTCTCTCTCTCTCTTTAGCTCTAATACTATTTGCTTTATATATCTGGGTGCTCCAGGATTGGGTGCACATATTTACAATTTTTATACTCTTTGTGAATTAACCCCTTTATCAATATATAATGACCATCTTTGTCTCTTTCTAGTATTTGTCTTGAAATAATTTTGTCTGATGTAAGCTTAGCTACTCCTGCTCATTGTTGGTTTCTATTTGAATGAAATATTGAAGTTGTCTTATTGAGGTTAAACCAGTTTGATATTCTATAACTATCTTGTACTTGAATATTTATATATTTATCTGGTTAGGAAAGTTATCTGTTATTATCCCCTTGAATATAATTTCTACCCCAATGTCTTTCTCTGCTTCCTCTTCAATAACTCTTAGATTTGCCCTTTTGAGGCTATTTTCTAAATCTTGCAGTCATGCTTCATTCTATTTTATTTATTATTCTTTTGTCTCCTCTGACTATGTATTATAAAATAGCCTGTATTCAATCTCACAATTCTTTCTTCTGGTTTATCAATTCTGGTATTGAGGGACTCCAATGCATTCTTCAGTATGTCTATTAAATTTTCAGCTCCAGAATTTCTTCTTGATTTTAAACAAATATTCAATCTCTTTGTTAAATTTATCAGATAGGATTCTAAATTCCTTTTCTGTTTTATCTTGAATTTTGTTCAGCTTCCTCAAAAAAATTTGAAGTCTCTGTCTGAGGGTAACATATCTCTGTCTCTCCAGGATTAGTCACTGGTGTCTTATTTAGTTCATTCAGCAATATCATGTTTTTCTGGATGGTCTAGATGTTTGTAGATTTTAGTCAATGATTGGTCATTGAAGAGTTAGGTATGTATTGTAGTCTTCACAGTCTGGGGTTGTTTCTTCCTGCCCTTCTTGGGAAAGTCTTCCAAATATTCAAAGGTAATTAAGTGTTGTGATCTAAGACTTTGGTCACTGCAGCCATACCTGCATTAGGAGACACATCAAGCCCAGTAATGCTGTGACATTTGCAGATTTGAAGAGGTACTGCCTTGGTGCTCTTGGCTGAGATCTGTGAGAATTCCTTAGATTACCTTGGCAGGTCTAACAGTGACATCTAGGAGCAAAGGCCTGGAATCGGGGACTTCAGGGGTCTGCTCAGTGCTTTATTTTACTGCTAGTGAGCTGTTACCCAAGTTACAGGACAAAGTCCTTTTTACTCTTCCTTTTCCTTTCCTCAAGTAGGAGTTTCTCCTTGTGGCCACCACAGCTGGGAATGTGCTGAGTCACACTTGAAGCCAGTATGGTACTGGGTCTTGTCCAATGACCATGGTGAGTACTGCCAGGCTACCACTGATATTTATTCAAAGCCGCAGGGCTCTTTTGTCAGCTGATGATGAATCCTGCTAAGACTAAGTTCTTCCCTTCAGGAAAGTTGGTTTCCTTCTGTTCCAGGGATTTTCTGGAAATGCTGCCTGGGAACTAAGGCCTGGAACTGGGACTTCAAGACTTCTTTTGGTGCTTTATTTTACTGTGGCTAAGCTGGTATCCAAGTTGTAAGACTAAGTCCTCTTTACCCTTCCCTCTCCATTTCTCAGGTGGAAGGAAAGAGTCTCTCCAGGAGCAGTAAGCTGCCCTGCCTGTGGTTGAGAAGGGGTGACACAAGCACTCTCTTGGTCACCCCAGCTGGTGTCTCAGTGGATCACATACACTCCAAGTCCACTGGCTCTGAGCCCAGCGCAGAAGCAGTACTTGTCCAGGAATTACAGTCCTTGTAGCCTAGATTGTCTTTCAACTTTTCTTAAGACCCTAGAACACTTTAGTGTGGTGTGTGGCTAGTCATAACTCATGTTCTGCCCACTGGGGTAGATGATTCCCCTCTGGCTAGGGCTGATCTAAATGTTCATTCCATGGGTGCTGGCTGAATTCTTCCCTGTGTTGCTTTCCACTGTTAAAGAACCACACTGAGTTCTAGTGCAGAGGCCCACAATCACTGCACTCTCCCTCCCCCTATCACACAGATTTTCTCTCCCTACCATGCAACCACATGACCATTGCCAGGGGATCAGGGACAGCTGGGGCCGACAATTCAAGACGGTCTTTCCTAGCCTCTTTAGTGCCTCTTTTCCTTGATAGGGTGTTGAAATCAGATACTGTAAACACTCACCTGATTTTCAATTCTTATGCAGATGATTTCTTGTGTGGATAGTTGCTCAATTTAGAGTTCTTGCAGAGGGAAAATCACTGGAGGCTTCTGTTTGGCTACCTTGCTCTGCCTCCTGTGAGCTATTCTTAATGTTTCCACATGGAAGGATTTTCTTTAGCATAAATCTTGAGGCCCCTTCATGTCTTCTGCATTTTCATATGCTCTGTTCCTATACTGGAGAAATCATGATCTGATTGGTATGTTTTGAAGAAAAAAAAATTAACAAGCCGTGGTCAACCTCTTCCTCTCTTTCTCTCTTCTCTCTTTCTCTTAGAAATGATGATCCCAGACAATGAAAATGCTGCATTTATTTTCCATGCTGTAAATCTTACAGAAGTAAGGCTCCTATGTGGGAAGAGCTTTCTAGATCTGGTGCTGCTGCTACTGGCTGCAAAATTCTGCCTGTATCTAGGACTTAGTATTTTTAAGTATACCTGTCTATAGATATAAACCATGATTCAGACTCAGTTCAGCTTTATCTACATTAAGACAATTTTTTCTAATCTGCTTTACTATGCATTATATTCAATTTAGTTCAGAATTTATTCAAAGAAGATATGCATTTTTAATTGGGACCTGCTATATTTTCCAGTAGTCACTACCATTCATAGGATACTTCTTAAATGCTAAAGTGCTTTTCACAAAGTAGCATAGCTACTCTAATTATAGTCATTTTATAGATGTGAACACTAAATGCTTGAGAAATTAAGAAATCTTGTTAATGGTCACACTGCATGTACCATCTATCTATAGCTGTGTAACAAATTACTACAAAATGTAGGGGCTTAACACAACGCCAGTTTATTACTGCAGTTTGTGTGGGTTAAGAATTTGGCTAAACAGCAAAAGAAACTATCATCAGAGTGAAGAGACAACCTATAGAATGGGAGAAAATTTGTGCAGTTTATCCATCTGACAAAGGCCTAATATCCAGAAACTACAAGGAACTTAAACAAATCTATAAGAAAAAAACAAAGAAACAATTCCATGAAAAAGTGGGCAAAGGACATGAACAGACATTTATCAAAAGAAGACATTTATGCAGCCAGCAAACATATGAAAAAATCTCAATATCCCTGATTATTAGAGAAATGCAAATCAAAACTACAATGAGATACCATCTTATGCCAGTCAGAATGGTAATTATTAAAAAGTTAAGAAACAACAGATGCTGGCAAGGCTGCAGAGAAATAGGAATGTTTCTACATTGTTGGTGGGAATGTAAATCAGTTTAACCATTGTGGAAGACAGTGTGTGATTCCTCAAAGACCTAGAGGCAGAAACACCATTTGACCCAGCAATCCCTTTACTGGGTATATACTCAAAGGAATATAAGTCATTCTATTATAAAGACACAATAACAAAAACATGGAATCAACCTAAATGCCCATCAATGATAGAGTGGAAAAAGAAAATGTGGTATATATACACCATGGAATACTATGCAGCCATAAAAAACGAATGAGATCATGTTCTTTTCAGGGACATGAATGGAGCTGGAACCCATTATCCTCAGCAAACTAGTGCAAGAACAGAAAATCAAAAACCACATGTTCTCACTCATAAGTTGAGGCTGAACAATGAGAGCATATAGTCACAGAGAGGGGAACAACACACACTGGGGCCTGTTGAATGGGGGAAAGGAAAAATAGCTAATGCATGCTGGGCTTAATACCTAAGTGATGGGTTGATAGGTGCAGCAAACCACCTTGGCACAGTTTTAACTAAGTAACAAACCTGAACATCCTGCACATGTACCCAGGAACTTAAAATAAAATAAAATAAAATAAAAATAAAAAGAATTTGGCTACACTTTACTTAAGTCCTCTCTTCTTGTTTTCTCAAGAGGCTGTAATAAAAGTGTTGGCCAAATGAGTATGGTCTCATTTGAAGATTCAGCTGGAGAAGTATCTGCTTCTAAGCTAATTCAATAGTTATTGGCTATATTCAATTCCTTGCAAGTTCAGTTCATTGCCACATGGACCTCTCCATGGCAGCTTGCTTTCTCATATAAGGGAAGTCGAGAAGGCAATAGATGGTCTGCTAGCAAGATAGAAATTACAATCTTTTGTAACCTCATCATGGAAGAGGTATCCCATCACCTTTGCTGTATTACATTGGTTATATTCAAATCATTAGGTCCAGCCTGCAATCCAGAGAAGAGGATTACACAGGGGCATAACTACTATAAGACGGAGCTCTTTAGAGACCATCTTAGAAGTCTTCCTACCACACTGTGATTAAGTATAAGAGTCAGTATTTCAGTTTTGAATCCAATTCTTCTGACGTCAGAATTCATATTCCCAGCCACATCATTAGTTGGGAGTAGCCTCTGCCCTCCACAGGGCTGGAGTATGTAGTGAGTATATAACTCTGTAATTCTCTACTTCTACCCTTCCATTTCTGGCAAGCCAATATCTAATAAATATAATCTTTTCAAGAAAATTTAGAACAGAATCTTCAGGTCATGGTTAAGCTTTCACTTGGGCATCACTTTTAGGTGATTTTACTTATCTCTGTTAGAGGTACAATATGTGTGTATATATATAAAATTTTTTTTTGAGACGGAGTCTTGCTCTGTCGCCACGCTGGAGTGCAGTGATTTCGGCTCACTGCAACCTTCGCCTCCCGGGTTCAAGTGATTCTCCTGCCTCAGATTCCCGAGTAGCTGGGACTACAGGCGCGTGCCACCACACCTGGGTAATTTTTTGTATTTTAGTAGAGACAGGGTTCACCATGTTGGCCAGGATGATCTCGATCTCCTGACCTCGTGATCCACCCCTCTCAGCCTCCCAAAATGCTGGGATTACAGGGGTGAGCCGCCGCTCCCGGCCATGTTTTTGTATTTTTAACTCTCAGATCAATATTTCTTTCCAGGTTTATTTAGCCTCCACAAATCAATTATTCAGAGCACAAATTACCTCTAAAGTCTATTTTTAAAGTTAAACATTAATTTTTAATACTAAAGAAGTAATTCTAAATTAAATATGTTAATCAACCTAAATTAATCGTTTACTTATATGAAGCACTTTTATTTCTCTGTATGCATTTTAAAGTCAAATATAAGCCTCTGTTTATATTACTCTCCAAATTTTATCAATTTATTTGAGTATCTCTACAGATATGCAAGGTGAATTGTACATAGCTTTAGAGACAAGAGAAAATTATTTTCGTATAACAGTAATGTTTTAAGTGCTTTATTCCCCTTGCTTATTTTTATAATGAACAATATCAACATCATCAGGAAGGTTTATAAGATAATCAAAGTTCACATCCAAAGATATCACATTTTTTCCAGTGGGTAGGACTTATATGTTTCCCAATTAATTACATTATAATACTTTAAATGGTGTCTCCACTTTCAAATCATTTAAGTAGGGATTTCAAATACTTCAGGTTTAGGCTCTTCTGCTTCACAGAGTCAGACTCTGATTCAAGTAGATATTTATGTATTCATAAACACTTAACCAGACTGGTGGAGTGTCTCTTTATAAAATCTTGCAGTGGTTTATTATAACATAAAATATTCCCACTTAATCTGTCTATAAATGTAAATTTTTCTTTTATATTTCTGAAAGCTATATGAACTTATTATCAAGAACAAGCTCTGAGACACAAAATGCTCCATTGTCCAGCAAATATTAAGTCACTCAAAATTATTACTTGCTTTTAAATGTAAATCCTTATAGTGCCCCACATTTCTGAATAATCTCTTTGGATTTTGCAGTATTCCTTAATTAACACCCTAACTGTTCGTACATCTCCTCTTTTATTTGCTATTCCATCCCTTGAGGTCTCTCAATTTTTTAAGTTTTCTTTGTGATAGTCATTGGAAAAAACATAACATTTGACCTTTCTTAAAAAAATAGTAGTAGCTTCTTTCTTATTCTCTGTAGGCATTGTCAAATGCAACTATGCCTTCAGAAAGGTCTTGTAACTCATTAAATTTTTTTGTTAGCACAGTGAAAATTCATAAACTTTTCTTTGACAAACTAAAGAATAAAATGTAGGCACTCTGTTAAAAGTTACTTAATATGTGAATGTGTGGGAAATATAATCAATGTTGCTGCTTTGTTCCCATTGTGTCATACAACATTAACAATTACGGTTATTGAAATTATTTTAGGAAAATAGTTGTTAGTAACTCGAAATTATTTCTGAATTAAAATATTATTATTTGAGTGAACTTTTTAAAATAAACTGTGCTCTAAAGCCATTTATTTTATAATTGTAAATGAAGGCACATTTGAAATAACCCGGTGTTGAAGCTCAGTGTGTGTAAAATATAGGTTTGATATCATACAACCACACATATTTTAGAAACTCAGCCTAAAGAAAAGTGTTCCTCAGCTTTGTCCAACAGAAGGTTTAATTTGGATCATGAGAACATTAAGTTCTTTTTACATTGACCATTTATGATATTTATCCCAACTGCTACATTCAGATCCTGCCATATGGTAATGGAAAGCTATTCAGCAAACACATAATGAAAACAATTCTGATCCTGTATTTTACTGTCAATCTATGCCAATCTTAAACTATAGCAAATTGTAGGGCTTTTGTGGAATTTTAAGACTTATTTTTTCTGTTGGATTTGATGCATTATCTTTTTAAATATTTTTTGACATTTGAGATAGGAGTACAGGAGCTATTCACCAAAACATTTATCACTGAATATAAATATCAGACAACATATCTGGGAATGTGTAGAACCAACATAGTATGAGAAAGAGAAATCTCTAAACTCAGTAACCTTTAGCAAAATATCAATCAAGTATGTGGAAGATAGAGAATCTAATTTAACAATATATTTACATAAAATAATGCAGGATTCTTAGACCTAGCTACATATTAAAATTGCATTTTGATCACTTTACAAATTATCGGAGGTTCCTCTTCAGACATCCTGATTTAGTAACTCTTGGACAGGGTCAGAACATCTGCATTTCTAAATAAATCTTGACAATTTTTATTTACAGCTAGCCTTAAAAATCATTTGAATTCTATAATAGTAGGAATTAATATTATGCAGCATGGTTTATTTGTGTATTATAAAGATATATTTGCCTATGTGCTCAGAAATTATTTCACATTAGGGATTAATTCTTATAATTATTGTTACAATATTAAATATTTAGTGAATTATTCCTATGGATTCTTACAGTTGAAAAGAAACAGCTATATGAAGAATTGATTATGTCACATAATTTAAGAAATAAAATGTCTCTTAAACCAATAGAAAGAGCTTCTAGGTTGAAACTTGATGAGCCATATTAAGAAAATAGAACATAGCATAGAAAGTAAGTGGGGTCAGCAATAACTGACCCCATCCTGAAAGATGTCAATGTACTAATCCCTGGAACCTACGAATATGTTACATCACACCAAGAAGGGGAATTAAGATTCCAGATGGGATTAAGATTCCTAATCAATATACCTTAAAATAAGGAGATTATTCTGGATCATCCTGATGGGCCCAATATAATCACGAGGGTCCTCAAAAGTGGAAGAGAGAAGGAAAAAATGAGCTAAATATGAGAAGGATTTGATATGCTATTGCTGATTTTGAAGATGGAGGAATGGGGCCATGAGCCAAGAAATGTGTGCAGCCTCTAGAAATTAGAAAAGGGAAAGAGAAGCATTCTCCTCTAGAGCCTACAGAAAGAAATGCAGCCCTGCAAGCACTTTGATTTTAGCCCACCAGAACACATCTTGGACTTCCACCCTTCAGAATCATAAAATAATTAATTTGTATTATTTTACACCACAACATTTATGGTTATTTCTTACAATGGTAATAGGAAACTAAAACAGTAGGTAGTTAGAATACCAAAGTGGGAATCAGTGAAAGAAAAGTTGACAAAGTGCAGAATGTAAGAGTGAAATTAATCTGGACTGTGGGTAATCCAGACACTAAAGGATTGTTCTTTAGTTTAAGGTACAGATAATCCAAGTAGTTTTCAAGGTTGTAGAGAATGCCATTTGAGTAATTTTTTCGTTTTATTTCTACCTTTTCTGTCCCTTGCTTCCTTCCTTCCCTCCCTCCTTCCTTCTTTCCTTCCTTTCTTCCTTTCCTCCTTTTTTTCTTCCTTCCTTCCTCCCTCCCTCCTTCCTTCCCTCCCTCCTTCCCTCCCTCCCTCCCTCCTTCCTTCCTTCCTTCCTTCCTTCCTTCCTTTATTCCTTTCTTTTTTTTCCATTCTTTATTCACCAAGGAAATCTTTTTATTGGCTAATTTAATGTTCCATATAATTATCTCAAAAAGAGTATCCTGGATGGAGAATGTATATAATTCTGCTCATTAGAAGAAATACTCCCTATTAAAAAATCGGTAAATAAACATTTAACTGTAAATTACTCTGTATGACTTTAGTCAGTGAAAGTCACTTACTTTCTTATAAATGTTCATCCATGACTGAAAAACCTTAGCCCTTTAGGAGTGAGATTTTATCAGTGAAGTAGATGTGCTACAATTATGGTTTCATTTGACACATGAAATTCTGTCTGAAATATCAATCCACATTTTAGATATTTTGATGTTTCACTACTCACCAGGAAATTGACCATCAATTTCTAAAATACTTTTACAATGCATTACTTCCTCCTTATATGCACTCAGACAAGTATCTCTTTTACATATTTCAGTACTTACACATATGTTTAGCCTGTTCTATTTTTTATTACACTTTCATAGTTCTTTCTACTTTCATCTAGGTGAGTCTTAGCTTTACAATAGTATAATAATATCTGCAGAGGCAGGAAGCACTTATATTTTCAGTGTTCCCCGACATGCAGTTACAAGGATTCAGTTTTTCCTTTATAAAAAAACTCTTTATAGAATGTTATTATTAATTGTATATTATTTATTGTTTCCTACATAATGCTCTTCATGAACAATTCTCATTAATTTACATGTTGTACCATGCGTTCTCATTTGCCCCTAATAGAAGCAAATAATATTATACTATATACACACAAAAAATAGATTTCTTTAATACAAAATAGTTTGATCATTAGTTACTGGGTGTAAATTTGGGTGGCTTTTTGTTCAGCAAGTGCTTTTTTGATTTGACTCTGTTATTTTTCTTCTTTCATGATCAAATTAACACAAATCTTACCATTGTATGATGGTGAGAAACAGAAATTGCATGCATTGTATAAATTAAAGTGTTTGCTATTATAAATATTAATATTTAGTTGATCCTCAGTTCCTTTATTAATTTACATGTTAGATAAGTGCTTATCATTTGTCACATTGCATGGTTTAAGACTCACAGGATTTTCTTTTTCTATCTTCCTGCCTAGTACATTTACCATTGAATTGCAAAATGGTCAAAGAATGTCAAAGTTCAAGTAAAGAATCAGTCAGGATATGGCCGGGTGCAGTGGCTCATGCCTGTAATCCCAGCACTTTGGGAAGCCGAGGTGGGCGGATCACCTGAGGTCAGAAGTTCAAGACCAGCCTGGCCAACATGGTGAAACCCCATCTCTACTAAAAATACCAAAAATTGGCCGGGCATAATGGTGGGCACCTGTAATCCCAGCTACTCAGGAGGCTGAGACAGGAGAATCGCTTGAACCCGAGAGGCGGAGGTTGCAGTGAGCTGAGATGGTGCCATTGGACTCCAGCCTGGGCAACAAGAGTGAAACTCCATCTCAAAAAAAAAAAAAAAAAAAAAAAAAAATCAGTCAGGACCCCTGAGAGACAGGTCAATAATGATTAATGATGAGGATCATTGTCTTAATCCTGATTTCCCCTTTATACACATTATTAAGTGCCTACATTATTCAGGCCATATTAGGTTCTGGGGATATGAGGAGGCATAGGAATCATTAACTGTGTCTTGGCTATTATTAATAGTACAGAAATGAACATGGGAATGCAGATATTTCTTTGAGATGTTGATTTTCTTTTCTTTGCGCTCTCAGAAGTGAGATTGTTAGGCTGTATGGTAGTTCTATTTTTAATATTTTGAAGAACCTCCATACTGTTTTCCATAATGGCTGTACCACTTTACATTCCCACCAACAGTGCAAAAGGATCTCCTTTTTTTCCATACAAAAGGAAGAAAATCCTACTACTTGTGACAACATGGTTGAAATTTGAAAGGTATTATGCTAGGTGAAATAAGTCAAGCAAAGAAAGAAAAATACTACATGATTTCATTTACATGTGGAATCTAAAAATGTCACTTATAGAAACAGAGTTGAATATGGAATGTGAAAGACTGAAATGCAAGAAGGGGATCTGTGTATAGCATGGTGACTACGCTTAATAATACTGTACTGTATACTTGAAATTTTCTTAATTCTATATACTTAAATTTTCCAAGTAGATGTTAAATGTTCTCCCCAGAAAGGGTAATTATTTGAAGTGATGGAAAAATTAATTAACTTGATCATCAAAATAATTCCACAGTTCATACATGTATTGCATCATCATGTATATGTTTGAAGTATACAATTTTATTAGTCAATTATACCTCAATCAGTCTGTTAAAATAATGAAGAGTTATAACTGAGAGTACTTTTTACTCACAAGAGTTTCCTGGTCAATCACGTCATACTCTGTATGTGTCTCTCTACTTCTTCATTATGGTCTTATAGAAAGTATACTTTTTTAGAGTTTCACCTTTCTTTGGCAGAGTTTGTTTATAAATTCTGCCAAAGTACTTCTCTCTTCCTTTATCCATAATTGTTTTTCCCTTACATTCTAGCAACCTCTTCTTTCCAAAACTTCTTGGGAAATTTATTTAAAGTCCATATTGCTTCATCTCCGTAAATGGTTTCTTTCTGTCAAATATAATTAACATCAGAGGATGTTAATTCCTCTTCTTGTTTCTTTTACAGTTTGAGAGAAAATAGTCATCAGGCCAAATCAAAATTTAGTCAGATTATTTTCTATTAGTGTGGAGCTTTGCTATGTTTATAACAAACAACTTTCTGTATTAGGTATGTATTGCCACCTACTTATATTTTTTGCTCATTCATTTCTTCATTCATTCACTTTATATTCATTAAATGCCAAATAATTTCCTGGCAAACTCCAGAGTTAAACTTTTTCACTCTCTCCTTTAGTATGAAAGGAGATACTTTCTCTTCTTTTGACAGTTTAAGATGACTTATTTTTAGTCAAATATGCAAATAAACTAAAATTTGCTAATATTTGTGTACTAAAAATAAACATTTTTTTTGTTTGCTGCTTTGTAGATACACCCAGAGGCATTGAGTACATTTTTTAAATAAAAAGTAAGTCTGTGGAATGTTGATATCAGCCTAGAAAATTGCCAACTATAACATGCACATCTGGTAGAAGGGGCGATTTCTCTTTAACTGTAGGCATCTCTTATTTAGTTTAAAATGAAAATAAATTGATTAATATTTCTACATGAGAACTTGTGTTTTAGAATATTAGCCTAAATTTCATGTTAAATTTCCTTCACTAACGCATTTGTCTTTTTCAAAGCATTCTATATACATTAATGAAATAAAAGATTGTACTCAATGAACAATGCACAAAAATATTATTTGATATTTCAAAATATGTATAAAATATTTATTTTACAAACCTTGGAATTATTGCACACAAAAATACTAAATAAAATATGGGTTTTTATATGATCACCTCAATTGATGCCACAAAAGCATTTGAAAAAATTCAGCATCGCATTATGATAAAAACCCTGAACAACATAGGCATAGAATGGACTTAACTCAAAGTAATAAAAGCCATACATGACAAACTCCCAGCCAACATCATTTGGAATAGGAAAAAGTTGAAAGAATTCCCCCTGAGAACTGGAACAAGAGAAGGATGCTCACTTTCATCACTTCTGTTCAAACAGTCCTGGAAGTCTTAGCCAGAGCAATCAGAAAAGACAAATAAATAAAGGGCATCCAAATAGGGGAAAAAGGAAGTCAAACTGTTACTGTTCACTGGTGATATGATCATATATCTAGAAAACTCTAAAGTCTCATCCAAAAAGCTCTTAGATCTGATAAATGAATTCAGTGAAGTTTCAGGATATAAAATCAATGTACACAAATAAGTAGCACTACTATATAACAAATACCAAACTGAGAATCAAATCAAGAACTCATTTCCTTTTACAACAGCTGAAAAAGCCAACAAACAAATAAACAACAATAACAACAAAACCTTAGGAATATACTTAGCCAAGGAGGGTAAATATCTCTACAAGGAAAACTACAAAACACTGCTGAAAGAAATCACAGATGACACAAACAAGTGGAAACACATTCCATGCTCATGGATGAGAAGAATCAGTATTGTGAAAATGACCATACTGCCCAGAGAAATCTACAGATTCAATGCAGTTCCCATCAAAATACCACCATCATTTTTCACAGCACTCAAAAAAATCCTAAAATTCAAATGAAAAGAAAAAGAGCCCACATAGCCAAAGCAAGACTAAGCAAAAAGAACAAATCTGGAACATCATATTACCTGACTTCAAACTATATTATAGACCATTAGTTTCATCCATTTCTCTATTATTTTTAAATATTCAATGATGCTGTCATATTATTGGAAAATAGCAAAATCTTAAACTAAAAGTTTATTTAGTTTAAAACATTTACTAATATGTGTTATATATTCACCTATATAACACACATATACAAAAGTTTATGCCAGTTTTTAGAGTTATACATAATAACCATTGTATATTATGCATATGTAACAGTTATACACACATAACAATTATAGTTTATGCCGGTTATAAATGTATAACACACATATAAAATGCTTTTATAAAGAGAAGAAAACACTGCATTTTACTTTGGATAATATTTCATCTTAAGGGAAGTACAAATATATATTTTTTACTATCATTTCGTCAAGATCCCAATTGTCTCACTATCCATATATTATCTAGTTCTTTGTTGCTAGATCATATAGTAGATCAAATAAGCATTGAAAACAGAATTAATAAATATGTTATAGAATAAAACAAGGGCATGAGCCTATGCTAGATAACCAATTAGTTATCATCCAATAATTTACAAACTTAAAAAACAATCTATGCACATACAAAGTTTATATTTTAGGCAATAATTTGTCTTATATATTCTACATTATGTCAATAATGATCCAAGGGAAATTATTTCATGAGACTCAGAATTTTAGTATATTCTAAAATGTTATTTAAGAAAAAAATGACTGCTATTTTCCACATAATGAAAAAAACAAGACAAAATATGTTCAACCTTATTTGTCCACCTGCTTAACATATGGGACAAATGGAAATCTAAATCAAATTATAATAGGTAATCCTTATTATGCATGTATTTTTTCACTCCAAAAGAGCATTGTTAGGAGGAGGAATTTATAGTAAATAAGTCAATTGCAAATATTAGTTTCACAGACTTGTTTAAACTGCTAATAAACTCTATCATCTCATGAGCTCAAAAACTTTCTGATTTTAATCCAAGATTGAGCTGTGTGATGGTTGATATTAAGTGTCAACTTGATTGGATTGAAGAATAAAAAGTAGTGTTCCTGGGTGTGCCTATGTGAGTGTTGCCAAAGGAGGTTAACATTTGAGTCAGTTTTTATATATATCTCAGTTTTTTTATCCATTTATTCAACAATATATGCTTAGGTTGTTTTCTTGACTACCATGAAAAATGCTGCAACAGACATGGGAATACAGCTAACTCTATGAAGTGCTGACTTTATTTCCATTGGGTATATACCTGGAAAAAGATTGCTGGTTTATATAATTATAATTATATTTATAATTATTAAAAACAATTTTATTTTTTTTGAGGATTCTCCATACTATTTTCTATAATGGCTTTAGCAACTTATGTTTTTACCAACAGTGTAGAAGGGTTTCCTTTTCTCCACACTTGTAGTTTTTATAATAGCAGTCCTAATAGGTTTGAAGTGATATTTCATTGTCCTTTTTATTTGTGTTTCCCTAACGATTAGTAAGGTTGAGCACATTTTTGTATACCTGTTGGCCATTTGTATGTCTTTTTTGAAAAGCTGTCCATTAAGAACTTTGCTAATTTTTAATTTTTTTATTGCATGTTGTATTAGTCTGTTCTCCAACTGCTAATAAATACCTGAGACTGAATAATTTATAAGGGAAAGAGGTTTAATTGACTCACAGTTCCACATGACTGGGGAGGCCTCAGGAAACTCATAATCATGGTGGAAGGAAAGCAAACACATCCTTCTTCAGAGGGTACCAGGAAGGAGAATGAATGAGTGCCCAGCAAAGGGGGGAGCCCCTTATAAAACCATCAGATCTCATGAGAACTAACTCACTATCACAAGAACAGGATGGGGAAAACCACCCCTATGATTCAATTACCTCCACTTGTTCCCTCCCTTGACACATGTGGATTATGGGAACTAAAATTCAAGGTGAGATTTGGGTGGGGACACAGCCAAACCATATCAAGCATGTACTCTCTTCTTATATATTTTGAGTATTAACTTTTTATGAGATATATAGTTTACAAATATTTTCTCCTGATCTTCCAGCTTTTCATTTTGTTGATTGCTTCCTTTGCTGCTGATTCCTTAGTTATATATAGACCCATTTGTTTATTTTTACTTTTGTTGTCTGAACTTCTGATATAATGTCCAAAATATCATTGCCAAGATCAATATCAAGGAGCTTTTCCCCTATATCTTCTTCTATGAGTTTTATGATTTTAGTTATTGTGTTTAAGTCTTTAATCTATTTTGAGTAGATTTTTGTGTATAGTGTAAAGCAATAACTAAATTTTTTCTTTTACATGTGAATATCCAGTTTTCCCAATACCATCTACTGAAAAGACTATTATTTCTTTATTGTGTCTTGGTGACCTTGTGAAAAATTAGCTGACCATATATCCTTGGGTTTATTAACAGTCTTTCTATTCTATTCCACTGTTCTATTTCTGTTTTTATGCCAGTACTCTACTCTTTTTGTAATGTGTTGTTTGAACCTACTCACTGGACAGACTACTAAAGTTATTTTATTTTTTATATATTTATTTATTTAGTCTTGCCTTGTCACCCAGGCTGGAGTGCAATGGCACAATCTCGGCTCACTGCAATCTCTGCCTCCCAGATTCAAGTGATTCTTCTGCCTCAGCCTCCCAAGTAACTGGGACTACAGGTACACGCCACCACATGCCACTATTTTTTGTATTTTTAGTAGAGACAGGGTTTCACCGTATTGGCCAGGCTGGTCTCGAATTCCTGACCTCGTGATCTGCCCACCTCAGCCTCCCAAAGTGCTGGGATTACAGGCAAGTTAATTTTTACAAAAATATTTATATATGTACGTGATATCCAGATGGCACAAAGAGTCCTTTTTATAGGTACAATTATTACTCTCAGGGATTAGGTGCAGTTATATACCTACTTTTCTGAGGATGCTCATTAGAAAGAGATATGAGTATAACCAGTGAACAGTGCTCTCAGAGCTGCCTTCAGAATGAAACAGGTTAAAGTCAGAGACTCTCAGTCTATTTGCTGATGTATGGAAACAATGCGGTGGCTTCACTCATGCTGCTGCTATAGCATGCCCTCTTTTCTTCCCTAAATCTTTGGAAATGCTTTGCCTGTTTTTCTACACTCATCTTGGGTGATCACAGCTCTTTTCTCTTGATACAATTAGCCAAAAGCCCAAAAGAAAAAACCAGGCACACAGCATCCAGATAAGTAAAAATGGCATAGTCTTAAAATGTATAACTTCGTTAAAAATACTTTTTTTACAGAGTTAATAGCAAAACAGTTGAGCTCTCGAATAACTTTCTCTAACTTATAGTTGCTCAACAGGTGTTATCTATTTGTGGTAGATTTTGCTATGAAAGTTATATTTGTTTCATTTATATAGGGTTCCTCCATCTCTAGATACAACTAATCTAGTTCATTTTGGTGTGCTCTACATATTATAAGCTAATTTATTTGAAGTTTCTTTGAAGCGCACATGAAATATTATTCAAAATGTTTTGTTTTCTGTCACTGTTTAGAGCCATAAGTATTTTATGCTGTAGAGGAATGTTCTAAATTCAGCTTCAAATCAGACTTTGTGAAAGTGACTCCAGTTCAATGGCATTTACTCATTTTATTTATATTAAATATTTGGTGCATAACGTGAATATATTCTGATGTCAATAGATATTGGAGATGCAAGAGTGACTTTGCTTTTCTCAGTGCCAAGTACTCTTGAACACACTGCCAGAGTTATCATAGCAGAGGTTTGAGAAAATGTTCTTCAATATCTGCACATTGCTGATCGAATTTTTCTAAGCCTTTTGGCTTTCTTGCTTCTAGATTTGCTTGACATACAAAGGAGGACATCTATCTTGCTAGTATACTTCCTTCATGGTCTAATAACTTACATACCCCCAATGAAATAAAATCCTAGGCTGCTAATCTCCTTGTGGGCTAGCCCCGGAAAATGAACCCGGTATATATTCAACTCTATAGCAGGGTCTAATTTTTATGTCTTAAATCATGTGATTAGACTAGCAAGTCAGGCAGTTAACCAAGGATTCAACAGGCTAACCATGCTCTTCATTCATCTCCATGGGCATATGTCTCTCAGAGGGAACATTTTTTTCTGAGGTCTAAAATGCTCTGTTAGTTTCCGAATAGCTGCATTAAAACCTCTATTATCTCTTGTTCCTTTGAGCATGCAAAACATATCCTGGAGGTCAGGGCCCCTGAAGGGTGACTTTTTGTAAGATAACTGCAGGATCACATGCAGTTACAAATAGTTTTAAACATCTCTGTTTAGATCATATTTGAACAACCCTTAATCTCATTCTAGACCAACAGTAGTTGAATCCATAAAAAGGTTAAACGGTCATTTAAAATTACATGTAGTAACTGATGTAGGAATATCCACATGATTCTCCTTAAATTAATAGCAAGTGCCTGCTTCAGATAACTTTGTGTAATACCATTCTTTATGACACTATATTTAAATCATTTTTATTAACATGCTTCTAAATGGAACATCATAATATTACTTAATCCTCATTTAAAAAAATTTATGAATACTCTATTATGCCCATAAATTTTCCTGTACCCCAATAAGATGCAATAAATATAGTAGCACATTATTTTTCTATTGAAGAAAATGTGTTAAGGCCATAGCTGAATTCATATTTTTTCAGAATTAATATGTGAAGATACTACTCATACTTACCTAACAATGGAATAAACATGAGAAGGTGAATCAAATCAGACCAGATCTAAGACTTATCTTTCAGGAATTTTACCAGTTACTTCATTAAAAGGAATTAAAAATCAATAACAGGACCACAAGGAAGCTTGTGTGTAATATATATTATATAATTATGCTTACATTCTCTGATAGAAGGGATTGCATAGACTCTGTTTTGATCAGTTCTCAGCTCTAGGACTGAAGCCCGTATATCCCTAGCTTCTAGAGTTTGGCTGGCTACCTTCCTCAAAGTCATGCCTTCTTTTTAGGGGCTGCTGCATCCAATGACTGGCCAGTGCATAATAAGTTCAAGCCCCTTTGCCTCTCAGAAGGCTAACTCCATTTCAGACTGTGCTTTCCATTGAAGTTGATCTTCAACACCATTCTATATCCAGAACTGAGCATAGGATAAGGTACAAGGCACATGGTGGATGCCCAGTAAATATTTGCTGAAAGAGGTATAGTGAATGTAAATTGTACATAGAGTGGTCTTCAGGCTCTGAGTTATTTTCATTTTGACTTTCTCTAAAAGTTCATCAAAGATTTTAGATAGCTAATACAATTTGATGTGACAAGATTAATTTTGATCAATGTATTTCAGCTTTCCTCTCTTTTTGAAGGTTTAGTGAAAGTAAGATTTATTCCTTGATTATAATGATGTGGGAAAGTTTGAGCACCTGTCACACTCAGGAACATAACAACCAAATATACAAATATGGTTAACCATCAGTTTAACTACTATTAGAATTCAAGATCAAGTTACACTTAATTAAAAGAAAAAAAGCTACATGCAAATAATTCCAGATTTGAAGTAAGTAATGAGTATTTGAAGAAAATGCTCATTCATTTTCAGGTAGTGAAATTTTAAAGTTTTGAAATTATGGCCAACTTATAATAATAATCACATTAGGTTTGTGGAATAAAAGCATGTTTATGTTTTTTTTAAGAAAAGAATTTATGGGATGAACATTTATTTTGTAAAATTATTGATGTTTCATAAAACTGCCTGTTTTGGGGTAAAAGTTTCCTAAATGTAAAAGATGAACCATCAGGTGCAACATCTGTTACTATGAATATAATGACCTTCTCATTCAGCAGGAACAAATGCAGCAACTGCAAGGTCTTCTCTCTGGAGGAAACTACCTTGGGAAAAGAAAAGGCCCTGTAGAATTACAATGAACAGACATTGCATAGATATGTTAACACATTCTTTAATACTGTGTATTGTGCATAAATGGCAAAGGTTAGAGTTTTGTTTATTTTCCTACCATTTACAGATGTCTTAAAGTAAATGGTTTTTATCATTAGATATTAAAATAATATACAGAAAATTTTATATCAATGATATGTGTATGTTTTGTTGTTGCTTTTTTGTGGTTTTCCTTATATTGCCCACCATCACTCCAAAAATTGTTGCATATCATACCTTTCAGATACAGAGAATACTATATTCATCAGTGCAAAGTTATAGTTGCAATAATACAAAACACAAAGCATTTAGTAACTTAAACTTTGTAATTTAGGCAATGTGAAATAATTCCTGGGCTCTGTGTATATTGTGAATTCTGCGTGGAGCTTTAATTTAAAGTCTTATAGCTTGAGATAGAGACTTCTAATATTTTTGCTCATCCAGTTCTTCTTTTATTCTAAGTAAAGGTTGAGATTACATTTCCAAACTCCTTAAAAAATATACGTAGAATGTAACTTCTCCAGCAAATGTATTTTGAGCAGAAGTAATACACATCATTTGCTTAACAAAGCACATAGTCGATGACTTGAGACCCTGCAATATTTTTTTCCTGTTGCATTGCTGCAGACATCACATATTGTAGATAGTGCAGCAGCAGGCCGTGGATCCTCCATCAGCCTAGAATTCTGAGAAGCCATGTGGAGGATGGTGTTCCTAGAAAGAATCTCAGGCCCACAAAAGACAAGTGAAGAATTAATTCTTGTTAAGTCACTGGGATTTTCTGACTGTGGGTTGCCACATTATAATCTATTGTGTTCTGACTTTTGCATTTGTGAAAACAACAAACTGGGACTCATGGTCTGAAGGTATAATATAGGCATAAATAGCCAAATAATCATTAAATGTAGGTAACCCACATGATAATGAATTAACCCAACTGATACTCGTTTTCCTATTTGTAATATACCTGAAATACAGGTTGGTGCAAAACTAATTGTGGTTTTCACCATTAAAAGTAATGGCAAAAACCACAATTACTTTTGCACTAATTTAATATAAACTCTGTTTATGCTCAAAGGAGTTAATTGGAGTAAATGTGTTCTAGAAAGCTGAGACAGAAATACTGGTTGATTTGTTGCTATTGCTGAAGTGGTAGAATTAAAGAGAGTGTCATATATAAAAGACAAACTTTCTCAAACTATTCTAAGAATCATGAGTCAACTACGAGTAAAAATGTGTTTTGGTAATATTATATGGTATTTGACTTGATGTCTGATAGGATTTGGCTGTGTTCCCACTCAAATCTCATTTTGAATTGTAACTGCCACAATTCCCATGTGTTGTGGGAGAAACTCAGTGGGAGGTAATTGAATCATGGGGGTGGATCTTTCCCGTGCTGTCCTCGTGATAGTGAATAAGTCTCATGAAATCTGATAGTTTTAAAAATGGGAGTTTCCATGCACAAGCTCTCTCTCTTTGCCCCCATCCACGTAGTATGTGACTTGCTCCTTCTACCTTCTGCCATGACTGTGAGACCTCCCCAGCCACAAGGTGTAAAAGTAACTGCACCGACCTAGTAACATGTATTTCAGGTATATTACAAATAGGAGCATTGGATATCATATGGGTTAATTCATTATCATATGGGTTACCTACATTTAATGATTGTTTGGCTATTTACGCCTATATTATGCCTTCAGACCATGAGTCTCAGTGAGTCTCAGTGTGTTGGTTTCACAAATGTAAAGGTCAGAACACAATAGATTATGATGTGGCAACCTACAGTCTGAAAATCCCAGTGACTTAAGTTCACTAAAACTCTTTTCCTTCCCAGTCTTGGGTACATCTTTATTAGCAGCATGAAAATAGACTAATACAGTAAATTGGTACTAGTAGAGTGGAGCGCTGCTGAAAAGATACCCAAAAAAGTGGAAGTGACTTTGGAACTGGGTAACAGGAAGTGGTTGGGAAAGTTGGAGGGCTCAGAAGGCAGGAAAATGTGACAAAATTTGGATTTTCCTAGAGACTTGTTGAATGATTTTGCCCGAAATGTTGATAGTGATATGGACATTAAAATTCAGGCTGAGGAGGCCTCAGGTGGAAATGAGGAAATTGTTTGAAACTGGAGCAAAGGCGACTCTTATTATATTTTAGCTAAGAGACTGGTGGTGTTTTGTCCCTGCCCTAGAGATCTGTGGAACTCTGAACTTGAGAGAGATGATTTAGGTATCTGGTGGAAGAAATTTCTAAGCAGCAAAGCATTCAAGAGGTGACTTGTGTGCTATTAAACACATTCAGTTTTATAAGGGAAGTAGAGCATAAAAGTTTGGAAAATTTGCAGCCTGACAATGCGATAGAAAAGAAAATCCCATTTTCTGAGGAGAAATCCAAGCCAGCTGCAGAAATTTGCATAAATAATGAGTAGACAAATGTTAATCCCCAAGACAATGGGAAAAATGTCTCCAGAGCATGTCGGAGGTCTTCATGGCAGCCCCTCTCATGACAGACACAGAGACCTAGGAGGAAAATGTGGTTTTGTGGGCCAGGACAAAGGTCCCTGTGCTGTGTGCAGCCTAGGTAGTTGGTGCCCTGAGTCCCAGCCACTCTAGCCATGGCTGAAAGAGGTCAATGTAGAGCTTGGGCTGTGGCTTCAGAGGGTGCAATTCCCAAACCTTGGCAGCTTTCACATGGTGTTGAGCCTGCGAATGCAGAGAAGGCAAGAATTGGGGTTTGGGGACCTCCACCTAGATTTCAGAAGATGTATGGAAATGCCTGAATATCCAGGCAGAAGTTTGCTGCAGGGTTGGGGCCCTTATGGAGAATCTCTGCTAGGGCAGCACAGAAGGGAAATGTGGGGTTGGAGCCCTCACACAGAGTCTTTGCTGGGGCACCAGCTAGTGAAGCTGTGAGAAGAGGGCCACCATCCTCCAGATCCTAGAATGGTAGATCCACTGAGATCTCTCACTGTGCAATGAAAAAGCTTCAGATACTCAGTGCCAGCTCACGAAATGAGGCAGGAGGTGGGGTTATATCCTGCAAAGCCACAGGAGCAGAGCTGCCACAACCATGGGAACCCACTGCTTGCATCAGCGTGACCTGGATGTGAGACATGGAGTCAAAGGAGATCATTTGGGAGCTTTAAGATTTGACTGCCCTGCTGAATTTTGGACTTGTGTGAAACCCTGTAGCCCCTTTGTTTGGCCAGTTTCTCCCATTTAGAATAGCTGTATTTACCCAATACCTGTACCCCCACTGTATCTAGGAAGTAATTCACTTGCTTTTGATTTTACAGGCTCATAAGTGGAATGGACTTATTTGTCTGAGATGAGTCTTTGGACTGTCAACTCTGGGGTTAATGCTGAAATGAGTTAAGACTTTGGGGGAATATGGGAAGGCATGACTGGTCTTGAAATAGGATGACATGAGATTTGGGAGGGGCCAGGAGTGGAATGATATGGTTTGGCTGTGTCCCCACCCAAATCTCATCTTGAATTGTAACTTGCACAATTCCCACGTGTCATGGGAGGAACCCGGTGGGAGGTAATTGAATCATGGGGCAGGTCTTTCCATGTTGTTCTCATGATAGTGAATAAGTCCCTTGAGATCTGATGGCTTTAAAAATGGGAATTTCCCTGCACGAGCTCTCTCTCTTTTCCTGCCACCATTCACATAAGACGTGACTTGCTCCTCCTTGCCTTCCACTATGATGGTGAGGCCTCCCCAGCCATGTGGAACTGTAAGTCCATTAAACCTCTTTTTCTTCCCAGTCTTGGGTATGTTTTTATCAGCAGTGTGAAAATGGACTAATACAGTATCCAAAGACTACCTGAATCTCATCAGACATTTGCTTCTTTTTCTGTAAAATTTCTGAGTGAGATACACCAAAAAGGTCCAATAACATAATGGGAGAAAATGCTGTCTTATTTTTAGATGGGCCTGTAACCTGATACTTAACTTCAAGGCTCTGGTAATACTGGATCTGAACAAATTTCTTCCTCCAAAAGATCAGTTGGGGTCTATTATCTCCTTATGTATGTCACGATTCTGCCAAAAAACAAAACCAACAGGAGAAAAAAATGTGCACAAACACACACACACACATATATATACACACACACACATATATATGTGTGTGTATATATATGCACGCACACACACACAGAGCCATGTGCTATATGTGACATTTTGGTCAATGAAAGACCACCTATATTGCAGTGGTCCCATAAGATTATAATGGAGCTGAAAAATTCATTTCGTCTAGTGACATCATAGACATTTAAAGTTATGGCAAAACTCATTACTTACATGTTTGTGGTGATACTTGTGTAAATAAACCTACTGCACTACCAGTCATTAAAAAAGTGTAATGTCCTACGTCTTCACATTTACTCACTTCTCTCTCACTGACACCCAGAAAGTTCCATGCCTGAAAAGGGCCCTTTACAGGTGTACAATTTTTTATCTTTTATATTGTATTTTTACTACATCTTGTTTAAGTTTAGACAGATTTGGATACACAAATGCCATTGTATTATAACTGCATAGAATATTTAGTAAAGTACAGCAACATGTTGTGCAGGTTTGTAGCTCAGAAGCAATAGTCTCTACCACATAGCCTAGATGTGTAGCAGGCAATAACATTTAAGTTTGTGTAAGTACACTGTAAGATGTATGCACAATGATGAAAACACCTAAAGACATATTTCTTAAAACAAATACTTAGAGTTAAGCAAAAAATGACTCTGTGTGTTTGTGTGGGTGTACATGGCAGGAAGACAGGAGTTAATGCTTCAATCTTGAGGCAGAATTTCTTCTTCTCCAAGAAGCCTCAGTTTTTGTCCTTATGGCCTTTAACTGATTGAATGAGCCCTACACACATTATTGAGTGTAATGTCCTTTTCTTAAAGTTAACTAGTTATAGCAGTTACCTACATCTACAGAATACCTTCACAGTAACATATAGATTAGTGTTAAATTAAATAGCTTGGTATTATGCCCTGTCAAAATCAGCACATAATATGAAGCATCTCAGCTTTCTCGAAGCCAATATCTAAATCTTAGAACTTATCGCCTATAATCAGATGCTTGGTGTAAGAACCTGAAGCAATCATTAATTTAAGAATGCTTAAAAAGAGAGAGAGGTCAGCATGGTTAAGCTGTTCCTGGGGTTGGACCTGCAGGAATGATGAAAGAGAATCCCAAAGACAACTATAAACAAAAACACAATTTTTGCAAGCACAATATGCTGTCTACTCACAAATGTAGCACTTTTTATATTTTGCAAATTAGCCAAGAAGATAGCAATCCATCCTTAGAGGGAAGAAAGTAGACAGAGAGTTGGACATGTGTGGAGGCTTTTCTTCTCTCTCCACAAGCTCTTGGGTAAATTTACTTAAAAAATGGCAGCTCTATTAGAGGCTGTTGGTGCTCTCTCCAAATCCTCCTAGCATTCATCATTCCTAATCATGCCAGCAGTTTTCTATGGAAGTGCCAGGCAGTTAACATCACTGGGAACAGCTTTCTATTAATGATGGATAGAGGCTGATGAATAAATCCCTCAGGTTTCTCATCTCTATGTGGGACAACTCTTTGGTATTCTGCCCAATCTACAGAGATCCACAGTGGGATTGAGCCTAAATTGCCCAGTGATAACTCTCTCACTATTATATTCTGTAATTTTTTTAATTTGTGTGTCACTTACCCACTTGTTTTTTTTTTCTTTTTCTTTTTCTTTTTTTTTTTCCTTCTTGGGATCACTTAGCAAATAAATCACTTTCAGTTGGAAATCTTGACTTAGACTCTGCTTTGAGAGAGAGAGGGTGGGTGGAACCTAAAACTAAGACAAATACATATAAGTTGTTTACATAATCTTATTTAAAACTTTAAAAGTGATACAATAAAAAACTGAATCTCGGTATAATTCAGCGTAATCTAAATTTATGTAACCACAGGGGACTTTTTAATAATGTGTTTATTTATATACTGGCCAACTGGAGTTCTATTAATCTTTGAGAAATGCTGACCTAGAAAAATAATTGAGTATATTTATCCATTGTATTGGTCCGTTTTCATGCTGCTGATAAAGACATACCCAAGACTGGGCATTTTACAAAAGAAGCAAGTTTAATGGACTTACAGTTCCAACTGGCTGCAGAGGCCTCACAATCATGGCAGAAGGTTAAAGGCATATCTCATATGGTGGCAGACAAAAGAAGAAAGCTTGTGCTGAAAAACTCCCATTTTTAAGACCATCAGATCTCATGAGACCTATTCACTATCACGCATGGAAAAGACCCGCCCCCATGATTCAATTACCTCCCACTGAGTCCCTCCCACAACACCCGGGAATTCAAGATAAAATTTGGGTAGGGACACAACCAAACCATATCATTCATGATTCTTAACTGTTGTGATGATTATTTCATCAAAAAGATACATATTTAACACTCCATTTACTGATATAATTTTCAAAATTGTAGAGTTTCTGAATTGATGGATTTATTTATATCTAATGTTTCTATCGTGAAAGTGTAGGCAAACAGGGAAGAGAGACATGATGGTGGATAGGAGACATGGCTAACATACAGCTTCCACTTGGACAGACAGAACAGTATGTGGAGACTCACAGCATGATATTCTCCAACAGCTACCACAGGAATGTACCATGAAAACTAACAAAAAACTCACAGATCCTTTGAAAGAAGTGACGTGCCACAGAAAAATCCACAAAACAGGCAAAAACTGTGAGTTCCCATGGTGTGAGAGGGGGAAAATTTGCTTCTGAACCCACATTACCACTGCGATATCTGAAAATCCAGATCACGGGAGAAGGATTTAACTTTACCTAAAACTGAAACAAATTTAGGGAGTCACATGAAACATAAAAGTAGAAGAAGCAGCAGGAAGAGTCTTGCAGGCACTCCCAGTCTTCAGCTTGAACCCAGGGAGGCTATTCCTGACTATATCTCACAGGGGCCCTCAGGGAAGGCAACAAGTGGAATTGGGGAGAGGTTGTGGGATAAAGAAAGCTTCCAACTGAAATTGGTAGTAGTTTCCACTGGACACAAATTTTCCTGAGCAGAGTCCAGGACATGAGCTGAAGCTGCTGCAGAGATAAGCACAGGAGCCACCACTAATGGAGTGACCAGATGGGGAGGGGTGAGGTCCATAAGCCATGTTTGGTTTCTCAGCAGGGAAGCTCACAGCCTGGGGCAAGTTCTGAGCAGGACACTCCCCAGCTGTGTGAGAACTAGGTGAGGCCTCTTGCTACCAGCTATCTTCCCATTCCCTGGTGAACTATATGACACAGCAGAGGCAGCCAAGATCCTCTCTTGAACATAACCCCATTGGCTTGAGAACCACCTCCCACATCCCTCACAGTGGCTTTACAAACCAGCAAACCCCGCCACAAAAAGTCTGAGCCCAGACCAGCCTAACCCTGCCCCTACCTGATGGTATTTCTCTACCTGCCCTGCTAGCTGAATACAAACATATAAGCTCTTGGGGGCTTTAAGGACCCACCTATCACCTGAGAAACCAAAATACTTACCCTGGCCAACTTAGGGCAAGCTTGGCGTTATCCCCCCAACCCCCACCACTACTACCACAGCTAGTGCTCTCTTGAAAGTGCCACCTCCTGGCTGGAAGCCCACCAATGCAGGCCTTTGCAGCAACTCATGACAGAATATCCATGATCTCAGGAAGGAGAAGACAATACCTAATTCCACTGGCTGCAACATTCTGGCTAACCAGAGGTCCTGAGTGTGTCCATGTGACAACTTCACTGCTAGCACAACCAGCATTCAAGAAAACCAGCACACTAAACATACCTACAACCAAGGACTGTCAC
This sequence comes from Pan paniscus, assembly GCF_029289425.2. NCBI lineage: Eukaryota > Metazoa > Chordata > Mammalia > Primates > Hominidae > Pan > Pan paniscus. Next base: position 88,256,707 of record NC_073254.2, on the reverse strand, counting down.
AGAGTCTACCCTGCTCCCCTGTCACCTCCACCAGAGCAAGTGCTGATATCCATGGCTGGAAGACTTGAACAAAGGTCACATCACAAGACTCTTTGCAGACACTCTCTCACAGCAGGCTGTAGCCTAGTAGCCCCCCTGGGTGGCTAGACCCAGAAGAGATCTAACAATCACTACCGTTCAGCTCTCAGAATGCCCCATCCCTAAAGAAAGGGGAAGAGCACCACATCAAGGAATCAGCACGTGGGATGAGAGCATCTGAACAGCAGGCCTTGAGTTTCAGATCTCTCCACTGAAATAGTCTACCCAGATGAGAATGAACCAGAAAAGTAATTCTAATATTATGACAAAAAAGGATTCTATGACACCTCCAAAAGATCACACCAGCTCCCGGCAATGGATCCAAACCAAAAAGAAGTCTCTGAATTGCCAGAAAAAGAATTCAGAAGGCTGATTATTAAACTTCTTAAGGAGATACCAGAGAAAGGTGAAACACAACTTAAAGAAATTAAAAAAAAAAATACATAGGATATGGATGAAAAGTTCTCCAGAGAAATAGATATCATAAGGAGAAAACAATCATACTTTCATTTCATACATAGAAAGACACACTTACAGAAATACAAAATGCAGTGAAAAGTGTCAAGAATTGACTAGAACAAATAGAAGAAAGAAGTTCAGAGATTGAAGACAAGGCTTCAAATAACCCAATCAGACAGACAAAGAAAAAGAAATAAAAATAATGAAGCCTCCTAGAAATCTGGGATTATGTTAAACAGCCAAACATAAAAATAATTGGTGTTACTGAGAAAGAAGAGAAATCTAATAAAAGTTTGGAAACCCTATTTGATGGAATAATTGTGGGAAACTTTCTTGACCTTGCTAGATATCTAGACATCCAAATACGAAAAGTTCAAAGAACACCTGGGAAATTCATCACAAAAAAAGATCATCACCTAGGCACAGGTTATCTAAAGTCAAGACAAAGGAAAGAATCTTAAGAGCTGTGAGGCAAAAACATCAGATAGCCTACAAAGGAAAATGTATCAGATTAACAGTAGATTTCTCAGCAGAAATCTTATAAGCTAGAAGGTATTGGGGTCTCATATTTAGCCTTGTGGAACAAAATAATTATCAGCTAAGAATTTTGTATCCAGCAAAACTAAGCTACATAAATAAAGGGAAGATACAGTTTTTTTTTTTCAGACAAACAAATGCTGAGAGAATTTGCCACTGTCAAACCAGCACTATGAGAAATGCTAAAAGGAGCTCTAAATCTTGAAACAAAATCTCAAAATACACCAAAATAGAACCTGTGCAAAAATAAATCTCACAGGGCCTATAAAACAATAATACAATTATTTTTAAAAGGGTATTAAGGCAAGAACTAGCATGATGAGTAGAACAGTACCTCACATGTCAATAGTAATATTGACAGTAAATGCCCTAAATGCTCAACTTAATTGATACAGAATGGCAGAATGGATTAAAACTCACTGACCAAGTATCTGGTATCTTCAAGAGACTCACCTAATACATAAGGACTTCCATAAACATAAGGCAAAGGGGTCGAAAATGATATTCCATGCAAATGGAAACCAAGAGTTAGCAGGAGTAGCTACTGTTATATCAGACAAAACAAACTTTAAACCAACAATAGAAAAAAAAGAGACAAAGTGGTACATTATATAACAATAAAAGGATTAGTCCAACAGGAAAATATCACAATCCTATATATGTATGTATCTAACACTGGAGCTCCTAAATTTATAAAACAATTATTACCAGACAAGAATGAGATAGACACAGCACAATAATTGTGTGGGACTTCAGTACTCCACTGACGGCACTAGACAGGTCATCAAGACATAAAGTCAACAAAGAAACAATACATTTAAACTATACCCTAGAACAAATGGACTTAACAGATACTTACAGAATATTCTACCCAACAAATGCAGAATATACCTTCTTTGGTCAGCACATAGAACATTCTTCAAGATAGACCATATGATCTGTCACAAAAAAACTCAATGAATGTAAGAAAATAGAAATTATATCAAGTGCCCTCTCAGACCAAAGTGGAATAAAACGAGAAATTAACTCCAAAAACAATCCTTGAAACTTTAGAAATATGTGAAAATTGAATAATCTGCTCTTGAATGATCTTTGGGTCAACAATGAAATCAAGAGAGAAATTTAAAGTCTTTGAGCTGAACAATAACAGTGAACCAACTTATCAAAACCCCTAGGATACAGCAAAAGTGCTACCAAGAGGAAAGTTCACAGCATTAAATACCTACATCACAAAGTCTGAAAGAGCACAAATAGACAATCTAACTTCACACCTCAAGGAATTACAGAAACAAGAAATAAAAAAACAAACCCAAACCCAGCAGAAGAAAAGAAATAACAAAGATCAGGGCAGAACTAAATGAAATTGAAACAAAAAATACCAAAGATATCTGAAACAAAAAGCTGGTTCTTTAAAAAAGAGGAAGTCATACTGCCGCTGTTTCTGATGATATAATCTTATACCTAAAAAACCCTAACATCTCATCCGAAAAGGTGCCTGATCTGATAAATGAATTCAGTAAAGTTTCAGGATACAAAATCAATGTACACAAATTAGTAGCACTGCTATACACCCACAATGACCAAGTTAAGAAACAAATCAAGAACTCAATCCCTTTTAAGACAGCTATAAGAGTAAAATAAAATACCTAGGAATATATCTAACCAAGGAGGTGAAAGATCTCTACAAGGAAAACTACAAAACACTGCTGAAAGAAATCATTGATGACACAAAGAAATGGAAACATCACCCATGCTCATGGACGGGTAGAATCAATATTGTGAAAATGATCATACTGCCAAAAGCAATCTACAGATCCAATGCAATTCCCATCAAAGTACCATCATCATTCTTCATAGAACTAGAAAAAGTATTTCTAAAATTTATATGGAACAAAAAACAAAAGCCCACATAGTCAAAGCAATGGTAAGTAAAAAGAACAAATCTGGAGGCATCACATTATCTGACTTCAAACTATACTATGAGGCTATAGTTACCAAAACAGCATGGCACTGGTATAAAAATAGGCATGTAGATAAATGGTATAAAAAATAGGCACATAGACCAACTCTATTATGTGGTAGAGAACCCAGAAATAAAGCCAAATACTTACAGACAACTGATCTTTGACAAAGCATACTAAAACATAAAGTCAGGAAAGGACACCCTATTCAACAAATGGTGCTGGGATAATTCTTTGTTCTTCTACAGGTGCAAGTCACATGTAGAAGGACAAAATTGTATCCTCTTCTCTCATGTTATACAAAAATCAACTCAAGATGGACCAAAGGCTTCAATCTAAGATCTGAAACCATAAAAATTCTAAAAGATAGCATTGCAAAAACTCTTCTAGATATTGGCTTAGGCAAAGACTTCATGACCAAGAACCCAAAAGCAAATGCAGCAAAAAAACAGAAATAAATAGATGGAATCTAATTTAAAAAGCTTCTGCATAGCAAAATAAATAATCAACAGAGTAAACAGACAACCCACAGAATGAGAGTAGATATCTGCAAACTGTGCATCCAACAAAGGACTAATATTAAGAATCTACAAGGAGCTCAAACAAATCAGCAAGAAAAAAAATAATAATTTCATCAAAAGGTGGACAAAGGACATGAATAGACAATTCTCAAAAGAAGATATACAAATGGCCAAAAATCGTACGAAAAAATCCTCAACATCACTAATTATCAGGGAAATGTAAGTTAAAATCACAATAATATATTACTTTACTCCTGCAAGAATGACCATAATGAGAAAATAAAAAATAATAGCTGTTGGCACGGATGTGGTGAAAAGCGAACACTTTTACACTGTTGGTGGGAATGTCAACTAATACAACCACTATTTAAAACAGTATGGAGGTTCCTTAAAGAATTAAAATCAGAACTACCATTTGATCTCCTACTACTGGGTATTTACCTAAAGGAAAAGAAGTCATATGAAAAAGGCACTTGCACATGCATGTTTATAGCAGCACAATTTGCGATTGCAAAAACATGGAACCAGCCTAAATGCCCATTAACCAATGAATAGATAAAGAAAATGTGGTATATCTACAGCATGGAATACTACTCAGTCATAAAAAAAATAATATAATGGCATTTGCAGCAACCATGATGGAGGTGAAGATTATTATTCTAAGTGAAATGACTCAGAATTGGAAAATCAAATATCATATGCTCCCACTTATAAGTTGGAGCTAAGCCATGAGAACACAAAGGCATAAGAATGTTTTTTCCTTCAGGTAGATACCCAGTAGTAATATTGCTGGGTTAAATGGTGGTTCAACTTTTAGTTTTTTCAGGAATCTCCATACTGTTTTTGAGAGTGGTTATACTAGTTTACATTTCCACCACTAGTGTAAAGTGTTGCATTTTCACCACGTCCATGCCAACATTTATTACTTTTTACTCTCCCATTATGGCCATTCTTGCAGGAGTAAGGTAGTACCTCATTGTGGTTTTAATTTGCATTTCCTTGATGATATAAGGACTTTGGGGACTCAGGTGGAGGGGTGGAAGCGGGGTGAGGGATAAAAGACTATACAATGGGAACAATGTACACTCTTTGGGTTATGGGTGCACCAAAATCTTACACCTTAACTACTAAAGAACTTATTCATGTAACCAAAAACCCCGTTTCCCAAAATATTTTGAAATTAAAAAAAGAAAGAATCTGTAGGCAAGATACAACATGGTGAAGCTCTAAAATTATATCAGATATTTTAATGCATAAACAAAATAATTATGTGGCAAAAATACTGTAAAGAAGTCAAAAGACAAATTGGAAAAAATATTTACAAGTCACTATTCAAATATATAATTTTCTTTAGATAAAACTATTATATTTGTGGATGAAAAGGTTAATATTAAAAAAATAAGAGGAGCAAAGAATAAGACAATTTATTAAAAAAAACTTCTAAAATATGAAAAGGTGTTCAACTTTATCACAACTACATACACACAAACTATAACCACATTTGGATGCTGTTTTCTCCTATGTGAATGATTAAAACAATAATTTAATACATCACAGTATGACCATACATTCCTTATGAAAACGTAAACTGGAAGAACCCCATTGGAAGATAATTTGGCAATATCTATAAAATTACATTTCCAGGAATGCATGTTACGAAGAAACTCATGTTTGAAAAAAATCAATGTATAGGAATATTTATTGAACTGCCCATAGAGGACTTGGTAAGTTAATAATCATACAATTAGCATTTTCTTGACCCCATTATATAGCAAATATAGAAGGGTGAGGGAGGAAGACAGAATGAGAAATGTAAATATTACATGACTATATTTCTACAATGAGAATTATTCATGGAACTTAAATTCATTGAGAGCCAGCTACAACTGGACACCAGGCCCTGTGCTAGGTGGGAGAAGATTCAGATAATTGACAGGAAAACCTGCTCTGAAGATCTCAAGGTCAATGTCAACTCCCACATGGGAAGACGATCCCGGAGATTAAACAATTTTTCATACCCTTTAATTCAAGTGAACACAATTGATTGAGGTTTTTCTATATGAAACAGATTGTATTATGCACTGAAAGGACAATAGTTCATAAAAGGTACAGACTAAAATTTATTTCATTGACAGAAATCTTTGCAAAACAAATGGCCTGGGGTTAGCCAATTTCGAAATATCACTGTATCTCTTTCAGTTGGAGACATTTTCCTTAGTGACCTGCAAATTTACAAACTATTTTTGATGCAGATAGCATTAGCAAAAGGAAGTCTCAGAACTGATTCCTAAAATGGTGTGACTTCTTACCAGAACAAAGTATTCTACAACAAACATATAACACATTTTAAAGAGAAATTTCAAGCTTTGTAATACCACAGAGCCACCCCTTTGTCTTATTTTCTTCTTCAACCATCGCCACAACCTCAGCCATGTGTCCTTTCTTAGTTTCTACAACACTTTCCCGTTTTTCTTTGTTGTTGTTTTCTTCCATCCTTATACTATCACCAAGAAATTCTTAAAAGGAGAATCCAGCACATAATGTTTAGCACCCTAAGTCTGAATTTTTTTTCATCAGTCATTGAACATGATTGCTACCTATTTAGATTCCAGTGGCCTCAGGTCTAGTTACTGTGCTTGTACTCTTTTCTTCTCCCTGCTTCCACAGTTTGACCTGTGCAGTCCTTCTGATGCCTTGTTACACGCAAATCAGATTCTCCGCACAGTGATTCTCTTTCTCTTCTAAGACCTTCAGGCTGACATCTGTAAACACCATTCCAAGAATTATCTTCTGGATGGGGTCTCCTACCATAAATGATATTCCTCCTACTAGGCATTCTTTTCTTGAAAACCAGCAACTAAACATGGGGATCTTCTAATCCAGTTTATATATTCAGTTTTTTACTAGGTATTTTAAGAATGCATGTAAGAATATTTATGTATTTGCTTTATTTTTCCCATCAAAAACCTTGTTTGCATGTCAGCTGTATAATATATATGCTATTTTGGAATTTTAAATTTGTGCAAAGAACATTTGTTTGATCACCAGTAAAGTTATAATAACTTTATAAAAAACACAATCTCCTGTTCATTTTTTGTAATGTGACTTTTTTTATAAACTAGAAATATTAAGGTATAGTTTCCTTTGCAGTTTCATTGTAGTTTCCTAAACTAAATGTAATAGTTTAATCAAGTATGAAGATACCAAAACTTGAGATGATTAACAGCATTATTATTGAATATTTTCTACTGGACATATTTCCAATTTTTATAATTATACAAATTTTGATCGGCCAAAAGAGGAAATTTCTAATTGCCAAGCTATATTGTCTGTGTTGGTATTAAATTCAATACAAGCCACAGAAATTTTAAAAGCACACTGGAATACTGAAACTATTATTCAAAGTCATTATGGGTGCAACTAACAAAAAAGCTGTGCAAAGCATTGAAGTTAATGAAATGATTCAATGAGCAAAATAAATACTAGGCAGAAAGCTTCCCTAGACTGTGGAAAGTTAAGAAACTGATTTGGAAGAGTAAGCAAATGCAAGTTAAGATAGAAAATAATAGAACAAATTCACTGTGTCAAACTGAATAGAATATTTCAGCTAACAACATTGTATTCCTCAAATCTATTCATAGCGGATAGAAGACAAGAGAAAATTGGCTCTCTAAAGTGACAGGGAAGAATTGTATCTTGTGGCTAAGAAAAAAGAGGTTTGCTAAGCAGTTTATTTTTTGCTGCCATCAGTACAGAGATAGGTCCAGATTTCTCATACATATTTCTTTGTTATGCCAACTGTCTAGAATCATTAGTACCACTTCCAATCAGAGCTGACTACAGTGACTCACTCCGACCCTTAACTGACTTCTCAGGAAATATAGAGACAACTAAGGTACTGCCCACTTATAATCAGTAGGTGTCTTTTACTGTGTTCTTGATGAAATGTGAAAATAGAACAATATGTTTTATTCTAGTTAATAAACCTAGCACAAGTTTTTAATAGGCGGTTTTGATTCTTGCAAATGCCAAACTATCTATCTGAACATTATCTTCCCAGAATGGTACAGTGTCAGGTAAAAGTGAGCATACGATGAAGTTTATTTGACCAAAATCTAGTCTGATAATTTGGTGTAAATGCTAAAACGCAAATGCCTGGGACAACCCTTAGATATTCTGCACTTGTATGTTTAGGTGCGCCATATAAATTTACCTTTTCAAAAGCTTTCGGGTTATGTTGATGCTAACAGCCTGAGCATCACACAGATTAGTGCTAGAGAGCTTTCAATTTGTACACTACCTGTGTAAGTGATGACTGCCTACTTATTCCCAGATCCATTTCCTTTCCTCTGCTCTAGTCTGTAACATAGGAAACCACATTTATCAGGCCCTTTGGGTTCTAGGTAAGATTCTTTAGCGAGAGGTCTTCTGGTTGTATAATCACTTCTTTTTTTGCTTTTCTAGCCCTGGGGTGGGTAGTGGCTGTTGCTAACCTCTGAATTGCCTCACCATCCTCTGTTGGATTTTACAGCTATTCCATCACAAATGTAGCCAATTCCCTGTGTCAAGATCTCTTTATGAAAGACCAAAAATTGCTTCTCTTTCCTGGATGGACCCTGAATGAAAATGTGTATTACTTTGCCTCATGAAATCAGCATATTCATAGATGCTTCTGGATGAGCAAACCAGAAATTTGACAAGAGTGAGACATAGGCTTTGGACTAAACAAAACTGTGGGAACTTGCTTGTATACCATTTCCAATAGATAAATTGTAAAATTGTTCCCATGTTAGAATACCTCTTAAGTATAATGGATTAGATTCCCTTTTCTGGAAATAAATTTAAATAGTGATAAATACGTCATTCTATAAATTCACAAAATCAGCTAATTTCATTGAAGAATAGGAAGAATGCTGGACACGGCTTTCAGCTTCTTATCTAGGCCAAGAAGGGGTTGAAACATGTAACTTCAATAAATCACTATTTGTGGACCTTAAAAAGGTATGATATTGTCTTTGGTCTAGCTAAATGTGGTCAGGTAATAAGTCCCTTCAGTTTAAACAAGTTGTACTACTAGAGAATAGAAACCAGTTGAAGGTCTAAAATCTCTAATACTCCCCCACAGTACCTTCCTATGTTGCTCTTAGCATATTGTTTAGGTCAGGATCATACAAAACATTCTTAATATTTGGTGATAAGGCTAATTACTTTTAAAAATTTTTGTCAGTTTTAGGTATCAGATACAGAGTTACATAAGATATCAAAACTCAAGACAGCTGGTTTGCAAACCGCTGATTTAAATTATTGCTAAGTGGTTTCCCATAAGGAAGTAATTTTTGAGCCTATGAAAATTTTTATGATTGGTTGGGAGTGGGAGGTGAAGGAAGAATATATGAGAAATTCTTTGCTTACCCGGCTCTGAAACTATTTCAGTTATATACTTGAATAAAGATTTGTTACTAAATATGTTAAGTTTATGCTTCAAAAGGAAAATCAAATGGAATAAAACAAAGTAATAATTACAGTCAACTTTGAAGTATTGCTGTGTGGAATATATAAATTGTACAGAAAAAAATTTTGATATTGTTTTGATACCTGTAAGATTTGATAACTGAAAATAATATATTTACTTTCTTTAAATGCTTAAAGTGTGTGAGGTATTTCCTAAGTGCTTTACATATTTTAGTTTATTTAAGACTCAAAAAAACCCTATATGTTAAGTACTGTTATTATCTCCATTTTATAGCTGAGGCATCTGAGACTAGAGAAATTCAATAATTGCCCAAGACACAAAGCTCATAAGTGACAGAGCCAAGATTTGTACCAGGACAGACTGCCTCCAGAGTCTATAATCTTAACCACTAGCATATGTTCTCTCTTCTTATACTGTAATACCATGATACCCTTTGCACATTCTATGCAGAGAATCTAGGCTCAAAAAAGTTTAACAGAGTCGTGCTGAGCAGGAATAGAGTTCTGAAGAAGCTTTAAAAAGGAAGAAGTTTCTTATATGTCTAGAAAATAAGAGTTGGAAGCTTTGAATCCTAGCATTTTTTAGACTTTTCCCTCTGTTCGATTCAAGTATAATATGTGTATGTGTGTGTGTGTGTGTGTGTAATATTTGCTGTGTATTTAGGGATCAAAGTGTTTACTTCATATTTCTAAGCATATGGTTGCTAAGTGGAAACAAAATAGGCACTTGAAAACTGTGGAGAAGTGATTCAAATTGAGCTTTAGAAATCTGTTTTCATCCTTCTCTGGTGGTAAAAGTTTGATGTGGGAAGCATAGGATCTGGTAGCTTTATGGCTGCTATGTAGAGATGGCTGCTCCACAGTAAAAAGAATCGCAGACAACATGTTAGAAAGTAGAGAAATAAGGGGATCTGCCTGTGTAGGGAAAGGAGGAGAAGGTAGAGCGAGAATCTTAGCAGTGTTCTAATCCCTAAGTCCAATTGTTCCAGAGATTTTTGCTTTTCCTACAGTTCCATAAGCTTTAGTATACTTCTTTTTTTAATCAAACCTAGTTTGAAATTTTTGTTTCTGCTACTTGTGACCAAAAATACTTACTGAAAGTGTAAATATGCCTTTAATATTATGCATAAATGGTCTTCATTGAGGATCGGGCAAAATCTTCTCAGAATTTGATTCAGAGATAAACTAATCTTGGGCATCCTTTAAAAGCAGGGAGTGTGAGTCAATCCCTGAACATAGGAGAAAGAGGGAAAACAAGAGAGAGGGAGTGCACAGATTTTTATCTCTTCAGGGAGGATTCTCTAATCATATTGTGTCAACCATGAGCTCTGAAGGGAGACAGCTCTCATAGTATTTCCTAGAGAAATAACACAAACCAATAAACAATGGGGTAAATGATATCAAATAATAAATACCCCTGTACTATTTCACCAATGTTTCTTTAAATAAGCAACCTTTTAAAATACTATTTGGCAAGTGAAGGCAAGGACTATTATACATATTTTGGGATGAATTAATACAGGATATAATAGCAGTAAATGTAGAAATAAATAATAATTTACCAGTGTTCAATGAGAATAGGACAAGCAACAAATAGAATGTGTATATTTTTTCAAGACTTTAATGAAGGCTTGAAAAGGGGATTTGTATAACACTATAAATTAAAAACTTGAATTTTTTTGGATATGAAGGGATGGGATTCTGTTCAAAATATGGAAAATCTTTGTTCCCTGGATACATAAGTTTAATACTTTTATAATATTCTATATCAACATCGGTTCCATCAAAATAATTGTAATTCAGGTAACTAAAACTGGCTTTACAGGTAAGATATTAATAAGGCTAAGTGAAGGATGAATATGTTTGACTACTTAGAATTAAATTAAACAACTATGTATGTCAAAAGCAACCAAAATCAAATAACAATGTGAAACACTGAAAAAAAATGAAGCATCTATGATATAAAGCTACATTTTTTAGAACTTTAAAAATTATCCAGACAAATAAAGACACTCCTACGGAAATAATGACCAAGGACATGGAGAAATCTTTAAATTAAAATGGCCAATAATCATTTTAAGAGGTGTCAAACATTAGTAATTTAAAATACTGCAGAAACTGTTGTGAAGATGTAGGAAAATGGTTGTTTCATATAATACTATAAGAAATGTAAGATTATTTACCAGTATAGAACAAGACATTACAAATATGGACCTTTGAAAGTAACTAAATGTCTAAGAATATAAATTGGCTGAATCAACAATTCTACAGCAAGAAAATGATATTACGGGAGAGGTAAAAAAATGGGATAATAAAACTTCGTGACATATTTCAAGATGGATAAAGCAGGCTACAAAACACTATAGTATAACACCTTGTAAAAAAGTATTGCATATATGTAAGTAAAGGAACATATACCAAGTTTTTTTTTTTTTTTTGAGACGCAGTCTTGCTCTGTCGCCCAGGCTGGAGTGCAGTGGTGCCATCTTGGCTCACTGCAAGCTCCACCTCCTGGGTTCACGCCATTCTCCTGCCTCAGCCTCCCGAGTAGCTGGGACTACAGGCGCCCGCCACCACGCCTGGCTAATTTTTTTTTTTTTTTTTTTTTGTATTTTTAGTAGAGAAGGGGTTTCACAGTGTTAGCTAGGATGGTCTTGATCTCCTGACCTTGTGGTCTGCCCGCCTCGGCCTCGCAAAGTGCTGGGATTACAGGCGTGAGCCACCGTGCCTGGCCAATTTTTAATACTTGTATCTTGATAAGATAGTATTTATGGTAGGGTTAATTATTTTTCCTTTTTCTGCACTGGCGTGAGTTAATATTTGAATGATCAAAATGCTAATGAAAATTATGTGTATATATATATATATATATATATATATAAAATTGGCATGAGATAGGACATATAAAACCCTTCTGTCTCCTAGAGAGAACAAAATCTTCTCATGATTGGAAGAAATAATCTCTGTTTATTTAATGTCTCAATACCAAATGGAAACTATTTTTATTAGAACATAAGAGAGGTGATTCTCTAAGAAGTAAGTGTCATGAGTGGGAGTTAACAAATAGCTATTTTATAGCCACAACAGAAACGTTAGTCTAAGATTTGTTTTCCTATGTAAAACAAATACGTACCGATGTTTTAGGAAAGAATTATCAGGATGACTTATAATTATTTAAGATCTTTCATGCTTTTTTGGGTTAACTAGATTCAGCTGGGAAGTTCTCGCTTAGGGAGTTTTTGTGACTGCAAGTTGAAGTCCCAGTTGGGCTGTTTTTCTAAGATGGCTTATTCACAGGGCTGGCTGTTGATGTTGGCTAGGATCTCACATGGCACTATTGACCAGAGTGCTCACATATGGCTTCTCCATGTGACTTTGATTTATCTCGGGATGAGATCTAGGTTGAAAGTGGAGTGTCCTAAGACAGCATCCCATGTACCCAAATAGAAACTCCAGGCCCATATTAGACAGGTAATAGATCCTTGTTGAAGAATCATTCTTATAACCCCTTAACTTTCCTCCTCAGACCATTATATGCTATTTTAATGACATATCTACCTGTATGTCTAGGCTATCTACCCCAGGATTAGTCTTGTTGTCTCCTTGGCTTGCTATTGTATTTACAGTGACTAACATTGACTTAGGACCTAGTAGGCACTTATTATTTGCCAAATAGTGAATAAACAAATGAATAAATGCAACAGATATAAAAAAGAGGGATTTTATGTTCTACAGTGACCAGAATCAATGCTAATTTTCCTAATTATGGAAATGTAAGAACCATGCCTATTGGATCTTTAAAACATGAATACATTGGTGCCCATCTAAACAATGCCAAAAATGCTCGTGAACATTCAACGAGCTATTTTATTTGAAATTAGCAATGCCATTTTTTTACACCAATGAAGTATCACTTACCAGTTTATTTCAGTCACATACATACTTGCATGAGAATTAGATTTTGAATCTGGTGAAGTTAGAGTATTTTGTCTTAAATCCAGAAATTTAAAAAATAATAAAAAATAATGTATAAATCTTCTAAGAAGTTTCTTTACGTTGTTGTGGTTTTGAGATTTTCAATAGTACCAGGTATTTTAAATTCTTTGTAGACAATAAATTTTTTTTAATCTAGAAATAAATTTCAATGTACGTTGACATACTGCTTTTCTCTATAAGAACTGAAGAGGGAGGAAAGTTTGTTTTCTTTTCCCAGTTTTAAATTATTGACCTTATCAAATATTTAGATTCTTGTGAGTATTCTAGAGTAAGTTAATTATAAAGATAGGATAGTAGTTGAAGTTTGAATGTTAATACAATATATATGGGTCCATGGAATTATGATAAAATTCATATTATATTGTCTACCTTCTTTTCCTTAGTTATTTTAAATACTCAGCAAATATATACTAAGCATTTTCTAAGTGAAGAGTAGTATATATGATAGGGGCTAGAAATGTGTTAGACATAGCCCCTGATACCAAGAAACTTAAGATCCATTGGGAGAGTCATTCACATAAATGGAGTATTTTGGGAGCACAGAAGAAACACAGTTACCTCATACTGGAGGAGTTAGGTCAAGCTTCTTGGAAGAGATAAGGTTTCAATAAAGGCTTAAATATTAAGGAAAATTTATTAGTTAAAAATAAAATTGAGAATGAGAAGGAAGATACTTTTAGTAGAGAGAACAGAATAAAGAAACACTCAGAACCTAAAAGCAGCATGGTATGTTCAGTGAATGAGAAGTATTTTTATGTGTCTGGCACATAAAGTGTGAGGTCTACAATGGTCAGAGATAAGGCTATAGGGATCGGCATGAACCATTGCGGCTTTCCTGATAAATTTGAATTTTATCCTGTAGATATGGGGGTGGTGCAGGATTTGAAGCAATATCATAATGTAACTGACTATGTTGCATTTTCAATAGATCATTCTGTGTAGAAGAATAGTATAGCACTGGATACAAGTACATACTATAGAGAAACTTCACACATTGTTTAAAAATTATAAAAAAGGTATATTATCATCTTCAAAATATGAAAATTAAGTTGGCAAAACACTTCTTATTAACTACAATATATTCAGAAAATGATGCTGAGGCACAGAAGCTGGCAACCTATAGTTCTATGCCCAGCCTAAATAACATCAAAGAACAAGGGGAATTAAGGCAATTCTAGACAAAGAATAAAAGTGTTCATGTTTCATAGATCATCACAAAAATAATATTTAAGGGATGAATTTTAGCAATAATAATTGTAAACGTAGAGAAATGAGTAGATTTTTAAAGAAATAATAAAACAAAACAAAACAAAACTTGTGGTGAGCAAATAATACTGTCAAATATAATTAAATACTGGGGTCATCAGAAAACCATGTCTTACATAAACAATGTAGTATTAAATTTCCTAACCAAAAAAATGAAGACAGTTAGATAAGGCAGGGAGTGAGGTATTCAGTGAGGAGTTCAAATATGTTAAAGTTTTTATTATCCTTAAGAAAGGGATATAGATTCAAAATAGCTGAAGTTATTTCTTTAAAAAATACATAGTACATTTAATTATGAAAGAACAATACATTTTTTTCTAAACTTTCCTATTATTTCTGTTTACCACTTTTTTCCTCTGTGTGGCTCAGATAAGCTCAAAGTGGAAGTTCCTTCATTGTTTTCTCTATATTCTGGTGGTAAAAAAATGATCAACAGACGGAGCCTAAAATTTATGGAGCAACTATAACATATAAAGTATTTTACTGCACTTGTATTGTTAGTAGAATGAAACTTCCTTTTCATTTTTAATAATGTAATATTAACTAGTTGTCTTTGGCAGAGTTTAAAGAGACAGTTCATACACCCATTCTCCATTCACAAATAATTGAGGTCACCTGGTCCTGTTTGTGTCTCTGTCCTGAACAAGGGTCCATTCTTCAGCATGCTTAGCAGCCTCTGCTGCTTCATGCACTCATATTCATCTGAAACACAGTAAATTGGCAGGGTCAGTGTACATTCAAACAGGGAGTCCTAATTGAACACTTACTTCTACATGTAATCCTGAGTACCTTTGTACCTGTCTACAAATGGAGGTGTGTGGGAAGTAGGAAATGAGGAGAGTTAGAGGAAAATAAAAAAAAAATTGGGAGCACTGTCTACAGAAAGAATTATCCCCTCAGTTGGCTCGGAAAATATTATTTTTCATTATACATACCTGAGGGAAAATTACTGTTCCTTCTGATAACAGTTTGTTTATAAACCTTAATATTTTATTAAATACAAAATTCAGAAATTTAATTGTATTTCAAACAAAAATATATCACTACTATCAAGAATACATAATCTATAAGAAAATAAGAAAGTGTTAGAAGCCTATGACCTCAAGCTCTGTAGATGATATATATGTTAATTTGTACCACTAGATACAAAACATGGTTTCTCTGTAACCATGACTGGCTATTCAAACACTTTCACATAAAATAAGAAATTATATTTTTGACATAACTTTATTTAAAATGTGTTCCTCTACAAACTTCCCAAGGAAATAGTCTCAGTTCTATTTATATGGCTCTTCCCTCCTGGATATTATAAATGCTTTTCTATTATTCTAATCTTCTGGAGGCATTTTTGTAGTTAATATAAATTATTAGAGTCTTTTTTTCTGTAATATAAACCCTCCAAAAGTAGCTTTTCATTTGCCTGGGCATGCCCATGCAGACTTTCTTTGTCATTTATAGTGGAGAGATAATGCTTCTTGTCCCACCAAAAGTCTATGCCACGAAGGGAGGCTAGTCTAATTGTATATTGCTACTTGCTCTGGCTCATAGAATGTCACAAAACTTTAACTACAGAGACAAAAAGACTAGGTATGACATGCCTCGATTTCAGCATAATAAAAATAAAATACTTCTAGCTGATATTTTCTTAAAATGTCTCACTGGAATATATTTTTCTTCGTTTACCATTAAATTATCTTGATAGAGTTTTGAAGGTCTTTAATCAACCCCTACACTTTTTGTCTTTAGATTAATATGCTGTGTCAGAAATAAGTGAGTCTTGGGTCTATGGAAATTACATGAGCATTGAAGTGGATCCTAATGGCAGCTGGGTGCAATTATAAGTTAGTTCAAGTTGCCTTCTATGTCCCCTTGGGTATGTCCTCTTTCCCTTCTTCTAACAATTCTTCCATTTTTCTCTAATTACATCTTCCTGATCACAGCCAAAGATATTAGTTATATTGTATTGGTATTAGTATGTTTTGTCCCTTTATTTTTTGGAATATAATTATCATTCCCTGTTTAATGATTTTTAAATGTCAGCACACAGTTAGGTTATTTGACACCAGAAAGCCATTGCCATTTGGTGTGGGGAAAACCCAAGCTTTACAGAGAAATGGAATCAGAATCTTTCCTCTACACTATTTATCAGATGTGTGACCTTTGTCAAGTCAAGTAACATTTCTGAGGCTCATTGTCCTCATAGATAAAATGGGGTTCATGAAAATATCACAGAGAGTTGTGACGGCTGGAGAGAGTAAAACCCCTAATATATAAAAGAAACTAAATACATGTTGGCTTCTTTGTTTTTCCCTTGCTTTTACAACTTTTCTGTTTAAACTAATTCGAAACAATACTACTTATCTTTAAATTTATGAATATCAAGACTAGCTCTGAGATAATATTTTATGAGACATATTTTGACTTTAGAACACTCCTATCTTAGGAACTTGAGTTTAAGGACTTAATCCTGGTCCTTGGCAGCCTTATGCTTCCTCCTTCCTTCTCTCTACTCAAACCTGTTCTTAGGAAATCATCTGCTAATTTCATTTACTCATAGTTGAAAATGACTCATGAGATTGAATGCTCCCAGGGAAATTTGCATTTTAACAGAGCTCAAAATTTTTACAGTGAATGTATATTCCCTAATAGGAGAATTCAGAGAAACTAGTAATAGACAGAGGATGAAAATTTATTTTCTTTTTTTATCTGGACTCTCCATAGGCATCACTCATATTAAACCACATAAACCTCTGTCCTTTGAACCTTCCCCATGATGATTGAGGCTGTGAACATTTTACTCTGAAAAGAAAGAAAGATAGCAGTGGTAATATGCATGACCTCATGAGGCAAGAAAGCCACATAAGGCATTTGACTAATTTGGGAGTTAAGCATTATGAAGGCACACTTGTCATGAGAGGACACTTTCAGCTCCTGTCCTGAATCATTCATATATCTTCACTGAAGCTAAATGCTTTAAAATTCTCTGTGACTTTAACCTCTGATTCATCTCACTTCAATATATGTGATCCTATATTCTAATTTATCCTAAAATTTCTTCATACATTTTTTTCCAATATTTAACATTTAAGTCTGCCATCTGCTTAATTTGTTTTACTGTGCGGGATTTAGCTGGAAGCACAGTGAAAATAAAGCACTTATGGTGAGTAGCTTTCATGCTGAAAGTAACAAAAAATAAAACAAGGCCTATAAAATAAGCACTTTGTTGAATATTCTTAAATAGCAAATGTCAGAAGAGGTAGGTCAGAGGCAACATTTGCCTAAATGTGCTAAGGGCAGTAATTGTGTGCATATTTGGGGTAGGGAATGGGAAGAAAGAACAATGGGTAGCACAGGGGATAAAGGTAATTCTACCCCTTTGATACGGATGTAGAGATTGTATAAACGTGGTCAGTGCTCCCTCACCCTTGTGGGGATAGGGCTGTTCTCGGTGCAAACAACATTTCTCTCTGTGTAGCATGACTTACACTATGGCATGAGGTCCTTTTATTAAGAACTTCATTCATTTTAAGTCCAGGCATATTGTTTGCCTTTAGTCTGGCATAAAATAGGTTTGAATCCGTTCACTCATCCATTCCATGGTGATTTTCTCACCTGTACTATGAATAAGTGGCACTTATGAAAGGAGTAGGTGCTTGGATTCTGTGTGTAGGCCATCTGGTTTTGAATTCCAACTCTGCCATTTAATGGTTATGCAATGATGAACAAATAGCATAAATAGTTCATGCTTCGTTATTACCATCTATAAAATAATGATTACAACACCTCCTATTAAATGATGAAATATATTTAAAAGATAGCTTCTGAAACAAAATAAGTACTCAAAATTGTTCAGTAGAGCAATTTGTGCTATGCACAAGAAATCATTGAGGCTGTTTTCCTCTATTTCTTTGTATGGTTCTTCTGTAGCCTGCTCAATTAACTTCTTATTTTTTTTAATTTTATTATTATTATTCTTTAACTTTTAGGGTACATGTGCACAATGTGCAAGTTAGTTACATATGTATACATGTGCCATGCTGGTGTGCTGCACCCATTAACTCGTCATTTTGCACTAGGTATGTCTCCTAAAGCTATCCCTCCCCACTCCCGACACCCCACAACAGTCCCCAGAGTGTGATGTTCCCCTTCCTGTGTCCATGTGTTCTCATTGTTCAATCCCCACCTATGAGTGAGAATATGCAGTGTTTGGTTTTTTGTTCTTGCGATAGTTTACTGAGAATGGTGATTTCCAATTTCATCCATGTCCCTACAAAGGACATGAACTCATCATTTTTATGGCTGCATAGTATTCCATGGTGTATATGTGCCACATTTTCTTAATCCCGTCTATCATTGTTGGACATTTGGGTTGGTTCCAAGTCTTTGTTATTGTGAATAGTTATTTTTTTTTAAGTAGAAAATTGTCTTTCTATTGACTGTGAGCATGGAGACTTATTTTCTTGAAATAAAATAAGCACAGAGGACCCATCTCCTTAGCTTTGGGGGGATTTTTTTTGTTTATTTTTGTTTTTGTGTTTAAGATTTGAATGTATCAAATCAGTAAGTTATCTCACGAGGAGACCAAAGAACATCAAAGATAATGTAATATGGATTGGTAATTGGAACTGAAACTGAGCTCATACTAAAGATTTGGGAAAAATGAGTATATAGCAATGAAAGGGAATATTTTGAGTGTCCAGATTTGAGTCCAAAGATCAATCCTAGTGAGGAGCAGTAGAATGGGGAGACACAAAGAGTAAAAAGGTTGGTCTCACAAAAACACCTGGACTAGGGTCAGATTACTATACAATGAAGGACAATTACTATGCAATGAAGGACACTTCATTCTCAATGAAAGCGAAAAAAATAAATGTTCACTAGGTTCATCGCATAGTAGTCCACAAACATTTTTCTATTCAAACATGTATGTTAAAAAATGCCAGTTCTAACCTAATGCAACTACTTTAACATAATACTAAAAATGCATTTGCCCTCTCCCCAAAGATTGGTAATCCAAAGTATTAAATTCAATTTCTACACGCAGTTCCAAGATTAGAATCTTTGGATGAGATAACTCACTCTTACTCAGATTAGATGTTGCACTAAATAAATTTGTAACCTGCAGCTACATGAGGAATCAAAAAAGCCCCAATGTATCAAGTCCAAAATTAAGCACTAAGACTAGAATAAACACATAGAATAAACATTTTCACATGAAAAACAAGAGAATAGTAAGTAGCATACAGTGGCCTTTGAGCTAGAGCACATATTAGTTCTGCTGGACAGAAACCAGTGGCTGTGGTTCAGTGGCAGATGAGTCAATGTCTTGACCAAACTGCCTCTCTCTGCCCTCTTGCAGGACATGCCCTGGACATTTTCCTCCATGGCTGCATCTGAGATTATTGGAGGATTTCCATTTCTGGAACAGCACTGTTTTGGTAGGCAACTTCCTTTTTGTGTAAACTCATTGATGTGCTAATTGTCTGAGGCATTGAGAATTTGCCAATGTTGAAGTTTTCCTGGGAAAATAATGCCCTTAAAACTTCAGCTGACTTTTGTTTGACTGCTACCTGCTTCCTCCCTCGACTGGTAACTAGGCTCAAAGAGTCTCATCTTAATCTAAATTTCATTCTGGTGGTTTCTGTTTCTTAGCAACCCATTTCACTGTTTCTGCCCAGGGCAGTGAGACTAGTAATCTGTTCTTTATTTTTGGCTGCATTAGAGTACATGGTTGTTAATACTAGGCCCACTATTTTTTTTTAATTTTTTGGACAGGAAGTGAACAATGATTGTTTGAGTTTAGTCATGTCTTGATTTACTATTTGGATGTTTTGTTCAGTGTGAATTTTTACATTTTTTATTTTTAAAAATATTTCATTAAGTATTATATTTCTTGATTACCAAGATTTTTTAGTGCCTCCTTAAATTTTGTGCTTGAAATATGTGCCTCAATTATCTCACACTAATCCTGGCCTTGCAGGATAAAGTTTCTTCTTGGTGTCTGGCTTCGGGGCTCTAATACAAAATTTGCTGATTTTCCTACCCCCTTGCACCTTTGCTTTCACTGACTGTCTTGGAGTCATATTTATATGATTTGGCTTTTTCAACCTGTAAGACATGCTCATATAAATTTTGGCAACTTTGATATCTTGGATGTCACCTTTGTTAGGGAGAAATGTTTGCTACTCTCTGCTTTGAGGGAAGTTAGTTTAAGCCAGAATTGGTCTTAGGACCTTACTAAAGGCTCCAGGAAGCATTCAATAAACTCTAGCATCAAAACAAATGTTTTTGTTTTGTTTGTTTGTTTGCCTGCTTGCTTGTTTGCTTGCCTCTAATGTGCCCTAAAGCTCCCAGATACTTTATTTACATTGTCTGATTTTCAAGATACAACAGGTAAAAACTTAACCATATTCTTTACCATCACATAAGGAGGTTGATAAATTTCCCAGTAAGAGATGGGAAATCATTTCTGTCCTACTGCTTACCTTGACCTAGCTAAATTCATATTTGAATTCCTCTCTCATGTACTATTCCACTTTCCAGTACCAATTTCTGCATTTAGTCAGAATTCTGTTAGTTAAAGGTATCAAAGAGTGAGTGCAAACTCATTTATTCAATAAAATTGACTAATGTAGCAAGGGAGGGGGAGAGGTTCTGCTTTAGGAACAGCTAGATCCAGATTTCCAAACAATGCCATAAGGTCTCTTTCTCAGCATATCTTAATCTGCTTTCTTTGCTTGGCCACATTCCCAGCAAGTTATTATTATATGGTGATAAATTGATCAGGCTCGAAATTTATATCATATATATATATTTATATTATATATATACATATATATAATATAATACATATATATATATAAATCGAGATCCCATTGAACAAAAACTTTCCCCACAATAGTGACAAAATTATGGGAGAAATTCTGGTTAACATGGGTTAAATCATGTACATTTCACTGAAATAACTGCTATAACTAAGTGTCCTCTGGTCATAGTGTACTCGGATTGGCCAGGTTTTGGTCACATGCTTACTCATGAGCAGGGAATGTGAGTTTGTCCTAGTACAAGCACAAGACTGCACATGATTACTAATAAGTGATAATAAAGTGGTTCCTCAAAAGATGGAATGTAGAGAAGACAAAGAATAGTCCATGATAATATGACTCATCTGCTCTGGGTGCGGAGAGGCAGTAGGGTTACATCTTAAAGCTCTGGAGGAGAAGGACAGAGAGTGAGGTGATCAAATGAAGTAATAGTTGTGAACATTCACAATTCAGGATGGACTGTCCAGAGTGACTGCTCTGGTCTTCCTTGGAGTAAAAAAGACATTAGCTCGGAACATTCTTTCCCCCACCTTGGTTGGCTCAGCCCAGGGATATGCCAGGGTTTCTTTTTAGGATGGCAATTTTCTCCCTGCAGTTAAGCAATCCCAATGGAGTGTGTGAAATGTGTGTTTTTTGTGTTGAGGAGGCTGGGGAAGACAATGCATTAAAGAAGCTTTTCTCCCATCCTGTGTAGTAACTAGGAGACAGGGCACACAGTGAAATGCATTGCATAAATATATTTTTACAGACTAGATTCTTCTTTACAATTTTTCATTGGTCAAATAAACTCTGGTATGTTTTTAGTATTACCGTAAAATTCTTAATAATCTTCTTGCTGTTCAAAATACTGTGCCTACAAATAACATAAATCAGTAATTTTAAATCACGTGCTAGATAAAATTCTGGGCACTGAATAAAACTGTTTTAAATGAATATTCTTTAGCAGATTTTAGTTGAGTACTTTAAATTCCTTCAACATGTATGAGTACATTCAGTTCGGAAATGAAGCAAATGCTTAAGAAATGGTTACATAAGCTGGCCCCTTCTCCTCCTGTATGTGTGGGGAACAAGCTGTCTCAAGGGCACGTAAGGCATCTTACTCCCCATAAAGCTCAAGTGAGGGCTCTTTCTTCCCTGGGTTTCAGAAACACACCCCCGGAATGTCCTGTCTCAAACTGGGGAGGGGGAGAATAACTTACTTGAGAGTTAAAGTCTCTTAGGAGCTTTTTTACACATAACTCCTGTATGGGTGATTATAGATTTAATATCTCCTTGATGCCAACACCTTCCTCTTCCCTTTTGGTGGTTGTTAATCCCAAATATATGGACACATAGAAAAGATTTGGTTGTTCCTTGAATCCCTTGAAATGGAAGTAATATTACTAATATGTTAGTATGAACGTTTGTTTCATGAAAGGGCTTATGCAGTGTTATCGAGTATTCTAGAAAGAATTAAAAATTATAACTCATTTAGAGGAAACCAGTTCTGAAAAGATGCTTATGTAACAGATTACAAAAGATGTTTGAATCCCTACACTTTGATGCATCATATGAAAATGTGAGGTATCAATGCCTAAATTTCTTCACAAAGTTATACTCCTCAGTCTGCTAATAACATTTCTATATTTACCTTTAGGTTGCTGTGATTGAGAAATGGATATCCTCTTATCTGTAATCCCATTATTCTAAGCAGTAAATCCTACTTTCAATAAAGAAATACAGAATTGTAATAGTTCTCCAGTCTCTTCACCATACTTTACACAACACTATGAAAAGATGTGGTGGTTGAAGAGATTCCAGCTCTCATCTGTCACAAAAACTACATTGTGGTATTTCCTCTCCATTACAAGAGCAGGAACTGAATAGGCTCACAGCTGCATTTTCCCTAATCTCAGGAGAGCAAGAAGCTCAGGTTAACTCCTGCTCAAAGGGTTGTCCAGAGCTGACTACACTGGAATTTTAGAGTGTTATGCAGTTTCTTCACTGGATATCCAACATATGGTATGTGACACTAGGTGTGAAATGATTGAAATTTTAATGAGCAGTTTATATTTGAGTTTCCAAGGACCCCAGGCATTTAGAGATGGCTGGTCTCTGAAATACTCATGAATGAAAATGACCCCAGGTAACTGAATATTACTTACTCTACAGATGTGTGTATTATACACTCAAATAATGAAATGAAAGCCTCACAGAATGCTGATTGTATTTGACATGCAGTTCCTTGTAATTGTTGCTGAAATAAAGAAAGTGACATAAGAATTTTTTCCACAGCTTCATTATAGATGTGGCTAAATATGTTATTTGGGAAGTAAATTATATAATATTAATATACGTGAAAGTGGCTTCTGTAGACATATCCTGAATGTCACCATCTCAAGTCTTCTGAATAAAACGCAGCTTTGGTCAATAGACACAATAGCAACTGATTCATTTCATGGGTAAGAAATTGTTTATCATGGCACCTTAGTAAAAACAAAAATCTTAAAAAGTACACATTCTCAGAAATGCAATCAAGTATAAGCATCATCTTTTCTATTCCATAAACAATTTCTGAATAGTAGATGCTTGATTATACAGCATCAAGAAATCTTTTCATGAATATATTAAAAATGAATGCAAAAACTGGTAAGCCCCAGAATAGATTTAATGCACACAGTACACTTTTATAACCATCTGTTAATCCTCCCTGACCATACAACTCCTCAGCTAACTAGAACTGCAATTAACCAAGCTATCCCAATTCTTAACCATACTGTATAAATAGGCATTTGTTGTATTTTCTACACAAAGAAATGATTCTGTGGGAATTCTTCTAGTGTTTCCATACCTGTCAGTCACCTATAACTACTTTCAAAGAAGATGCAAGCTCCAGAGCAGTGAGAAGACAAAATATAAAAATTCACTTAAAAGTTTGGCTCCATAAAAATAATTGAAAATTAGTAGAGTCAATGAATTTAGTTAAGGCTCAAAATAAAGATTTGAGATATGTAAGCACGACTGGGGTTAATTATTTGTATTTTCTCATGAGGAGGCTTAGAGCATGGCAAACAGCACACTCCCTAATTTCAAGAAATATCTGGTAATATTATACGCCAACTTACTACTCAAATTTACTCTCTCATGGTCTGGTTTTGATGCACATTGCTTATGATCATGATTATAATTATTATGATTATGGATACTTTTTGAAGCATTCACGGACAATCTACAAATTATTGGACAACCTACAAATTATTTGAGGTTAGGTATGCAACTCAATAATTGGTTACTTATTTTTATTTGTCTTTAAAAAGTCTTTTTTTCTCCTTGTTTATTTTTTCTCCCTTTTCCTTTCATTCTCCTTCCTCCCACTTTCTTTCTTTCTCTTTTTTCTGTCTCTTATTAATAATTAGAATTATTCTTATACACCTTAATGTACATATGTAGATTTTCCCAGGGAAGTTTGTCATCACCACCTCTACTTTTGCCTCTGTTACTCGCTGTCTTAATTTCCCTGCATCTCAGTGTCTTAATCTAGACCGTGGAGATAATAGTCTTTGACACATGGAGTAGCTGAAAGCAATAGATGGATAATGTGCAGGGCCCCTAGCCAAGTTCACACTGGGTGCTCATCGTCCTTTCTGCCATTGAAGTGTCATAACAAGGTGTTATGCTTCCCCTCTCATTTCAGCGCGGTCCACTGCAGAATGTCTCCTGTAGCAGTCAGTCCCTTGGGGCAATCTCCCATATCTCAGTCTTTGCCTAATATTAATCTTTATCTGCCTTATCTTGTTCTTTAAAGGCTTTGGCCACATCTAAGAGATAGGGCTGTTTGGACAAAACTAATATAATTCACCAATTGTTTGGATGCATAACTTTCCTAGAAAAGAATTTTTTTTTTTACACTCAACTTCAGTGGGCAATGTCTGTCTTACTCTAACGAAATAAATTTGATGTGAAATATTACAGATGACCTGGCAGGTGTGAGAAAGATAATTTTGGTTTATAGGGTCTTCCCAAGCCCATTAAATGCTGTCAGGTATAAACTATATACGTGCATTGTAAATTCTGGTCAACTATATGGTACATGCACAGCAATCAAATAGAATTTTCTTCATTACTTTATTAATAAACCGAACATTTCACATATGTTGTTATTGGCTTCATGTTAATTTTTTAATATCTTAGGACAAGACATTTATTGATGTGATCTTTACTATTTAATGTAATTTATCAATTGGAAATTCATTAGTTCTAACAGCAAAACAAGCTTTTTGCTTCTCTGGTTAAAATGTTCTGTGTCACATCTAAGAGGATGGGGCAGAGGCAGTGACTCAGAAAAACAGCTGGGTTAGGAAAATATTGCAATCCACAAATGGATGGGCATGAAAATACTTAGAGAAATATGAAATCCATGACTATTTCCTTCATTAGCATCACAATTGGTTTCTCTGGAATTTGATTGTGGGTAAGAAAGGGTGGTCCAATTTTAATTCCCTAAAAGAGAGAAAAAAATAAGTTATTTAAATCTCTGCTGAGGATACAACTAAAGAAACATTGATTTTCTTAGCATTGATTGCCCCTTGTTTATACCACATACCTATTCCTTCACTATTACATCTCAAATATGTGATTGTGAGATTTTTACCTCCCCAAATATTAACTATTCAATGATCTTTAAGCGTTGTAACTTGAATCTTTTCCTACACAAATTTAGCATTGGGAAATATCCCCTCAACTAGTATCCCAACATAAGATATCCAACATAATGATGGTGTTAATATCCAGAATGTGTAGTGGGTAAGTCATGTGGGGTGAACATAAATTTGGGAAATAATTATAAGACCATTGAAAATACTTAAAATCAAATTTGTTTCATACTCTGCACCAATTTCAAAATATACAATTTTTGTCTTAAGACAGCAAATACAATATAAAGAGAACTGTTAAGTGTTATGTTATAAAGAAACCTACCACTGCCACATGCCAGTTATCTGCCTGTGCCTGTAGCATTTTTTTCTAATCTTTTTTATTTTTCTGAATGTTCAGAATTGCAACCCAGCATCCTCTATTTTACTGAACTCTCAGCGTTAAGGCCTAGTGAATGTGACCTCGCCTTATTTACTTAGGGAAATTGCCCATTAGTTATCTTGAACTTTAACATTCTTTACTCCCAAGTTGGTAGAAAGGGAAATTGTTCAATAATTGATCTTTGAAGTTATTCCAATAGATTAGGTATGCTGATTTTATTTTATTGGTTAGCATTTATGTAAATTTTTTTAAAAAATATATGTAGAAAAACAATTTGATCCAGTGTATTTCACATTTAACCAATGCCTACCAGTTTACTAATATCAATTGTTTACATCTGGTATCAATTTTTATTATTCAGCATCCATGCTTGTTCAATTAAATGTTCTACTATCAACCACGTTTGCAGATACTAGAAAATATACAAGTGATTTTATTATTTTTAATTCAAATAAATATTATCTACCAAAGTCTCTGAAATTGATTAATTTCAGATGAATATTCTCAGATAACTAAAAGTAAAAATTGTATCATAATCTACAGCAGCCTGGACACATTTGGACTTTTGAGTTATTCATGGAATTATAAATAACACAAGTGTAAGCAGCACAGTGCAGCTAGTTAAATATGATAATATGTAATTATACTTTCCGTGACATTTTCTCAATGGTACACAATACATCTAAACAACGGGTCTATGTTTTTTCTTTTTCCGTATCTGTATCTGTGTCTATCATTGTTAAGGAAGTACATTCAATTTTTCTCCAGTCTAGGAAAATAGTATTATTTTTCTAAATTACTTGTGATAATCTATATAGAGACTAAGAATATTTTCTTCATAATATGAAATGTCATTTTGGCTTTTTAGTCTTCACAGGGATATTTTCAGTTCACAGAATAGATATTTTTGAACAAAATCAAGCACATGATTTTAAATATTATTTGTATAGTGGTCTGTGTGTATTTCTATCATATCTGTGTTCATAATACTTACTAGCTATTAGAGTATGTGTGTTTGTTCATTACTGCATCTTCAGCATTCAACCCTTTGTCAAGGCCACAGCAGACTTGAGATAAATGTTTACTCATTGGATGAATGAATAAATTACTTCAATTGCTGACACTTTACTTTCAATTTGTATGGTTGGATCTATGACCTCTCTCTACAAATATATTCAGAATTTCTTAGTGTTGAACTAGAATTTGAACTATAATCTTGTGGTACATCTAAAAATGTATCATTTTTCAACATTCATGAAAATAAAGGGCTACTATGCCCTAAAGAAGATGAAAAATTGTTTACAAAATTAGAAACTCAAAAATGTTTTGTGGGGCACAAAATATTGCATTAACTTTGCTCAAAGTTATCATTAACATGGTTACTCAACCAACAAGTCCAAAGACATTAGAGCATCTTTTGAGTACTTGTGTGCTGCCTGGACTTGCTTCATTTGTCATACGAGTGGATGCAATAAAATTGAAGAGGATTCCAAAATAAAACAAAAACAAAAAACAAAAAACAAACACAGATGAAGGATTGGCAGGTAATTGCAAAATTACAGTACTAAAATTAAAGCAAACAACAAAGAAGCCACTAGTAATAATTAAACAGAGTGGTGGTAGGGCAAAGAGCACAGCCCTTGTTAGATGGAAAATATTTTTGCATCATACATATTTATGATCTCTAGCAAATTTCACTGATATGTTGAGAATTAATATCCCTGTTTCCTCTCTTTTATTGTTCTGATGTATAACTATCTCTCCTTTAACATGAACACTACAATCTTCCATTCCTCTAGCCCCTGAAAAGTAGCAGCAATGTGCCCTGCAACAGAATCTGCACACTACAGAGATACTACAAAAGCTACCATGAAGAAGCTACATAGATGATCACTGCATTGTACCTCTCAAGTACTTTCTCAGAAGCCACATCCATATTATTGCTGAGAATACATGCTTTGCTATAAACCCTAACTGGGTTGAATCCTGGCTGTGCCACTTAGTAGCTAAGAGATTTTGACCAAATCACCGGCAGAGACCTTTGTCCCCTTGTCTATGAAATAAAATAAAAATAGCTACCGCTCTGAGATTTTTCAATAAAACCTGTTAAATTTTACAAGGTTAACTGGCTAGTATTTAAGTTTTGCATTATCATGTGCTATCCTGGCCATATTGAGAGCTGTGCTGATAACTGGCACATGAAGATGTCTACATATTTCAAGTTAAATCTGCTGTCATATCAGAATATAATTTTATAAAACTAAGTTTATTATCTTTTCTTTTGAACTTTTTCTGTTCATTGTTTTTGCCAATATTTTACTTAAAAGGATCAACTTGCTTTCATATGTAAGAGATTTCTGGAAAATACATTAGAAAGTCAAGCATGTTTTTACAAAAAATCCTGAAACAACTAGGGGGCAGTGCTGCCAAACGATAGCTCAAAATCATCATTAGTCAGCTGCGGTGTGAAAAACCATTTAGGATCCAAAAAGCAGATGAGGGATTGTGATGGAATGTATTAATTAAATTGAACATCATATGAAAGCCAAATTCATGGTAGATGCAGACCACCATATTTTTCTATGTATGGGAACTTATGAGCCCTGAGTCACCTTTCACTATTCCTTATTCCCATATTCATGAGGCTCAGCCTCCTTTTTGTTGGGGTCTTATTTTGTTGGTAATGTATTTTTCATCAGCCCTTTCCTTCTTCTCATAATTCCAGTCTTAGGTCAACTTCTTATCACCGAGACTAATCAATACCTCTTACTTGATACCACTGCATTTAAAAGATATTGGCTTTCCAAAATTCAGCTTTCCTCCCCAAAAGGCGTTATAAAATGCACTATAACATGCATGAGGTTCTGGCCCTTGCTGTCAGAAATATCTGCATTTGCAACTTGGTTTCACTATGTACTGTGAGATTTTGGGTAAATTGATTAACCTGGCTTAATCTCAGATTCTCAACCTTAATTAAATAATTTTTTAGAAAATGCTCTCCCTTCATTGCACATCCCCCTTCCAATTCCTGCCTTGTTTCTCAGCTTTTTAAATAGGCTCCTTGAAAATAGTATTTGTACTGCTATCTCCATTTCTTCACCTCCTGTCTCTCTCTATAGCATACCAACTAGGCTTTTGGGACTACCTGTCTGTGAAAATAGCCTTTGTCCTCCTAATTTTCTGCCTTTTGTTTTAGGCATTGTCAGCCCTTCTCCTCTCCTCCCCTCACCTAATCCTTTATCTTCTCCTCTCTCCCTTTCTGTTTTCTTTCCTTTTCTAGGTAATGTCATTGTCTCTTAACTTTAAATAATAACTATACACTGACACTCTCAAAATCTGAATTCCACTCTAATAAAACAACTTGTTTACTCATAATTTTGAACTGTGTCTGTCATTTCAAATTTTACATAACCAATGGGAATTTCCATTTCTTTCCTCTGAAACTTCAAGTCTTTCTTATTTCAGTTTATGCTACCACCATCCACTTGCCGCTTCAAAAATAAAGAATAACAACAACAATAAAACAAACAAACAAACAAACAAAAAGAGTCATTCTTAATTCTTCTCTTTATGCTTACCCTATATCTGATCTCTCTGGTTGAATTCAGTCTGGTGGGCTTTTACCTCCAAAACACATATCCATATCTTTCCCATATATGTCCACTGCTTATGCTGCCAATGTAGCTCAAAGAAGACTGTAACTGTTTTTTCTGCATCTACTCTTGTACCCTTTACAGGCTATTTTCTACACAGCATGCACAGTCTATTAATAGCGG
Organism: Pan paniscus; assembly: GCF_029289425.2. Classification (NCBI taxonomy): domain Eukaryota; kingdom Metazoa; phylum Chordata; class Mammalia; order Primates; family Hominidae; genus Pan; species Pan paniscus. The sequence goes on along the minus strand of NC_073254.2, from coordinate 88,226,804 downwards.
TTATTATATCAGGTCAGTTTTTTTCTTAAAACCCTCTGATGACTTCCCGTTGTTATTTGAATATGATATAAATGCAATGCCACTGCCTAGAAGGCCCTGCTTGCTTTATATACTATTTTTAGCTCCAAATTCCTCTCAATACACTTTCTTTCTTAGACGCCATCGAGAAACAGTAGCCTTCTTTCAGTCTCTATAATCACACCATCCAATATGGTAGCTATGAGTCACAAATGACTATGATTACTTAAAATACAATCACCATATCTAAATATTCTAATTTGAATTCACTTTGTAAGTCTAAAATATGTAGCATATTTTTAAACCTTAGTATAAAAAATTAAAGTAAAATATTTTCATTAATATTTAATTTGATTATATGTAGAAATGCTGTTTAGGGTATATTACATAAAATAAGACAAAATTTAGTATTATTGTAATTGAACCACTTTAATTTTACTCTTTAAATGTCTCCTAACAAATTTAAGATTGCATACGTGTCTTGTATTGTATTTCTAGTGTACCACATATTTCTAGAACCAGCTAAACTTACTTCTCTCTCAGAAACTTTGTAATTTTTCTTTCTGGTTATCTTCTCTTTTTAATATTCTCCCCCAAAAAGTTCAATTTATTGTTTGTTCACCTCTCAGATCTCAAGTCAAATTACATTTCTTCAAAATGTTCTTGATTGATCATCCTACATAAAATTTACCTGCTCCCGGCTTCCCAGTTCTACCATATTTACTCTTTATAACATTTCCTCTTTCATTTCATTCTTAGCTCTTCTAATTCTTCAGAATTATTAGTTTGGTCATGTATAAGTTCAGCGAATGGAAGGATATTTTCTATGTTGTCAATTTCTGTGTCCTAGGATTCTATCATAGTTAATGGCACGTTGTAGATACTCGATTTATAATAATTCATTGAGATACTGAATCACTTGCTGGCCAACTGTCTACAATACTGTCATTTTAACTTCCATTTTCACATACCCCATGCCTAGCAGTTTTTTTTTTTTCTGAGATTATAAAAAACAATTTCAGTTGGGGAAAAAATAAACTAGGATACTCATGTTTGTCATTAATGGGGTATAGAAAATGCCACCCCAAAATGTGGAATCTTGCCATACTGAGTATTTTAAAGCTGAAATAAATTGAGAAAACTGCAGAAGCAGGAAGATCTCTCTGACTTTCTCCCTCCCCTCTCTCCTAAAGAACCTCATGTGACAGATGTCCTGTCTTACTATAGGAGAGAAGAAATGTCACATGGAGAGTCCAAGAAGAATCTGAACAAAGAGGCCTTGTTAAGTTTACCCCAGTTTATTATCCTTAGATCATACTCTTTTGTGCTCCAATCACACTTTTGTATGACTTTCTGTAAAAATGCACAGTTTTCCCTGGTTCTTTCCATGTTCAATTCTGAAGGCTTTGTTTCATATAAAACTTACGTTAAATAAATTTGGTTATCCTATTTTTTTGTTGTTAATTTGTCTTTTGTTGTAAAAGCCTCAGCCATGAACCTTGTGATGGGTGAAAAATATTTTCTCTCCTACCTCATGTTGGTGAATATGTGCCTAGCTTCAGTTCTTATTGCGATATGAAAACACAGGCAGGAGCTTCCTTGGGTTTTGAATTTCTCACAGACAGTTTGCATAATCTGTACATATTAATTATTCAATAAATTCATGTTGATTTTTTTCATAAACCACGAGGAGCAGATGCATCAGATCTTTAATTGAATCTGATCTTGTTAGAACACATATAGATTCAGCTGTAGTCAGTTGCTTTTCAAAGATTCCCATGGAAACCTACAAAAAGGAAGGTAATAAGAGAAACAAAGATATTAACTCATTTAAGTTTCACCAAATGATATCCATTTGAATCCTTTATGAAAAATTCTTATTTTTTATAAAGAATAGAGATGTGTTTTCTTTAATATTGATCAACGTTATGCTTTCAATTATAAAAAATCAGAGATGCCTTTGTTGTGAATCCCCCTAATAAGCAAAGTAGAAACATACAGAAATGCAGTGTGAAGGCTGACAAATAAACAGATTCCTTTGCATGAGTTCCCTTTTTTACACTTTTCTCGGAGAGAATTATATTCCCTTCTTATTTAGAGCTGGTTATTTGAGAGGGACAAGTTGGTATATCTTAGGTTGCGTTCCATAATGAAAGAAACTTGTCCATACCTGATGTAGAAGATACAGAGATGTGTCTTCCACATCCCCGTTTAAGAAGAGAAATGCTAGCTGCAAGTAGCGTGGTTATCAAACAGCCTCCAGCTATCAGCTTCTTTATCGTCAGCCTCAGATTTCAAGCCGAGGTACCAGTCTTCTTAGAGTGGCTGCCAGCCAGTGATTGAACAAGGCAGTGGTCCAAGGGCTTAGCCATGTGCACCTGAAATAGAACTCCTCTAACAGGCAACATTTACTCTAGAGCTCCTTGTGGGGGATACAACCTCTGTCACATCTAACCATCCCTTCTTCTTCCCCTTCTTTTGCTGATGTAACTTCTTAATAAAAAGAGTTGTACAACCAACTCTGCCTCAATGTTTTCTTCCTATAGTACCCAAACTGCAAAGCCTTCTATTGTCCATAGTGGACATTTCTGGTACCTACTCTGTAGCAGCCATTCTATTTTGTATACTGATAAGGTCTAGGAAAGGAACAACAACAACAAAAATAGTTAATACATTTCTTCCTTCCCTTATTTCCCACCCTGCTTTCCATTCTTCCCTACCTCCTTCCCTTCTTCTTCCCTTCTTTACTTTCTCCTTCTTTTCTTCAAAAAATATTTACTTTGCACTTAGGCCCAGGATGTATAATAATAAACAAGAGAGATAATACATAATTCCTGCCCTAATAGGTGCCTACTCACGAGTAAAAATGAATTTTTAATAAACTGGGTAAGAGAAATTTTAAAAAATTGGAAATAGGTAGATGATAGATAGATAGATGATAGATAGATAGATATAGTGTCCTTCAAAGTCACACAATTTCACATTTCAGGTTTTTATGAATGCACCAAAGAGAATGAACCCCATGAGTACCCTAGATCTATATGATTCACTTCTGTTATTTATTGTAAAAGATAATATTTGTTTTTCTGCTATTGGAGTTTATAATGATTAAATTTTAAAAATATCAGTAAGAGTGGAAAAATAAACAAAAAAATTTAAGAACTATGAAGTTCACTTAAGTGCAGATATTTTAACAAGTTCTGAGAAATTGGTTGTTCCTTATCTGGATTTACATAAGCCTGGTAGCTTGGATTTGATGTTTCCAAATGCATGTCTTCAGATGGATTATATATTATATATATATATATAATATATATATATATATAGAATCACTATACATACACATGCATACACACACATACATGCGTACACTTGAGTCTTGATATTTTATGTCAGAGGAATCTAGAAATCTGGCAAAAAAATGTTTTGTGTAATGTTCATGGAGCTGGGAATTTTAATAAAGGCCATATAATCAAGACAAGTACTATTACTTAAACACAGCATGTTGCCATATTAGGCCTTGTTCCTCTGGTTAACAAAAATCTTTAATATGAAAGCATAAACATCTAAACTGATGAAATATTTTCCATTATAGATTTGCATGCATTCAGCAAAAGAACAATGCTTGAGTGTACTACTATTACACAAAAATCCAGAAAACATATTTCTAGAAATGCATTTTCTTATTCAACTATGAACTTTAAGCATAATAGAGCTTTGCAGAAAGAAAACAGCTGCAGCCAAATGTTCTCTCTAAGAGAAGGAACTTGGAGACCAAAAAATGGTTGAATGTTTTAAGTGGTTGTTGATCTTCCTAAGAGTTAAAGTAGGTCAAGGAAACACATACAGAAACACAAATAAACACAAACACAGCACTCACAAATACACAAGGGATCAGGCTGTCTCTTTGAAAGAAATGTCAAGTATAGGTAAAGGAGATATGTACTGAGAAGGTAAATTGGGCTTATTGCTAGCAGCAATAAGAGAGCAACTATATAAGCAAGCCGTCTTTCCAGGAGCAGCTGAAAGATTTCTTTGAGCATGATTGGACATGGCACCTGGCAAAGCAAACAACATTGCAATTAGGTATGTTTTCCACAAAATAAAAACAGTTCCCCAAGGTTCTGTGTGTGTGTATGTGTGCACACACGTGTGTTTCTATACCCTGAATTCAGACTTATTCACAGTAATATCCACTTTGTGGCACCTCCTTTTTTCATCGATAATTGAGGACTAAAGGATACAGACACTGCTGAGACAAGTGAGCTGAGGAACTTCAGAAGACCTGAACAAATGAAGAAAAATAATCATTACCTTGCTTGTTTTTTATGAAATGATTTCATTTGGGTGTGAGTTTTTTTCTTCCAAAGACATAGGACTCAAATTGTAGTCAATTAATGATTTAAAGATTCAAAACGACATTTTTGTATTCATGGCCAACTGTATAAAGTCTGGGATGTTGAACTATATATTGAACAAACATTTTCTTTTTGCTGTGAGAAATAAACTTCCTTGCAATTTTACTTCTGTCCTCAATATCCTCTTGATGAATAAAGGGTTGAAGATATCATACAGGTCAATATCATCAACAAAAACACCTTCTATGAAAAAAAGAACAGGCTAAGTATTGTCAACACAAAGATGTATAGTATAGAATTGATATTGTTTGGCTGTGTTCCCACCCAGATCTCATCTTGAACTGTAGCTCCCATAATTCCCACATGTTGTGGGAAGAGCCCAGTGAGAGATAATTGAATCATGGGATCCTTTCCCCCATACTGTTCTTGTCATAGTCAATAAGTCTTGCGATAACTTACAGTTTTATGAGAGGAAACCCTTTTCTCTTGGTTCTCATTCTCTCTTGCCTGCTGCCATGTAAGACATGCCTTTCACCTTCCACCATGATTGTGAGGCCTCCCTAGCCACATGGAACTGTGAGTTTATTAAACCTCTTTTTCTTTTAAATTATCCAATCTCAGGTAAGTCTTTATCAGTAATGTGAAAACAGACTAATCAAACAATATAAAATATGAGACTTAAAATCCATTTAATTATAAAATGTATTTAACTATACATTATTTTATTAACTATACATTTTAAAATACATGTTTACAATTGTTATAGATATGCACATTTGTAAACATTTTGCCATATCTACTGAGCTGAAGTTGGGATAAGTAACCTCCACACTAGCCTCAGAAAATCTCTTTCCTCTGTGAAAATCTCTTTCATATTAAGGCAGTATTTAGTGCTTGTTTGTCCCAGGCATTGTTCTGGGAATGGTTGGGAGATATAACAGGAAAATATATTAGCATGGAAGTATGCACTTGTATTTTTGCATATTTTAAAGCCATAAGTTAAAACAATAAGCCCAACAGAAAGATTAGCATAAAGGTTGGACAGGAATCTTTGGGTAGCAACAAAAGTTTTCCCAGTGAATTTGAAAACTTGTCTCCAGCCAATTAGAGACTCCAGATACACTGACTTAGGAAGAACAAAAATAAATCATATTTTAATAAGGCCGCTATTTCTGAAGGCACTCTGTTTACTCTCAAAAAAATGCAACAAACTTTCTTGAAGAAGTCTAGTACCAATGAACAATTCCGAGGCTGTATATATTTTTATGGATAAACAATATCTGGAGTCAGATTGACTGAATTTATATTTGATTTCAGACTTTTTAGCCATGTGACCTAAAGCAATTTATTCAAGCTCTTTGACGTTCAGTTGGTACTTTATTTGTACAAATGGGGACAATAATGGAGTTATTTTGAGCATTAAATGAGTTAAAACATGTAAAGTATAGTCCTTGGAACAGTTGTAAATGTTCAATGAATGTTAGTGATAAAAAGGGATTCCTAGAGGACTCAAGGGTGGCTGGCAAGATAGCCAAATAGGAACAGCTCTGATCTGCAGCTCCCAGCGAGATCAATGCAGAAGGTGGGTGATTTATGCATTTCCAACTGAGGTACCCTGTTTTATCTCATTGGGACTGGTCAGAAAGTGGGTGCAGCTCATGGAGGGTGAGCCAAAGCAGGGTGGGGCATTGCCTCACCTGGGAAGCACAAGGGGTTGGGGAACTCCCTCTTCTAGCCATGGAAAGCTGTGAGGGACTGTGCTGTGAGGAACAGTGCATCCCAGCCCAGTTATTACACTTTTCCCATGGTCTTCACAACTCACAGACCAGAAGATTTCCCTCAGGTGCCTACACCACCAGGGCTCTGGGTATCAAACACAAAACTGGGTGGCCTTTTGGGCAGACACCGAGCTAGCTGCAGGAGTTTTTTTATTTTTATTTTTTTCATACCCCCAGTGGCACCTGGAATGCCAGCAAGACAGAACCATTCCCTACCCTGGAAAGGGGGCTGAATCCAGGGAGCCAAATGGTCTAGCTCAGCAGATCCTATCACTATGGAGCCCAGCAAGCTAAGATCCACTGACTTGAAATTCTGGCTGCCAGCACAGCAGTCTGAAGTTGACCTGGGGTGCTCGAGCTTGGTGGGGGAGGGGTATCTGCCATTCCTGAGGCTTGAGTAGACATTTTTCCCCCTCACAGTGTAAACAAAACCACCAGAAAGTTTGAACTGGGCAGAGCCCACCGCAGTTTTGCAAAGCCGCTGTAGCCAGACTGCCTCTCTAGATTCCTCCTCTCTGGGCAGGGCAGCTCTGAAAGAAAGGCAGCAGCCCCAGTCAGGGGCATACAGATAAAACTCCCAACTGGGTACAATGGCTCACATCTGTAATCCCAGGACTTTGAGAGGCCGAGGCAGGTGGATCACCTGAGGTCAGGAGTTCGAGACCAGACTGGCTAACATGGTGAAACCTCATCTCTACTAAAAATACAAAAATTAGCTTGGCGTGGTGGCAGTTGCCTGTAATCCCAGCTACTCAGTAGGCTGAGGCAGGGGAATCTCTTGAACCCAGTAGGCAGAGGTTCAGTGAGCTGAGATCATGCCATTGCACTCCAGCCTGGGCAACAAGAGTGAAACTCTGTCTCAAAACCAACAACAACAACAACAACAAACTCCGATTTTCCTGGGACAGAGCACCTGGGGAAAAGGGTGGCTATGGGCACAGCTTCAGCCGACTTAGACGTTCCTGCCTGCTGGCTCTGAAAAGAACAGTGGATCTCCCAGCACAGCGCTTGAGCTCTGCTAAGAAACAGACTGCCTCCTCAAGTGGGTTCCTGGCCCCCATGCCTCCTGACTAGGAGACACCTCCCAGGAGTGGTCAACAGACACCTCATACAGGAGAGCTCTGGCTGGCATCTGTCAGGTGTCCCTCTGGGACGAAGCTTTCAGAGGAAAAAACAGGCAGTAATCTTTGCTGTTCTGCAGCCTCCACTGGTGATACCCTTGCAAACAGGGTCTGGAGTGGACCTCCAGCAAACTCCAGCAGACCGGCAGCAGAGGGGCCTGACTGTTAGAAAGAAAACTAACAAACAAAAAGAAATAGCATCAACATCAACAAAAAGGATGTCCACACAAAAACCTCATCCTAAGGTCACCAACATCAATAATCAAAGGTAGATAAATCCACAAAGATGAAGAAAAACCAGTGCAAAAACGGTGAAAAGTATAAAAACCAGAATACCTCTTCTCCAAAGGATCACAACTCCTCACCTGCACGGAAACAAAACTGGATGGAGAATGAGTTTGACAAACTGACAAAAGTAGGCTTCAGAGGTGGGTAATAAAAAACTCCTCCAAGCTAAAGTAGCATGTTCTAACCCAATGCAAGGAAGGTAAGAACCTTGAAAACAGGTTAGAGGATTTGCTAACAAGAATAACCAGTTTAGAGAAGAATATAAATGACCTGATGCAGCTGAAAAACACAGCACGTGAACTTTGTGAGGAATATACAAGCATCAATAGCCATATCCATCAAGCAGAATAAAGGATACCAGAGATTGAAGATCAGCTTAATGAAATAAAGCATGAAGACAAGATTAAACAAAAAAGAATGAAAAGGAATGAGCAAAGCCTCCAAGAAATATGGGACTATGTGAGAAGACAAAACCTACATTTGATTGGTGTACCTTAAAGTGACGGGGAGAATGGAACCCAGTTGGAAAACACTCTGCAGGATATTGTCCAGGTGAACTTCCCCAACCTAGCAAGACAGGCCAACATTCAAATTCAGGAAATACAAAGAACACCACAAAGATACTCCTCGAGAAGAGCAACCCCAAGACACATAATTATCAGATTCACCAACGTTGAAATAAAGAAAAAAATATTAACGGCAGCCAGTGAGAAAGGTCACGTTACCCAAAATGGGAAGCCCGTTAGACTAACAGTGGATCTCTATGCAGAAAATCTACAAGCCAGAAGTGAGTGCGGGTCAATATTCAAATTTATTTATTCTTAAATAAAAGAATTTTCAACCCAGAATTTTATATTCAGCCAAACTAAGCTTCAAAAGCAAAGTAGAGATAAATTTTTTTACAGACAAGCAAGTGCTGAGAGATTTTGTTATCACCAGTCCTGCCTTACAAGAGCTCCTGAAGGAAGCACTAAACATGGAAAGGCAAAACTGGCACCAACCACTGCAAAAACATGCCAAAATGTAAAGACCATCAACACTATGAAGAAACTGCATCAACTAATTGCAAAATAACCAGCTAGCATCATAATGACAGGATCAAATTCACACATAACAATATTAACCTTAAATGTAAACAGGCTAAATGCCCCAATTACAAGCAAATTGGATAAAGACTCAAGACCCATCAGTGTGCTGTATTAAGGAGATCCATCTCACGTGCACAGACACACATAGGCTTTTTTTTAGGAATATTTACCAAGCAAATGGAACGCAAAAAAAAAAAAAAAAAAAAGAAAAAAGAAAAAGAAAAGCAGGAATTGCAACCCTAGTCTCTGATAAAACAGACTTTAAACCAACAAAGATTTAAAAAGACAAAGAAGGGCATTACACAATGGTAAAGGGGTCAATGCAACAGGAAGAGCTACCTATCCTAAATATATATGCACCCAATATAGGAGCACTCAGATTCATAAAGCAAGTTCTTAAAGAACTATAAAGAGACTTAGACTCCCACACAATAATAGTGGGAGACTTTAACACCCCATTCTCAATATTAGACAGATGAGTGAGGCAGAAAATTAACAAGGATATTCAGGACTTGAACTCAGCTCTGGACCAGGCAGACCTAATAGACATCTACAGAACTCTCCACCCGAAATCAACAGAATATACATTCTTCTCAGCACCACAACGCACTTATTCTAAAATAGACCACATAATTGAAAGTAAAACACTCCTCAGCAAATGCAAAAGAACGGAAATGATAACAAACAGTCTCTCAGACCACAGTGTAATTAAATTAGAACTCAAGATTTAAAAACTCACTCAAAGCTGCATAACTCCATGGAAACTGAACAACCTGCTACTGAATGACTACAGGGTAAAGAATAAAATTAAGGCAGAAATAAATAAGTTCTTTAAAACCAATGAGAACCAAGACAAAAGGTACCAGAATCTCTGAGACACAGCTAAAGCAGTGTTTAGAGGGAAATAGCACTAAATGCCCATAGGAGAAAGCTGAAAAAAATCTAAAATCGACACCCTAACATCACAATTAAAAGAACTAGAGAAGCAAGAAAAGAAATTCAAAAGCTAGCAGAAGACAAGAAATAACTAAGATCAGAGAAGAACTGAAGAAGATAGAGACATAAAAAGCACTTTAAAAAATCAATGAACCCAGAAGTTGGTTTTTTGAAAAGATTAACAAAATAGATAGACCACTAGCCAGACTACTGAATAAGAAAAGAGAGAAGAATCAAACAGACACAATAAAAAACGATAAAGAGGATATCACCACAGTTCCCACAGAAATACAAACTACCATCAGAGAATACTTGATGAAATATATCTCAAAATAGTAAAAGCTATTTATGACAAACACACAGCCAATATCATACTCAATGGGCAAAAACTGGAAGCATTCCCTTTGAAAACCGGCAAAAGAAAAAGATGCCTTCTCTCACCAATCCTATTCAACATAGTATTGGAAGTTCTGGCCAGGGCAATCAGGCAAGAGAAAGAAATAAAGGGTATTCAAATAGGAAGAGAGGAAGTCAAACTGTCTCTGTTTTCAGATGACATGATTGTATATTTTGAAAACCACATCGTCTCAGCCCAAAACCTCGTTAAGCTGATAAGCAACTTCAGCAAAGTCTCAGGATACAAAATCAAAGTGCAAAAATTGCAAGCATTCCTATATACCAATAATAGACAGAAAGCCAAATCATGAGTGAACTGCCATTCACAATTGCTACAAAGAGAATAAAATACCTAGGAATACAACTTACAAGGGATGTGAAGGACCTCTTCAAGGAGAATTACAAACCACTGCTCAAGGAAATAAGACAGGACACAAACAAATAAAAAAATTCCATGCTCATGGATAGGAAGAATCAATATTGTGAAAATGGCTATACTGTGCAAAGTAATTTATGGATTCAATGCTATCCCCATCAAGCTACCATTGACTTTCTTCACAGAATTAGAAAGAAACTACTTTAAATTTCATATGAAACCAAATATTCAAGACAATCCTAAGCAAAAAGAACAAAGTTGGAGACATCTTGCTACCTGACTCAAACTATACTACAAGGGTACAGTAACCAAAACAGCATGGTACTGGTACCAAAACAGATATGTAGACCTATATATAGAACAGAACAGAGGCCTCAGAAATAACACCACACATCTACAACCATCTGATCTTTGACAAACCTTACAAAACAAGCAATGAGAAAAGGATTCCCTATTTAATAAATGGTGTTGGGAAAACTGGCTAGCCATATGCAGAAAACTGAAACAGGACCCCTTCCATACACCTTATACAAAAATTAACTCAAAGTGGATTAAAGACTTAAATGTAAGACCTAAAACCATAAAAATCCTAGAAGAAAACGTAGACAATACCATTCAGGACAAAGGCATGGGCAAATACTTCATGACTAAAACATGAAAGCAATGGCAACAAGAGCCAAAATTGACAAATGGGACCTAATTAAACTAAAGAGCTTCTGTACAGCAAAAGAAACTATCGTCAGAGTGTACAGGCAACCTACAGAATGGGAAAAATGTTTGCAATCTATCCATCTGACAAAATCTATCCATCCAAAATCTACAAGGACCTTAAACAAATTAATCAGACAAAAACTAACAATCACATCAAAAAGTAGGTGAATGATATGAATAGACACTTCTCAAAAGAGGACATATATGTGGCCAACAAAAATATGAAAAAAAGCTCATCATCACTGGTCATTAGAGAAATGCAAATCAAAACCTCAATGAAATACCATCTCATGACAGAACGGCTTTCATTAAAAAGTCAGGAAACATCAGATGCTGGACAAGTTGTGGAGAAATAGGAATGCTTTTACACTGTTGGTGGAAGTGTAAATTAGTTCAGCCATTGTGGAATATGGTGTGGCGATTCCTCAAGGATCTAGAAACAGAAATACCATTTGACCTAGCAATCCCATTACTGGGTATATACCCAAAAGACTATAAATCATTCTACTATAAAGACACATGCACACATATGTTTATTGCAGCACTGTTCACAATAGCAAAACTTGGAACCAACCCAAATGCCCATAAATAATACACTGGATAAAGAAAATATGGCACATATACACCATGGAATACTATGCCACCATTAAAAAGAATGAGTTCATGTCCTTTGCAGGGACATGGATGAAGCTGGAAACCATCATTCTCAGCAAACTAACGCAGGAACAGAAAACCAAACACCGCATGTTTTCACTCATAAATGGGAGTTGAACAATGAGAACACATGAACACACTGAGGGAAACATCACACACCAGGGCTTTTCTGGGATTCGGGGGCTAGAGGAGGGATATCTTTAGGAGCAATACCTAATGTAGATGATGGGTTGATGGGTGCAGCAAACCACCATGGCACGTGTATACGTATGTAACAAACATGCATGTTCTTCACATGTATCCCAGAACTTAAAGTATAATAAAAAAAGGAAAAAGAAAGAAATAGAAGACTCAGACGTAAAATGTTATTCATTTCCTTTACATTACTAATAAATACACAATCCTCGAAGATGATAACGACTGTATTTGTATTTAAATGAACTGCAGTGGAAGAAAAAAAGCGTTTCATATTCATAGTTTTCTAGGTATCCTTATCTATTCTAACAAATATCCACTTGCTAATCATTTCTAATTTCCATCACTCAGCTATAGGTCAGAGCAGGTAATATTGGATGAGAAAATAGAAGGGATTCTTTAAGAACATTCTCATTTCTCCTGACTCCCACCTGCAGAGAGTATCTTACATGTTTGTAAAGAGTTTGTTGCTCTAATTTTAAAAGGGAAAGTTGGCTTGAATAAGAATGTCTTGAGGAAGTGGACACATGGAAAAAAATTTGTTTCAAAATTATATATTACTATTTGACTATTCAATTTAAAGCTACAAAGAAATAGATGTCAGGTGAAGCTCAGTGAGGATGCTGGGTCGATGAATCTAAATATCTAACTGGGCATGGCAAAGATCAAGAAAGCAGGAGAATGTCAGTGTCACAGGATGCATATGGTATTTACAGAGAATTTAGAAACTCTTAAAGAGGGTTGAGGCATGACAGATTGCTGTCAGAGCATTGAAAAGTAGAGAGAGCCTTAAAAAAAGATAGACTCTTAAAAAGAGCAGTAATATGAATAATAACTTTTATAGGTCATGCTCAATAGTTTTTGAACTACACACCGAAATAGCCTTCTTTCTTTCAGATATGAATTTCTTTGTTAGAACTGGTTAGCCCTATTAGAAAACTTTAGGCTAGAAGAAGAAAGAGCTATGTTAATTGCTCTTGAGTAGGGGAGGGCAAGAAAATGTATTGAATCATTAATTAAAAATAAGTTTAACCTCAGCTGAATTATCATATTAAGTGACATTTTTTGTAAGCCAAATCCTCTATATTTTTGGAAGAAAGCAAGAAGTAGCCCCTCCGTGGTTCAGTGGGAAGATCTTCTCATCAAACTATCATGCTTTTCCAGCTAGAAAATTATGAGGTTATAGAACACAGCAAGATTCTTGATATACAGTAATATTTGGAAAAAATGAAGTTGCCTGCACATTTATTGTGTTTAGAAGAACTCCTGGGCAGTGGTACAAAAAAGCCAGGTGGGTGAGGCTGAATTACTTACTAATCTGTAAGTTTTTTAGGAACTATTACTCCAGGGGCAGAGAATCACCTTTTTAACTCTTTTACCTAAATATATGTAACCCCCTTTCCAAGTTTAACATGGCCTCTCTAAATCTATCCCCATTATTAACTGATATGCTCATCCCTTGAGTCATTCTTTGACATTTACAGCACACAGCATAGTGGAAAGAATATAGGATTTGGATCTCTAAAGGTCTCAGAGGGAACACTGACTCACGTGCTCTGAGAAATTGAGCAATTAACCTCTTGAGGCCTAGTTTCTTCATCTCTAAAATATGAATTGTACTTATCTCATGTAGTTATTGAGAAGATCAAATAAGATTATGTTTAAAGTACCCAGTGCATAATAGTTACACAAAAATTGAGAGCTGCTAGTTGTAGCATAGGCTTATTCTTTAGCGTCTATACTCTAGGCATGGATTGCAGTACCTGGGGAGAACAAATAGGGACAGGCATGTTTCTGTGGGGTGAGGGAAGGAGCAATGAGAATGGACACATTAGTGAATGACTTAGCAAGGCAGAACTCAGATGACAGGACTCCTGAGGGAATTTGGAATTTTGGACTCAGAGTAAAGAAACCCACTCCATTCATTCAATCAACAAATATTTATTAAGCATGTAACTTGGAGTAGGTAAGTGAGGTACTTTGATATAATAGTAACATCGGTGTACTGATAGTCTTGATGAAATGGAAGGATTTGGGAAATCAGAATTCTAGAGCAAATAAACTAGAATTTGGAGGTAGTGAATCACAGCACTACTTTTTGAAATTAAAACTGTGGAAAAACTATATTTATTAGGAACTAGAGGATCTGTAGTAGGGTCAGCAACTTTTACTTAAAAAGCCAGGTAATAAATATTTTAGACTTTGTGGGCCAAGAAGGAGAATTGAAAATATAATGTGGGTACTAACATTACCATGTTAAATGTGACCAGGTTGCATGCCAGATTTGGCCAGTGGGCTGTACTTTGCCAAACCTTGACATAAAATACGATTACTTGAGTGTATGTCTGTGGTAGGATGGAGGACTAGATGATTGAGATAGGACACTTCACAGGACTGAGATGCCAAGGTGATAAGGGAAAAAGAATTCATTCTTTTCAGTGGAAATTCAGGAAGACCAGTGGAACCAGTGAGATATTGTCAGAGACAGTTTATTGGCAGCAGTGCAAGTTAACTCAACATAGTGATGGTCAAAGAGAATGGGGAATGGAAAATTCATAAGAGAGAGACTTGTAATACCTACTTACACAAAGGAGGCTCTGATACAAAAACGGAAGGGACAAGGTTAGAGGTAGGGGTCATGCAATGGATCTTTTTAGTAGATGACTGTGATTCTGTGTGGAGGCCTAAAGCAAACACTTCCTCACCTGATGTGCTACAATATGTTCTCTTAGATGTGATATGAAGGAGTCCAACTGCATTAAAACAGTAAAGAATTTAGTTGGGTATGGTGCCTCACACCTGTAATCCCAGTACTTCAGAAGGCTGAGGCAGGCAGATTGCTCAAGCCCAGGAATTTAAAACCAACCTAGGCAACATGGTGAAACCCCATACCTACAAAAATATACCAAAAATAGCCAGGAATTGTGGCGTACACCTGTACTCTCAGCTACTCAAGAGGCTGAGGCAGAAGGCTCACCTAAGTCCTGGAAGGTCGAGGCTGCAGTGAGCCGTGATTGTGCCACTGCACTACAGCCTGGCTGGCAGAGTAAGATCCTGTCTCAGCAGAAGGAAAAAAAAGAAAAGAAAAGAAAAGAAAAGAAAAGAAAAGAAGAGAAAAGAAAAGAAAAGAAAAAATAAAGTATTTGGTGGACTGACTGAAAACTCATAAATATAAATCAGAAGTGTCCCTCCTCTTTAATACTCCTTTGCTAGGTTTTTCTTTATGTAGGACAGAAGAAAATTTATAGTCCAGTGCTATTCTTTTCCATTGCCTATCCATATTTGTCATTTGGTGACAAATATGCAGTGGAGATTCATACTGTTTCTGTGTCGCACCTTCCTTAAGGATTTTCTTCTGAATTGTGGTAGTGACACTCTCTTGCTGATTGCAGTAAATGTTCCAAATCCCTAGAATATATAAATAATGCCCATGACTGTTCTTGTGCATGAATTGACATTGCTCCACCATAGTTCTTCTCCAGACCTGTCCTTGAGTAGGATCTGATCTTTGGGCAGGAACTTGGAGAAGCTGGCTTAGCCTGTGGCACAGTCTAGAGCAGAGTCCCTCAGACTCCATGTGCAGTACAATATTCCTTTAAATGTGCCCAAATGTCATCTCTGTTGCCCATCCTAGGCCAAACTATATTAGTCCATTCTTGCACTGCTATAAAGAACTACCTGAGACTGGATAATTTTTTTTTTAAAAAAGTTCATTTGGCTCACAGTTCTGCAGGCTGTACAGCAAGCATGGCCAGGGAGGCCTTAGGAAACTCACAATCATGTACAAAGGCAAAGGGAAACAGGCATGTCTTACATGACCAGAGAAGGAGGAAGAGAGAGAAGTAGGTGCAGCACATTTTATTATTATTATTATTATTATTATACTTTAAGTTTTAGGGTACATGTGCACAACTTGCAGGTTTGTTACATATGTATACATGTGCCATGTTGTTGTGCTGCACCCATTTACTAGTCATTTAAAATTAGGTATATCTCCTAATGCTATCCTTCTCCCCTCCCGCCACCCCACAACAGGCCCCAGCATGTGATGTTCCCCTTTCTGTGTCCATGTGTTCTCATTGTTCAATTCCCACCTATGAGTGAGAACAGGCGGTGTTTGGTTTTTTGTCCTTGCAATAGTTTGCTGAGAATGATGGTTTCCAGTTTCATCCGTGTCCCTACAAAGGACATGAACTCATCATTTTTTATGGCTGCACAGTATTCCATGGTGTATATGTGCCACATTTTCTTAATCCAGTCTATCATTGTTGGACATTTGGGTTGGTTCCTAGTCTTTGCTATTGTGAATAGTGCCGCAAAAAACATACGTGTGCGTGTGTCTTTATAGCAACATGTTTTATAATCCTTTGGGTATATACCCAGTAATGGGATGGCTGGGTCAAATGGTATTTCTACTTCTAGATCCCTGAGGAATTGGCACACTGACTTCCACAATGGTTGAACTAGTTTACAGTCCCACCAACAGTGTAAAAGTGTTCTTATTTCTCCACATCCTCTCCAGCACCTGTTGTTTCCTGACTTTTTAATGATCGCCATTCTAACTGGTGTGAGATGGTATCTCATTGTGGTTTTGATTTGCATTTCTCTGATGCCCAGTGACGGTGAGCGTTTTTTCCTGTGTTTTTTGGCTGCATAAATGTCTTCTTTTGAGAAGTGTCTGTTCATGTCCTTTGCCCACTTTTTGATGGGGTTGTTTGTTTTTTTCTTGTAAATTTGTTTGAGTTCATTGTAGATTCTGGATATTAGCCCTTTGTCAGATGAGTAGGTTGCAAAAATTTTCTCCCATTTAGAGGTTGCCTGTTCACTCTAATGGTAGTTTCTTTTGCTGTGCAGAAGCTCTTTAGTTTAATTAGATCCCATTTGTCAATATTGGCTTTTGTTGCCATTGCTTTTGGTGTTTTAGACATGAAGTCCTTGCCCATGCCTATGTCCTGAATGGTAATGCCTAGGTTTTCTTCTAGGGTTTTTATGGTTTTAGGTCTAACGTTTAAGTCTTCCACTATTATTACATGTGGGTCTAAGTTTCTTTGTAGGTCTCTAAGAACTTGCTTTATGAATCTGGGTGCTCCTGTATTGGGTGCACATATATTTAGGATAGTTAGGTCTTTCTTTTACATGGATCCTTTTACCATTATGTAATGCCCTTCTTTGTCTCTTTTGATTTTTTTTTGTTTTTTTTTTGTTTTTTGGTTTAAAGTCTGTTTTATCAGTGGTTAGGATTGCAACCACTTTTTTTTTTTATTTCTATTTGCCTGGAAAATATTCCTCCATCTCTTTATTTTGGGCCTATGTGTGTCTTTGCATGTAAGACGGGTCTCCTGAATACAGCACATCAATGGGTCTTGACTCTTTATCCAATTTGTCAGTCTGTGTCTTTTAATTGGGGCTTTTAGCCATTTACATTTAATTTTAATATTGTATGTGTGAATTTGATCTTGTCATTATGATACTAGCTGGTTATTTTGCATATTAGTTGATGCAGTTTCTTCATAGTGTTGATGGTCTTTACATTTTGGCATGTTTTTGCAGTGGCTGGTACCTATTTTTCCTTTCCATATTTGGTGTTTCCTTCAGGAGCTCTGTAATGCATGCCTGGTGGTGACAAAATCTCTCAGCATTCGCTTGTCTATAAAAAAATTTTATTTCTTCTTCACTTATGAAGCTTAGCTTGGATAGATATGAAATTCTGGGTTGAAATATTTTTTTAAGAATGTTGAATATTGGCCCCCTCTCTCTTCTGGCTTGTAGGGTTTCTGGGGAGAGATCCACTATTAGTCTGATGGGCTTCACTTTGTGGGTAATCTGACCTTTCTCTCTGTCTGCCCTTAACATTTTTTCCTTCATTTCAACCTTTGCAAATCTAATAATTATGTGTCTTGGGGTTGCTCTTCTCAAGGAGTATCTTTGCGGTATTCTCTGTATTTCCTGACTTTGAACTTCGGCCTGTCTTGCTAGGTTGGGGAAGTTCTCCTGGATAATATCCTGAAGTGTGTTTTCCAACTGGGTTCCCTTCTCCCCATTACTTTAAGGTACACTAATCAAATGTAGGTTTGGTCTTTTCACATAGTTCCATATTTCTTGGAGGCTTTTTTCATTCCTTTTCATTCATTTTACTTTAATCTTGTCTTCATGCTTTATTTCATTAAGTTGATCTTCAGCCTCTGGTATCTTTTCTTCTGCTGGATCGATTTGGCTATTGATACTGGTGTATGCTTCATAAAGTTCTCGTACTGTGTTTTTCAGCTCCATCAGCTCATTTATATTCTTCTATAATCTGGTTATACCAGTTACCAGTTCCTGTAACATTTTATCAAGGTTTTAACTTCCTTGCATTGGGTTAGAACTTGCTCCTTTAGCTCAGAAGAGTTTGTTGTTATCCACCTTCTGAAGTCTACTTCTGTCAATTTGAAAAGCTCATTCTCCATCCAGTTTTTTCCCTTGCTGGTGAAGAGTTGTGATTTTTTGGAGGAGAGGAGGCATTCTAGTTTTTGTAATTTTAAGCCTTTTTGTTCTGTTTTGTTTTTTTTTATCTTCTTGGATTTATCTACCTTTGGTGATAAATGTTTGATGTTGGTGACCTTTGGATGCAGTTTCTGTGTGAGTGTCCTTTTTGTTGATTTTGATGCTATTGATTTCTGTTTGTTAGTTTTCTTTCTAACTGTCAGGCCCCTCTTCTGCAGGTCTGCTGGAGTTTGCTGGAGGTCCACTCCAGACCCTGTTTGCCTGAGTATCACCAGCATAGGCTGCAGAACTTCAAAGACTGCTGCCTGCTCCTTCCTCTGGAAGCTTCATCCCAGAGTGGTACCCACCAGATGGCAGCCAGAGCTCTCCTGTATGAAGTGTCTGTCAATCCTACTGGGAGGTTCTCCCCGTCAGAAGGCTTGGGGGTCAGGGACCCACTTGAGTAGGCAGTCTGTCTCTTAGCAGAGCTTGAGTGCTGTGCTGGGAGATCCACTGCTCTTTTTAGAGCTGGCAGGCAGGAACGTTTAAATCTGCTGAAGCTGCACTCACAGCTGCCCCTTTCGCCAGGTGATCTGTCCAAGGGAGATGAGAGTTTTATCTATAAGCCCCTGACTGGGGCTGCTGCCTTTATTTCAAAGATGCCCTGCCCAGAGAGGAGGAATCTAGAGAGGCAGTCTGGCTACCGAGGCTTTGCCACACTCCAGTGGGTTTCTCACCCAGTTAGAATTTCCAGGCAGTTTGTTTACACTCTGAGGTGTAAACTGCCTACTGCAGCCTCAGTAATGGCAGATGACCCTCCCTGCACCAAGCTTGAGCATCCCATGTTGACATCAGACTGCTGTGCTGGCAGTGAGGATTTCAAGCCAAGGGATCTTAGCTTGTTGGGTGCTGTGGGGATGGGATCTGCTGAGCAAGACCACTCAGCTCCCTGACTTTAGCCCCCTTTCCAGGGGAGTGAGCAGTTGTCTTGCCTTTGTTCCAGGCACCACTGGGGTAGGAAAAAAGACTCCTGCAGCTAGCTTGGTGTCTGCCCAAACAGCCTCCCAGTTTTGTGCTTGAAACCCAGGGCCCTGGTGGTGTAGGCACCAGAACAAATCACCTGGTCTGCAGGTTGCAAAGACTGTGGGAAAAGCATAGCATCTGAGCTGGATAATGCCATCCCTCAGGTCACAGTCCCTTATGGCTTCCCTTGGCTAGGGGAGGGAGTCCCCTGACCTCATGCACTTCGCAAGTGAGGTGATGCCCCACCCTGCTTCTGCTGGCCCTCTGTGGGCTGCACCCACTGTCTAACTAGTCCAAATAAGAGGAACTGGGTATGTCAGTGGGAAATGCAGAAAACACCCACCTTCTGCATTGGTCTCGCTGGGAACTGCCGACCAGAGCTGTTCCTGTTCTGCCATCTTGCCTGGGAATCAACATTACTTTTAAACCAAAGACATTAATATCTGGGCAATACTTGAAAGGTAGCATCACATAGGGTGCTCTGTAACCTTTACATTGAATCTTGAGCCATTATCATGAAGGGTCAGGTGAGTTTCATGTATTTGGGTAATTGTTATGGACATTTAGAACAGCAGAAGAATCTATCTCTAACTCTGTTTTTACTGTGACTTAAAAAAATACAAGATTATACAGTAGATCCTAAAGTATCTTCATAAAATATTCTAGCATAGAACAACACTGAGCTTTCTCAGGTTATATTCTCCCTCACTTCATCAAAGGTGAAGGTTTACAATAATGTCATTCTCTTTGACTTAATGTAGCCAGCATTTTTGCTTGTCTTAAAAAGAACATCTCTGAGCTTCCAAGTCTTGGCATATATCTGGTATAGAGAGAGAGTAAATTTTTTAACATGCCCGTCTATATTTTAGTGTTAATAAACATTGATTTAGAATAAGAAAATGAATGATGAATAAATGATAAAAACCAAGGGTTTGATTTGTTGCTGTGTGAGAATATAAATAACAGAGTCCAGAATGGTGTATTGGCCTCTAACAGGAGATATTTAAAAAGTATTGACTTACTGAAAAAGGGATTTTACCCTATAGTCAATCAATGCTTCATGTACCTTTCTCATATATAGAATTCAGGAGGATAAGTGACATAAATGGCTCCTTAAAAATGCCTGTTACAAAACAAAGAAACAAACAAAAACTACAGCTGTCTTATTTTTGATGAAAGGGTTCAATATAGGTATTTACAACCACGTAGACGAAAGAGAAAACTCATGGTTTAGCCAGAGGTTTAGCAATTCTTCAACCAAGTTTACCATAAAAACCAGATCTTAGGTCCACAAAAATATATACTTTGATGTATTTATATGATATTACTTAAGTAATCTATATATAAACTTGGAATATATGTATAACTTGAAGAATATATAGAAATTTTATATATATGTAAATATAAATATAAATACATATATACATATGTTTTAGACAATAGAAAATGGCCATTTTACAATTTTGGCCCAGAAAAAGATCCTTGCAAAAATCACAATTTTGGATGAATTTTGATATTATACAAAGTGAAACACATTAATAAACTATTTGGCGAAGAGGAACAAAGAATTCTGTGTAAAAAAAAAAATATATATATATAATTATATATATATATAATTTGAAAGACTCATTTAGTTAGCTCCAATGAGTCACAGGTATGTAATACCTATGCTTACTGAAGGCATGCATTTTCTTCCAGAGAATATAGCTATCACTGACTTACTCAACATTTCTTTTTAATGTGTTAAAAATGGGAAAAAATACACTGTAGAAATTTTTATTTGCTCATGTTAAAGGAAAAAAAATTGCACCTGCAGGGAGAATAATGGCTCAAAATTCAGTATGTTTTTTAAAATATCGAAAATCAACCTTAGATTTCAACCTACTACAAATTACCTTATTTCAAGATTTATTGAGCCATACGCTGTCTGGCATCAAGGTTCCTCAGCCACAGTGAGATAGAATAATGCATTTGCTTATTCCAGTCCCAGGGAGACAATAATGTGATTGTCTGTTAATGGCTTTGTTCACAAAGCTCAAAGCAAAGGATAGATTTGGCAATCACAGAAAGGTGCCAACTAACAAACAAATTTTGTTCCAAGACCTATTTGTTTATTCATTTATTCATCTATGTATCTATCTATCTATCTACCTATCAATCTATCTATCCATCGATGAATCAGTTACTAGAAATGCACAATATACCATTTCATATGAACAAGGCAACAAACAGAAGTTAGGCTTCCAGGGACGTCCATTGAATGCAATTATTACAGAGTTCAGTATAGGTACTGAAGTACTAGACAAGGTTGGGGAACTCTTGCTGCTTTCCTAGACGCCTGATAAAGGTTGGGCAGTGATGGTCACCCCATCCTGACTTAACAGGGATCTCTCAGACCTCAGAGTGCTTCCTATACTCTAAAACAATTAGTATGATCTTTAGTCACATGCAGGGTATACGTAAGGTGCTTACTCCTAATTTGGAGAATATGTCCATCTGATTAATTAGATCAATATAGGAAACATATTTGCATAATTCTGGGCACAAAGTAATAAGTTTATTTGGCTTCAAAAGATCTAGTTTGGCTTATGGCATAGTTAAGTTTTTGACTGATTTCTATGTTTTTGCTTGGTAGATTTAGCAATTGGAATAAAAAGCTTTGCCTAAAGTGTTGTTTAGCAGTTTATGTCTCTAAATCAACTATAATAAGACTAGTCACTTAACAGTTGGAAATAAGTAATCTTTATTCTTATATATCCCAAAGTATTCAGTACTGCAGAAACCCAAGCTCCTTTATTTTTGACTCTTTAATTTTTCCATTGAAAAATAAATCAAGTTAATTCTGACACTATGTGAATTTGAGTTTATTCAATTTCAAGAGACAGTCCAGAAATCTTTCTTATTTCTTATTTATAGTGTCCATTTTGCAAACTGTTCTCATTCCCATGTTTCTTACCAGCCATTAAATGCTCTGTTTCTATGTTCTTTCCAAATTCTCTCTCTCTCACTAAATTATTAAACAATTCCCACTGCAACTTCTTTCCTTAAGTTAGGAGAGCCAAAAAAGGGCAGTATCAGGCATAGTAAAGCACAGAATTCTTTGTTCCTCTTCGCCAAATGGTTTATTAATGTGTTTCACTTTGTCTAATGTCAAAATTCATCCAAAATTGTGATTTTTGCAAGGATCTTTTTCTGGGCCAAAATTGTAAAATAGCCATTTTCTATTGTTTAAATCTATATTTATTAACTTATGAAAAATTTAAAAATCCAGTAAATGTGTATGTTTTTCAAACTTTAAAAGGTTACATTTTGGTTGCTGCTAAACGTATTTTATGATCTAGAGAGAAATTGTTAAAATTAATATTAACTAGTGCATTTAACAATTTTCTACATTAAACAAGGACAATATTTTTGATATTTAATGACTATAAATAGTTTAAAATTATTACTCAAGTAATCTATAACTGCTTTAATGACATTGAATTTCACCTTCTTTGCCTTTTTAAATTTTCTTTCTTTTTATAATTAACGTGAGTATAAATTAATTTTTAAAAATTTTAGAATTTTGCAATGTTCTTTCAGAATAATTCAAAGCACTAGGTTTAGTCTCAGAAGAACTTAAATAAGGGTACTGGAATAATATATTAACATAGATTAGGGAACAAATAAAATAGATTTTAAAATGTAAAGTAACAATGTAATCATTATAATTAAATGCTAATATCTGCAGGAACTAACTCTCAAAGTTTTTAACAAATGTATCTAAATACCTGTGTGGTAAACTCAAGTAATTTCCTTTATTTATTTATTTACTCGTTCATTCATTCTTTCATTCATTCATTCAGTTTGTATTAGGGATTCAGAGGGTACATGTGGAGATTTGTTACATGGGTATATTGCATGATGCTGAGGTTTGGGGTACAAATGATCCTGTAACCCAGATAGTGAGCTACCTAATAGCCCACTCTCTCCCTCACTGCTCTGGTCCTCCCTGTTATCTATTGTTCCCATCTTTACCTCCATGCGTATTCAATGTTTAGTTTCCACATATAAGTGAGAACATGCAGTATTTAGGTTTTTGTTCCTGCATTAGTTCACTTAATTCACTAAGGATAATGGTCCTCAGCTGCATTCATGCTGCTGCAGAGGACATTCCATGGTGCTCACGTACCATATTTTCTTTATCCAGTCCACCATTTATAGGCAGTTAGGTTGAGTCCATGTTTTTGCTATTGTGAATAGTGCTGCAATGAATATAAGAGTGCATGTATCCTTCAGGTAGAATAATTTATTTTCCTTGGGGTATATACATATATACAGTAATGGAACTGCTGGATTGAATGTTAGCTCTGTTTTGAGTTCTTTGATAAATTTCCAAACTGCTTTCCACAGTGGCTGAACTAATTTGCAGTCCTATCAACACTGTATAAGTGTTCCATTTCTTCAGGGCCTTGCCAGCATCTGTTGTTTTCTGACTTTTTCATAGTAGCCATTCTATTGTGACATAGTACCTCATTATGGTTTTGATTTGCATTTCTCTGATAATTAGTGATAAGCATTTTTTCCTATGTTTGTCAGCTGCTTTTATGTCTTCTGTTAAGAAGTGTCTCTTCAAATCTTTCGCCCATTTCCTAATTGGATTTTTATTTTTTGCTTGTTAATTTGTTTAAATGCCTCCTTGATTCTGGATATAGAAACTTTGTTGGGTGAATAGTTTGCAAATATATTTTTC
This sequence comes from Pan paniscus, assembly GCF_029289425.2. Lineage (NCBI taxonomy): Eukaryota > Metazoa > Chordata > Mammalia > Primates > Hominidae > Pan > Pan paniscus. Next base: position 88,202,668 of record NC_073254.2, on the reverse strand, counting down.
TCCTATTCTGTAGGTTGTCTGTTTACTCTGTTGATAATTTATTTTGCTGTGCAGATACTCTTTAATTAGGTCCCACTTCTAAATTTTTATTTTTGTTGCAATTGCTTTTGGGGAATTGGTCATAAATTCTTTGCCAAAGCTTACATTGAGAAGGTAATTTTCTAGGTTGTCTTTTAGGAATTCTATAGTTTTTATAGCCTTACATTTGACTATTTCCTCTATCTTTTGCTAATTTTTATCCATGTTAAAAGGTAGGGGTCCAATTTCATTCTTATGCATATGGATAACCAGTTATCACAGCAACATTTATTGAATTGAGAGTCCTTTTCCCATTGCTTATTTTTGTCAACTTTATTGAAGATTAGATAGCTGCAAGTGAGCAGGTTTATTTCTGGGCTCTCTATTCTGTTCCATTGGTGTATGTGTCTGTTTTTGTACCAGTACCATGCTGTTCTGATTACTGTAGCATTATTGTATAGTTTGAAGTTGGGTAAAGTGATGACTCCTGCTTTGCTCTTTTTGTTTAGGATTGCTTTGACTATTTGGGATCATTCTGGGTTCTGTATAAATTTCAGAACAATTTTTTTTCTATTTCTGTGAAAAATGACATTGGTATTTTTTAATGAATGGCATTGAATTTGTAAATTGCTTTCAGAAATATGATCATTTTAATAAAATTAATTTTTACAATCCATGAGCATGGAACATTTTTCCATTTATTTGTGTTGCCTCTGGTTTCTTTCACAGTGTTTTGTAGTTTTCCTTGTGGAGATCTATTACCTTCTTGGTTAGATGTATTTCCAGGTAATTCATTTTGTTGTGACTATTTTAATTGGGATTGTTTTCTTGTTTTGGCTCACAGCTAGAACATTATTGGTGTGTAGAAACACGACTTATTTTTGCACATTAATTTTGTATCCTGCACCAAATTAATGTTTATCACATATATGGACCTTTTGGTTGAATCTTTAGGGTTTCCAGGTATAGAATCATATCACCAGCAAAGAGAGATAGTTTGAATTCTTCTTTTCCTATTTAGGTGCATTTTATGTCTTTCTCTTGCCTCATTGCTCTGGCTAGGACTTCCTGTATAAAGTTGAATAGCAGTGGTGAGAGTAGGCATCCTTGTCTTGTTTCAGTTCTCAAGGGGAATGGTTCCAGCTTTTGCCTGTTCAATATGATGTTGAATGTGGATTTGTCATACATGGCTCTTATTTTTTTCAGAATATTCCTTCAATACCTAGTCTATTAAGGGTTTTTATTATACGAGGATATTGGATTTTTATCAAACACTTTTTCATTGTCAATTAAGGTGAATTTTTTTGACTCTGTATATGTGGTGAATAACATTATTTGTGTATATTGAAACAAACTTACATCCCAGAAATAAAGCCTACTTGAATTAAGTTTTTAATGTACTGCTGGATTTGGTTTACTAGTATTTTGTTGAGGATTTTTGTGTCTATGTTCATCAGGGGTATTGGCTTATAGTTGTCTTTCTTTGTTGTGTCTCTGCCAGTTTTTGGTATAAGGATCAAGCTGACTTTGCAGAACGAGTTAAGGAGGAGCTCCTCCACCTTAATTTTCTTGTAACAGGTTTAGTAGGACTGGCACCAATCTTTTTTGTGCGTCTCACAGAATTCAGCTACAAACCAATCTGATCCAGGGCTTTCTTGTATTAGTAACTGTTTTATTATTGATTCAATTTCGGAACTTGTTATTGATCTGTTTGGGCTTTCACTTTCTTCCTGGTTCAATCTTGGCAGATTGTGTGTTTCCTGGAATTCAGCCATTTCCTCCAGATTTTCTAATTTGTGTGCATAATTGTCTATGAGGATTTCTGGTATTTCTGTGGAATTGGTTGTAATGTCTTCTTTGACATTTCTGACTGGGGTTATTTGGATCTTTTGTTTTGTTGTTTTTCTTTGTTAATCTAACTGGAGGTCTATCAATCTTGTTTATTCTTTCAGAGATCCAATTATTGGTTTCCTTGATCTTTTGTGGGGATTTTTGTGTCTCAATTTCTTATAGTTCTTCCCTTATTTTAGTTATTTCTTTTTTACTACTAGCTTTGGGGTAGGTTTTTTTCATTTTTCCAAGTTCCTCTTAACATTGGTTATCTAGATCCTAAAGATTTCCGTAAGTTGTGTCTCCACTTTTCATTAGTTTCAAATAATGTTTTGATTTCTGCCAGGAGAAAGTTGTTTAAAATCCATGTTTTGTGTACTTTTGAGAGATCTTCTTGGTATTGACTTATATTTTTATTGCACTATGGCCCAGGGTTGTGCTTGATATGATTTCTATTTTTTTGAATTAATTGAGATTTGTTTATTACCAAGCATGTGGTCAATTTTAAAGTATGTTGCATGTGCAAATGAGAAGAATGTATATTTTGCGGTGGTTGGGTATAGTATTCTGAAGATGTCTATTGCGGCTAACTGGATGACTGCCAAGTTTAAGTTCAGAATTTCTTTGTTAGTTTTCTGCCTAGATGATAAGTCTAACACTGTCACTGGGATGTTGAAATTCCCACTATTATTGTATTGCTGTGTAAATCTTTTTGGAGGCCAAGAAGAACTTTTCTTAGTAATTTGAGTGCTCCAATCTTGAACCATTTATCATTATTTAATGCACTTATTTGTCCTTCCAAGTTACTGTTGGTTTAAAGTCTGTATTTTTCTGATATAAGAAGGGTGACTCTCGCTTTTTTTTATGATAGATCTTTCTGCATCCCTTTACTTTCAGCATTGTTACATGTGAAATGGGTCTTCTGAAGACAGCAGATGTTGGGTCTTGTCTTTTCATCCAATTTGCCTCTCTATGTCTTTTAAGTAAGATATTTATACTATTTACATTGAGGGTTAATAATGGTTAATAGTGATATATGAGATTTTTAACCTATCATTGTCTTGTTAGCTGGTTGTTTTGTAGATGTGACTGTGTAATTGCAATTTATATTGTCTGTGGGCTATGTGCTTAAGTGTGTTTTTGTGGTAGCAGGTATTGATCTTTCATTTCCATGATTAGGTCCTTAAAGACCTCTTGTAAGGCTGGACTTGTGGTAATTAATTCCTTTTGTGTTTGCTTGTCTAAAATAATTTTATTTCTCCTTTGCTTAAGGAGCTTAGGTTGGCATGATTTGAAATTCTTGGTTTGAATTTCTTTTCTTTCAGGAGGCTGAAAATAGGTCCCCAATCTCTTCTGGCTTAAGAAGTTTCTGCTAAGACATCAACAGCTAGCCTGATGAGGTTCCCTTTGTAAGTGGCCTGATCTTTCTGCCATTAAGATTTTTTTCTTTCACATTGACCTTGGTGAATCTGATGACTATGTGTCTTGCAGATGGTCATCTTGTATGGTATCTTGCAGGAGTCCTCTGTATTTCTTGAATTTTCCTATCAAACTCTCTAGTAAGATTGGGCAAATTTTCATGGACTAGATTCTCAAAATGTTTTCCAAGTTACTCACCTTCTCTCCTCTCTCAGGAATGCTATTCAGTTGTAGATTTGGCCTCAACACAATCTCATATTTTCTGGAGGTTTTCTTCATTGTTTAAAGCTCTTTTAATTTTTGTCCAATTGATTTTATTCTAAGAACCAGTCTTTCTGCATCTCAGATATTTTCCTCAGTTTGGTCTCTTCTGCTGTTAATATTTCTAACTGTATTAGGAAATTCTTGTAGTTATTTTTTCAGTTCCAGAAATTAAGTTTGGTTCTTTCTTAAAATGACTATTTTGTCTCTGATTCTTTTACTGGATTCTTTGGTTTCCTTGGACAGGGTTTTGGCTTTCTCCTAGATCTCAGTGAGCTTCTTGCCATCCAGATTATGAATTCTACAACTGATATTTTAGTCATTTCAATCTGTTTAAGAACCATTACTGAGGGGATAATGTGTCCCTTGGGAGGTAAGGGGACACTGACTTTTTGAATTGTCAGACTTCTTGAACTGGTTCTTTCTCATCTGTGAGGACTGGTGGTCCTTTATCTACGACATAAATTGAGTATAGTCAGTTCGTTTCATTTCTGAATGTTTTTAGAAGGTCAATGCTATGCACAGAATCTTTATTTGTGGCTGGATTCCTGCCTTAGGCTTCTTAGGTACTGTATACTGGCAAACTATTTTTGGTGTTGTAATTTGGGCTACAATCCAGTAGATGGCGCTTATGAATGATGGCCAGGAGATAGGCTCTTAGGCAAGCTGCTCTTTTTTTTTTTTTTTTTTTTTTTTCTATAGGAGGTACCTCTGACCTGAATCTTTTTTTTTTTTAATTTTATTGTTATTATACTTTAAGTTTTAGGGTACATGTGCACAACGTGCAGGTTTGTTACATATGTATACATGTGCCATATTGGTGTGCTGCACCCATTAACTCATCATTTAGCATTAGGTATATCTCCTAATGCTATCCCTCCCCCCTCCCCCCACCCCACAACAGTCCCCAGTGTGTGATGTTCCCCTTCCTGTGTCCATGTGTTCTCATTGTTCAATTCCCATCTATAAGTGAGAACATGTGGTGTTTGGTTCTTTGTCCTTGCGATAGTTTGCTGAGAATTATGGTTTCCAGCTTCATCCATGTCCCTACAAAGGACATGAACTCATCATTTTTTATGGCTGCACAGTATTCCATGGTATATATGTGCCACATTTTCTTAATCCAGTCTATCATTGTTGGACATTTGGGTTGGTTCCAAGTCTTTGCTTTTGTGAATAGTGTTGCAATAACCATACATGTGCATGTGTCTTTATAGCAGCATGATTTATAGTCCTTTGGATATATACCCAGTAATGGGATGGCTGGGTCAAATGGTATTTCTAGTTCTAGATCCCTGAGGAATCGCCACACTGACTTCCACAATGGTTGAACTAGTTTACAGTCTCACCAACAGTGTAAAAGTGTTCCTATTTCTCCACATCCTCTCCAGCACCTGTTGTTTCCTGACTTTTTAATGATCGCCATTCTAACTGGTGTGAGATGGTATCTCATTGTGGTTTTGATTTGCATTTCTCTGATGGCCAGTGACGATGAGCATTTTTTCCTGTGTTTTTTGGCTGCATAAATGTCTTCTTTTGAGAAGTGTCTGTTCATATCCTTTGCCCAGTTTTTGATGGGGTTGTTTGTTTTTTTCTTGTAAATTTGTTTGAGTTCATTGTAGATTCTGGATATTAGCCCTTTGTCAGATGAGTAGGTTGCAAAAATTTTCTCCCATTCTGTAGGTTGCTTGTTCACTCTGATGGTAGTTTCTTTTGCTCTGCAGAAGCTCTTTAGTTTAATTAGAACCCATTTGTCAATTTTGGCTTTTGTTGCCATTACTTTTGGTGTTTTGTGGGAAAACTGGCTAGCCATATGTAGAAAGCTGAAACTGGATCCCTTCCTTACACCTTATACAAAAATTAATTCAAGATGAATTAAAGACTTACATGTTAGACCTAAAACCATAAAAACCCTAGAAGAAAACCTAGGCAATACCATTCAGGACATAGGCATGGCAAGGACTTCATATCTAAAACACCAAAAGCTGCTCTTTTGTAGTTAAGTGTGTTTACTATAGGGCTCTGTGGGGGGGTGGTGGAGAGAGACGACCCACTGACCATATCCATTCCTGGGCCTTGGAGGAGTCCCCCGATCACTGGAGCCGTTCCTGTATTTCCTTTGTTGGATGTTCTGGGCCATGGGGAATTCCTCAGGCAGAGCCTGCAGCTGACAGACCACATTCCTTCCTGTGCTGGCCCTGCAGAGGGAGGCACTCCCTGCTTCCACACTGGCCCACAAGCCCACACATCTCAGCATTCTCAGTTTTCTGAGTGTGGAGACTCCTCTGCTAAGGCACTTCCAATCCAGTGAGTCAAGCCAGTGAAAGAACAGAGATCTGTGCCCTCCTACAGTGTTCAGACAAGGGTGAAGCCATCATGCCGGGAGCCCAAGCTGGTGAGAACTGCCTGGCTAGGCACAGTGGGGGATGGGGAGAAGCATGATCTTCCATCTGAGTGTTTCTGGCAGGAACACAGCACTATGCCCACCCACAGGGTTCAGGCATGGGCAGGGCTGCTATGCTAGGAGTCCAAGCTGGGGACACTTACCTGGCTAGACACAGCAGCGGGAGGGGGATTCACAAGGGTTGCTGTTCTGGTGTTTCCCGGGAAATCTCAGCACCGTTCCTGCCTTCAGAGTTAAAGAAGACGCAGTGTTGCTGCACTGGAAGCTGAGCATAGCCTTGTCTAGCAAGGAGTGAGGCGAGCTGATTGCTCCCTGGAACTACAACTGTGGTCTCTATTGGAATTTATGGCAGTTGGTGCTGGGCTGCTCAGGGATGCAAGGGCTGTGGGGCTTCCTGTGGTCTTGAGCAGTACTTCTGCAAAAACTCCAAGCAGCAATCTGTGTCAGTCTAGAGGCCCAAGGGGGTCAAGGGGTTTTTTCCATTCCCAGGATTGCAAAGGTCCCTATGGGAAGTGTGGACTCTCCAGGGGCTCTTACTATCTCAATCTTTCCATGAGTTAGGGAGCCCCTCCCAGCTCCTTGCTGCTCCTGGGTAGGTGACTACTCAGATTTGCTCTTCTATGTTCTTTGTGGGTCTCCTTTCTTCCTTCATGGCTCCTGACATGGTTTCTTAGATGCTCCACTTGAAGAGTCAGTATTTATGTGCCAGTTTGCTTCTTTTCCGTGAGAATGGTGCACACTATCTGCTTCTAGTCAGCCATCTTGACCAAAAATACTTTTTAAAAAATATAATAAAGAGCTTCTTATCCAGACACTCAAATACATATAATTTAGAAAATATAAAAGTCAAAAGGATTGTCCTTAATCATTAGTGTTCATGAAACTCTAGAGCTGGAGATAGTTACATTTGTTATCTATTGCTGTGTAACAAATTATCCCTAACTTTTTCAGTTTAGAAATGTGAAAGGAAATTAAATCTTTGGACCTCAAACTCATTAAGCCAAAGGGAAAAGTCAAGGTGAGAACTGGGGACATGCAAACTGCCTCCCCCTTTTTGGTTCCTAAATGAAATGGCTACAAGATGAAAATCTGTATGCCTGCCCCATATTTGCCCATAAGAGAATACCTAGTGAGCTGCAAGATTTTTACTCTAAGGTGTTTCTATTAAAATTTCACCATGACAATGTAAATTGATAGCTTATCTTTATAGATGCAGTCACCCCCTGGCCCACCAGATGCAAATGAATATCTGATTGTTCTCCTTCCCCATTTTGTCTGTGTTCTTAGGTAAAAGGAAGATTCCTTACATTTTTCCTCTGCCCCATTTGTCTATGCCATCTTGTTTTATTTAAAAACAAACAAACAAACAAAAAAAAAACAGATTCACTTGAGCCAAAGGCATGAATGACTATTTTTCCCTACCCTCTTCTTACATGAAAATTATGTACTTCTCAATATCCCACCTTTTCCCTTTTAAATTTGGAGCCCTCAAAATCATCTTCAGAGAGAAGCATAGACCTGTCTCCTAGGCATGCATCTTTAACTGGCAAATAAACCTCCCAAAATGATTGAGACTTATCTCATCATTTTCCTCAATTGACAAAACAGTAATATTTATTATCTCATCATTTCTGTATATCAGTAATCCAAGTAGGACTTAGCTCAGGGTCTTTAATGAAGCAGAAGTAAAGGTGTTGGCTGGGACTTCAGCCAAGATCAGCTTCCAAGGTCATGGACATGATTGTTACAGGGCTCAATTCCTCATAGGGTATTGGATGGGGGAACCTCAATTTCTCAGAGGCTACCTTTGGTTTTTTTACATGTGGCCTTTTCCTTAAGACAGCTCACAATAGAGCAAATGGCTTTATCAAAGCAAGCAACTGAGAGGACATGACAATATGATGAAGAGGGAAGCCACAGGCTTGTATAACCTAATCTCAGAAGTGATACCTTTTATTTTTGCTTCACTTTTATTGGCTATAAGCAAGTCACTAGGTCCAGGGTGTGCTCAAGGGCATTGGATTATACAAAGAATTGAACATCAGGAGGCAGGGCTCATTGGGAGCCATTTCAGAAGCTGCCTACCACAGAGGTTAGGAAATATGCTAATATAAACCATTCTTTATAAAAAGAAACTGAGACATAGAAAAATAATTTTACCTGATGTGTACCTTTATCAAAGGCCATCAGTAATCAAGACAGTTAACCTTTATTGAGTTCTTCATATGCCTGCACTCATAGCTAAGTTAATAATACACACTTTTTAATTTAATCCTCTGAGACACCTTTTGAAAAAAATGCATGTTAATCCTACTTTACAAATTAGGAAACTAACTGAGACTCAGAGAACTTCAATAATTTACTTAAATAACATCATATCCTGGTGGAAGAAGTGGGACTTAATTCCTGGCATCCGGATGCCTGATTTTACCCTTGTAGAAATGGTGTTATATTGAAGTTGCCACATGAACTAATTCTTAAGTTCCCTTAAAACTGCTGCTAAATACATTGTTTATGTTTTTAATTCGTATTTTATTTAATTTTCTCAGTATAAGAAATGTATTCTAGTGTTAAGGTCAAGAAAATACTTTTTTATTCTCAAAAACTAGTCCACTTGTTTCATTTTATAACTGGAAGATAGATATTACTATTTCTTCCCTATTTGGCATGATTTGCAGAACAAAAACTTGATTCTTTAACAGCATGCATTGTTTTATAAGGCAACACAACTATATTTATCAAGAACCTTAAAAATTTTATGCCTTTTAATCTTGCAAATAAATTATCTAGAGAACAAATGTAAATATACAGGAGGATTCCTGTCAGAGACAATCATTTTAGGGATTTTAATGGTGGTATATCAAAGATGAAATAAAATGTCCAAACTATGAGGTGGTGAAATATATTGAGAAGTTATGATATGATATTATTTAGCCATTTTAAAAAGACATCAGGAAAAAATAATTAGAAAATTATTATGCATTAACTAAAAAATTATTATAAAACATTTTGGATGAAACAAACTCAACTATGAAAGAAAAATGAATAGGAAAATAGAGCAAAAAATATGCAAACTGTTCAGTAGAAGTTGCTTGTGAATTATGTAAGCACAGTTATCTTCTATATCTATTCATGTGATTTACTATTTTGAAAACTAGGAAATAAAATTAATTAGATAGTTATTAAAGAGAATCATATTCCCAGAAAAATTCAAAGTTCCTTCCCTTTGTCTCTAAATTTCATCATCTTTGCATTCTGTTAAAATTTCATTCTCAGGATTTTACTTTTATTTTTGTCCCTTTTTTTTTTTTTTTTTTTGAGACAAGTTGGAGTGTAGAAGAGCAACGATAGCTCACTGTAACCTTGAACTCCTGGGCTCAAGTGATACTCCCACCAAAGCCTCCAGAGTAGCTGGGACTAAAGTCATGCACCACCATACTCAGCTATTTTTCCATTTTGTTTGTAGAGAAAGAGCCTTGCTAGGTTGCCAAGGCTGGTCTTGAGTTCTTGGCATCAAGCAGTCCTTCCACCTTGGCCGCATGAATCGCCAAGATTGCAGGCATAAGCCACTGTACCTAGCCTCATCCTCAGGATTTTAAAAAATAATTATTCTTAAATTGACTTAGATGTCTATCACGCCTCCTAGAAAAAAATTGCCTTACTAATAAATATTTCATCTTATGAGTCCTCAGTGCATAGCATAGTGTTTGGCACAAAATAGGTTAAGGAATGTTTTTTTAAAGCATAAAAAATAAGTCTAAGCCAAGCACAGTGGCTCGTATATGTAATCCCAGTGCTTTGGGAGGGTGACACAGGAGGATTCCTTGAGGCCAGGAGTTTGAGACCAGTCTGGGCAACATAGCAAGACTCTGTCTCTACAGAAAATTGTTGAGAAATAACCAGATGTCGTGGCTCATTCCTGTAGTTCAGCTATTCAGGGGACTGAGGTGGAAGGATTGCTTGTCCCCAGGAGTTTAGGTTACAGGGAGCTATGACCATGCCACTGCACTCCAGCCTGGGTGACAGAGCAAGATCTTGTATCTAAAAATAACAATAATTATGATGATGATAATAATGAGTCTATGGGGTTAGCATTTTTGTTTATCTTCCTTTCCATGGTCCTGACATTGTAGTTTATTAATATTGTTTATGTCTAACATAACTCAAATCCTTTTGGGAAAATTGATGAAGTAAACACATTTAAATTTCAGTGCAGACTTTTAACGAACAAAGAGTGGAAGACCAGGACTTAGGTTTTCTCACTCTGGACAATTTTGCTAATATCTATATTTCTCTCCTCAAGTAGACTTTGGAGTGAGTGTCTTAGCAAAAAACACTATATCTTATTCATGTTTTTGTTTTCTTACTCAGGGAGTCAGCATAGTTCCTGGCACAATATAAGCACTTACAAATACAGCAAGATTGATTGCTAGAATGAAGAAATGCTCCAAGAAGAGCAAAATTCAGTTCGTGCATTTAAAAAATAATATTTATTACTTGTATTTTTATATATGTAAGAAATTACAAAAATGCAAACAAGAAAATGAGCCATTGTCTCATATAGACAAGTCCTGATGGAATAAATATAAAAATACTAATTGTGCATTGTTAGAAAATTTGAAAAGTAAAGGAAGGGAATGATTCTTTCTTTTTACATTCTTATCTCCAGAGGTAACAATTGTTAATAATTTCCTGTAATTTCAAATAAGAACTTCTATATCTTAAACTACCAATAACTAGTAACATATCTTTAAACAGGTTTTTTTGAATTTTAGCTTACACCAGCATCACCTGGAAGGCTCGTTAAAACATAGACTGCCGGACTCTGTGCTCAGAATTTCTGATTCAATACACATGAGATGGTATCTAGAATTTTTATTTCCCAGGAGATGTCAGTGCTACTAGTCCAAAGCTCACACTTAGAGAACTACTTATTAACATACTTTACCAAAGAGATAATAAAATGACCACTATTTTGCCCTTTGCTTGTTCACTCAGAATATCATAAGTGATAAAACTCATAGAATCATAAGTGATATTCTATGAATGAGTGAACACAGAGACATCTAGAGTTTGAAAGAAAACTTCAACCAACACAGAGACATCTAGAATTTGAAAGAAAACTTCAACCCAACGCAGAGACATGTAGAGTTGGGAGGGAAAGAGTATTTAAAAGAAATAAGAGAAAATTAAGACTGAAAGCCTTGTGATATCTGAAGCTTGGGGAGGAAAGCAGAATAAAATAAGAGGCATATCTAAATCAGGTTGGAGAATATATGTCAAAGTTTCCCTTTTTCTTTGAACTGGTTCCTTTTAGGTACTACCATTTTTATCAACTTTTTTCCTTTCTCTTATAGATATCTATACCGTCAAAAATTGAGCAAGCTTGTATTTACAGGAAAAGTTATGCTCTCCTTTTTTAAAATCAGCACAGTAATTTAAAGGATCAGCAAACAAACAGCTGCAACTTCTCGTTAACATGAAAGAACAGACTGCTGTGATCCTATGATTCCTGAAGTGTGTTTTGGGTTCTGTATTTTTCCATGACTGAGAAAGCACTGAACTTTTTCATGTAAAATCTGTATAGTCAGACTCTATTACCCTGATGGTTTAAAGCTCCCTGTAAAAATCTGTGTTCCAATGGGTAAAATCTTCGATAACAAACTTGTGTCATGTGATTGAAAAGAATATTTAGCAAAATTTGCTGAGGATGCAATTTAAAGCTAGCTAACATTTAAGATTATACAGTATCATCTTTATAAATTGCTAGTCATGTGGTTGACTACTTCTGAAGAATTTTAGATTGCCAGGGTTTGTAAAATGAATTTAGAGGGACTATGTAAATGTGATGAAATTTGGAAGCTTGATGCTATTTCCAGAAGAGAAGTTTAAAAAGTTAATTTTTAAATCTACTGAAAGGCCTCAGAGTGAAGAGAGGAGAAAGAAGAAAACCAAAATTCTCATGAATGAGCCTACCTCAGGAAAAAAAAAGAAAATGCAAGTACGAAGGGGAGATTTACTCTGCTACTGTATTAAGTATCAACACACTTTATATAATTAAATTGATATTAATGCCAAAATTGCTATAGCAATTATTTAAACAATTTGTATGTTTATTAAAAGTTAAGATAACATTTTTTGTTACTTTTGGTCTGCTATAACTTGGTATAATTTCCACACTCTCACATAATCAACCTAATTTAAAATTTTGGATAGGCTAATTAATTATAATTACTATACTTGCAGGTCACTGTGTTATAATATTTGATGCAAGCAAAGTTTTCCAAGATTTCATAAAAGGCTACTACCTACTGCATGCTACAATTTCAGCATAATAAAAAATGTATGATAAATAGAAAGATGAAAATAGTGTTTTCACATCCAATATTCTCTTGTTAAAGCCTTATCTTACTAGGGATATGTTAAGGAATTTTGTAAATGCTAGTAGCTATTTACTCCTTTCAGTAATAGTAGAAAGAAATGAAATGTAAAACTTAGGATTATGTGCAATTGAATTTTTGTCTATTAAAATCATAGACAAACAGTGAAGAAACTAGATATTTGTAATGTCAGCAAAGAAAATGTGAATATACTTTGCCCTCAATTTTAACTTCTATTGATGTTTAAAATGAATATGTAAGTAAGTCAGGGTGTCATGATGTAGAGCCTCAAAACTTCTCCCCAAGTGTAAAGCGTGACGCTTTTGTAGGTATCACATTTTGTTTTAGCTGGCAGAGCAAGAATAGATTGTCCTCTATGGATGAACTCTAATTAATCAAAATCAAAATATGAAGAAGTCAAACTTAAATGAGGATTATAACTGATACATAGAACATTGATGATACTGTTAACACAAACAGTGAATTATCTTTCTTAGGCACTGAAAGTAAAATTATAATCAAAGTTTTTAGATGAGTATGGAGCAAAGGTGATTTGAATACTTAATAGCATGAAGCAATGACAGCCAAATGTGTTCATTTTCTTAATAGCCATTACCAAACCTCTTGTGCCCTCTTATAAAACTCTCTTCATTGAGCCTCATGCCACCCAGACCTTATCCTTGTTACAGGCTGACCTCTCTCAAACTCCTTCCATCACATTCTTTAAGGACTTATGGCCCCTGGCTTATAAACTTTCTCTCCTCCATTAATTCCACTATCTTCCAGAACGATTTAAAAGTGAGTGGGAAAATAAACATCCCCACTTTAACCTTAGACCACTGTGACTTTATGAACCCCAGTGAATTTCTCACTTTCTTCACTCCAGTAACACTAAATTGTTTCATTAACTAGAGTCACAGTATCTATTAAACTTCTGAGATCTAAACTCCTACAGCCCATTTTTTTTTAGGATGTTACTGGACACTTTCAGGGTTTTTACTCTCTTATTTATAATCTAGCTTTTTTCCAATATTACCTAGATTTAGACCATTTACAACACATTTTCTCCCAATCTGTATGGTCTCTTAAACATTTTATTTTATTTACTATAAACATGATTTCCATTTATCCCGGTTTGCTTAGTGATAAAAGTTTATTCCTGTTCCAGTATCTTGTTTGGCCATTGCCTTCTTTCACTCTCAAGTATTTCTCAGTTTGGATAAATTATATAATCGCTCAACTGTGAAAAATAAAATCTTTCTCTCTAGTATCCTAAATACCTGACCTCATTTTTGCTCCATTGTAACTACTTTTCATTGACACAACGTCCTGACTTGGTTTCATCTTCTCCTGGTTCACTGAGTGTGCCTGGAGAAACCCCACCCCACCCCCACCATTGCATATGGAAGCCAATGTGAATTCCTACTCTCCAATCACATGTGCAGTTTCAGTACTACCCAGAGATCCTCTGACAAATCCCTTAGCCACATTTCTCTCTCATTGCCATAAACAATTCTTTCAGACTAAAAGTTCCTTTCAACACCCCCTGCCGTGCAAGCTGCTCTCTCATCCTCAGGCCAAATTTGATTCCTACCTCATTAAGATAATTAAATCAAGAGGTTTCTTGATTGTCTTCTCTGATCTTTACAAATGAGCAGCCATTAGCTTGTTCATTTTCCAACTCCATTTCTTAATCGGTGGGAGTGGTATGCCATCTCCTATACAAAGCAAATCCCTGCATGTAGAGGCTTTGTTTTGCATCCTTTACACAACTCAAATACCTTGCTCCATCAATCACATCTTCTCAAACCTGCATCATCAGCCTTTGTCTCTTTAATGGATTTTTTTGATGCAGGCAAAAAAAGTCTGTTCAATATTAAAAACAAAATAAAACAATTTTTCCTGACTTACAGTCCCTTCTGTTTGGTGACTTGTTTTCTTAAGGCAGGTTTTTAAAATGATTAATCAGCCCTGTGTTCATTTCATCACCTCCCATTTATACCTTAGTCCACTGTGTTCTTGCTTCTGCCCACACCATTCTATAAAACTGCCCTTTCCACCGTGGCCTTTCTTGTCTCTAAAATCTCCCATTATTTTACTTCCTTAAAACATTTTCTTCTGTTTTTCTGCTACATATCTGGCTTCTATTAAGGTACTTTCAATGGATTTTTTTCCTACTCATCTCTTTCATATCCATGTTCACCAGGGCCCAACCATGACCCTGTCTTTTTCCTCTTCTATTCATTGCCCCTGAATACCTCATCAGAACTCATGCTGATTGCCTGAATGCTTATTTTAATCACCTTCATACAGGTTATGAACCACTATTAGAAGCTCTACCTATTACTGAAAGTAATAAGGTGCATCAGCAACTCATGTTTGACCTTAGTTCTTTCCAGAACACTTCTCCACTACTCAGTGCTATGCGGCACTCATTTTGTCAGACTTCGCCTATTAGTAGTTTAACCAGTAGAGTGTAGTAATTATCCTTAGCCTGTTCCAAATAAGAATACTTTATCTTCAAATTCTTTCAACTTTGATATTTATACCAGATCTAATTCACATATACTTGTTTCAAGTGTGCCGCATGTAACATTACATAGATAATAAGTAGTCTTTATAAATATAATCATTATCAAAAAATTTGGAGCAGTTATTTAAGCTTAACAGGAGATTAATACTATAGTTACAAAACTGAGAAGATTAGAAATATTGATAACACTTTATCATATTTTAATGTGTTCAGAAATAAGTCTTAGGAAGAATAGGTGTTATCTACTCTTTGCCTGGTAGTAATGTGGCATGTGGGAAACGACTTCTTCAACCACAACAGGCAGTAAATGCCTCCTGGAACATTAAAATATCAAATCCTCTTATAATTGATCAAAACAAAGAAGTAAACCAATGTATAGAGATTTATTTTTAACACAATGATAGTAGTCTTACTAAAATTGGTTAATATATCAATGAATCACAGAAATCTGACCTTTCTGCATAAAGAATAAAAATCATAGGAACGTATGTGTATTAGTTATGTGTGTGTGTGTGTGAGTGAGTGGGTGGGTGGGTGTGTGTGTTGGCTGACATTTATTTTCAACTTTTAAAGAGTAGAGGTCTAGATATCCTAGGATTCATATACCCCAGCTTGATGGCTATAACTTTCAGGATTATTCTTTTCTAAAATATAGTTATAGTAAATGACTTAGTATTTATGTTAGAAATTGATGTGCTATGAATAAAGAGCCAAAGTAGGATATTTATCAGAAATCTTCTCTTCACATGTCTTGTTGTATCCCTTGCAAAAATAGCATGGCAGAGAAAACATTCATTTTAATTTTGAGCACCTAATAAGCTTTGCTTTTTCAATACTTGAACTATTTTTCAAATTTTACTATAAAAATAACTCTATTTATCTTAGCCTCTAGGCATTTGTACATTGAAAATACATAAATCATCTGAGGAGTAATGAAACAACTGCAGCCCAGGAGAAACTTGAGGAGATAAAAGCATTGTTTTAAAAACGGATGCAAAATCTGTGTTGGACTGAGAGTAGAAAGAAACAGACTGCTTGCTTTCAGCAAACCTGAGTTACATGTGAAGGAGCCATACTGCAAAGGCTACAGAAGGTTTGTTTTCTCATGAATGAGAACAGAAATCAATATATTCTACAAGATTTTGGAGATCACATTCTGACTGGGATTTTAAAAGCAGATGGAAGAAAGGACATCATCCTGAAGAAGGATCAAACTAGACCTTCATAAGAGGCCCAGGAAATCTTTGACTTTAATATTCTTATCATGGGTAACACTCATTTGGTTTTTAGTTGTTTTTAAACTCAGAATTAGAGAAAAAACCTAATTTTTAATGATCTAGATATTATTTTCTGACTTAACGTCTTTAGTGGAAAGGAAAATATAAAGACAAAAAGGCATAAAGGTATAGATATTATAGACAAAAGGTACAAGACAGAAAGGACAGAAGGGCATACGTATTGTAAAATGATATATATGTTTGAAATATGTGGTTGACCCTGGAACAACATGGTCTTAAGTTGTGCAGGTCCACTTAAAGGTGGATTTTCTTTCACCTCTGTCACCTCCTGAGACAGCAAGACCAACTCTTTCTACACTTCAGCCTATTCAATATAAAGATGATGAGAAAAAAGACCTTCATGATAATCCACTTCCACTTAATAAATAGTAAATATATTTTATCTTCCTTATGGTTTTCTTAACATTTTCTTTTCCCTGCCTTATTTTACTGTGGGAAATATGTATAACACATATAATATGTGTTAATCAACTGTTTACATGATTGATAAAAGCTTCCAGTCATTTATTTGTTAAGTGACTATTATTAGTTAAGCCCCTACATTGTTCAAGTGTTCAAGTATCAACTATATGTACGTATGTGCATGGTTTGACAGACCAAAATAGTTGCCCCTTTATCAACTGAGATAAATCTGAAGGTTAAAGAAACAAAAGTTACCCATGGTTCAAGGGTTCAGTGCCTGGCTGACATGGAAAATTTCTAAATTCTTAAAACTACAAGAAAAACCACACTCTTGCGAAACTCCATAAGAATAGGAGCTACCAGACAAATTATCAGACCTCTCCTAACTCTGTTTTAAAACCCAGGCCATTACAACTCTGATTGGACAGAGGATCAGCCTTTCATTCTCATTGTCTTTGTTGGCTTCAAGCTTCTTTTGATTCTTTGTTCTGACTTATTGCTCTTTATTTATCTGTATCTTAGATTCAATCCAAACAGTGACAACTCCCTAAACACTTCTATACTTACAGGTGTTCCATAGATTCTCCACACAATCGACATAACTATTTCCTAGTCTTTGATAAGACTGTAATATGAACAGAATGTAAATTAATACTTAAAGATCTAGGGTCATGGGGGAAGACTTATGCTTACTAATCTTCATCACAAAGAACAGATAAACTACCCTCTCACACACATACATGGCACATATTACATAACTCTTTCAATTCTTTTAAATTTTATTTCAAATAGTTAAAACATTTATTTAAAGTGTTTTTGACTACCCTACCACTGAGGCTATCATTCACAACAGTTTTAACTTTTTTTGAAACCAGTCTATAGAGGCCTCTAGAACTTTTTTCATTCTCCAATTCTAATCTTCACTTGCCACTGACCTTCTCCCCATATAATGGTCTCAGGCCACCCTAATTTTTCCTCCCTAGTCCTCGCCTTTATTTGCAAGCAATTCAACTTCATTTAGCCCAAGTTCCTAAATTCAGCAAAAAAGTCAACATTTGCATACTTTAAATCCTTTGAAATACCCAATTGACCCAGAATGATCTCCCTTTTCTAATTTCTTATGAATAATTCACATACCTTGAAAAGGAGTCTTTTAGAATTAAAAAAGTTTTCCATTGCTACACAAAAAGGGATTTTGTTTGCTTATTTTTAAAATAGAGAGAGTTTTGCATGCCACTATCTTGAACCAATTTAATTCATGACACTCTGAAATACACTTTCAAATATTCTCATTTAACAATTCAGCAAACAGATATTTAGAGAAATTTTAAAATTTGCTTAAGATTTCACAGATATGAAGTGGCTACATGGGATTCTGGTTATGAATCCAAACAATGGATTTTTTTTTTAAGATTAAAGAGATTTATCTAGCATTTTTTGGTTCATATGAAAGTAATTGTATGCTTTATCCATCAGAAGGTATGCAGAATTAAGTCCAGAAGAAGCCAGAACATAGAGCTAAAATATAAAATTTAGAGGGGTAAAATTGAAAAATAAAACACTTTAGTAGTTTGACAGATTGATAGGTATAACATGATTTGTTTCCTGAATATTCTATTATAATGATGGCATGGTTTATGAAATAAACTGAAATTCACAGCCAGAGATGAAGTGGATGTGTGCTCACGAGTGGGAGTCTTCCAGAGTAGATAGAGAAATCTCAGATCCATTTTTCCAATCTATTTGAACTTGTAGTTGGAAAACTAGCTCCTAAACTCTTAACTGCTGTGTAGTACTGCCTCATATAATTTTAAGTGAAGCACATGGCTTCAATAAACACTGAAGAGCACTTAAAGACCCACTAGGGAAAAATTATTAATGAGTCCATGAATTTTTAAAAAGTTGGTGGGAGTGAAGTTTATTGATTTTGTGTGTATGAATGTGTGTGAAGGCATAGTTGCTGATTTCAAAATAACTCCCTGAAAACTGAGACTCGCTGAATGATTCTTTTGCCTCTACTGTATTACATAGTGTAGTGGGGGTAGTCACCTCTCTGGAGTCAGATCTAGGTTTGAATCCTAGCTCTTCTGTTGCTGGGTGAGACACTGCAAGCAAGATAGTGCTCCATGCTTCAGTATTTTTAAACTGTGAGGATGGAGATGATAATAATGCCTATCTCCTTAGGTTGTTAGGAGGATTGGTGAAATGTTGCTCATCAGATATACACTGTGTTTTGCATGGAGTTAGTCCTCAATAAATGATAAATATACACTATTCTTTGATAATTGTTTAATTGTATGCAGTATATAAAAACTTTCCGTTGAGAATTTTGTCCCAGAAGAGAAACATTCCTAATTGAGTAAAAATTATGTTGTTTTTTTAATGAAGACATAATGACATAAGTGATTTGAAATCTTAATTTTTTAGCTGTAAGTTTACATTGTCATTAAAAGTCAGCATGAATGATGACAATATTTTAACAGTTTTATCGAGCTGTAATTGACATACCACAAACTGCACGTATTTAAAGTATACAATTAAATAAGTTTTGACATACATATGCATCCACAGAGGTTCACAGAAAGAAGATAATGAACATATCCACCACCCCTGAAGGTTTCCATTATCTTTCCCTCCACCTCTCACCGCTTGCCTTGGCTCCTGCCCATTCACCAGGCAACAACTAATCTGCCTCTGTTACTATATATTAGTTTTCAATTTCTAAATATTCTAAATGGAATTGCACAAAATGTACTCTTTTTGTCCAGCATAATTACCTTGAGTTCATCTATGCTGTTGTGTGTTTCAATAGTTTATTCCTTTGTATGGATGAGTTGTATTCCACTTTTTGCACATATCACAGTTTGTTTATCCATTCTCCTGTTGGCAGACATTTGAGCTGTTTCCGTTTTTTCACTAATACTAATACAAAAAGCTGTGGTGAACATATGTCCACAACATATAGACATATATTTCCTTACAAAGTATACGTATAGGGACATAACAAGGTCCCTATATGTATATTTTGTATTGACATATACTTTCAATTTTCTTCAATAAACACCCAGATGTAAACTTCCTGTATTATATTGAAATGCCTAACCTTGTTTTTACTTTAACTCGTTACTTTGAATTTTGTCCTGCTTGTCTCTTTAATCACCTAGGCTTGCTTCTCATGTAAATAAGACTCTAGCTAGGAAGGCCTGACAAACTCCAATTGACCCCTTAATTTACAAGACACTAAGGGCTCCTCACTCAACCCCCTTTTGTAAGGAGTTGGCCTGGGTAAACAGATCCTCAGCATTTCAAAGGAGCCCAATTAACTGATAAGGTACTAACACCAACAATGTATGAAGTTCCCAGGATTTTTCTCCAAGAGATAACAACATAAAACCTTGAGTTCATGTCCGGCATAGACCCTATATCTAATTTTAATGAAAGATTTAGAACCTTGCACCTGGTACCGTTGCTCTTCTTGTAACCATTTGTCTTTTAAGTTGTTTATCACTCTGTAACCATTTTGCTTCTTTTGATTCTTGCATGTTTTTACTTCTGTAGAATTATTACATTTGAGTACCCCTCCCCTTCCTAAACCTAGGTATAAAAGTTAATCGAGCCCCTTCCTCGTGGCCGAGAGAATTTTGAGCATTAGCTCTCTCTTTGGCCACCGGCTTAATTAATAAAGGACACTTAATTCATCTCAAAGTGTGGCATTTCCTTAACTCGCCTGGGTACAACAATATCATGGTTGTATGTTTTATTGAAGAAACTAAGGGAGGAGACCATCCCTCATATTGTCTTATGCCCAATTTCTGCCTCCAAAGAAAGAAGCAGTAAAAACCAGAAGGCAGAAATGGAATCCACAGGCAGATAGCCGAGCACCGCGCCCTGGGCCTGGTAGTTAAAAATCAACCCCTGACCTAACTGCTTGTGTTATGTATAGATTCCAGACATTGTATGGAAAAGCACTGTGAAAATCCCTGTCCTGTTCTGTTCCATGTTGATTACCTGTACATGCAGCCCCCAGTCACGTACCCGCTGCTTGCTCAATCGATCATGACCCTCTCACATGGACCTCCTTAGAGTTGTAAGCCCTTAGAAGGGACAGGAATTGCTCACTCGGGGAGCTCGGTTTTTGGAGACGTGAGTCCGCTGATGCTCCCAGCTGTATAAAGCCCTTTCCTTCAACAACAGGGTGTCTGAGGGGTTCTTGTCTGTGGCTCGTCCTGCTACAAAACATCCAAGCTGTTTCTGAAGTAGTTATATCATTCTGTATCCCCACCAGCATTGCATACAAATTCCAGTTCTCTCACGTTATTTTTCAACACTTGGAATGGTTAATGTTATTGTTTTAGCCATTCTAGCTATCGGTGTGTAGTGATATCTCACTGTGGTTTCAATTTGTCTTTTCCTATTTACTAATGATGTTGAATACCTTTTCATGGTGCTTATGTCCCATACCCTATATCTTCTTTGGTTAAGTAATCAGATGTTTGTCAATTTTTTTAAAAAAATTCAGTTTACCTCATTATTGACGTTAAGAGTTCCTTATGTATTCTAGATACAAGTCCCTTATTATATATATATATATATAATATAAATATAAATATTTATAAATCACACACGTATGTGTGTGTGTGTGTGTGAGATTTATAAATATTTCCTCCCAATTGGTAGCTTGTCTTTTCATTCTTTCGACATTGACTTTTGAAGAGTAGACATTTTTAATTTTTATGAGCTCTAATTTTTCAAATTACTCTTTTACAGTTTGTTCAACTTCTGCCCAGCTGTTCCTATTAATATTTGTAGTGTGGAAGAATATATTATCTGTGAAATAAAATATTGCTATGATCCAGGTTGCTAGAGACTATACTATAACAGAGGGTAGAAAAGTTAATATAGCAAGATTATAAATGTACAATGTAGCCCATTCCAAATTAATGTAAAATGTTGCTAATCCTCCTTTCTGATAGGAGTAAAAGGAATGTTTTTGTCAACTCAATGACCACATGTCAGGTTCCTGTGATAATGTTAATCTACTATAATAATGATACTACATCTATCACAACAGCTGCAATTAGGTTACTTGAAGACAGTTAAGGAAAATCTGAGGATTTAAGGTCTTCGGGTTTATCATCTCTGAGGATCCCACTTCTTCCTTCTGGGACCCTAACATTAAGATAACAAGCTAAGGACTATACAATTTGACCTCTTCCAGAGCTCTTCTACTCTTATGATTGTGCACTGGATTGATCATCAGCTTTTCCTGGCTTCCTAATTGAGAAATTGATCATTTCCGCATGCTCTAAGGCCCTCTTGCTTTCACTGTTTACCATTAGTTGGTGATTGATCACTCTTAGTCTCTTTCCATATCATTAATCAGTCCTAGAAAGAGCCATTTAAATCAACAATTCTCATGCTATTATTTACACCACACTTTCTAAATATCTGCTACACAGGACCCATCAGTGCATTCTTGGCATTCCATCCCAATTCATCATTAGTGAAAGTGTTAAAATGCACTATTACCACTTAACAGGTGCTATCAGTGCTTCATTTACCACCAGTGATGGGACCCTCCCTGTCCGCTGGCCAGAGGGTAACAGAGCTCTGAAATTAAGTTTTTGTATCTGCTTCTTTGGATCACTCCTTGTACCAACTATCTTACATGGATTCTCTGTGTAAACAGGTACTAAGACACAGATTTGTATACAAGAAGTTTACTGGAGAGTGCTCTTAGAAACAACAACTATGGGGTATTAAAGGAAGGAAGACCAGGAAGAGGAAGAAATTTAACTATTATGCAGCAATGACAAAGGTCTCAGCTGATCCCATGAGGAAGTCTAAAGTTAGAATTACCCTTGGAGGTGTTCTAAATTGTTGCAAGTCAAGTATTTATTAATTAATTAAAAAGATAAATTCATTATATGTTAAACAATGCATTTTCGCCAACAATGGCTATATTTTGCAGACAAAAATTTAATGAGGAATGGCATTGTTTTACATTTTAAATCTTTTTAAAAAAATTCCTGGTTTCATAGAGAGGAGCTGGATAAACTCTGTTGCAAATATGACATGGCATGTGGCTTGTGGAAATTCCCACCATAAACTAGTGAGAGAAGAGGAGTGAAAAAGGCAAGGAACATCCCAATATTATCATGAAAATGTTTCGAGTGTTTGAGAAACCCAGCAGTCCATGGACCATGTATTGAAAACTGCTACATTAGACCATGCTCTGGTGATGAGTGCAGTTGCTATTCCTTAAAACAGCAGTCCTCAACCTTGTTGGCACCAGGCACGAGTTTCACGGAAGACAATTTGAGAGGGGTGTAGGGATGGTTTCAAGACGAAACTATCCCACCTCAGATGATTGAGCATTAGTGTCTCATAAGGAGAGCACGACCCAGATCCCTCACATGCACAATCACAATAGGTTTGGTGCTTCAGGGAGAATCCAAAGCTGCTGCTGATCTGACAGTAGGCAGAGCTCAGGTGGTAATGCTCACTTGCCCATGGCTTACCTCCTGCCGTGTGGCCCAGTTTCTAACAGGCCAAGGACGTTGGCCAGAAGTTTAGGGAATCCTGCTTTGAAAGCATGATTGCATTAGTCTATCTCTTTAAGTCCTTGTAACTTTTTTGGTTAATGGACTTGTGTAGTCATTTGGGGTGTTTCCAAATATTTTGATTCTCTTCTCCATTTAGGGGCAGGTAGACTTGTATATGTTTCTACTCCCTTTGAAGTTAAGTCTAGGTATAGTATTTGCTTTAGCTAATGAAATTGAGTCTGAGAAGTGTATGTTGTGTTCTGGGAATTAGGAGACAATATGCAATTTGCTATATTCTATTGTTCCTGTCTGGAATGCCTGAGTGTTGGCAATGACCATACTGATGCGCATTGGAAATGTAGCATAAACAAGAGGTGCGCCTCTTGTATCAAGTTACTCAGATTGTGTGGATGTTTGTTATGGTAGAATAACCAATCCTATAACAGTTAATGTAGTGAATGTGCTGTGTGGATGTGTGTGTATATGGTCCCAATAGGTATGCTTAAACATTATTTTCAAGGTTTGGATTAGGGCCAGTAGAACTTCAACCCAAGCCAAATGTGGCTCTGAATGTGGTGTTATGAACTTCAAATTGTGCAGCACCTAGTGAAGTAGGGCTTTAATTACCATTAGAGGTTTTATTTCTTGGAGATGACTTATTTGAAAAATTGTAAGAAAATTACAAATTTACAAGAAAAAAACAAACAACCCCATCAAAAAGTGAGTGAAGGATATGAACAGACACTTCTCAAAAGAAGACATTTATGCAGCCAAAAGACACATGAAAAAATGCTCACCATCACTGGCCATCAGAGAAATGCAAATCAAAACCACAATGAGATACCATTTCACACCAGTTAGAATGGCAATCATTAAAAAGTCAGGAAACAACAGGTGCTGGAGAGGATGTGGAGAAATAGGAACACTTTCACACTGTTGGTGGGACTGTAAACTCGTTCAACCATTGTGGAAGTCAGTGTGGCGATTCCTCAGGGATCTAGAAGTAGAAATACCATTTGACCCAGCCATCCCATTACTGGGTATATACCCAAAGGACTATAAATCATGCTGCTATAAAGACACATGCACACGTATGTTTATTGCGGCAATATTCACAATAGCAAAGACTTGGAACCAACCCAAATGTCCAACAATGATAGACTGGATTAAGAAAGTGTGGCACATATACACCATGGAATACTATGCAGCCATAAAAAATGATGAGTTCATGTCCTTTGTAGGGACATGGATGAAATTGGAAATCATCATTCTCAGTAAACTATCACAAGGACAAAAAAATCAAACACCGCATATTGTCACTCATAGATGGGAATTGAACAATGAGAACACATGGACACAGGAAGGGGAACATCACACTCTGGGGACTGTTGTGGGGTGGGGGGAGGGGGGAGGGATAGCATTAGGAGATATACCTAATGCTAAATGACGAGTTAATGGGTGCAGCACACCAGTGTGGCACATGTATACATATGTAACTAACCTGCACAATGTGCACATGTACCCTAAAACTTAAAGTATAATCATAATAATAATAAAAAGAAAAGAAAATGGGGAAGGGTGATTGCCAGAGCAGGAATTTTACATTGTAAAATCATCTTAGCACCCTCAAAAATCTAACTTCCCTTCTAACACTAGACTTTCAGTAACCATCCAGAGAGAACAATTGTGTGATTCGCTAATTTATGAGTAAGTTATGTAGTATATATTTATCTATTTCTTTGTGTTTTAGAGACAGAGTCTCTCTCTATTGCCAGCCTGGAGTATAAGTGGCATGATAATAGCTCACTGCAACCCCAAACTCCTGGGTTTAAGCAATCCTCCAGCCTTAGCCTCCCAAGTATCTGAGACTACAGTTGCATGCCACCATACCTGACTTTCTTTATTTTTATTTTTATAGAGATGAGGTCTCTCTATATTGGCCAGGCTGTTCTCAAACTCTTGACCTCAAGTGATTCTCCCTCCTTGACCTCCCAAAATGCTACTATTACAGGCATGAACCACTGTGCCTGTGTTATATTTTAAATTGGCATATTTTATGTGTGATTATGTTGGGATATATGAAGAGAAGCTAGAGTTTTTAGTACTTTACAGAACAAGTTAATTCAGCAGGCCCCCTTATACGAAATTTGAAATAAATTGTGAAACCAATTAATAATTGTGAAATATAAATCAATAGTAGTAGATGGCAATTCTTCCCCTATTGCCTTTCTGTGTAAAGTTACAAATGCTCAAGAACCTAATAATGAATAAACTGAATCCCTTTTGTCAATGTGTGTGTGAGAGAGAGAGAAAGAGAAAGAGAGAGAGAGATGCAACATTATAACCTTTCTTATGTTCCACATGGTTATGGCTGAATTTCAAAGATTAAGTATAATACAGTAGGAACCAGGTACTCCAGATTCTGATATGATATGCTAGAATGTGCATGTAAGTCTTGATAAACAATTGTGAAATTGGTTTAGCCAGCATTAACTCATCAGTGACTTGGAAGCTACTTAAGAGAAGGCAGATTATTAGTTGGGCAGCTGAGGAGCCTAGAGAAGTTTCTTCTTTGGAGGAAGATATTTGGGGGCTTGCATGCTGGTGGTGAAGGGTGTGCATAGATAATTCTCCCAAGAGTGCAAAAAAATCACCTGCAGAACTCGATGTATAGTCCCTGAAGTATGAGGGACTGGTTTCTGACACATCCTGAAAAGTCTGAAGTTTAGAGCCAGCACTTCACAAGCCACTACTAAATACCAAAGTAAAGAGGACTGTTTGTGAATGCTTTTGCTTTCAAAATAAAAGACAGTTCATGGTTGCAAGCATTAAGAATATGGGTATGATGTATTTCCTGGAAGGCAGGTAGATGGGGCAAACTTGACTGGAACACTGCACAAGAGGACAGTGTAAGGGAAAGGGTGAATCAAAGAGGGATGTCTGAAACCAGTTAGCAGAGATAATATGCATGAGAGGTCAGAGGAGGCATGGTTTACTTCAAAGAAGTATAGATGAGAGCAGCCAGGGAATAGAAAAAAAAAGTCATCTAAGCAACATATCTGCTCTTGCCTCAAGACTGTATTAAATTATATACTGGAATCACTCACACACAGAAGCAGCCAAACGCAGATTACATAGCTTCAATTCAAATAAAACTTCATGGCTTCTTATTTCTTTGCCCTCCAACCACTGCTTCAGAATCGGCAGGACCAATATTGCAGCTCCTTAGTGGAGGAGACTGAAAAAAAAAAGAGAGAGAGAGAGAGAAGGGCTCATAGCACCTATCCCACCTGCAAGCATGCAGTGCTAAAGAGGACTAGAACTGGGGCCCAGAGAAGGATTAAGCTGAAGAAAAGTCTGAAGATTTGATGCTATGCTGGACTGGATCTTTTTAGGTATATCTAGGAGGAAGCAATTTATTTATTCCAAAAAAATGATAAAAGACTGAGACTTGATCTACAGAAAGGGGAAAGTGGATACAGAGAAAGTATTTGTAGGGCAATGGTGAGGAGAAAAGCGTTATTTTTGCCTCTAACCAAATGAACTGGGTAAAATTTCACACTTTTTATTTTAGATTCAGTGGGTACACGTGCAGGTTTGTTACAAGGGTATATTGTATGATGTTGAAGTTGGGGTTTTATTGATCTCATCACACAGATAGTGAACATAGCACCCAATAGTTAGTTTTTCAGCCCTTGCTTCAACTCTTTCCCTTCTTTTGTAGTCCCTAGTGTCTATTTTTCCCATCTTTATGGCCATGTGTACCCAAGATACCCAAGATTTAGCTCCCTCTTGTGAGTACATGAAATACTCAGTTTTCTGTTTCTATGTTAATTTGCTTAGAGTAATGGCTTCCAGCTGCATCTATGTTGCTGCAAAGGACAGGATTTTGTTCTTTTTATGGCTGCAAAGTATTCCATAGTGTATATGTACCACAGTATCTTTATCTAATCCACCATTCATGGGAACTAAGTTTGATTCCATCTCTTTACTATTGTGAGTAGTGCTGCAATGAACATTGGTGTCTTTTGTGTAGAACCATTGATTTTCCTTTGAATATATACCCAGTAATGAGATGCCTGAGTAGAATGGTAGTTTCTATTTTTGGGGTTTTTTGAAAAACTTCCAAACTGCTTTCCACAGTGGCTGAACTAATTTACATTCCCACCAACAATGTATAAACATTCCCTCTTCTCCACAGCCTCACCAGGATCTTTATTTTTCTGATTTTTGAATAATTGCCATTCTGACTGGTGTGAACATTTTCATTTTAAAAACAATACAATTATTAATTCCATATCAGACTAAGAATGATAACCAGCATTTTTCTTTTTTTTTTTTTTTGGCTTTTAACTAGATCATTAACAAAAGTTTCAGACCTCTTTATATTAGGCTGTTCTCACACTGCTATAAATAAATACCTGAGTCTGGGTAATTTATAAAGAAAACGGATGTAATTAGCTCATGGTTTGACAGGCTGTACGGGGGGCATGATGCTGGCATTGGCTCAGCTTCTAGAGAGACCTCAGGAAACAGAATCATGGTGGAAGGTGAAGGGAAAGCAGGAATGTCTTACATGGCCAGAACAGGAGCAAGAGAGATGGGGGGAGGTGCTACACACTTTTGAAACAACCAGATCTTATGATAAATCATTTATGTTCCCATTCTCATGACAACAGAGCCTAGAGGATAGTGCTAACCCATTCATGAGAACTCTACCTCTATGATCCAATCATCTCCCACCGGGCCCTACTTGCAGCACTAGAGATTATAATTTTACATGGGATTTGGTGGGAACATAGATCCAAACCATAACACCTCCTTTTATGGACTTTTTACCAGAAAATCATTATTTTTAAAAAAAGTACTTTGAATTTATTGACCTCTAAGTCCATATATATTTATGACTGCTATCTTTCAAAGTTTATAATTCAAAAGTACTTTAACTGTGCTAAAATATTATATTTTATAATCATTTTTGATGCTTTTAAAAATTAAGAGAATCCCATTTTGACCTGGCTTTACACTCTTTATTAAACTTTGAGTTTAAACTTTTCCATTTACCATTCTAGGAAGACAAATTTTTATACTACTGCTCTGTGTTATATATTTTGAGCCTTTTATCACCTAGATTCCTTCTTTATAATCCCATAATTGATATCATTCAGTTACTAGGAGTGAAAAAGAGATACCTAACAGAAAATTGCAGGAGAATGCAATGAATGAAAACCATTTCTATAAAGAATCTTTAGCTTTCTTTACATCATTAGATGGAACATTCTAAAATTTGCACAATATAATAGAATAAAAGTGATTCATCACCTGTACATAGACCCAAGAAACATTTTCTTCTTTTCAAATACTGCCCTTACCAAAAATACTATTTTTATGTTCTACCTCATTTGGTTTCTATGTGGACATTTTGAATTAGCAGAGGGAATTAGTGAGGCTAGGAGAGAAGTCATACTGTTTTTTACCTTCATTGGTACTAACAAATGCTGTTGTGTGCAAATGAGCTTAAAAATCTCTATGCAATTAGCTTTCCATTTTACCTTGAATGTTTTAGTGAAGATTGTTAGCTAATCAAGCTGAGAAATTGAAATAGAGTGCACACAAAATTGTTTATGGTAATATTATAAACAAGCAGGGCAGATAGCACTGTACCTGTTTTACTACTGCAATAAAATAAGCAGTGATATCAGCATTGCATCCATTTAAGTGTAATTGTACAAATTGCTAACTAATCAGATGAGAAACACAGTACTTGAAAGAACAATGTTCTTCCTATATGCTATTATCTTTGTGTATTTAGCTATGTATGTAAACTATTTTTAGACTAACACAAAGAATTTGAGGATGGATTTAAAAAAATATTTTGGTAAAATAAAGTGAATGTATGTTTTTCTGAAATAATAGGTCTTGGGCACTTCATTAAAAAATGTAAAATTGGGCAAATGCATAATATTCACTGAAAAAAAATAGTACAGCTCTGTTTATCAAGTCAGATGCAGTTATTAGCTCAAAAGATTTTGACATGCTCTACACAGCAGGCCCTTAGCTAGAATTGTACAAGTCTAGCAGAAAAACATGATTTTTTTTAAGAAGTAATGTTGAAAATGTATGAGCATAAGAGGAAATTACATGTTTTCATCTTTCTATAAATTTTATTTTATCTCAGATTTTATAAACCTAGTGTGGATTTGACAATCTCTCTCTTGACAAGGAAAGTTTCTATTAGTGGAAAATTTCAAGAGATAGAATAAGGGCCCCCAATTGGGCTCTTGCTTCTTAGAATAATTCATATTTTGTTGTTTCTGCCTACTTGTTTGTGATGTGGTTCTAAGATATATTCCAAGAAATTAAACATATTCTGTGTAGGTGTATATGCATATGCACATTTGTGAATATGTTCATGTGTGTTAATGTATGTGCATATATCTAAAGCTGCCAACGTTATTATGCTATAAAAACTGGAATAAAATCCAAGTAACGACTTGTTTTTGTTTCAGACTGAAGAAAGAGTTAACTAAGTCTGCAGGGTTTTTGTTGTTGTTGTTGTTGTTGTTATTGTCACCTAATTATGTATTCCACACATATTTAGCGCCAACTATGTTCCAGCATTGCTCCTGGTTGTTTCTTTATGCAGCTTACATTACAGTAGTTTATCTCTATCTGGTGTTATTTCTTATTATTTCTTTAAAAGGCCTTCTCTGATTTCTCTACATCTGATCAGATTGCTCCTATTCTAAAAATGCATAGCTAGTAAAGAAATTACGTTTATCCCTGATGAAGACTTTTTACGCTCATTTTATTTTCTATACCTGTAGACTAATTTATCTATAATTCGCTTCCCTATCTCTAACCTGGGCAGAATTCTGTGTCAACAAGCATAGATGAGTTACTATACACTAAGATGAATGAATTATAGTAATGATAAAGTATCTATAAGTTTCTTTAATTATTTTAATACCATTAAAATAACTTAAATGGCTTGTTCAAAACACAGTGCCATATCCAAAACTACAACCTGGTTAACTGATTATTGATTCCATGATCTTTCCATTGAGTAGAAGGCATACAAAAATAAAATATACATGAATTTAATGTGAAAGCTGTGTTTGAGTTACAACTGAGACGTGATGTTGCTTAAGTCAATGTGACATTGGTTATGTCATTTGATTTTCTGAATCCCATAGAATTATCCATGGATGAAGACTATAACAAAATCAATTTGTAACTTGTAAACATTAATGTAGTGCACAAAATTTTGTTGTAATCATAATAAGAGACATTAATTGTGATTTTTCACACTGTTAGTAATTAAATGCTGTAGAATTTATACTGACGACATTGCCTCCAAACTGACGTCATAGACATCCCAGTGACTTGACTTTCCTATTATTTTGAACTGATTTCTGTTTGCTTTTGACTTGGTGATAAACACACTTTTACCTTAGCCATATATGTATATGGGCCCCAAATACATACATTTATAAAAGAATGTAGAGCTAGAGGTATATATATATTTCTCTACTCAGCTTTCATTGTAACTTTTAGGGTGATTACCACTGACATATACTGATTCCTAATACCGGATATTCAGTCAGAGTCACAGCTTATTGAGTTTAAAGAGTTCCCCATAGATCCAGAGATAGCATATAAAACTGAGTTATGCATTGCTTCTTAAGTTCTTGGGTACAGCTTCAGTGAATAAAAATATTGAATAAACCTGCAACATTTAAGTAGCACTGTTTCACATCAAAGGTGACAAGGAGTAGATCAAACAAGAATGCCTTCAACATGGATGCAGCTGGACGTTATTATCCTAAGTGAATTAATGCAGAAACAGAAAACCAAATACCACATGTTCTCACTTAAAAGTTGGAGCTAAACAACTGCTACACATGGACATAAAAATAGAAATAATTGACACTGGGTACTCCAAAAGGAGGAAGGGAGAGAGAGAGAGGCAAGGGTTGAAAAACTACCCGTTGGATAGTATTTTCACTTATTGGGTGACGGATTCAAGAGAATCTCAAACCCCAACCTTATACAATATACCCATATAACAAACCTGCATGTGTACTCCCTGAATCTAAATAAAATAAAATTTTTAAAAATTAGAAAGAATGCCTTCAACCACAACACTACTATCTATAATATCTAATGGTAGCCTTCGTGTTTTTAAAATGTCTTGTAGGATTATTATCAAGTTAAATGTCTGAACATTTCTCTGATATAATTTGGTAAAAGTGATTTTAAAAAGTTGAAGATACAGATATCTGTTAAGATGTGAATCAAATTGTATATTTTGGTTAGGTCAATCTGCTTAGTTTTATTTCTTTATATTTGGTTATTTTGGTTAATTTTATTTCTTTTTATAAGAAATAAATCTTCAAAATCTAAGTTTGACTGGAATCAATGCTTGACTCAGGGATACTTTTTAGTCATTAATAACTTTCATTTTGTATTAGTAGACACCTTATTGCTCACAGAGAGCTGCCATATTTGAAATCCAAAGTTTTAAGCCTCAGTAACTTTTGAGACATTTCTCCATCGGGAATTAAAGTACCTTAAAGTTCTTATGTACATTGAAGAACATTATTTTTACTTACATAATATGATTTTTATATCAGCTAAGCACGTTAAGAATATAAATTAATATTTTTTGTATATTTTCAGTTAAGTTCTCATTTCATTAATGGGGAAACTTATGTCAAGAGAATGGAGCAAATGCCCAAGATAAAATCACATCAAAGTTGGAATTTCCCATAGCTTATGGCTAATCTACTCATATAATATTGTTCTTCAATTATTTTTTCTTATCAATTATGCAACTGGAGGATAACTACAGGTACCATCCTTTATGCTCTTCCCTTTTTAAACTGTTTGTATGTTATGATAGAAAATGAAAAGATACTTTGAAAACAAGAACAATTTGTTTTCTATTGTAAAAAAAAAACAATTGGTTGCAAACCCCACCTTACTGTTATAGAAAGGAGAATAAATGCTGCTTTGCAAAGTGGACCTCTGTCCTTATTTCTAATTTACATTGTGTTGTTATATTTCTTTCCCTGCTATCTCACTATTCTTGGGTTCTGCTGGAACAAGATGTGACCAGAATCTAACCAACTAGTCGCCATCCCAAATACTTCTGAAAATTCTTAGATGAGCTGTAAGAAATGTCTAGTTGAAATTCAGCTTCTCTCATTTTCCACTTACAACAGAATCTTCAAGGAATGACTACTAAAAATAGAGTTTGTTGAACTGAATTTAAGAATATTTTCTCAGGACAGTTCTCATGGCTAAAAGATGTGTACTTTCACAGTCATGGACCCGAATATCTGAAAAATCTGAACTATTTCCCAAGTCAAGAGTGAGTTAAAAATAATTTGTGGACCTGTATGTTAGAAAATATAGCATTTAACTATATATATCTTAATTGATGTGAAAGCAAGCAGAAAATATTTTCTAAATCATCTTGTCTATATAATTATTTTCACAATAATTATATATAAACAAGAGGATGAGAAAAATATCTAAGTGTTTCTGAAGATGGCTATACTTTTAAAACAATTTACTTAAGGCATTGAAGAATATGATGACTGAGAATTGCTCCACATTCTAAAAAAAGTTAAGAAATAAGTAGAAATTAAAATCTCATAAGAATGAAATGAGATTAATAAAGACATATGAGACATAGGAAAGGTATAAGAAGACTAAAGAGGTAAGAACTGAGCCTATATTGGAGGTACTAAGAACTATACTTGATTCTAAAACAACAAATCAGTAGTTAAGACCATATCCAAAAATGTAATTGAAAGTAATTCAATAATGGAAGCTATGTGAGAAATGACCTACGTATTGTGAAATAAGAAAACATATACATTTGGAAGTTACATGTACCTATGGAAGAAACAAAGCAAATTATGGCAGAAAAATTAAAAATTAATTAATTAAAAATAAATAAATAAAACAAAACAAAACAAAAAAAGCAAAAGAAGGAAACAGTAAGGAAAACATTGACAGATTTAATAGCACAACAAGTTTTAAATATCTGAAAGTCAAACAATTATTTATTATGAACCAAACTGAAACTCAAATATGTGTGACGTGTCAGAGAGAAGTATTTTGAATACATAATGAGCTCTTGAATGACTCATAGGTTAAATTTTAAAAACGCTGTAAAAATAGTGAAGAATTATATGTATATAAATTTGCATACATAAAAACAGTCATTTTATGTGTATATGCATAAAAGAAATATAACTTTCTTATAAATTAATTATCTTAGAATGATTAATTTATTGATGTTTTAGTTCTATTTTTCCTGATTTTATACAATAAAAACTGAATAATTTTAAAGTCCAAAAATAATCAGAAACAAACAGATGCTATTATTTTTAAATGATGAGCCGTTAATTGACTCATAGTTAAAAATGAAGAATTTACATTAGCAAGGTTATAAAGGATGTAAAGTAATTTTCTTTAAAGGTCAATCTACTTATTCCTACTCCTATTCAATTAGTGCTTATTGGTATTTAGGTTAGCTTGACTGTATAAATAATCTCTTTGAGGAATGTGTGCTCTTCCTAAAAGTTTCAGCAAAGAGATTCCCTGCTCAAAACACCAAGCCTGGGACATCCCTAACGTGTACACACATGAACCTACCTAACAGAGCTTTTTTTTTTTTCTAATTTTTTTCTCCTCTTTCACTTTGACAATTTTTGTCTCTTGTGATTTCACATTCTTCAAACTATTTTTTCAATAAACCAATTCAAAGGGGGAAAAAAAGAAAAGGAAAGCTCAGAAAGTTTTCACCCAAACTACATATTTCAATGCAGTCGAGGCATCTGAAAACTGAAGGCATCCATTAAGTGAAACTCCAGACAGGTGTCAGTCAAGATATCTTCATGCCTGATTGTTATGAGAGGCTCACAGAGCAATAGACAATATTTCACTGAAAACAAAGCCTTTGTGAAATACAAGTGTAACCTTGAATAGCTAGGGGCAGCCTGAAAATATACTCTCCACATTTTCCACTTCCATTTCAAAAATACCAGAACCACACCATTACCCTTGAGAGAGAGAGAGAGACCAAAGGCACAATAAAGAATTGCTGATTAACTGGAGGCCCAAGAAGACCCAGGATAGGTACGAGAGACACGGCAGGCAGCTAAATAAAGAGCAGCTGCACCAGTAGCATTTCTGTAGGACAATTTCCAGTCTTGGAATACTCTTGAACTTGATTATCAAAGTCACTTTCCTCAGAAATCTTGTCAAGGTATCTTGGCTACACCTGGATTGCCTGTGAATTTTGATGAACACCAAAGAAAAATGAAACTAGCGAGACACGAAGAAAGCTATTGAATTTTGCCCATTTCACACTTTTTACACTTTTTTTCCTAATAGTGTTTCCTTAAACCAAACTAAAAGCATTGTAAGAAACATTTTTCTTAAGTTTCTGGTTTGTTACCCTCTAATTCCATTTTTATTTAGATGACAAAACCTCTCTTCTCTGTTTCTGTCATTTCTGTTACGTGTTACTTGGTAATGATTTTACCTTTTCTAGCTTTAAATAGCTTATTTCCTCAGCTCACAAGGTGGAGATTGGATCTTATGTTACTTTGTATCCCCTGAGGGACCAGTAGAGTGTCTGATATACAGAGAAGAAATAGTTGCTCATTGTTTGATTGACAGATTGATTAAGATGAGAAATATTGATATGCTGCAAAAGAGTTTGTTATCACTGGCACATATTAGTGTGAAAAGAAAACTATTTAGACTATGTAAGGGATGAATACCATTCCTATCTTTACGATGGACCTTCTCTACTCTATAGTGTCCTCTACTTATTTCGCTTTTCTAGAACAACCACACCGAGAATGCATAACCACAATTACAGTTCAAGTGGCATCAATATTAACAAACTAACATGCAAACTCAGGACAGTTCAGATACTGCTTTTAGAGGAGTGCCTTAAGTTTTGTTTAGTGTTTGTTACAGTGTAGTTAATTCATTTTTTTCTAAGAAGGTTCTACTCATTTTAAATTCGTATTCAAATACTGTCAGCACCAATTAAAAGTCAGGAAAAGGTGCAAAGGCTAGAGGTGGTTGTTAGACCATAAAAGTATAATGTTTAAGTGCAAGTATTTTGTCATATCCAAGAGGAAGTGGAAAGCAGGACCATGACATTTTGCTAACATATTGTAAAAGGAGATTGATGACCCAGTAATGTGATACTCTATAGCTACACCCAGTGTTCTTGTTTGCTTCCTTCTCCACGGATGGCCAGACAGCCTTATTCACCATCACCAATGAATATTTATAGGACACCCATTAGGTATCTTATATGTAGAGATGGATTCATACAGCATGAATGTCCCTTACCCCTTCCCTAATAAATTTGGAAAAAGCCTAGTTAATCTGAATTTCAGAATTACTCCATTGTTAGACAATTTATGCATTTTTAATTCCATACTTGACTTATTTGCTCTAGTGTAGTGATGTTTAGATTAAATGGAAGGAAAAGAGACAAACATTTGGGAAAACATGCCTCTACCCCCCTTAGATTAAAAAATAATAATAATAACATCTAAAAAGAGCCCGTGCCATATCAGTACCTCTTTATAAATCAACTACAATAAGAGTTTTTATTTAAAATAAATCATATACAATAGGGCATAATTCTGTTCTCCCATAGTGAAAAAATGCACGAGCATCCACACGTAATGAGTGATCCCTAAAAAATCACCTTCTTGTTTAGATCACCTTAGAATTTGGTCTTGTCCGAGCCATTGTACAAGATAATTGAACTGTTTAATTTGCAGCTGGATTGTTTTAGTTGTTCCTTCCATCACTCATTATTGAATGATACTTAACTCCCATAAGAGTAATTTGAACAAAAATTTTATCTTTGCTTTACATTGAACTGAGCCCAGCTGCTTCATAATGAGTAAATAAACAATCTAGCACTTCAATCAGTGTTGTTCTATACCTGAAAACTGCTATGTAAACATCTCTATGCTCTGCTGCATATGTCACTTTCTTTTTCTATGGTAACTGTTTAATTAGATTGGCATGCGAGAAAGAAACTATAGACCGTTTTCTTTGAGATGGCATGAACTACATATTAGCATTAGCTCTCCCTGAATGCTGAAAAGCCTACAAGATTAGGATACACATAATGCACATTGAGAAAACAAAGTCAAAAGAGCAACAGAGACCTGATATAGTTCTGATTACAATGGGAAAAGGTTTTAGTGATTGCGCCAAAGTAAAATATGGAAAGCTCTTTTTGATTGCAGACTATTCATTAGATAGAAGATACTTTTTCTTCTAGGACATCCTATTAGCAGGATTGAGCATCATAGCTGAATTTAGGAAATTTTATTTTCAGTATAGTATACCAAACCAGAATTATTACATTTTAAATAAATTATTAATTCAGGGAAGATTAGCAACGGTGATAAAACTAGAAGTAAAAATCCCAGTAATTAGTGTTCTTTACAAATGATGAATGATAGGCCGGGCGCGGTGGCTCAGGCCTGTAATACCAGCAGTTTGGAGGGCCGAAGCGGATGGATCACGAGGTCAGGACATCGAGTTCATCCTGGCTAACACGGTGAAACGCCGTCTCTACTAAAAATACAAAAAACAAAATTAGCCAGGCATGGTGGCGGGTGTCTGTAGTCCCAGCTATTCAGGAGGCTGAGGCAGGAGAATGCCGAGACCCTGGGAGGCGGAGCTTGCAGTGAGCCCAGATGGCTCCACTGCACTCCAGCCTGGATGACAGAGTGAGACTCCATCTCAAAAAAAAAAAAAAAAAAAAAAAAAGAAATAATGAATGATAGACTGGTAATATAGTGATAAAGAAAATAATTACTATATATCAAGGAAGGCTAGCACTAACATCGGCAAAAGTTAAATTTTGTTATGTTAACTATCTTCTTATCATGATTATTTTTTACTTTAAAAGCAAGTGTAAATGAAGTTTTAATGTTGTTTTGTTCTCATAATTTTAAAATTTATTCACAGGGTATGAAATAGGCAAGGATAATAATATCCCCCAAATCTTCCAAGGGCAGATGAAATAGAAATAACAGATCTGTTGTTCAATAAATAAAACATAAAGCTTAGAAAATTAATAGATGTTTCAATTGTTTTGTTTGAAAAGTGCATTGGAATCTCATTTATTATATTATAACTGTAAGGATTTATTTGAAGAGTACCTTTCTGAAAAAATACATGGCTGTTGATTGCATATACACATCTTTCTACTGATATAATTTATATTAATTAAGATTGAATATATTTTATGCTTTATGCTGCTGAATTTTTATGGTTTTGCAGCCAAAGTCCAATTTCATTGAAAATCTAATATTAGGTGAAATGCAGGCTAAGTACAGACACTAATTACCACTCATCCCCAACCCCTCCCAGAAAAATAACACCACCACCACCAAAAAGAAAACTAGCACCAATTCCATTCAGTAGACCAGGCCAGATGAGCAATAGCAATTTTAATGAGTCAGATGAATTTCATATCTAAGGGGTATGGCCATTTATTCTGAGCTACCAACCCATGGGGAACTGTGGAAGGGTAAAACGTACATGCAATCTAGTTCTCATGCCTTCTGGGCTTTGTGTTTGATTCAGGGATGATCCTCTTATCTACCATCACAAACAGATGTCCTTTTAAAAGGGAATATAGGGGAGGGATAGCATTAGAAGAAATATCTAATGTAGATGACAGGTTGATGGGTGCAGCAAACCACCATGGCACGTGTATACCTATGTAACAAACCTGCACGTTCTGCGCATGTATCCCAGAACTTAAAGTATAATAAAAAATAAAAAATAATATAAATTAAAATAAAATGAGAATATTAAACATATTGAAGTTGGTTCAAATTCTGAGTTAAACACAGACATCTTTAAAATGAGTAAATAGCTTAGCTATATACTCTATATTTCCTCATGTTTTAATGTAGAATTATAAGATTATGAATTCTGAAACTATAAACTGTATATTTATTATTTTGTTTTATTTTGTTTTCAGTGGTATTGAGGAAGTATTTCAGACTTTTGAATGAATAAATCTGGTTGTGAATTCTACTTCTCTAAATAACTATAATTTTAGTTAATAACCTTATTGAGCCTCAGTTTAATGTTATGCAGTTTAGAAGATGAAAAAATAATTAAACCTCTGATATAGCAAGCATTCAGTAAGTGGTAGCTTTTTAAAAAAGATCTCTATTTAGTAAATGCAGCTGCTGATATTTAAGAAAGTTAATAATTTAAGTATTCAACATGTTTTCTAATTCAGGACATTTCAAGCTGTCTGTAAAGGTGGTTTTATGAGCCTGTGAAGTAGCGCACTTGTTTAAATGACCTAATAATCCTAAAATATATGGTAAAGTGGTTTAATTATAAATTCTCAAGGTAAATATCATATATATATACACACACAAACACACACGCACACACACACATATATATTATATATATATGTATTTGTATTATGTGTATTTGTGTGTATGTTTGTAGAATTTTAGCACCTAAAAAAGATGATAAGAAAGACATGGAGGCCTGAACCCCAAAACACAAGCAGCCTCAAGCTCTGTGGCAGTAGATGAGAACATGAAGAGTGAGGAGGAGCTCTCCCCTCTCTTGCTCTTAGCCTGCTCATATTACACCTGACACTCAATAGATAAGTGTATTAGTCTGTTTTCACACTACTGATAAAGACATATCTGAGACCGGGCAATTTACAAAGAAAGGGGTTCAACGGACTTACTGTTCTATGTGGCTATGGAGGCCTCAAAATCCTGGTGGAAGGTGAAAGGCACATCTCACATGACAGCAGAAAAGACGAGAGCCTGTGCAGTAAAACTCCCGTTTTTAAAACCGTCAGATCATATGAGACTTATTCACTATCATGAGAACAGCACAGGAAAAACCTGACCTATTGATTCAATTGCCTCCTACTGGGTCCCTCCCACAACATATGGGAATTCAAGATGGGATTTGGGTGGAGACACAGACAAACCATATCATGCCACCCCTGTCCTCTCCCAAATATCATGTCCTTACATTTAAAAACCAATCATGCCTTTCCAGCAGTCCCCCAGTCTTAATTCCTTTCAGCATTAACTCAAAAGTCTGCAGTTCAAAGTCTTATCCAAGAAAAGGCAAACCTCTTCCATCTATGAGCCTGTAAAATCAAAAGCAAGTTAGTTACTTCCTAGATACAATGGGGTACAGGCATTGGGTACATATAGCCATTGTGAATGGGAGACATTGGCGAAACGAAGGGCTACAAGCCCCATGCAAATTCAAAACGCAGTGGGGCAGTCAAATCTTAAAACTCCAAAATGATCTCCTTTAACTCCATGTCTCACACCCTGGTCGCGCTTATGCAAGAGGTGGATTCCCATGGTCTTGAGCAGCTCTACCTCTGTGGTTTTGCAGAGTACAGCCTCCCTCATGGCTGCCTTCATGGGCTGGTGTTGAGTGTCCACATCTTTTCCAGTCACACAGTGCAAGCTGTAAGTGGATCTACCCTTCTGGGGTCTGGAAGATGGTGGCCTTCTTCTTATATCTCCACCAGGCAGTGCTCCAGTAGGCACTCTGTGTGGGGGCTCCCATCCCACATTTCCCTTCTGCACTGCCCTAGCAGAGGTTCTCCATGAGGGCCCCACCCCTGCAGCAAACTTCTGCCTGGACATACAGGCATTTCCCTACATCCTCTGAAATCTAGGCAGAGGTTCCCAAACATTAATTCTTGACTTCTGTGCACTCATAGGCTCAACACCACATGTAAGCTGCAAAGGCTTGAGGCTTGCACCCTCTGAAACCGTGGCCCGAGCTCTACATTGGCCCCTTTTAGCCAGGGCTGGAGTGGCTGCGGTGCAAGGCACCAAGTCCCTAGGCTGCACACAGCACAGGGACCCTGTGTCCAGCCCACAAAACCACTTTTTCCTCCTAGGTCTCCAGGCCTGTGATGGGAGGGGCTGCCATGAAGACTTCTGACATGCCCTGGGGACATTTTCCCCATTGTCTTGGTGATTAATATTGGGCTCCTCATTAGTTATGCAAATTTCTGCAGCTGGCTTGAATTTTTTCTCAGAAAATGAGATTTTCCTTTCTATCATATTGTCAGGCTGTAAATTTTTTGAACTTTTATGCTCTGCTTCCCTTATAAAACTGAATGATTTTAACAGCACCCAAGTCATCTTTATGCTTTGCTGCTTAGAAATTTCTTCTGCCAGACACCCTAAATCATCTCTCTCAAGTTCAAATTTCCAAAAATCTCTAGGGCAGTGGCAAAATGCTGCCAGTGTTTTTGCTAAAACATAACAAGAGTTACCTTTGCTCCAGTTCCCCACAAGTTCCTCATTTCTGTCTGAGATCACCTCAGCCTGGGCTTTATTGTCCACATCACTATCAGCACCTTGGTCAAAGCCATTCAACAAATCTCTAGGAAGTACCGCACTTTCCCACATTTTCTTGTCTTCTTCTGAGCCCTTAAAACTGTTCCAACCTCAGCCTGTTACCCAGTTCCAATGTCACTTCCACATTTTTGGGTATCTTTTCAGCAGCGCCCCACTCTACTGTATGAATTTTCTGTATTAGTCCGTTTTCATGCTGCTGATAAAGAAATACCCAAGATTGTGCAATTTACAAAAGAGGTTTAATGGACCTACAATTCCACATGGCTGTGGAAGCCTCACAATCACAGCAGAAAGTGAAAGGTATGTCTCACATAGCAGTAGACAAGATAACAGAGCTTGCACAGGGAGACTCTCATTTTTAAAACCATCAGATCTCATGAGACTTATTCACTATCATGAGAACAGCATGGGAAAGATTTGTCCCAAAGTTTAAGTTGCCTCCCACCGGGTCCCTCCCACAACATGTGGGAATTCAAGATGAGGTGTGGGTGGGGACACAGCCAAACCATATCAACAGGTCCATAGAGAGGGGCTGGGAGGAGCTTAGAAAGTGCACATTATCCATCTTCATCCATACTGCATTTGCTCCCCAAAGAGCTTAAGACTGAAACATACTCAATGCAGCAAACACTAGACTGGACCATAAAGTCTCCTTGATCTTAGTAGAATGGATGTGAGGCTAGCAAGCAGCTGCTCTGGCTACCCATATGTCACAAATTGGATTTTTTAATAATAAAAGCAGCAGTGAAAGCATTAAGAGAACTCTTTAAACATACCTGAAACACTGTTTCTTAACAACAACGGTCATGCCTGCGAAGTCTAAAGCCACTTGTGATTTATAACCACAAAGTTTCAGTTTTCATTGACAAGATTGGAGAATCACACATTTTCTTCTAACTTTCCCCTCTGGATATTTCCTACAAAGTTCTAAATTTAGTAGACTATTACTATATGCTTGCAAATTTACTTCATTTATGTTAAGGAATTCTTCATCACCATAGTCATTTATTGATTATTAACAACCTTATTGTG
This sequence comes from Pan paniscus, assembly GCF_029289425.2. Classification (NCBI taxonomy): domain Eukaryota; kingdom Metazoa; phylum Chordata; class Mammalia; order Primates; family Hominidae; genus Pan; species Pan paniscus. The sequence goes on along the minus strand of NC_073254.2, from coordinate 88,161,090 downwards.
TTACAATGTTTGTACTTTCAGAGCCTATCCCACCCATGATAACTTAAATTTTCAAAACCGTATATTTGTCCCAGAACTATAGAGACAGAAAACAATCCTAAACAAATTTGAGACTCCAATTTCCCTCTACCAGCCTATCCATCATTGAGCTTATCCATTCATGACTGACTAGTCTTTCAATATCTTACAAATTTAGACTTGGCTTGGCTTTACTTTTGTATTATTCTTTAAGCGACCATTAAAGCAGCTTTCTCCGCTTTCCACTTTCCACGTGTTTCATTTCCCCTTGAATCTAAAATAAAAGTAAAACATTGTTCGATGCTTTTATTCTAGTTCTGGGCAGAAAGTGAGGGTTCAGTATATTCTTATTAATAGATGACCTTGTTCTTCACTGAGTGATATATTCTTCTTCTCACCTGTGATATCTCTCTAAATTTCTACTGACAAATTCTTGCCCCATGTATTTCCTTTATTTTGTTCTTATAACACGACAGCTTTTTTTTTTTTCTGTATAGGTAGGAAATAATCACATGATATAAGAGGTTGACATGAAAAGTTGAACTTCAATGTTTAGTGGAACTATGCAACTTGTCTATTGGAAATGTATTAATTTAAATTTATTTTGAAGCTGATAGTGGAGAAATAGAGAGTATTACTATTTATCATAGAAGCATGTGTAGAAACCATTCCTGAAGTCAGACATGTGTGTGTATGTGTATTCAAACTACTCCAGAATCTCCTTAAATTAGTAAGTTTTCTTGAGAAAAAGTCTTCAGAAATACGTTGGGAAGAGACTATTAGATATCACAAAAATAAATGTCATCAGAAACATAAACAACCCCATCAGTGGATTTAACTTTTACATCTGAGATGGTAAACAGGTATTGTTTAATTGTTGAACAATTAAACAAAATCCCACAAGAAAAGACAGAGTGAAACCAAAGAGACTCTATGTGGGTAGTGTTTATGTAAAATGATGAGTCAAAATAAAAGGTGGTGGTTGTGTGGCCAAGAGACATGTTAAGAATTAGTATACCTAGTGTTTGATTTGAAATCATATTATTTTGACATGAATATCTATTTTATTACCCCATTTTTCCTCCTTTTTTAATTTATTTTTTTGAGATGCAGTCTCACTCTGTCACCTAGGCTGGAGTGCAGTGGCTCAATTTCAGCTCACTGCACCCTCCACCTCCTGAGTTCAAGCTCACTGCACCCTCCACCTCCCGAATTCAAGTGATTCTTGTGCCTCAGCCTCCCGAGTAGCTGGGACCACAGGCACATGTTACCATGCCCAGCTAACATTTTGTATTTTTAGTAGAGACAAGGTTTTGTCATTTTGGCCAGGCTGGTCTTTTTGACCTCAAGTGATCTTCCTGCCTTGCCTTGGCCTCCCAAGTGCTGGGATTACAGGCATGAGCCACCATGCCTGGCCTACCTGCCTATTTTTACTATAATTTATTTTATTTAATTCATTATGCAAATATATTGTATGGGCCACTTTGAAATTTATGTCTGAGTCAATGACATATACGCAGACAATAGATCCTAAAAGAGGACTCAGAGCCAGAGGTAATCATGACACTGTAAACTCCCTGGAAATTCACAGAACTCTTGCACAGAGCTTTGAACTTCTACCAGATGTTTTGAATCACATTTAAATAGGATGATAAATTCTAGTTAACATCTGGTTTTCACCCATCTGGGACCAAATGGTGACTTTATATATGGAGAGAAATTTTTAAGTTATACTCACTGCCGAGAATTTTTTCACTTTTTTCTTTATGTCAATCATTATATCACTCCATGAAGTTCAAACATGAATGGAGTTATTGTATCTACTTTGTTCCATTATGTTAATTGTTAGGTGTGAATTCGTCAGAGTTCTTGGAGTCTTACCAAAATTGTTATAAAACCCAAATTAAAGACCATTTTCTTTTCATGACTGACCATGGTAGGTAAAATTATTGGCTTTCCACCACATCAGATGCTCTTTAACTTCTGATGGGGCTACATTCTGATAAGCCCATTTTAGGTTGAAAATATTGTAAGTCAAAAATGCATTTTCTAATCTTCTGAATGAACACTATACCTTAGCCTAGCCTACATCATTTGCGCTCAGAACACTTACATTAGCCTAGAGTTGGGCAAAATCATCTAACACAAAGATTATTTCATAATAAAGTGTCAAATATCTCATGTAATTTACTGAATACTTCACTGAATGTGAAAGACAAAAGTTGTAAGAGTACTCAAAGTACAGTGTCTACTGAATATATGTTACTTTCACATACTCATAAAGTTTAAAATCATACTAACCACTGTAAAATGGAGCCTATCTGTGGTTTGCTCAATGTTTGATTTCCCATCCAGGTTATTCATTTGACTATACTAGTTATCTATTGCTGCATTGCAAAATAACCAAAAATGTAGTCACTTAAAACAACAAATATTTACTATCTTACAGTTTTGGTGGGTCAGGACTAAGTAGGGGGCCTCTCGCTACAGGTCTCTCACAATGCTACATTCATGCTTTTAGCCAGAGTGGCAGTCTCATCTGTATAGTCAATTGGCAGAGTATCTAATTCCAAATTCAATTACATGGTTATTTTAAGGACTCAGTTCTTAAGAAGTTGCTGAGCTGAGGGCCTCGGTTCTTCATGGGCTGCTTTTTGAGTTTGGAGTTTCACAATAGAGAAGCTTCCAACATGGCAGCTGGCTTCTTTCACAATGAACCACTGAAACGCCTAAGAAGGTACTTAAGACAAAAGCGACATTCTTTTTGCAAGAATGTCAAGTGACATCTCAACACTTTTGTAGTATTCTATTCTTTAGAAGTCAGTCACTACATTCAGCCCACATTGAAGTAGATGAGGTTGCACAGGGTAAATAACACTAGGTAAGACCAGGATTGGGGGCCATATTAGAGGCTGCTTATGATACCGAGGAAAATAGAAACATGTTTGTATTGGAAACAATAAATCTCTAAAGTTTAGTATTCAGGAGGGAACAAAAATCCTATTAACATGGAATTAACTAAATTGAAATTTGACTTACCATACTGTCAATTGGGATATTCTTTTCAAATACAAGAAGGTAAAAATATCTAGCGTCATGTAATTCAACAATTGGGAAGAACACAATACCTAAATTTCTGCCACCATGACATGATTATTTCACATTGCATGTCTGTATCAAAACAGCTCATGTACCCCATAAATATATGCACCTACTATGTATCCACAAAAATTATTAAAAAATAATAAAAATATTTTTAAAAAAATTTGGGAAAGACACTAGAATATTAAATGGTTATTTCTATTTAAAAGTATAATGTCATGTTTAATAGGAATTATATACACCTTATGCATGGCAGTAGGAAAATGTGAATCACTAAAACACATTATTTTGACCCCAGACATCTACTCAGTCAAGCTATTTTCTATTTTAATCAGCACTTGTACTCTCAGGTATTACTGGCAAGTAAAACAGAGTAACCTGCGTTTATGGCTCAATTTGAGGAAGAGAGAAATCACCCTACTGTGGATAAATATGATACTATCTTGGATAGAACCTTTATTTTGGATGGTCTTAGGCCAAAAATAGATTTTCCCAGATCAGAGCAGCCACTGAAGGATTAAAGTAGATTAACTAGTTAGGATGTAGAGCCTTTTTTGTGTATTTTTTTCTTTTCAGAATGTTAGATGCCGAGTATCAAGTAGAACAGGTATGGCACCCTCTAAAAGGAGATTTAGCAAGTCATGAATTATGATCAAAATATACTCCTAAAGAATCTTGACACACTATTATTACTATGCCTACTAAGTTACATTTTCATTGTTTATATTTCTTTGTTTCTCCTATATGCTACTATACATTTTCTGTATGCTTAACAATGTTATCAAGTCCACAAAGATTTCTCAACAAATATTAAGTAAATGAATTAATCAACATATCTTCCATAGGACTATTTCATAAATATAAAAAACATGCTTTATTCTCAAATATTTGCTTTATATGATATAATTATTTTCCTAATGTAATGTGTGCTTTAATTGCTATATCTTCCCAGAGAATGGAACACTTTATTGCTATTTAATATGTAATGCTCCTTTTTGTCCATGGTAATCATAATTGATCCAAAGTCTGACTTATCTGAAATTAATATAGCTATATCACATTTCTTTTGAGTAGTGTACATTTCTTCTTCCCTTTATTTTTAACTTACATGAGTTCTAATGATTTAAAGTGAGTTTCTGATGGACAGTATCAAGTTCTATCTTGTTTTTCCTGTTAACTAATGTATTTAGATTATTTATATTTAAAGTAACTATTGATGAGGTGGCTTCTCTCTAATTAACTACATACATTTTGAAATAATTAAGGTCCATCTTCAAATACTGCTATAACATTTCTTATGTAATGCAGATATTTTAGAATAGTCCTAAATACACCTCCTATACTTTATGATATTGTCATTTATTCTATTTTTACATGTTATAAACATCCAAAATATTACTGCTACTATTTTTTAAATGTTTGTTTTTTAGAGGAAATAATGATAAGAAAAATAAAAGGTTACATATTACCTTCATTTATTTTTTCCTTTTCTTACACTCTTTCTTTTATAAGGTGTCTTCAACATTCTGACATATATCATTTTCCTTCTTGTGAAGCAGGCTCACTTTGCACTGCTTACCACTTAAGCCCACTGAATTTTACACTGTAATTTATATTCTTTGCATGAGACTATTGAGATAGAACACTCACACAGGTTAAGAAAAGCAACTTCATGACTCCCAGACAGGGAACAAGGATGGTAAAAGCCTACGGTTCAGGACGAGTAAGTCCTTCAAGGCTCAAGAATGCTGCCCAGGGCAAATAAAATATTGCCTGTGCATACACCACTTGCATTGCAGTTGAAGAACCTTGAAAAGCAGCCCACCCTGAATTCTATTCCTAAGGGATGCCATAACACTTCAGGCTGAAATACTGCAGGATATCCTTTTTCTAGAAGGGACTGAAACAGAGCCCAGGCTGCTCCAACCAGTTAGTTACCCCTTATCTCAGGAGTTTTGCTTTTACATTGTTGGTGGGAATGTAAATTAGTTCAACAATTGTGGAAGACAGTGTGGCGATTCCTCAAGGATCTAGAACCAGAAATACCATTTACCCAGCAATCCCATTACTGGGTATATACCCAAAGGATTATAAATCATTCTACTACAAAGACACATGGCCGGATGTGGTGGCTCACACCTGTAATCCTAGCACTTTTGGAGGCTGAGGCAGGTGGATCACGAGGTCAGGAGTTTTGAGCCCAGCCTGACCTACATGGCGAAACCCTGTCTCTACTAAAAATACAAAAATTAGCTGGGCATGGTGGCGCATGGCTGTAGTCCCAGCTACTCAGGAGGCTGAGGCAAGAGAATCACTTGAACCTAGGAGGCAGAGGTTGCGATGAGCTGAGATCACACCATTGCACTCTAGACTGGGCAAGAAGAGCAAAACTCCCCATCTCAAAAAAAAAAAAAAAAAAAAAAGAAAGACACATGCACATGTATGTTCATTGCAGCACTGTTCACAATAGCAATGACTTGGAAACAACCCAAATGCCCATCAATGATAGGCTGGATAAAGAAAATGTAGCACATATACATCATGGAATACTATGCAGTCATAAAAAAGGATGAGTTCATGTCCTTTGGAGGAACATGAGTGAAGCTGGAAACCATCATTCTCAGCAAACTAACACAAGAACAGAAAACCAAACACCGCATGTTCTCACTCATAAGTGGGAGTTGAACAATGAGAACACGTGGACACAGGGAGGGGAACATCACACACCAGGGCATATCAGGGAGTGGGGGACTAGGAGAGGGGTAGCATTAGGAGAAATACCTAATGTAGGTGACGGATTGAAGGGAGGAACAACACACCAGGGCACATGTATAGCTATGTAACAAACCTGCATGCTCTACACATGTACCCCAGAACTTTAAAGTATAATAGTAATAATAAAAAAATTAAAAAGCATTTGCATTTTCTACACATTCTACAGTTACTCTTGAAAACAACATTACAGAACGGTGGGGGAACAGGGCTGGTTTAAGGTTACCTAGAAAACTCTTCTGCCTGAAGATCTTTTAACGTTTATTGTAGGTCAAGTCTGCTGGCAATGCATTTTCCTAATTTTTGTGTGCTGAATATGGTAGACTGAAAAATGTCCCTCTCAAATATGTCTGTGTTCTAATTCCCAGACCTGTGAATATGTTACCCTGCATAGAGAAATAATTTAGCAAATGCAATTAAGTTAAGGTTCTTGAGATGGGGGGAGGGAGGTTTATCCTGGGTTATCTGTGTGAGCCCTATGTAATTTTTTTTTTTTTTTGAGATGAAGGTTCATCATTGTTGCCCAGGTTGGAATGCAATGGCATGATCTTGACTCACTGCAACCTCCACCTCTCTGGTTCAAGCAATTCTCCTACATCAGCCTCCCAAGTAGCCGGCATTACAGGCACCTGCCACCATGCCCGGCTAATTTTTGTATTTTTAGTAGAGATGGGTTTCACCATGTTGGCCAGGCTGGTCATGAACTCCTGACCTCAGGTGATCCACCCGCTTCAGTCTCCCAAGGACGCCTGGCCCTGTGTAATCTTAAGTGACCTTATAAGAGGGAGACAAGAAATCAGAGAGGATTGAAGGCACTGAACTGCTGGCTTTGAACACAAAATAATAGATCATGAGCCAAAGAATGCAGGTGGTGTCTAACAGCTGGAAAGGCAAAATAATGGGTTTTCCCCTCAAGCCTTTTAGACTTCTGAACTTCAGAACTGCAAGAGAATAGATGTGTGTTGTTTTAACTACTATATTTGTTATAACAGAAACAAGAATTTAATACACTGGGAATGTCTCCTTTATTTTTCGTAGATATTTTCACTGAATGAGAAATTCTGGGTTAGCAGATTTTTTCTTTTTCTTTTCTTTTTTTTTTTTTTGAGACAGAGTCTTGCTCTGTTGCCCAGGTTGGAGTGCAGTGGCACAATCTTGGCTCACTGCAAGCTCCACCTCCCAGGTACAGGCCATTCTCCTGCCTCAGCCTCCCAAGTAGCTAGGACTACATGTGCCCACCACCACCCCGGCTAATTTTTTTGCATTTTTAGTAGAGACAGGGTTTCACTGTGTTAGCCAGGGTGGTCTCGATCTCCTGACCTTGTGATCTGCCCATCTCAGCCTCCCAAAGTGCTGGGATTACAGGCGTGAGCCACCATGCCCGGCTTATTTTTCTTTAAAAATATTAGGTTTTACTTTCTTCTTAATTACATGGTTTCTGAGAAATTCATTTTAATTTTTATTCATGTTGCTCTGAAGATGTGGGTTTGATTTTCCTCTTCTGGCTGCCTTCAACAATTTCTCTTTGTCCTGTAGTTTGAAAAGTATGGATGTTCTTTTCTTGTTTATTTAGTTTAGTTGTTGTTTTTGTTGATATTTATCCTACTTGGTGTTCTCTGAACTTCCTAAATTTCTGACTTAGTTAATGTCATTAATACTTCAATTATTACATCAAATATTTCTTCTGTCTCATTCCATTTTTTCCCATCTGGTATTCCAATTAAATGTATGCACACTGCTTGATATTGTTCCACAATTCTTAGATTTTCTATTTTTTCATATTTTTTCTCTTTGTGTTTCTGTTTAGCAATTTCTGTTGATATATTGAAGTTCACTGAATTATTTCCTTGGCTGTGTTGGGTCTACTGATGAGCACTTTCAAGACATTCTTCTTTTCTTTTACTATGTTTTTTATATAAAGATTTATTTTATATTCTTCTGTATTATTTTAACCTCTAAGTAGATATATATTCTACATTTGATGTTGCATGTTTTATACATTCTCAATTAGAACCTTTAATATATCAATCATAGTTACTTTAAATTTTTTTTCTGATAGTTCTAACTCCTGTTTCATATCTAAATATGCTTCTGATGATTGTTTTATTTATAAGACTGTTTTGGTATGTTTTTTAAATTGATAAACATGCATGCATATATCAATAGATATGGGCTTCAGTGTGAGAATGTTAAAATGTCCTGGAGTTGGGTTGGACTGTGTTTGATGTTTCTTAAACTATGGATGTCAGACATTTCAAATGCCTCAAGTGACCTTGTTCTTAGCTCTAGATTTAAAAACATATTAGTTCTGGGACTTTGCTTTGTACTCTCTCATAGTTTTCTAAGCTACAATCCACTGTTATTATTACTGGATGCTTATTAACTTGGTGGTAGACTGTGGACATGGGTCTTTAGTCTTCTGATTAAGTCTCGGGCTTTACAGTGCACAGTGGGCCTATATCTCAAGGATATGGCCTCATAAATCTTTCTGTTCCTCACAAGATTTTTTGTTACCCCTCCAGATGGTAGGCCTTTTTCCATGTACTTCTTAATTAACTCCTTGGCTACAGTGGGTGTTCTCAAGTATTCACTGTCTTTCTCCTGTGTTCTTTACTTTTCAATGTTGTATGAGACAGCGTAAACCTTGGGAGATGTGTTGGGGTAAAAGGAGCAGAGGAAACATGAGCAAAACAACTTGGTAGGATTGGGGAGCACCTTAGATTGTCAGTGAAAATCTTATGGGAAGCATGAAGGAAGGATCTGAGTTTTAGACGACAGAAGGGAATTGTCAAAAATGAAGACTATATGGGGAGAAAATGGCTTTATCAAGTTTAAATCTGGAGAGAAATTTTACTGTTCTTTTTCTATTGTTATGAAAAAAGTATAAAAATTATTTTAAAATCACTCTAAGTTCTATCTCTATTAAATAATACATTTATTTGAATTTTATATATTTTGACTGCTCATTTGAGAGACTAACGAATATAGACATTTTTTCATATTCCAAAGACCTTCTGTCAATTACTAGGTAGTTATTCAACTTTAAATGAGTTATTCTCTTTTTTTTTTTCTTATAATCTTTTCTGGATTTGAGAGTGTGACTGAAGTAGGATGAGATGAGATAGGGCATCCTGTATTTTTACTGTGATTTTGTCATCTCCAAACCTTGCTAACAATACTCTCATGTTCGCTGTCCTCACACCGGGTTCACCTGTATTTTCAGTGACTGCATCATTATATACATTTGTTATTGATCATCTGTGAACTTCTTTATACTAATGCTCATCTTTGGCTGCAGTTTACTTTTAGCAATTTTCTTCCAGTTAGAGGTATGTCATAGTTGATAAAGTTGACAAGTTTGCATTATTTTTTCTTTAACTTCTCTACCTGTTGTGACATAGATAGTTGTCTGAATAAGAACATTTTCTATCCTCCAGTAGTTTACTAAAATGCCTAGATTAAATTTCTCTAATCGGTCAATGGACTTTTCATGAGTCTTAAACTTTCAGAGATATTTGTATTTTGCTAAGATCTAAGGAGGTATACACATATTCTCAATATCTTCCATTGTTTTGTTTTAACTACAACTATATTAAAAGATTACTCATAGTTTCCTTTTGTAATAATGGTTGTGTACTACAATAAATTATCTTTAGCAATTTTTCTTTTTATAGAGTGTTTAGATATGAAAAGTGAGAATAGGGATAAAAAGTTATTACGTCTTTTATCTTTATTTAAAAGTTTCAGAAAATATTCCTGAATGGTTGAAATGATGATGGAAGCATGTTAAGTCGTTCTCTTTTACCATCTTTTTTTTCCTTCAACCAAACAACTAGATTAACAAATGGTATAACTAAGCTTTTCATCTTTAAATTTATGTTTGTCTAAGATCACAAGTACTCGCTTCTTTAAAATAAATAGACAAAAGGCCACAGGTACTGGCTTTTATTAAAAAAAAACAGTCTAATGAGTTCTGAGAAACAAATAAATAAACTGAAGTGCCTTTAAAATGTTTTTCTAATGCCTTTAAACTATTAAAATATAGTGGACATTTAGATCTTCCTCAATAAAAAAACAATCTTTTTTAAAATGTGAATCCTTATTTTTTATATTTATAATTTATATTTCTAATATAGAAATAGTGGTCTTAAATTAGCTGAAACTTTAAAAATAAATAATTTTTAAGTAGAATTCAGGATTCAGTGTTATATTAAAAATATATAAGGCAAGAAGTTTGAAAAAACTAAATCAAAGTTTGTTTAGATTAAATGTATTATTTCTAAATAAAGAAGATAAGAAACAAAAAGTCATTTTTATGATGAAATGCATTTCTTATCATTAGCTAAGATATGTGCTTGTAAGTTCATGATGTTAAGCTTATATTTTTGTATTATCAATATATCTACTTCGTCACTTAGGAAGAACATCTCAGGATTCTAGAGGTTAAATTAATTTTTTTATAATAAAAGGATGTAAAACATGATATGATGGCTCAGAGATGTCAAATGATATAAATGTCTTAAAGTTGTAAGATCATATTTAAAAATGCAGCCATGCATTTTACAAAAATATCTTATAATGCTTGTAAAATGTGCAGTTATTCTCATGAGTGATATATTCTGTATGTATAGAGGTCACAAAAAACTATGTGGCAGGCACTGTTCCAATGGTATAATAATAAAATAGTATTTAGGAAAGCACTGTTTTTCCCCCCAAATTAAGTACATTGTATTATTAAATTTCATTGCTGACTTTACGAAAATTGTACACTGAAGCTGAAAACCAAACCAAGACAATAACAGTTGAAAATAATGTAATGCACTTAGATAAATAGCTGTTTTCTATTTTCCTTGCAAACTGGAAAATAAAAATGAATATACAAACGTTTTCTTATCGAGCATGAGATTTTAAGTTCTGAACTTAAAGATTTTAAGAACTGAAGCACAGAGAGATCATTTTCCAAATATTATACAACCAGTGAGTGGCAAAGTCAGAATTCAACATTGAAAGTCTGGTACCAGGTTCCATCCTCTTAATAATTTAATAAGTAAAAACAAATAAGATAAAATAGGATATAAGCTGTGGCTACGTAAAGTTGAATGGATTCTATGGTGGCTCAAATAAGAGGACAGTTAATTCAGTCTGCAGACATTCCCTGATGAAGGGGAAGTCTGACATTGTTCCCTGCTAAAGGGGAAATTTGACATTGCTTCTGACAATCAAAGAATATGTAGTCATAAGAATAAAGATGGAGTTAACAGTCTGAGTCAAGAGGTCTTCAGTACAAAACACAAAACCATACGACTTGCAAAAAGTAACAGTGAAAAATTACAGAGCTTGTGATGCACATGGTTAATTGCAAGAAATGAAACATTTGAGATTAGCCAGGCAGGCAAGAAATCTACAAATTTCATTATAAACAAAATGGAGGATCCAATGAAGGGTGTTCCGAGTAATTTTAACGTGTAGATACAATTCTATTTTTAAAAATTAAAATCATCTTGTTTTTATAGAAAATAGCAACTAACCACAATTTTAATAGAAAGTATTAAAAATACTTTTGGAGTCTGAGGTGAAACAAGATGGTGAAATAGAAGGCTCTACTGATCGTCCTCCCTGCAAGGACACTAATTTAACACACTTTTCAAAAGAAAACATACAGGTGGCCAACAGTCATATGAAAAAAAGCTCAATATCACTGATCGTTAGAGAAACGCAAATCAAAGCCACAATGGGATATCATCTAATCCCAGTCAGAATGGCTATTATCAAAAAGTGAAAAAATAACAGATGCTGATGAGGTTGTGAAAGAAAAGGAATGCTAATACATTGTTGGTGAGAGTGTAAATTAGTTCAGCCATTGTGGGAGACAATGTGGCAATTCCTCAAAGACCTAAAGGCAGAAATACCATTTGATCTAGCAATCCGATTATTGGGTATATGCCAAAAGGAATATGAATTATTCTAATACAAACACAAATGCACAAAAGCAAAGACACGAAATTATCCAATTTATAAACCGATGATAGACTGGATGAAGAAAATGTGGTACATATATGCTATGGAACACTATGCATCCATAAAAAAGAATGAGATTATGTTGCAGGGACATGGATGAAACTGAAGGCCACTATCCTTAACAAGCTAACACAGAAACAGAAAACCAAATACTGCATGTTTTCATTCATAAGTGGAAGCTAAATGATGAAAACAGGGACATGTAGAGGGGAACAGCAGGCACTGGGGCCTACCAGAGCATGGAGGCGGGAAGGAGGGACAGCATCAGGAAAAATAAATAATGGGTACTAGGCTTAATACCTGGGTGATGAAATAATATGTACAGCAAACCCCCATGAAACAAGTTTACCTATGTAACAAAACTGCACTTGTACCACTGAGCTTAACATTAAAAAAAAATTATCTACACACACACACACACACACACACACACACACACAACACCAGAACATCTTCATAAGAACCAAAAATAAGGTAGGCACTCACAGTACCTAGTTTTAACTTTATATCACTTAATGAAGAAATGAGGAGGTAGAACACACCATCTTGAATAGCTGACCTCACCCCCTTTCATGCCCCAGAAGCAGAGGTATGGTTCACAGAGCATTTCCATGCACTGGGGGTTGGAGAGCACAGAGAGCAATTGTGAGACATTGAACTTGCTGCTGTCCTGTTATAGCAGAAAGAAAAACCAGATCAAACTCAGCTGACACCCACCCATAGAGGATATAAGTGACACAGTAGAGTAAGATACAAATAGAAACAACAAAAAAGTTAAAAATCAGGAGGACAAAGTTAAGTCATAGTTTTATTAGTTTTCTTTTTGCTAGTTTGTTTGCTTGTTTAGAGAGTGCTAAGTTGTCATCAGCTTAAAATAATAGGTTGCAAGATACTATTTGCAAGCTTCCTGGTAACCTCAAACCAAAAAACATACAACAGATACAAAAAACAAAAAAAAAAGCCAGAAGTATAATCTATCACCAGAGAAAATTACTTTCACTAAAAGGAAGACAGGAGGGAAAGAAAGAAGAAAAGAAGACTGCAAAACAACCAGAAAATAAATAACAAAATGACAGGAGTAAGTCCTTAATTATCAATAATAAGATTAGATTTAAATGAACCAAACTCTCCAATCAAAAGCCAGAGTGGCTGAATGGATAAATAAAGAAGACCCATTGACCTGTGACCTGCAAGAAAAATATTTTACCTATAAAGACACACACAGATTAAATAAAGAAATGGAAAAAGATATTCCATGCTAAAGAAAATTGAGAAAGCAGGAGTAGTTATACTTATATAAGAAAAAATAGATTTCAAGACAAAATCCATAAAAAAAGACCCAAAAAAGTCACTATATAATGATACAGGGATGAATTAAGTAAGAGGATATAACTGTAGAGCATCTGATTTTGTCGCTGTTTGGGGTGCCACTCGTAGCCTGGTGGACTGAACAAAGGGGGCGAATGCAGGAATAAAAGACAAAGACAAGAGAGTATACTTGGAAAAAGGGGTCAGGGGCCACCTTGCCTCTAGTGGACAAGGGCCATGAGCTTTTTCAGCCCTCCGAATTTATTAGGTAAAAGAGATAATGAGAAAGGTGGGGTGATTGTTGGGTAATTGTCAGTCAGCTGTTTTGTTCACAGCAGCCTTGTGAGACTGCATCCTTCGAACAATAGGCACTAGATTTCTCAGTAGATAATTTCAAGGAACCCGGTGCCAGGGAGTGATGGCCCTCAGCAAACCTCCTGGCAGCAGGCGCAGACGTGAGTTTGCTCACATCCTGCATTCATGATAAACAGTTTGCTGTTTGATCATATAGCCTCCAGTGGAATGCTGAGTTGGCCTTTTCGGCTCCCAACACATAACAATTGTAAATATACATGCACCCAACACTGGAGCACTCAAATATATAAAATATTATTAGAGCTAAAGACAATACAATAAAAACTGGAGACTTCACCTCCCACTTTCAGCACTGGACAGATCTTCCAGACAGAAAATCAACAAAGAAACATTAGACTTAATCTGCACTATAGACAAAATGAATCTTGTGATGGTTAATATTAGGTATCAACTTGATAGGATTGAAGGATTTCTAGAAGGCTGATAAAGTATTGTATCTGGGTGTATCTGTGAGGGCGTTGCCAGAGAATGTTGAGATTTGAGTTGATCTACAAGGAGAGAAAGACCCACCTTCAATGTAGGTGGGCACCATCCAATCAGTTGCTTGTAGTGCTAGGACAGGGTAGTCAGAAAAAGTTAGGGTAACTTTGCTTGCTGGGTTTTCTTGCTTTTTTTTTCTTCTCATGCCAGATGCTTGTTTCTGCTCCTCCTGCCCTTGAACATGAGAATCCAGGTTCTCTGGACTTTGAACTCTTGGACTTGTGTCAGTGGCTTCCCCAAGGTATCTCAAGCCTTTGGCTGCAGACTGAAGGTTGCTCTGCCACATTTCCTGCTTTTAAGTCATTCAGATTGAGACTGAGCCATTACCAGTTTCTCTCTTTTAAAAAAGAGATGGCCTATTATGGGGCTCTGCCTTGTAATTTAGTGAGTCAGTTTTCTCAATACACACACTTGTGAAGCAGAATCATTGTCTGCGGTAAATACCTGAGGTTCGTTGTCTCACACCAAGGGAATCAAGGATGCAGACACACACGAGTAGTAAGTTTAGGAGTGGAGGTTTATTAGGCAAAAGAAAGAGAAAGGAGAACAGCTCTCTCTCCTGTGAGAGAGAGTGGTACTCTCACAGGAATTCCATCCCACAGCAGAGTGAACTGGATTTTATAGACAGGCTTGACGAGGTGGTGGCTGATTTACATAGGGCCCAAAGATTGGTTGGACCAGGTGTGACATTTACAAAGTGCATGAGGAAACTGTCTGCCCCCATCCTAATCTTATTATGCAAATGGAGTCTTTGTTTGGCTGTTGCCATGTTGCCTGCTCCTTACTGCACAAGTGGCTGGCAAAGAGTAGGGATGATGGAGCCACCATGTTGGACATGCCTATCCCCAGTTATTGGCCCAGCTGCCAGCATTCATCTGTGCAAGTTTCTAGCTTGCCTATGTCTGCAGCTTGATTTTGTAGGCTGCTCTTTGTTAGAAAATAAATGATTTGGGGGATATTTTTATTAAAAGGAAAACCTTACCAAGGACTTCCTTACCCTCACTATCTGCCTTAATAATTTCTTCTTAACAACTATATAATTTCATATATACACATATGCTATTGATTCTGTTCCTCTGGATAAACCTGAGTAATACAGAATTTGGTACCAGAAGTTGTTCTAGAGAAGCAGAATTTTAAGGATGGATTTCCTTAGTTCATTTTGGGGTTTCTTGAGAGGGCTTTCTAATCTGATTAGACTTACCAATGCTAAGGACTCTATTTTTAATAGTACCAAGAGCACTGATAGTCCTTGGTGTGCATTGTTTAGAGAGTTGTGCAAAATAAATGCATTTGATACTTCTAATTCACCACTCCTGAGCCGCAGGTTTAGTCACTCTATACATAATACCTTTGAACACTTGTGGAGAACCAATAACTATAATGAAGTTCATTGGTTGCTCCTAAGTTTGCTGGACAAAGTGATGAAATAAAAAGATGAGCTCAGGGATATATCTCCCAGCTATAAAAACATATGTTTAGCCTCAAAGCTTCTAAGGGTGCCCTGGTGAGACTCTTATTTTTTTGGAGACAAAGGGCTGAAATTGCTGAAATTCAGACACAAGCTTGAGTGGCTGACCTAAAACAATAGGTGCATACTCAGCCTTGCCATATGTCCACTGTTTAAAGTGGCGGCTTTGATTGGGAAAAAAGTGGGTCCCTGTAACTTGGAATAGTTATGTGTGGGAGGACCCTGATGAAGCTGGAGACACTAATCTTCTAAATTCTGATGAGCCTTTTTTTTTTTTTCCAGAGGAAATGGCCTCCCCCCATTCCCCCTGTGGTGGCAACTTTCCTCTGCCTCATACAGGCTGTTATCAGCCTTTGTCTGACGAGATTAACTCTGCATTGCATGAGCGAAGAACAATAGCCTCCCCTGAGGCAGCTGCTAGGCAACACAATGCTGATTCTCTTCAGGACCCACTCCCACCACCCCTGTAACTAGACTCAAGTTCCAGCAGCCCCATGGTGGTGAGGTACAGTGTGACCGATGAGAAGGTGTGCTACACTCCAAATGAATGATCTGAGTTTTCTAATTTATATAAGCAGAAACCTACAGAATAGTTATGGAAATGGATATTAAGGGGCTGAGAGAATGGTGGTAGAAACATAAAATGGGATCAGGCTGAATTTATTGATATGGGCCCACTAACCAGAGATTCTGCATTTGAAGTTGCAGTTTGGGGAGTTAAACAAGGTTCTAATAGTTTATTTGCTTGGTTAGCTGAAAACTGATCAAAACATTGCCCACTTTGAGTGAACTGGACATGCCTAATCTCCGTTGGTTTAATGTAAAGGAAAGGGTCCAAAGACTTAGAGAGATTGGAATGTTAGAGTGGATTTGTCACTTTAGACCTACTGCCCCAACTGGGAGGATCCTGAAGACGTACACTTCACCAATACCTTGCAAAATAAATTTGTGAGGGGAGAACCAGAATTTTTGACATTTGTGACATTTTCTCTGTATGTCAGATCTTACAGTGGGAACCACAGTGACTTAACTGGAAAACTTAAATGCAATGGAAATAATTGGATCCCTAGGTAGCAGGGGCCAAGTGGTGTCACTCTACTACCAAAGGCAAGGGGGGCATATTTATGATAATGAAGAGCAGAGGCAAAGCAACAGTCAGAATAGTCTGACTCGTATAGAGCTCTGGCATTGGCTAATTAATCATGGCCTTCCTAGAAGGAAAATTGATGGGAAGCCTACTGTGTTTTTATCTGAGTTGTGTAAGCAGAAAACTTTCAGGTCAAGTGGACTGAAGTCTAATTTGAATGATAAAAACAGAATCACAGCCATTCTATCAATTTCCAGGCTTGAGCAGTTTACAGACCCAGAACACTTTCAGTGAAGGTGAGGACAGGTCTTCTTGAGAAGGACCCCACTACACTACCACAAATTTATACTGTTAATCATTCTCCCATCCTTCCCCAAGAAGACTTCCATCCTTTTACCAGGGTCACTATACACTGGAGGAAAGGGGAATAAGAAGACCTTTCAAGTACTACTGGCCACTGGCTCTGAACTGACATTGATTTCAGGGGACTGAAAATATTATTGTGGGTTATGGAAGTAACCCACAATTAGGGACTTATGGAAGTCAGGTAACTAATGGAATTTTAGCTCAGGTCTGACTTATAGTGGCTCCAGTAGATCCATGGACACGTCCTGTGGGCATTTCCCCAATGCCAAAATACATAATTGGAATAGACATACTTAGCAGCTGGCAGAATCCCCACATTGGTTCTCTGACATGAAGGGTTAGGGTTACTGTGGTGGGAAAGACCAAAAGGAAGCCATTAGAGCTGCCTCTACCTGGAAAAATAGTAAATCAAAAACAATATTGCATTCCTGAAGGGATTGCATATATTAGTGCCACTATCAAGGACTTCAAAGATGCAGGGGTGGTAATCCCTACTACATCCCTGTTCAAATCTCCTATTTGGCCTATGCAGAAGACAGATGGATCTTTGAGAATAGCAAGGATTTATGGTAAGTTTAACCAAGTGGTGACTCAAATTGCAGTTGCTGTATCAGAAGTGGCTTCATTGCTTGAGCCAATTAACATATTTCCTGGTACCTGATATGCAGTTATTGATTTGGCAAATGACTTTCTCTCCATCCCTGTCCCTAAGTCCCACAAGAAGCAATTTGCCTTTAGTTGACAAGGCCAGCAATATACTTTCACAGTCCTCCCTCAGGGGTATATTAACTCTCCACCCATATGTCATAAGTTTGTTCACTGAGATCTTGATCGCTTTTCCCTTCTACAAGATATTACACTAGTCCATTACATTGATGACATCATGGACCCAATGGACCCAGTGAGTGAGAAGCAGAAACCACTCTGAATTTATTGGTGTGACATTTCCATGTCAAGGGATGGAAAACAAATTTGGCTAAAATTTAGGGGACTTCAAGCTCAGTAAAACTTCTAAGGGTTCAATGGTGTGGGGCCTGTTGAGATATTCCTTCTATGGCAAAAAATAAGTTGTTGGATTTGGCCCCTCCTAAAATCATGATAAAACACAATGCCTAGTGGGCCTATTTGTATTTTGGAGGCACCACATTCTTCATTTAGGTGTGTTACTCTGGCCCATTTTTTGAGAAGTCTGATAGTTTTGAGTGGGGCCTAAAATAGGAGAAGGCTTAGCAACAGGTCCAGGCTGCTGTGCAAGCTGCTCTGCCACTTGAGCCATATGACTCAGCAGATCCAATAGTGTTTGAGGTGTCAGTGACAGATAACAATGCTGTTGGGAGCCTTTGACAGGCCCCCATAGGTGAATCACAGAAGCGGCCTCTAGAATTTTGTAGTAAGGCTCTACCATCTTCTGCAGATAACTAGTCTCCTTTAGAGAGATAGCTCTTGGCCTGCTACTGGGCCTTGGTAGAAATTGATGTTTGACTATGGATTATTAAATTGTCATTTGACCTAAATTGCCTATAATGACCTGTGTGCTTTCTGATCCATCTAGCCATAAAGTTGAGTGTACAAAGCAGCATTCAACAATCAAATGGAAGTAGAATATATTTAATTGGGCTTGAGCAGGTCCTGAAGGCACAAGCAAGCTACATGAGGAAGTGGCTAAAATGCCCATGGTCTTCACTCCTGCCACTCTGCCTTCTCTCTCCCAGCTTGCACCTTTGGCCTCATGGGGAGTTTCCTATGATTAGTTGATAGAAGAAGAGAAGACTAGAACCTGACTTACAGATGGTTCTGCATGATATGCAGACACCACCTGAAAGTAAACAGCTGTAGTACTACAACCCCTTTCAGGGATGTCCCTGAAGGACAGTGGTGAAGGGAAATTTTCCCAGTTAACAAAACTTCGAGCACTGCACCTGGTTGTGCACTTTAGTTGAAGTAGAAATGGCCTAATGTGTGACAGTATACTGATTCATGGGTGGTAGCCAATGGTTTGGCTGGATGATCAGGGACTTAGAAAGAATGTAATTGGAAAATTAGGGACAAAGACATTTGGGGCAAAGGTATGTGTATGGACCTGTCTGAGTAGTCAAAAACCGTGAAGGTGTCTCATGTGAATGCTCACCAAAGGGCAACTTCAGAAGAGGAGGATTTTAATAATCAAATGGATAAAATGGCCCATTCTGTGGCCACCACTCAGCTTCTTTCTCCAGCCACCTCTGCCGTCACCCAATGGGCTCTTAAAGAAAGTGGCCATGGTGGCAGGGATGGAGGTTATGTGTGGACTCAGTACCATGGACTTTTACTTACAAAGGCTGACCTTTCTAATGCCACCACTGGACACCACTGGACACCACTGGGTGTCCAATCCACCTACATCAGAGACCAATACTGAACACTTGATATGGGACCATTTCTCAGGGTGGTCAACCACCTACGTGGTGGCAGCTTTGTTACACTGGAACTCTTTCATTATAGAAGAGGCAGTTGTTTGTCCTTACTGGAATAGACATTTACTTAGAATATAATTTTGCCTTTCCTGCATACAATACTTCCACCAATACTATCATCAGTGGACTCACAGAATCCCTCAGCCACTGCAATGACATTCCACATGGCATTACCTCTGACCAAGGAACTCATTTCACAGACAAAGAAGTGTGGCAGTTGGCTCATGCTTACGGCATTCACTGGTCTTATCATCTCCCCATTATTCTGAAGCAGCTGGCTTGAAAGAATGGTGTAATGGTCTTTTGAAGTCACAATTACAATGCCAACCAAGTGACAATACTTTGCAGGGTTGGGGCAGAGTTCTCCAGAAGGCTATGTATGTTCTGAATCAGCAGCTGTTATATGGTACTGTTTCTCCCATAGCCAGAATTCAGGAGTCCAAGAATCAAGGGCTGGAAGTGGAAGTGGCATCACTCACCATTACTCCACGTTGACCTGCTAGCAAAATGTTTGCTTCCTGTTCCTGCAACATTATGTTCTGCTGGCCTAGAGGTCTTAGTTCCAGGAAAGACACAACAATGATTTCATTGAACTGTAAGTTAAGACTGCCATGTGACCACTTTGGGCTCCTCTTGTCTTTAAGTCAACAGGCTATTAAGGGAGTTACAGTGTTGGCTGGGGTGATTGACCCAAACTATCAAGAAGAAATCAGACTACCACTCTGCAATGGAGGTAAGGAAGAGAATGTCTGGAATACAAGAGAACCCTTAGGGTATCTGTTAGTATTACCATACCCTGTGATTCAGGTCAACGGGAAACTACGACAACCCAATCCAGTCAGGACTACAAATGACTCAGAGCCCCCAGGAATGAAAGTCTGGGTTACTCCACCAGATAAAAAGCCACAACCAGCCAAAGTGCTTGCTTAAGGCAAAGGAAATAAAAAATGAGAAACAGAAGAAGGTAGTTATCAGTATCCGCTGTGACCATGTGACCAGTTACAGAAATGGGGACTATAATTGTCATCAGTATTTCCTCCTTATTTTGTTAAGAATATGTTTGTGCATATATATACCTCAACTAAGAAAATATTTTTATTTTATTTCTTTTTGTATTTCTTTATCATGTAACATAAGACTTACTGACTTCATATCGGCATTTAAATGTTGGTAATTTTATGTAACAGCATTCAAGTTAAGAATTGGTGCATTTTTAATTACATAAAGGATAGTTGTATTATGTTAGGCACAAATATGACCTTTTTATTATTTTCATTTGAAGAGTAAGTATGATTTAAGGAGATCTGTATGGATGCCAAGTTGACAAGGGGTGGACTTGTGATGGTTAATATTAGCTGTCAACTTGATTGGATTGAGGGTTGTTTAGATGGCTGGTAAAGCATTGTTTCTGGGTGTGCCTGTGAGTGTGTTGCCAGAGGAGATTGATATTTGAGTTGGTGTCCTGGGAGAGGAAGATACATCTTCAATGTAGTTGGGCACAATTTGCACAATTTGGTGCAGATAAAACAAGGCAGGCTGAAAAAGGTAGAATAACTTTGCTTGCTGGATCTTCTGAATTTTTTTCTTCTTTTCGTGGTGAATGGTTGCTTCTGCTCCTTCTTCCCTTGGACATCAGACTTCAGGTTCTCTGGACTTTGGACTCCAGGACTTGCACCTGTGGCTTCCCCAGGGCTTTTGAGCCTTCGGCCACAGCCTGAAGGCTGCACTGTTAGCTTTCTTAGTTTTAAGGTTTTTGAACTTGAACTGAGCCATTACTGTCCTCTCTTGTTTCCCAGCTTGCAGATGGCCTGTAGTGAGACTTTGCCTTGTAATTTAGTAAGCTAATTCTCCCTAATAAACTCCCTTATGTATATACATGTATCCTATTTGTTCTGTCTCTCTGTAAAACCCTAATACAGATCTAATAGATATTTACAGAACATTTTATCCAACAGCTACAGAATACACAATCTTCTCCTCTTCACAAGGATTATCCTCAAGGATAGGCCATACGTTAGGTCACAAAATAAGTCTTAAAACATTTACAAAAATTGAAATAATACCAAGCATCTTCTTTGACCACAATGAAATAAAACTACAAATTATTAACAAGAGGAATTTTGCAAGTCATACAAATACATGAAAATTAAGGCTGGGCGCCGTGGCTCACGCCTCTAATCCCAGCACTTTGGGAGGCCAAGGCAGGCGGATCACGAGGTCAGGAGATGGAGACCATCCTGGCTAACACGGTGAAACCCCGTCTCTACTAAAAATACAAAAAAAAAAAAAAAAAATTAGCCGGGCGTGGTGGCAGGTGCTTGTAGTCCCAGCTACTGGGGAGGCTGAAGCATGAGAATGGCGTGAACCCAGGAGGCGGAACTTTCAGTGAGCCGAGATCGCACTATTGCACTCCATCCTGGGAAACAGAGTGAGACTCCGTCTCAAAAAAAAAAAAAAAGAAAGAAAGAAAATTAAACGACATACTCTTGAATGACCAATGGGTCAATGAAGAAAAAATAAATAAAAAGTTTATTAAAACAAATGAAAATGGAAACACAATATATCAAAACCTATGGGATACAGAAAAAGCTGTACTCAGACGGAAATAAATAAAGTGCCTACATAAAAAAAACCTCAAATAAACAATCTAACAATGTACTTTAAAGAACTAAAAAAGCAAGAGCAAAACAAACCCAAAATTGGTACAAGGAAAGTAATAATAAATATCAAAGCAGAAATAAATGAAACTGAAATAAAGAATACAAAGATCAATGAGACAAAAAATGGTTTTTTGAAATAAAACAAAACTGGCAAAACTTTAGCCAGATTAAGAAAAAAACAAAGATCTGAATAAATGAAATCAGAAATAAAAAAGGAGACATTGAAACTGATACTACAGAAATTCAAAGGATTATTCATGGCTACTATGAGCAACCAAATGCCAATAAATTAGATAATCTAGAAGAAACTGACAAATTCCTGGGTACATACAACCTACCCAGATTGAACCATGAAAAAATACAAAACCTGCACAGACCAATAATGAGTAACAAAATCAGAGCCATAATAAAAAGTATCCTAGTAAAGAAAAGCCCAGTATCTGATGGCTTCCCTGCTAATTTATACTAAGCATATAAAGAAGAGCTAGTATCAATCATATTCAAACCATTCTGAAAAACAGAGGTGAAGAAAATCTTTCCAAATTCATTCTATGTGGCCAGTACTGCTCTGATAAAAAAAACCAGACAAAGATACATCAACAAACAAGCAAACAAACAGAAAACTGCAGGGCAAAACCACTGATAGTTATTCATGCAAAAATTCTCAACAAAACACTAGCAAACTAAATTCAACAATATATTGAAAAAATCATTCCTCATGACCAGGTGAGATTTATCCCTGGGATACAAGGATGATAAACATACACAACCAGTCAATGTGATAAACCCCATACAAACAGAATGATGGACAAAAACCCTCTGATAATTTCAATTGATTCTGAAAAAGAATTTGATAAAAATTCAACATCACTATATGATAAAAACCCTCAGAAGCCTGGGTATAGAAAGAACACATATCAACATAACAAAAGTCTTATTTTTCAGAACCACAGCTAGTACCACACAGAATGAGGAAAAACTGAAAGCCTTTCCTGTAAGATCTACTATATGATAAGGATACACACCGTCACCACTGTTATACAACACTATGTTGGAAATTTTAACTAGGACAATCAGACAAGAGAAAGAAATGGAAGCCATTCAAATTGGAAAAGAAGAAGTCAAATTACCTTTGTTTGCAGATGATATATTCTTATATTTTGAAAAACCTAAAAACTGTACCAATAAACTATAATAACTGAAAACAAATTCAGTAAAGTTGCAGAATACAGCATCAACATACGAAATTAGTAGCATTTCTACATGCCAACAGTGAACAATGTGAAAAAGAAATTTTAAAATATCCCTCTTATAATACCTAAACATGAAATTAAACGCCTAGGAATTAAATTGACCAAATAAGTGAAAAACCTCTATAATGAAAACTATAAAACACTGATAAAACAAATGGAAGAGGAACAAAAATAAAAATAAAGACAAATCTCATGTTAATGAATTAAAAGAATCAGTACTGTTAAAATGTCCATACTACCTAAAGCAATCTACAGAGTCAATGCAATCCATATCAAAGTACCAATGACGTCTTTGCAGAAATAGAAAAAGCAACTCTAAAATTTATATGAAACTACAAAAGATCCAGAATGGCCACAGCTATTCTAAGCAAAAAGAACAAAACCAGAGGAATCACATTACCCGACTTCAAATTATACTATAAGGATAATGTAATCAAAACAGCATGGTCCTGACATAAAAACAAACACATAGACCAATGAAATAGAATAGAGAACACAGAAACACATCCACACACTGACGGGGTAGTCATTTTTGACAAAGATGCCAAGATCACACACTGGGGAATAAGTACTTTTAATAAATGATGCTGGGAAAACTGAACATCCATGTGTAGAAAAATGAAACTAGACCACTGTCTCCTGCCATTTACAAAAGACAAACCAAAACGGATTAAACACTTAAATACTAGACCTTGAGCTATGAAACTACTACAAGAAAACACCGGGGAAACTCTCCAGGACATTGGCCTGGGCAAAGATTTCCTGAGTAATACCCCACGAGCACAGGCAACCAAAGCAAACATGGACAAATGGGATCACATTAAGCAAGAAAGATTCTGCACAACAAAGCAAACATTCAACAAAGAGAAGAGGCAACCCAAAGAATCGGAGAAAATATTTGCAAACTACCCATCTGATGAGAGATTAATAACTATAACACACAAGGAGTACAAACAATTCTATTGAAAAAAATCTAATATTCTGATCAAAAATGGGCAAAAGATTTGAATACACATTTCTCATAAGAAGACATACAAAGGGCCAACAGGCATATGAAAAGGTGCTCAACATCATTGATCATCAGATAAATTTAAATAAAAACTATAATGAGATATCATCTTACCTCGTTTAAAATGGCTTATATCCAAAAGACAGGCAAAAACAGATGTTGGTGAGGATGTGGTGAAAAGAGAATCCTTGTACGATATTGGTGGGAATGTAAATTAATACGACCACTGTGGAGAACAGTTTGGAGATACCTCAAACAACTAAAAATACAGCTACAACATGGTCCAGCAATCTCATCCCTGAATATATATCCAAAACAAAATAAATCAGTATATCAAAGGGATATCTGCACTCCCACGTTTGTGTCAGCATCATTCATAATATGCAAGATTTAGAAGCAAGCTACGTGTCCCTCAACAGATGAATGGGTAAAGAAAATATGATACATATAGATACTGAAGTACTGTCAGCCACAAAATAATGAGATGCTGTCATTTTCAACAACGTTGATGTAATTGAAGATTATTATGTTAAGAGAAATAAGCCTGGCACAGAAAGGCAAGCATCACATGCTCTCACTTATTTGTGGGATTTACAAATCAAAATAACTGAACTTATGGTGATAGTGAGTAGAAGGATGGTGATCACAAGCTGGCAAGGGTAGTGTGGGTGTGGGGATGTGGGGATGTTTAATAGGTACTATATAGATAGGTAGAAAGGGTGAATAAGACCTAGTGTTTGATAGCACAACAGGGTGACTATAGTCAATAATAACTTAATTGTACATTTTGAAATAATTTAGAGAGTGTAATTGGATTGTTTGTAATACAAAAGATAAATGCCTGAGGGGATAAATATCCCACTTTCCATGATGTGATGATTATGTATTGCACACTTGTGTGAAACCATCTCATGTACACCATAAATATATACACCTACTATGTTTTCACATAAATTAAAAATAAAAATTTAATACGTGAAAATATTTTTAAAAATTTTAGTACTATAACTCACCAGTTATTTTGATTTTGTCTTGATGAGGAAATAGATCAGATTAGACAGTAGGGAAATTTGGGTATCCCAATGATACACATTTTATAAATATCGTTTTTGTCAGATTCTCTAAAGCTTATATTTATCTTATGTTATAAATTTATATTAATTGCTAACATACATAAGGGTATAAATTCTAAATCCACCTTCAATACTACTTGTAGCTTTACTATACCAAGGTTATGTGTAGAATGTAATTAATTAGAAACTATCAGTATTACTATAGAGCTTTCAATCTATTCTCTGGGTGCATATCTAGCTATACAACAAACTACATTGTGTAAGGGCAATGCAAAGGTTCAAAAATGTATGGTAATTCAAATAATAAAGATAGAGATCCACTTTAGATTAGTAAAATGAGACATAATAAAATTATAGCAAGAGAAAAATGTGCAGAGTAGGTGACTTCAAACACCCACCCCTCCACATCAACATTTAAAAAAAAGGTAGAAACAGTCAGAACCAACATTATCAAAACTCTGAAAACAGTCAAATATTTACACCCAAGCAAATGCTACATCAAGGAAAAGCTGGCTTAAAAATGATTGGAAAGTCTGGGCGCGGTGGCTCACGCCTGCAATCCCAGCTCTTTGGGAGGCCGAGGCAGGTGAATCACGAGGTCAGGAGATTGAGACCATCCTGGCTAACACGGTGAAACCCCGTCTCTACTAAATACACAAAAAATTAGCTGGGGGTGGTGGCGGGCACCTGTAGTGCCAGCTACTTGGGAAGCTGAGGCAGGAGATTGGCATGAACCCGGGAGGCGGAGCTTGCCGTGAGCCGAGATGATGCCACTGCACTCCTGCCTGGGCGACAGATTGAGACTCTGTCTCAAAAAAAAAAAAAAAAAAAAAAGGAATAAAAATAAAAATAAAATAATAATAAAAAGATAGGAAAGCTTTGTGGCATTTTTACATCCCCTTGTATTAATGGCTTCACAGATCATCAGTTTAACTGCCCATGTTCTGGGTGTGGGACCCTGGTCTGAGGTTCTGGAGAGAGCATAGCAAACTGTTCACAATTTTTATGTTTGTCTTTTCTAACCTGTTAAGAAACTACCTGAAATTCTAATGCAAGATACTTTTCTCTGTTTCACCTAGTATGAACACCCTTAGGGTAGAAAAGCAGTAGTTATTTCATAAAAACATTGTAAGGTTAATAAAAAACTTAACAATGATCAGGAGCAGAAGATTATAGTTGAGTTATATAACAGACAACGTAAAGCTTGGAAGGCAAAGCTGTGGAGTTTCTTTGGAATATCAGGGCATTGAAAAGCACCTGTGTATACTAGTGATTTTAAAATTCTGTACCTCTATTGGGACAGGATGTATTGCCAGAAAATAAAAAATTTTTTAAAAAACTAAGTTTTTACAATTAGCTAATCTCTATGTTCAATGCAAGCAGGAAATGAAACATAAAGCATAAGTATAAATCATTTGGACAGGTGCTAAGAGTATCTCAGCACAGAGACAGTTGTCAAAAACTGGGAGAGGTATGTATTATTTTGTTTTGTTGTTTTACCTCCTGGTATTTAAAAAAATCTTTATCAAGAAAGTAGTTGAACACGAGCTAAAGAAATCAAGACTTCAGTAGAAACTTCAAAAACCACATACAACGTGGATTATAATTTTTACAAAAATAGTTTGGAGAAGTCACTAAATAGACAACTGCACACTACAGCAATAAAGCATAGCAAATTCTAGGGGACAGGAAGAATCATTTGTCTTTAATATGTTCAAAGACCTAAATAAAGCCAATGCACAGGAAGTAAAAGAAAGAATAAAACAACATATTCACAAACTAAGAATACCAATAAGGAGAAATAAATTTAAAAAGGAAACAAATAAAAGTTCTGTAGTTGAACATACTAACATTAAAGTGAAAATTTTACTCTAGAGATTCTACAGCATGTTACAACAAGCAGAAGGAAGAATAAATGTACTTCAGGATAACATAACCGAAATAATTCAACCTGAAGAACAGAAAGTAAAACAGAATGAAGAAAAGTGAACAGAGACTAAGGGACCAGTGAGGTGCCTTCAAATTGAACGATATACTCATATGGGAGGTCCAGAAGAAAAAGAGACTGAGAAAAGGGTGAAAAAAAAATTTGACTAAATAATGACCCAAAAAAACTTCAGAAACTTGATAATAGACAAAAATTTACACATCAAAGAAGCTCAACAGCCTCCAAGCTTCGTGAACTCAAAGAGATCCACCTCGAAATACATTATAGATCAAACAAAAGACAAAAACAGAAAATCGTGAAAGCAACAAAAGAAAAGTGCTCATCAGTTAAAAGAAACTCTTGAACTAATTTATAGCTGACTTCTCATAAAAAACCATGGAGGACAGAAGGAAGTAGGATGACATATTTAAAGTAATAAGGTAAAAATACTAACAACAAAGACTTCTATATCTGGTCAAAATAAAGATGAGTTTAAGATACTTGCACATAGACAAAATGTGACAGAGACTGTTTTATTAATGGATGTGCTCTACAAGAAATGTTTAAGGAAGTCATTTGGTCATTTGAGCCAGTAGCAGCTTTGCAACTTGCTGGACAGAGCTCTGAGGGACAACTGAAACCCTCTCTGCCACTGTCTCTGCAGCAGATCTGCCTTTGCTACCCCTGGACTAACAAAGGAGCAAAGACGCTAAGTGCCTTATCCACACCTCCAAAAAAACCGCAGTCGACCCAAGGAGAGGAGACCAGTCCATCTCCCATATGTCCCACCACCCACCCATTCGTCACCAGATAGGGAACCCTTGTCTTGGGCCCACAGTGCAGACCCTCCATCCTAAGATGATTGCACTGAGAAATTGATGATGTGCATGTCTCTGGGGTGGAGCTCCCAGGAGACAAGCAAAAACCCTTGGCTACAATTATTACTGGATTTCCTTCTTCTGCCGTCCCCGTGTTCAGAAAGAGACATAAACTGAGAGATCACCCCAGAGCTCCAGTGGGCAGCCCAGGAATCACAATCTATAGCCAACACCCAAAGGGAAGAAACACCCACACTTTCAGGACATTGAGAGGAAACATTGCTGCAACTGTGGGAAAGCATAGGGGAGCCACACAACTGAGCAAGAGTCTACCAACTGACGAATATGCCCAAGGGCAAATTACTGGATCACACCCCAAAGCTTCAACACCAAAAAACCTCACTAACATACCCCCCTGTGAAACCAAAAACAAGAAGTTAGCTTCAAATAAAGACCCTGCACAATGCATCAGCCCTGTGAAAACATTCAGTAGTCTATTGACTGTACTCCGCCTGCACTGCAGTTAAAGAAACACCCACATGCAGAGATGTGACTCAATTCAAGAACTCCAGTAACTTAAATGGCCAGAGTGTTGTACATCTCCAAATGACTGCATCAGTTCTCCATCAAGAGTTCTGAGCCAGGCTGAGCTGGCTGAAATGACAGAAATAGAATTCAGAATAGGGATGTTTTCACCAACAACTTTGTTACTGGGACTTATGTTTTAATTAAAGTAACTAAATAAATATTTATTTATTTTTATCTAGTATATATTAGACATTTTAATTAAAATAACTAAATAAATATTTATTTTATATATAATGTTTATTATATATCGATATATTATATATAATTATTATTTATATAATATTTATTCACAAATAGAATAATAGTTATAAAAACTGTTACTGTAAGCTCAATGCATGCAAAGTATATTCTAGGCAGGTGGAGTATTAGTTTAATTTCAGAATCAGATGCCATGGAATGAAATCCCTAAGGAAAAAAATAGGACACAGGAATTGACTGAGTCAGCCTAAATAATTATGTGAAAGAAACTAACTCATTGGTTCATCTGATTTTGATGTAACACTCAGGCAAAGTTGGAGATGTCTATTCAATATATCTAAATAACTCACATATATCGCCATACATTTCATAATTTTTTTCATCTTTTATTATTATTAACAAAGTTTATGGTGTATCTTTAGACAGTGACAATTGAAGACTGTAGAATTCTCCTTTGGATGGTGGATGTTTAATTACAGTCATTAAAATACAAGCTGACATGTCTAGATTATGGACTGTTACTTGTGATAAATTAGATGTTATTTATCTGCTTCTAGGCTACAGATTCCGATTCATTTACACACACTGATGAATCTGTTTATGTTGAAATATTTTAAAGTAAACAACAGAAAATAGCAGTCTTTACTGTTAATGATGACAGTTACAACACCTTTCAGAGGCTTCTCTTTCATCATGGACTTCTATGTTCGCACTGGGTGGAAAGGGATAAGATTATGAGAATATGCGAAAAAGTCTATCAGTGAAAAACTGGAGATAACATTTAAAATCACTTTTATTCTAGGACATTTCCTTAGCTGTAGAAATTCTGGGGATAATGATTCCTAATATGCCCATTCTGATGCCTATTTCTTCTCATGTTCTTTTTTAAAGATAGGATATCAGGGGCAGAATATTGTCTTATCATTTGTTCTATTGTACATTGTGTGCAGAAGAAAAAGATTAGCAGAGTAATTATAGGTAGAGTGACCACAGAATTTATTGACTAAGTTCCAATATTTGACAGTAAAAAGGGAGTGTTAGTAATCAAAATGACAGAAAAAAAGTTGTAAACTAAGCCTATCCCAAACAAAATTTTGATGTATGATCACTTTTGGTTATGGGCAAAGGATGATCAGATTGAGAAAAGATAAAGGCTCTTAATTATACTTTATAATCTAATATAGATCTGTTAATAAAAATTTCGATTTATCAAATTAAAATTTCTATTTCCCAATGACTGAAAAATAAAAATAATAATCAATGAGAATTCAATAAAATTACTTAAATATTTACAAATGTTATAGATATTTAAGCAAAATTATTTATATAGTAAATAGAGATAAGTAAATTAGGCATACATTTATTGCAATGGATACATGCAATGACCATTAGAAAATGAGCCTAACTTGAGAAAAATAAAAATAAACAAATGACAACCAAAATGAAATATATATTGGTAAATAGCATAGACATTCAATTTTAACAGTAAATTAAAATAATACAAAGTGAAAATGAAGTAGTATTTGCTAAAACTAAGGATTACTTCAGTATCTATACAATCAACTATTTATTTGTTTGTATGCCAGTCTTTGTGCCTATTTATAAAGAAAGATAAAACTAACAGTAAAGTTTTTAATAAAAATAATTACAAGAAGTCTTATGAGCTCTTACCTAAAATAATCTTTCTGTAGCCTAAAGTCATTAATTAATTTAATTTAAAAGTAGTAAAAATGTTATAAAATATATAGATTAGGCAGTACATAAATAAAAGTCATTTTATACATTGTAAATTGATAAAATCCAAATAATTAAAACAAAATAGTATAAAAGTAAAAAAAAATACAAGACAAAAAATGCATGGGTAGTTCAAAAATGGATTAAACTGCAAGGCTTCATAATATATAATTTTGTTGTAGAATGTGCAATGGTTCACAAGCATTGTGTTTCATAATTTTTCTTCAAAGGAATTGAAACTTTAAACAAGATGTTGCCAATATAGAATATGATTCACATTATAAACTTGACTTGTATTTCATTTGTAGAGTTTTATTTTTAAGGCACTTTTAACATATTTTATGTAAATTCCCTCCAACCTGAAACACATACCATCAGAAGATACCTAGTGTAAATGCACATTAATATGATCTATATTAAAATGTATATAATAACATTAGAGGTCATGCCTTATACAGAATAATGTATTAAAGTATATTCTGTGATAAGCCAACCAGTTTATTTACAATATTTGAATTAGCTTTATATTTGAAAACATTTATGAATCCAGAATTTATTGTTTGTTGAGAGACAGAGTATTGGTTACAATAGACAAAGTTTGATGTAGGAAACTTCCTCAAATCTCAGTGGTTTTATACAAAGTATTTTGTGTTAGTTTATTTCTCAGTATCTTTATAAAAACTAATTTGTAATTGTTTGTTTATTCTTTGGTCTCCCTGGTCACAATAACTGAAGAAGAGACAGGTGGAGTTTTGCTCTACTTCACCAACAGGTGACACATGTCATCATCAACCCAGACCATTAGCTCAAGAAAATAATATTTCTGCCTATCTCTGCTAGCATTAGAAAATGAGAGGAGCAGATGTAAACAGAAGGTTTAAAAGAAGCTTTGAATTGGTGTGGTTTCTTATTCTTTAATTCGCTACATGTGTGATCCTGGACTAGCCATGTAATTACTTAAACCTCATATTCCTCATCTATAAAATAAATAGAATGAACCTGAATGATATTTATTTCCTGCTCAGATGTAAAGTTCAGTGATGACAATATGTAAATTAATAAATAATATGTAAATGAGTGAGAAAGGCTGTGTTACAATAAATCTTTACTTATAGACAAGAGCAATGAGCTAGATTTGACTCATAAGCCATAGTTTGACAACTTTTGATCTAGAATAGTTTCTGTTGAATAGGTAGCTGATATGGTTTGGCTTTGACCCCACCCAAATCTCATCTTGAATTGTAACTCCCATAATCCCCATGTGTCCTGGAAGGGACCTGGTGGGAGGTAATTGAATCATGGGGTTGGAGGGATTTCCTCTGCTGTTCTTGTAATAGTGAATAAGCCTCACAAAATCTGATGGCTTTATAAAGGGCAGTTCCCCTGCACATGCTTTCTTGCCTGCTGCCATGTAAGACATGCCTTTGCTCCCTCTTTGCCTTCCACCGTGATTGTGAGGCCTCTCCAGCCATGTGGAACTGTGAGTCCTTTAAACCTCTTTTTCTTTATAAATTACCAAGTCTCAGATATGTCTTTGTTAGCAGCATGAGAACATGCAAATACATTTAATTGGTACCAGGTAGTGGGGCACTGCTGTAAAGATACCTGAAAACATGGAAGCAACTTTGGAACTGAGTAACAGGAAGAGGTTGGAATAGCTTGGAGGGCTCAGAGGAAGACAGGAAAATGTGGGAAAGCTTGAAATTTCCTAGAGACTTGTTTGAAATTTCCTAGAGGCCTCAGAAAACAAGAAGATGTGGGAAAGTTTGCAACTTTTTAGAGACTTGTTGAATGGCTTTGACCAAAATGCTGATAGAGATATAGAAAATGAAGTCCAGGCTGCTGTGATCTTAGATGGAAATGAGGAACTTGTCAGGAACTGGAATAAAGGTGACTCATACTATGTTTCAGCAAAAAGACTGACAATATTTTGCTCCTTCCCTAGAGATCTGTGGAACTTTGAACTTGAGATAGATGATGTAGGATGTCTGGCAGAGGAAATTTCTATGCAGCAATGCATTCAAGAGGTAACTAGTGTGCTCTTTGAAGCACTCAGTTTTGTTCATCACAAAGTATGGTTTGGAATTGGAACTTATGTTGAAAAGGGAAGCAGAGCATAAAAGTTCAGAAAATTTGCAGCCTGACAATACAATAGAAAAGGAAAACCCATTTTCTCAGGAGAAATTCAAGCTGGCTGTAGACATTTGCATAAATAATAAGGAGCCAAATGATTATAACCAAGACAATGGGAAAAATGTCTCTAGGGCATGCCAGTGGTCTTCATGGCAGCCCCTCCCATTATAGGCCCAGAGGCCTAGGAGGACAAAATGGTTTCATAGGCTGGCCCCGGGGCCTTGGTGCTTTGTGCAGTCTCAGGATTTGGTTCCCCTTATCCCAGCCATGGCTAAAAGGGGCCAAAGTGTATCTTGGGCTGTGGCTTCACAGACTGAAAGCCCCAAGCCTTGGCAGCTTACACGTGCTGTTGGCCCTGTGGGTGTGCAGAAGTAAAGTATTGAGGTTTGGAAACCTCTGCCTAGAGTTTAGAGAATGTGTGGAAATGTCTGGATGTCCAAGCAGAAGTCTGTTGCAGGGAAGGAGCCATCATGGAGAACCTCTGCTAGGGAGGTGTGGAAGGGAAATGTGGGATTGGAGCCTCCACACAGAGTACCCACTGGAGAATTGCCTAGTGGAGCTGTGAGAAGAGGGCTGCCATTCTCCAGACTCCAGAATGGTAGATCCACTGACAGCTTCCACCGTGCACCTGGAAAAGCAGCAGAGCAGATACTGAATGCCAGCCTGTCAAAGCAGCTTGGAGGGGGCTGTACTTTGCAAAGCCACAAGGGCAGAGCTGCCTGAGATCATGGGAATCCACCACTTGCATCAGCATGACCTGGATGTAATACATGCCGTCAAAGGAGATTGTTTTGGAACTTTAAGGTTTAATGACTGCACTATTGGATTTCAGATTCGCATGAGACCTGTAGCCCTTTGTTTTGGCCAATTTCTCCTATTTGGAATGGATGTATTTGCCCAATGCCTGTACCCCCAATGTATCTAGGAAGTAACTAACTTGCTTTTGATTTTACAGGCATAGGCAGAAGGGGTTTGCTTTGTCTCAGATGAGTCTTTGGACTTGGACTTTTTGGTTAATGCTGGAATGAGTTAAGACTTTGGGGGACTGTTGAAACCATGATTATGTTTTGAAATTTGATATCATGAGATCTGGGAGGGGTCAGGGATGGAATTATATGGTTTGGTTGTGTCCCCACACAAATCTCATCTTGAATTGTAGCTCCCATAATCCCCACGTGTCCTGGGAGTGATCTGGTTGGAGGTAATATAATCATGGGGCCAGGTTTTTCCTATGCTGTTCTTGTGATAGTGAATAAGTCTCATGAAATCTGATGGTTTTATAAAGGGCAGTTCCCCTGCACATGCTCTCTTCCCTGCCACCACGTAAGACATGCCTTTGCTCCTCTTTTGCCTTCTGCTGTAATTGTGAGGCCTCCCCAGTCATGTGGAACTGTGAGTCCATTAAACCTCTTTTTTATTATTTAAATTACCCAGTTTTCAGTATGTCTTTATTAGCAGCATGAGAACAGACAAATACAGTAGCACTTTGTTTCTGTCTTCCTACACTAGTTAAATCCTCAAAAACAATTTAATATGTTAAATTAAAATTTTCTAATGTAACAGAAATAAGATGAAGGAAATTTTCCAAGTTTTGGAGAACTTGTACACTCATCCATACCTCTTGTATTTTGTTTACGAATCCTAATGATGTCACCTCCAGTGTAATAGTGATCCAGCAATACTGTTTATAAAAGCATGTTTTTAAAAAGATACTATTAGAAAGAGCATATGTAGCACAGATTCAAAAACTTAGAGATCCTAAGATTATGGCAAAGAAGTTGATTATATATAAAATTAGTAATATAAGTTGTAGGTAAATATAGTATATGTAGGGTAGAATCTATAATACTAAGGCACATAATCTATCAAAACAAGGAGCCCAGATGTTTGGATTGATGGAAAGATGGTGAGAATAGAATGTTTGTTTAAAAAGCGGAGGCTTTCTAATGCAGCAGAGACTCTAAGCTTCCTTGCATTATTATTATTATTAATTATTATTATTATTATTTTGAGAATGGAGTCTCACTCTGTCACCCAGGCTGGAGTGCAGTGGCGCAATCATGGCTCACTACAAACTCCCCCTCCTGAGTTCAAGTAATTCTCCTGCCTCAGCCTCCTGAGTAGCTGGGATTACAGGTGCCCGCCACCATGCCTGACTAATTTTTTTTTGTTCATGTATTTTTTAGTAGAGATGGGGTTTCACCATGTTGGCCAGGCTGGTCTCGAACCCCTGACCTCAAGTGATCCACCTGCCTTGGCCTCCCAAAGTGCTGGAATTACAGGCATGAACCACCATGTCCAGTCTGATTGTCTTTTAAAGCTGCTGTTAATGTAATCATATTGTTTTGCTTTAATTTACTGAGTAAATGAATTATAATAAAGGACTGCTATTACTTTTCTGGAATATTCTTTAATCATTTTTGATAAACATCTGGATTTGATTTCCTAATATTTGCTTAGAATGTGCTTTTCATATTGATCAATGAAATTTGTCTATAGGTTTTTTTTTATATTACTTTTACCAGAAACAGGTTATGCTAAATTGAAAAACTAAATTGGGAAGGGTTATTATTTATTTCATCTAGATTAATTTAAGTTGTATTGAAAAGTATCCTGACAAAATATATGTTCAAATGTTAGAATGTTTATCAGTTTACAATCATTATGTAATTTTTATATTCAATTTTCTCCTTATTGTTATCTTAAGATTTTCTGATATAAATTTGTATATAATATATTCCCCTGATTAGTTTACTTTTTTTCTTTTTGAGACAGAGTTTTGCTTTTTTTGCCCAGCCTGGATTGCAATGGCACGATCTCGGCTCACTGCAACCTCCGCCTCCTGGGTTCAAGCAATTCTCCTGCCTCAGCCTCTTGAGTAGCAGGGATTACAGGCATGTGCCACAACGCCTGGCTAATTTGTTTGTATTTTTAGTAAAGACGGGGTTTCTCCATGTAGGTCAGGCTGGTCTCAAATTCTTGACCTCAGGTGATCCGACTGCCTCAGCCTCTCAAAGTGCTGGGGGTATAGGCGTGAGCTATCGTGCCTGGCTGATTAGTTTACATTTTTATATCTCATGTTAAGATTCCTTTTTTAGTCCTAATCTAATACTGTTTGCCGCCCTCCATTTTTGAAAACCTTATTTTAAGGAATTTACCAGTTTTAGTGATATTTTTACAAGACTCAGATTTTATAGTTATTATTTTTTGCATTAAAATTATATAACATTTTCCATACTAATTACTGTTTTTCTCTACATATGTCTTCAGATTGATTTTTATTCATTATTTAATTTTTTATAACGAATAATATATATCCTTCACTTACATCTTTCTGGTTTTTTTGTTTTTTTTTTTGAGACAGGGTCTCTCTCTGTCACCACGGAGTGCAGTGGCACGATCTTGGCTCAATGCAACCTCTGCCTCCCGGGTTCAAGCGATTCTCCTGCCTCAGCCTCCTGAGTAGCTGGGACTACAGGCGTGCACCACCATGCCCAGCTAGCTCATTTTTCTATTTTTAGTAGAGACAGGGTTTCACCATGCTGGTCAGGATGGTCTTGATCTCCTGATCTCATGATCTGCCCACCTCGGCCTCCCAAAGTGCTGGGATTACAGGCGTGAGCCACCGTGCCTGGCCCCATCTTTCTTTTTTCAATATTGAAAGCATTTAAGCCATTTTGAAAATAAATTTAACTATGTTCTATTAGTTTTTATATAAAATGTTCTTATTTTATTATTTTCTAAGTGAATAATAATTTTATGTTGAATTTTCTTTGAATAATGGAAGATTTAATAATTTATTTCAAAATGCCTAGTAGCTACCAAATTTATTTATTTTTATTATTTATTGGAATTTTATTGAATG
Organism: Pan paniscus; assembly: GCF_029289425.2. Taxonomy (NCBI): domain Eukaryota; kingdom Metazoa; phylum Chordata; class Mammalia; order Primates; family Hominidae; genus Pan; species Pan paniscus. Next base: position 88,124,382 of record NC_073254.2, on the reverse strand, counting down.
TATTTACTTTTATCATTTAGAGGCATGTGAACATATATGTGCATACATTCACACAAAAGTTTTGTTTTAAATTTCTTCTATTTGCTTCATTTTATTAAGAAGTATACTAAAATCTTCCAGCGGACCTATGTATAAGTTCATATAGTCTCCCTTGTTGACTATGGAAATCATTATTGTGCTTGTGTCCTAGAATTCAAAACACCTTCTTTCAAAAGCTTTTTTTTTTTTTTTTTTTTTTTTTTTTGAGATGGAGTCTGGCTCTGTCGCCCAGGCTGGAGTACAGTGGCGCCATCTCGGCTCACTGCAAGCTCGGCCTCCCAGGTTCACGCCATTCTCCTGCCTCAGCCTCCCAAGTAGCTGGGACTACAGACGCCCGCCACTACGTCCAGCTAATTTTTTGTATTTTTCGTAGAGATGGGGTTTCACCGTGTTATCCAGGATGGTCTTGATCTCCTGACCTTGTGATCTGCCCGCCTCGGCCTCCCAAAGTGCTGGGATTACAGCAGTGAGACACCACGCCCAGCCTCAAATGCATTTTATACCATGGTCTGACTTACTTTGTAAAAGCAGCTTTATTTATTTAACTTCCTAATTTAAAAAATCCTTTATACCTAGACATTGTTTATTTTATCTATAATAATATACTTGCATTTAAAGTACTCCCAAGTCTTGTCAACCTTTGTCTGAACTTAACCTGCTAGTAACTCTCCTCACAGATAAAGCAAGATTTTTCACCTCTGTGCCATTAGTCACACATGTACTTTTGCCTGAAACATCCACATTTTATCTCACTATCTGCTTAGCCCAATCTTTTTGCCAAATATCCTCCCCCAAATGACCTGCCAATTTTATGTTTTTCTCAGCATTGCCTGTGTGAAGCATGAATTCTAAGCATTCTTTACTTTTTAATTTATTTTTTAAATTTTATCTTTTCATCGTATGACAACCTAACAAAAATAATATGAGAATACAATCAGAGACAGCCATGTTATAACTCAGTACTGCCACAGAATTTTGGTGTCCGTTTTAGTCCATTTCACATCAATTGTTCTCCAATAATTTTAGTATCTATGATACTATAGGGAATAAAAGTACAGTTTTCTACCCTTAATATTATATTCAAGTTTGATCACTTCACAGGGCAAATGTTTTCTTTATTTCAAAAATAATTTATATTTAAAAATGCTTATGTTGAATAAAACCTAGTTTCTTAGGTTCATATAGTGAGAGATTGCCTGAACATCATAAAAAATAAATAGAAAGGTGGTCGGAAAGTAATGACGAGGAGCTAAAAACAAAACAGACATGAGAAGGTAAATTTATTGTAAATGATAATCAAATGATATAATGAGGCTGAATGAAGAATAGCTTCACAGTTGTTCAAGTCAATTATATGATAGTAGAACTGACTCATTATATGGTCCACCATGTAGACATGTGTAACAACACATACAGGTATACTGCAGCATAACTAACTATCAATATCTCTAACTTATGGACTCTGTATATTCCCTTTATTGTACTTTCCTTCTTGCAGTAGCTCTTTAACAGTAAGTATGTTGGAAAGCAGTAACTCACTTTGCTTTATATAAATGGGAGCAGAACTTTTTTTTTTTTTTTTTTTTTTTTTTTTTTTTTTTTTTTTGAGGCAGAGCCTTTCTCTGTCACCCAGGCTGGAGTGCAGTGGTGATGTCTCGGCTCACTGCAACCTCTGCCTCCTGGGTTTAAGCAATTCTCCTGCCTCAGCCTCCTGAGTAGCTGGGACTGCAGGGACCCACCACCATGCCTGGCTAATTTTTGTATTTTTAGTAGACACAGGGTTTCACCGTGTTGGCCAGGCTGGTCTCAAACTACTGACCTCAGGTGATCTGCCAGCCTCAGCCTCCCAAAGTACTGGGATTACAGGTGTGAGCCACTGCACCCTGCAGCAGAACCTTCTTATACTTCCACTTAGTGTTCATAGGTGTTACTGACCAGTGAGAATTTTCGAAGATCTTAAATGGAAAAAAGATTAGGAAGTTTTGTTTGACTAGCAGAATAGTGTTCAGAGTGTCTTATATGTTTCCTTCCAGATGCAGATGAGCTAGAGTTTTGATTTTTTTTCCATGTAAAGATGAAACTTAGACTGTAGAGAAACATACAGATGATAATTCTCTTCACTTTCCAAAATTATGACAGCTAAGTCTTTTAGTCACAATTTAGAAAATCAGACTGCACATACATTGAGTTATGAAAAACAACAATGATATTTTTGTAAATGTTTCAAGATAACATTTTATACTGAAGATGAAAAATGTCTAATTTAGAAAATGAATCTGTCCTAGAACCTGAAGACCAATAATCCAGAAATATGATAGGCACACAAAGAAATGCTTTTCTAAATATTAGTCCCACACTATAATGACTTGGACCCTGTGTGGTTGCTGTGATTACCAAGAGGAGAAAGCCTACGTTTACTTGAAATTGTGGCTTTGATCACTACAGATTTAAATAATCCAGGACAACCAATATTTTAATAACTGAGGAAAAAAATCAATTGCTTCAAAAGAGTATTCAGAATCAAATACTAAAAATTGAGTATGAGTTGGCATATGGGAATATATGTATTTGTTTATATAACATATAAATACATATATATGTGTGTTTAATCTGTGCATGAAAATGTATGTGTTTGTGTGTGTGCGCATGTGTTAACAAGTCACAGAAGATTGTCTCATTCTAAGATTTGGAGTTTCCAATTTACTTGTGAATAATTTATTTGCCAAATTTTATTTTGTATATATTAATATAAGCTTTGGAGCAGAGATTTTCAGCTTTGGGTCTGTTGATATTTTGGAATGCATCGATCTTTGTTGTTGGAATGAGGCTGTCTTGAACATGGTAGAAAGTTAGCAGCATCCCCAGTCTCTATCAAGTAGATGCTAGTAGTAGCCATGCCCTAGTTTTGACAACCAAATATTTCTCTAGATATTTCCAGATGTTTCATGGGAGAGGAAGTGAAATCATCCCAGTTAACAACTACTGCCTAGAGAAAAATAAACAATAAAAGACACAGAAACTCTTTCTCAGCATACACAGATCCTTTGTAAATATGTAATTTCAATTTTTTTATATTATTATGTTCTTTAAATATCATACTTCATTCTTTGGCCAAGTCACATTTGAGAAGTATGATCATTTATTTATTAAAATATATGTAAAAGGATAAGATCAAAGCTATTATCATACACTTCTACTTAAAAATTCTGCTTAAATTCACAAAGGCTGTAATAATTATAGGGTTATTAATTGTCTGTAAAGAAGTGTGTAAATTACATAACAATAAACTCTACACACTGTATTAAAATTTTAAAGGCTAGAGGCATCTGTACCTTACATAAAATTACTTCTATACACAAAGAAAATATTAATAATGAATATGAAGTTAAAAATGTTTTAAAATCAATGCTTGTCTAATTTTGAAAACCTGTTAGAGTCTTGCAGTACTTTGATATTTTCTGCATTAAATTCTCCTAAAACACTGTCTGCTTTGTAGAAGTTTCAAGGACACATTGAAGGAGAATTAAATTATAAACTAACATTGCAGCTTGTTCTTATATTTACATTTATCTTTAAGGAGAGTAATTTATTTTGGGGGCCAAAGAGAACTATATATCGTACTAATGCACATTCAGTCTAAAATTTGCCCTTCACGCTATAACTGGACATTGTTAAGCTCAGTTTGCAGTGGTTTTATTTGCTGGAGGGGAAATTTCAAATAGGTAAGCTCTATGGTAGTCTCTGCTTCGAACATATTTTCTGTTTTGCATTTATGTGGGAGTGGCAAAACAAAAAAAATCATCTGCTAAAAAGAATAACCTCATAATAACCATTTCCTAAATCTGTTGAACTGATCCTCATATGTCTACCAGATGGTGAAGTGGTGACATGGAACCAAGAACGCCTTGAGGCAGTTGCTGTTGCTGTTAATCTCCGGAGGATTTCAATATGGAAGCATACCTGCCTAAAGTCTGCATCAGCCTTGCAAGTCAAAAAGAGATTTTCAATATAGTTTCTGAAAAGGAAGATAGGAATTTGTTGTGTCTCTACTCTTCTGTTCAAACAAAAATATGAATTTTTGCTGGTTTTAGAAACACAAGTGTACAACGTGGTTTTGCTTGAGGACTAAATTATCAACGTATACTACAACTTTGTCCTGAGCTGCATCTAACTTTAGATATTCTGTTCTAATAAATTCTGTTTATAAATTCTGTTCTAATGCATTTAAATAAAAAGTCTGGGCTGGAAAAGAGGCATGCCAGGAAGAGGAGGGAACGTTGTGTGATAATCAAGAAGACAAATTCCATTTCCATTTGTTAAGAAGTGAGAAGCGAAACTCCACGAACTTTTTGATGTTTAAAAACAAGGTGAAGAATGTCACTTTAATACATATGATGACATTTAGAAGTTACTCTCTGAATAATTTTCTGGCCAAGGCTATAACATAGCTCCAAGCACAACCAATTAAAATATGGGAAAAGGACCAAAAATATAATCTATCTTGTACGAATAGTTACTGGGAATTTGTTTTTTAAAATGGGACCGTTTATTAAATTAAAAGAGAGTCTTTGAGAAGCTTGTTTGTATTTGTTATTACTATTATAATGTGGAATGCTCCATTTAATTTAGAATAACATGCTAGGGAGACAAGAAAAAAATCAAATTTTGCCATTCTTTTGACTAACTCTTAATTGTTACTTTTGTATTAACATAAAGTATATACAGTTATTTCACAAATACTAATAATCAACAATACTTGGAATTTTCCAAGAGGGAAGAAACAAACAAACAAACAAAAAATTCTGTGAGGTTCTAAATTCCTAACATGTATGTATTTCTTAGAAATAAAAAAAGGATAAATGCTGTTGTTATTTAAGGTATTAAAACTAGCAAAGTGTTTAACAAAGTACTTCTTTACTCCTTCAGTTAAGTATGACATATATGTGGCAGTATAACATATTTGTTAAACTTTTCATCATCAAAGTATATTATTACCACATATAGCAATTAAAATACCATTTTCTATGGAAGAAACTGTGTTAGTCTTTTATGCAGCACAATTCAGCACTTGAATGATAATTTCAATTAAACTCAGTTTATTTCCATACATTTCCTAAAGGCAACTTTGAAAATACACATGTAAGCTAGGACAGATCTTCCAAATGCTTCACATTTTATTCCCCTTCCAGTGTCTTTAAATACAACAGCTCTTCTACTGCTCTGGTATATATTTTATTGTGAACCTTGAATAAAACCTCTCATGCAGTTTCATTTAATGTCTTATTCACGTTTTCTTCTCTCATATTATTTCTCCATTTTTTTTTCACCAGATGTTCAAAAGATGGTTTGTCAAGGAAGAACCTTACTGAAGAAAAGAAATGAATGGGTCAACAGAGAACCTCCTCACTGGAAATGTAAGAAACCAGTAGAAGCAATATGTTAATGTAATTTTATTTCAATTTTGCAATACTACATTTAATACTGATAATATATTTGGTTTGGATTAATGGGGATTTAATTTAAAAACAAAATACCAAGATTATAACATTAATAAGAGAAATATAACAAGGTTTTTTTATTCAGTAGATGTTTATTCTATGTGAATAAGCAATTCGAAACACAGAAAGTATTAATGAATAAAATAAAATTCTATGTTTATCCTATTAGTAGAAAAATTCAATGGAAATAGTTTTAAATAACGTAGATTATTAGGAAATTTTATTCATTTCTGACTTTTTCACTTACTACATGTATGAGTATGAGCATATAACTAAGGCTAAGTTTCTTCCTCTATAAATTGGTATTAATAACTTGGAGCTGCATTATCAATAGAACTTTCTGTGATGAAGAAAGTGTCCTATATCAGCTCTGTCTGATACAATAGCCACTAAGCACATGTGGTTATTGAACACTTTGGATAAGATTGGTGCTATTGAAAATCTGAATTCTTAATTTTAGCTAATTAATTAATTTTTAAATTTTATTGATTTATTTTGAGACAGCCTGTTGCTCTGTTGCACAGGCTGGAGTGCAGTGGTGCAATCTCAGCTCACTGCAACCTCCCCTCCTGGGTTCAAGGGTTTCTCCTGCCTCAGCCTCCTAAGTAGCTAGGATTACAGGCATGTGCCACCATGTCCGGCTAATTTTTGTGTATTTAGTAGAGATGGGGTTTCACCATATAGACCAGGCTGGTCTTGAACTCCTGACTTCAAGTGACCCACCTTCCTCAGCCTCCCAAAGTACTAGGATTACAGGCGTGAGCCACCACACCTGGCCAATTTTAGTTAATTTAAATGAAAATAGTTATATGTGGCTGGTGACTACAGTATTGTTCAATACTCCCTTAAAGGATTTAGTGATATTATCATGAAATTAATTACATTATTTATTAAAATAATTTCTCTTTTCATTTTCTCATAAAATTAGCAAAGGTCAAAATGTTGGCCAGGGTGTGTTGAGAATGTCTTTCTAATAAAATTATTATGCAAGAGTGTGTTGATACTATATTGGAAACAAAATTTGTATATCTAAGTCTTAAAATGTTAATATTTTTAACTGTAAAATCTTATTTTGAAATATTACCCAAGAAAATAATCTAATTTTGACATTACAATTTTTGCTTAAGTGACTTTATTTTGACAAAAAGATTGGTCAATTGCTATAAGCTTTTACTAATCCATTGTAGGTGCAAATTATGTGACACTTTGAACAATCATTAAATTAAGTACATATTAAGATGTCACGGGTTTATATGAGTTTGCTGTAGTGAGAAACAAGAACAACAAAAAACAGCAATACACTGGAAACCCTAAGAAAGACATTTCATGTCTCTTATCAGTTAGTTGTGTGTCTTTGGGAACACCAAATGACTGCTCTGGGTCTTAGACGTTCTCATATGCAAAATGAAAGATATAATAATCTATAAAAGACATTTCAGTTATATAATTCTATGTCTCTTGCTGCTTTTTCACTGAAAAACCCAGAAACAAGTTTTAAAAAATAGTCTTGTTGTTTACCACAGTTGTATTCAATACAACGCATATCTTTGGGGAAGAATTAATATTTATCCTGAGGCAAAGATGCTTTTAAGGAGGATAATTTGTCAAATACTCTTTGAGAGCACACTGTTGAGCATCATCAAAGCGAGGGAAAGAGTACTTGGACTCATCTTACAGTAACATACAAGGAAACTCTTTGGAGTGAAGCATGTAAAACGAGAGCTCCAAGGCACACACAGCAGTCAAAAGATAAATGAGCCGGGCAACAGACCTGCTGAAATATTAACCGTGCTGAGAACTTGACTATTTATATAAGGTTTAGTAATAAGATACAGTCTAAGAGAAAGGATGTGCATTTAGATTTTTATCTGCCTCAATTGTGGTGATAAGCTATAAAAGAAAGCCCTAGATTATCTGTAGGATGCTAGTGAGATGAACTGTATGTAGAAGTATTTTTAATCTAATTAATGTGTAACGGATCTATAATATCATCAGCCATTACATTTGAACTTAAGTGACAAAAAGCATGGTGCTATTAATGAACTATGAATGTGAGAAAGAAAAGAAAAAATTGGGGAGAAATACCATATTTTAATTTTTGATTTTTTGGAATCATAAGACCATAAGAAAGCTAAAGGGAATGAAAATCTGAAGCTTCAGAAGGAAGTCATAGTGAAAATTTTTTTACAAGCGTCGTGCATATTCACCAAACTCAAAATTCAAGTCATTATTAAGGCTACTAAATTACATGCACAATTCAATTTGTTAAGAAATGTGGTTACATCAACATATAAACAAACAGGATCCATTCAGACAGTAAAACAATTATGTCTAATAAATGCAAACCAAAGATACTTCCCCTCCGACTTTAGCAGTAATCCTTATGCATTATTCCTACATTGTATCTAATTGCCCTTCCATTTTTGTCCTAATCAGATCCTGAACCTTGAATTTGTAAGACATTTGTCCTCACTCCTATTTTCTGCTCTTGTCCAGAGAAATTTGAATTTGATTTTCTCCATTTAACTGTATTAATCTGTCCTTTAACAATAGCTGACCTAGCCTCCTTACTGGATCTTTCTCATTGGCTGTGAAAAGTGGGATAGTCTATCTAGCTAAACTGTCCTTCTAGATCCAAAATTCTGTCCACAGCATTGGCATTGGGTGCTACATCTCAAAATGATCCCCCCTTTACTGGAAAAGGTTTTACTACCCATGGGTTACCCCTGAAGTCATATCTATGCTACAGGAACTGTTTTTTTTGCTAGGGTCTAATCTAAGGAACATAACATGATCCAACTTAGGAAAATCAGATTTTCTTTTCCAGAATTTAAAACTTGAACAAAGACACAGATATTAGGAACCATGAAACCTAAGACCTTAGGGACATGTTGGCAACTTAGAGATCATTTTTGTGAATTATTGTGGCTGAGGTTTTGGGGCTGCTCTGCATCCAGACCAGGAAAAAAATCTGCATATTTCAGTTTCCTTTTGATGCCTGAGTTGCCCAAAGAAATACGTTTATTTTGGAATAAACTTATTCCAATACGTTTATTTTGCTTTACCTTCCAGTGCAGATTTTGACGAGAAGAACCTTGGCAAACAGAACCACGCAGCCCTATGAGGTAAAAATACACATAAGCAGGAATCACAAGAAAAATCTCTCTATATATATACAAATTGTAGTCTATCATTTTTTCTCTCTCTCCGTGTGTGTGTGTGTGTGTGTGTGTGTGTGTGTGTCCAGGGTGTCTCACTCACTGAAGCCATCTGATCCTTAATATTCTAACATTTCAAGTGAGCTTGGTTATCTCTTATTTCTCTTACATTCTCTAAGAGTGCTTATTTAAAAGACAGGTTACTATGACACACCAAGAGGTGCTGACTCACTAAGGGGCTGGGTAGGAAATATGGACTATAAAACTGCGTTTATTCATTTATGTTCACTATTTTCTATGTTTGCATGTGTGTATGTATATACATATAGAAGTGATATGTATAACAGTAGCTCTTCCTTATTCTCAGGGGATATGTTCCAAGACTTCCAGTGGATGCCTAAAACTATGGATTGTGCTGAACCCTATGCATACCATGTTTTTTTCCTGTATACACACAGTTATTATAAAGTCTAATTTAAGCTTGGTGCAGTGAAAGATTAACAATAATAACTAATAATAAAATAGAACAATTCCTGTAGTAAAAATTATGAGATTGTGGTCTCTCTTAAAATATCTTATTGTACTGTACTCACCTATTTTGGGCCTGCAGTTGACAATGAGTAATTGAAACTATGGAAAGTAAATTGTGAATAATGGGATGGTACTGTATGTATTTATAAATATGTCATTGGTTGAAGCAGCAAAACCCACAAGGAGTAGGTTATAGTCTCCCTTTTAAAGAAACTCTAATGAAATTTTGTAGAAAGAAAAAAAACAGAAACAATTTCATACGTAAAGCTAGAAAATTTAAATGAAATCTTTTCTCTCCACTATATCACATATGCTTTAATAAAGAAAACGAATGGTTTGTGAATTTGCCTTATACCTATAAATATAAGAAGAGAAGAGCTCTGAATCATAACTTGAATCTCAGTTAATGAGAGCTGTCTTATTTTAAAGATATTTCAAATGTTCAGAATGCACATGTGTACTGACTTTCAGATAGAAGAAGCTAAGCATGTTAATTACCTAAGTTTTATAGCCTATGGACAATGTAAACAGAATTACTATCCATTGAACCTTTTTTCAAACTCATTATTTATATTTCAAGAATGTTCTAAGTTATTTTTAAGAGCAAAATGATTTTTAATCATTCAAATAATATAAGAGACTATTCACATATCAGGTGTCAAGAAATAGAAATACAGCCCTTTGCTTCTGGCAGAAAGAGAATCTAAAAGAAGGCCATACTCGTGCCTCATTAGTCACTCCTTGGTATCTTTAGCACCATCAACCTTTTTTTTTTCCATTTATGTCATGGGAATTTACCAGTCAACCAGAATTGTCAAACCATGAGAAATTCCCTTTCCTCATTTTCCTATATGCCTCCGTGGAACACTTGGGAGCAGACTTAGTAACTACAGCCTTGTACTGAATTTTAACTACTGACATGAAAGTGAAAGGTACTATGCTGAGTCATTGTGTCCTTTTCCCTCTAGATTAACTCCATTTTTAGTCTCTGTTACATATGGTAAAATACCAAGGTGTTGAATCAGTAATCTTATGGAGTTACAGAAATTTCCTCACTGTTTTCATTTTAATTGAATTGAAAAGAACTTGGAAGTTTGAAGATGGTGATGAGTCAGATGTCACGGTAAACCTTTAGCTGAAGAGAGAAATATATTTTCAGGGCTTACAATTAAAAGTATAACAATGGGTAACTCAATTCAACTGTATGTGTGCCTATCCAGAAGATAGAGGAAGGGTCATAAGTATCTTAGTACATTTATAGTAAACTAATACTGTTAGAGTTTCTCCCTTGGAATTTTACACAAAGGAAATGTAAAATAAATAAACAAACAAACAAATAAAAATTAGGCCTGGTATAGTGGCTCCCACGTCTGTAACCGAGCACTTTGGGAGGCCAAGGCAGGTGGATATCTTGAGGCCAGGAGGTTGAGACCAGCCTGGCCAACATGGTTAAACCCCATCTCTATTAAAAATACAAATATTAGCTGGGTGTGGTGGTGGGCACTTGTAATCTCAGCTACTTGGGAGGCTGAGGCAGGAGAATTGCTTGAACCTGGGAGGCGGAGGTTGTAGTCAGCTGAGATTGCACCACTGCACTCCAGCCTGAGCGACAGAGCGAGACTAGGTTAAAAAAAAAAAAAGAAAACAAAAAATTATTTTTCTTTCATTCTGATTTACAGTGGTTTCCTTAGTTTATATGTCATACTTTGTAGTTATATTAATATTGCTTATTCTTCCTCTTTCCTTCCTACTCTTTCCCTCTCTCTCTGTGTCTTTTTCTGTGTCTCTCTTCCTTTCTGTATGATAAATCTCATGGGAAATTCCTCACCCCAAATACAAGGAAACTAAAAAGTTTGTGTAAAAATTGAATTGAAAGACAAAAATTTTTAAAAAATAATATAAACTTTAAACTTTATTTCTCAACATAAGGGCCATCAAGCTCAATACACATTGTGAGATTATATCAGCCGTTTAATCCATCCCTAAAGAACTGATAGTCTTAGGAATTTAATGTCAATGCAGTCTTTTCTTATTAGGTTGGTGCAAAAGTAATTGTGGTTTTGCCTTTCAAAAAGAAATGGCAAGGTCGAGTGGGATGGCTCACGCCTGTAATCCCAGCACTTTGGGAGGCCGAGGAGGGCGGATCACTTGAGGTCAGGAGTTTGTGACCAGCCTGGCCAACTAGTTGAAACACTGACTCCACTAAAAATAAAAAAAATTAGCACGGCGTGGTTGCTTGTGCCTGTAATCCTAGCTACTTGGATGGCTGAGGCAGGAGAATCACTTGAGCATGGGAGGCGGAGGTTGTAGTGAGCCGAGATCGTGCCACTGCGCTCCAGCCTGGGTGGCAGAGTGATACTCCGTCTCAAAAAAAAACCCCAAAAAGCAATGGAAAAACCGCAGTTAATTTTGCACCAACCTAATACATTGTTAACTGAAAAATGGATGCCCTTTACAGATTTGTTATGATTAGAAAACAAAAATGACTTAGAGCCAAATCAGAAGGGTTAAGGGGATGCTTAATGATTTCCCATAGAATTCCCACAAAATTACCCTTATTTGACGAAAGGAATGAGCATTGTCACGGTGGAAAGGGACTCTCAAATCGAGGTGTCTTGAGCATTTTTCTGCTAAAGCTTTTTCTTACTTGCTCAAAACACTGTGATAATAAGCAGATGTTATCGTTTTTTGGCCCTCCAGAAAGTCAAGAAGCAAAATGCCTTGAGCATCTAAAGAAAACTGTCTCCATTAGCTTTGCTCTTGGCCATCCTGTGTTTGCTGTCACTGGACCACTTCCAGGTCTTGGTAAGCATTGCTTTGATTGTGCTGTGTCTTCAGGATCATATTGGGAAAGCTATGTTTCATCTTTACTATCCAATTATTCAAAACAATGCTTCAGGACCTTGATTGACTTGTTTGAAAGTTCCATCAAAAGCTCTGCTCTTCTCGGCAGCTGATCTGGGGGTAACCATTTTGGCACCCATCAAGTAGAAAACTTGCTCTCCTTTAATTTTTTAGTCAGAATTGTGTAAGTTGAACTAACTGAAATGTGTATTGCATTGGCTATTGTTTTTGCTGTCAATCATCAGTGTTCTTCAATTAGGGCAAAAACGAGACTGAATTTTTCCTTGCAAGTTGATGTGGATGGTCTGCCACTACAAGCCTCATCCTCAACACCATCCTATTCCTTCTTTTAAATCCATTTGTAAACTGCCTAGTTATTTGAAGACTGTCCCAATAAAGTTTTCATAAAGCATATGTGATTTCACCATTCTTTCATCCAAGCTTCACCATAAATTTGATGTTTGTTTTCACTTCAATTTTAGCAGAATGTATGTTGCTCTGATAGGGACTATTTTCAAACTGATGTCTTATCCTTCCTAATGTTTCAAACTAGATCCTGTTGAGACATGTTATTTGAAGGTAGTATGAGTTTACTTTGATGCAAACATAATTTTGAAATCCATGCCTACTTTTTTGTAATATGCATTTTCCATGAATTTTTAAAAGTTCCCTCATATTTTCTTTAAAGTTTTCTTTTAAATTTTCTTCCCTCACATAATTCAAGTGCTAGGTTTAACGTATGTTGTGCCTCAATAGTGAGTGTTGGTCATGGCTAGCACCTTTTAAGCTCTGGAGAGCTGGCACTGAGGCAGCTGTAGGGCTTGGATAGGTGATGGCGGTTCACAGAGTGAGGTCAGCAGGTGTTTGCCATAACTATCATGAGAACAACTCCAATATAAATGTTGGTCCCAAAAGGAAGTAAAATGATTAGTTTTATTGATAGGTATTTATTGTAAGTGGCACATAAATCTGTGGTTACAGGGCTTGGCAAGATTCCTTATTTTAAAATTCAATCACATATTTTATGACTTGTAAGGCACAATTTCTGTTGCCTTTGCCTTTCCTTGCTAAAGCCATAGCAATCACAATAACAGCAGCATACTGGCTCACGGGTTCAACTAATATAAAATACTTTGGAAATTGGAAAAAAAATTAAATATTAAGCCTCCGTGAGTATATTGTAAATTGGAACCATGTCTGTCTTGTTCACTGCTCTATCTCTAATGCCCTAGCATAGTACCTGGCTCATGCTTGGTACTTGATAAATATGTATTGACTGAATGAAGGACATTACCATCTTCTCCAGATTGCTGTGACTCCCGCTATTTTTCTGTGATCTTATTATGTACTTAGGACTATCTCTGATTTCTCAAACCCGAGTTACATTTAACCAAGTTTTACTACTTTTATATTTTTACAAAGTAAAACACAATTTACAAAGCTAGATAACTATATCCAAATGTAGCTAAAATATAATCTAATGATTGCTATGTTAGCATGATAATCAAAGTGCTAGGAGAGCATGGAGGAAGGAGTAATTATTCCACTTTGGAATTTCAAGGGATCTAGCACAGAGAATTCACCATTAAATCTAAGCCTTGAAAGGAAAGAATATGAGTATATGAAAGGCATTATAGTAAACATGGCAAATCAAATGCATGTGTTTCCCTTTTACAATCCTACATGAAACTTGAAAAAATTATAAGAAAAGAATGAAAAAAGATACATATATATATATATTTCCACCTCCCCCTCAAAAAAAAAATCAGAGTATTAGAGCAGGGGCAATTGCATATAGGGGTTGTCAACACATTTTTGCACCAGAAGAAACAGCTGAAGGAAGTAATAAAGAAAGATGCCAATGGTCTACATGGATACTGGGGTGCCAATGAGAGGTAGAGAGTTTTAGAGGATATAATTTTATGAGATTATTACAATAAAAATTAGAAGATATCTTTTTACAACATGTTTTCATTATGCTACACTTAAACTTCTGAATTTTTAAATGTTTAAGTAAAATTAAGAAATTTTGTGGAAGCAAAGATCGTTTAAGAGGACCATTTTCAAATTTTCATTAATATATATTTGCCAGGAGGTGGAAACTTCTTTGGGACATAGAACATTATGGGGAAAAAAAACTAAAAAATATTCAAAATTTCAGTTAACAGTTTTGACTTACAAGAATATTTTATCAATATAAATATGAATATGGTTTGATTTTGGAAATGTTATTATTCTGGTCATTGCTTAAATAAGAAACAAAATTATGCTTGTCTTCATTTATTGTGAAAGTTTACAATAAAATTCAAGACTACATTGCTAATGGCTAACAACCCATTAGTTTATAATCTTATTAGTTTATAACAACAAACATCTATGTCCTGTTCATGTTGTATGTAATCAGTTACAGGTTACTTCGATCTGCTCTATATGTCTCCTTTCCCCAGAACCCAGGCTAAAGGAGCAGCCCTATTTTGAACATATTATTTTCTTATCAGAGGGAAAAAAGAAAGAGAACTGGTAGAAATTTTTAGCACCTTCTAAGCTTCTGCTCATATATAACATATGCCATGTTTTCTCAAATACCACTTATCAAGTACATCACAAATCCATGACTATCATTAATGGGACAGAATACACTCCCCTCACAAGGCAATGAATAAGATGTGACGCTGAGCTGGGGTGAATCCTCCTACAGGGCATGGAAATTATAACTGAGAACTATAATACAATCTGCTATGCTATCCCTGATATAAAACCAAAACAACAAGTATACCACCAAATATTGTTCCAAATATTAGTCTTTGTTGCTTAGCATTATTAAAGAGGTTTGTCTATAACAAAAAATTATAGCACACTTCAAATGGGAAATATTTGGTGAAATCTTGTTGAAATCAAAATGAAGCATGAGTGGCTAGTATCAAGATTTCATAAAACTGTGACTTTATGCCAGAATGGAAAGACAAACTAAGTGGCAACACTTTCTGTTCAGTAAGTTATTTATGCCTTTTTGTACATTTAATCATTGTTTTCTCTTGTCATGAAAGTATTCTACATTTACATTCTTATAATAGATAATTCATGGACTTCTATCTACTGTGAATTGAATCACTTTTTCTGTTACTCTTTTAAATTGATTATTACTGAGAAGCTGTTCTGAAATTTCATTACGTCTATTTTCTTCTCAGTTGATTCATTTAAAGTTATAAGTCCTCCAATGATGGGCTATAAGTGATTTTTCTTTGATTTTCAACATTTTGTTTAACAAATATATATTATATTAAAAGGCAAAGTCTCATTAGAAAATCTCTAGGGTCTTTTCTAGTTCAAGCATTGTATAAGTTCTCAGATGACAGCAGCTTCAGCAATTCAGAATTCATATTATGAAAGATTAAAAGAAACCTTTGTATTTTAAATATCAAAGCCATTTTAGCCACAAAACCTAGCATAGACTTTGCCATTTAACATTCATTTAATTCTTTCCATTTGGTACAGTTACTAGCAACAGATTAGGATCTTGATTATACTACAGGAACAGAGTACAGCAAGGAATTAACTTATAAATTAAGCTCAGAAACAAACAAATCAGCCAAATGTGGTGTGGAGAATGATTTCAATTATAGCTTAAGTATTACTGTCCATTGAGAATCAATCAACATTGAAAATATTATTCTGTTTTGTGTTGCATATGGCATGGAAAGGCATTCTTATTATGTAGCAGGGAGTTTTAGATACATTTAGGATGAGACAAATGTGATACATTTGGAGAGTTCAATGTTTTATACTAATACGTTGCACTTCACTTTTTGAATAGCAGCAAGCCAGAAATAGAATATTAGGTAAATCCTTACTAAGTATCTGTACAAAACAATGAATTCCAACTAAATCGAGATGAGACTATTTTTAAAGTAATAATTGACTTTAGAACAGAGGAATGAGGGATAGACAACAATATGATTAATGGATGAACTATGGCTCACATGCAAAAATTAGGGTAGGAAGACATCAAGGAAAAGGCAGTGTTCATTTCAAAGTGTGTTGCATCCCACAGAATCTTGCAAAGGGATGGGGGAGGTAATGGCTAATAACATTTATGCTAAAAATTTATTGAAAGGCTAGTAAATACCAGGCAGAATGCTACATTCCTTTATAAGCCTCATTTAATCTAATCCTATCAACCTCTGTGAAGTACCATGATTTCTATCTAGTTTAGAAAATGTGAAAATTGGCTTAGAGAAGTAAAATAATTTGTCCAACAACATAATTTCAATCAATTTTGATTCAGTTTCATTAGATAGAAAAATTGTTTTGTTTATAGTTGTAAGACTTCTGCAGTCACATGAACTTTGATGAGAGTAAATGAAATCATACAGTTTATTAACTCCTGTAGGCTAGGCTTTTTATTTTTTTCTTAAAACTGTGGACTGAGCACACATGTTACTCTCAACATACCTTATTGGAGTGATGGTGTAGTGAATCGATAGACCTATATGTCAACAATTTTTTGAAGTGAAAAATAGTGGAAAACAGATCTACAGAAAGATAAAACAGAGATTACTATAGCCTGCATTGTGAACAGGAGGGGGCTGCATTATTATTCGGTGGTGATCTTCCCTATGAAAATCAGTATAGAGAACAGGTTAAGAGCTAGGTACTGAGTATGAGAAATGAAATGAAGTAATTGAAAGTTTATCTCCAGAGAGGTCTCTTCAGTTGCTTCTCAACCCTTCACCAAGAGAGCCAAGCAGTCCGGTACTTATAACCAAAAAGGAAAGAAAACCAAAATTACTTGGGGTCCTTTTTAAAAACAAGTCAGTTAATCGGAATGTGGCTCACCTTATTTTGATATATTTTGGCCTCTATGCAGACGAGCACTCTGATTTTTTTTTTTTTTTTTTTTTGAGACTGAGTCTCACTCTGTCGCCCAGCCTGCCATGCAGGGGCTCCATCTCAGATCACTGCAACCTCCGCCTCCTGGGTTCAAGAGATTCTCCCACCTCAGTCTCCCGAGTAGCTGGGATTACAGGCACCTGCCACCAAACCTGGCTGATTTTTGTATTTTTAGTAAAGACGAGGTTTCACCATGTTGGCCAGGCTGGTCTCGAACCGCCAACCTCCTGATCTGTCCACCTCGGCCTCCCAAAGTGCTGGGATTACAGGCATGAGCCATTGTGCTATGCCCACACTCTGATGTTTAAACAAAGTGTGTAATGCAGCAAGCCTGGAAAACATGCCAATTTTATTCAGAATTCCAGTCACTATTTCCTTTAAGGTAGAAACCCCTTAGCAAAGCAGAGCAATAGCAGAGGACTCTTAACCTGAACTTAGAAAAAGCAAGGGAGCCTCCTTAAGTATGAAAAAAGCCTTAAGAAACAACAGATATATAAGGAAATTTAGTATGAAAGAACAAAGCAAATAAAAAATAAAGTAATGGACCAGGAGGAAGCCAGAAGATACAGTTTTATGAGTATTCAGGGTGAAAATCTCTTATAATATAGAGCATAGACTAGACAGTATGAAAAAATATAAACAAGAAAGATGATTGATCTAGAAGTGACACCTTACTATGATGTTCTAGGCAAGGATAACTGAAGAACAAATTCATCAGAAAAAAAAAAAGAAAGAAAGAAAATGAGAGCCAGAGGGAGAGGGAGAGAGGAAGGGAGATGGAGGAGAAGAAATGAATCATTCATGCATAAGAAAGACACAAGTCTAGATCAAAGGGCCTGCCAAATGACATATAGAATATATATTTTAAAATTCACACCCAGATCTGATGTAAATTTTTTGAATGCACAAGAAAATAAGGAAAAACTAAAATTATTCAAATCAGGAGGAGGGTGGTGGTAGACAAAACATGGGTGACTTAGAAAGAAACAGCTTCAGATTATTATTAACACTGGACTCTAAAAAAAACTCAATAAATTTATGTCCAATGCACATGTACGTAACTAAAGCAGCTTCCAAGAGAACATATTAGTAAAGTGAGAGCATGCAACGCAGTTAAGTGTGAAAGTGGTTTAGAATGATCACTGTGCAGCTGGCTTTGGAAGTGGTCAGCCCAACTTAGGACAGTTAAGTTTTGAAAATAATGTGTTCAGGTTTTTTTTATTCTTATTTTTCTTTTATTCTTCTTCTTTTCTTCTTTGAGGATCTTGCTCTGCTGCCCAAGCTGGAGTGCAATGGCAGGATCACAGCTCACTGCAACCTCTGCCTCCCAGGCTCAAGCAAACCTCCTGCTTCAGCCTCCCCAGTAGCTGGAACTACAAGCACACAGCATCACGTCTGGCTATTTTTTGTATTTTTTTTTATAGAAACTGGGTTTCGCCATGTTGCCCAGGCTGGTCTTAAACTTAAATCTAAGCTCAAGCAATCTGCCTGCCTCAGCCTCCTAGAGTGCTGGGATTACAGCGTGAGCCACTGTGCCTAGCTGAAAAGAAGGTTACAAAGAACAGGAGAGTTTCATTACTTAGCAAAACATGAAAGACTAAAATATAGAAAAATGTTGTGGTTTCATGAATAAATTATGCATTTCTGATTCAAATATGAAGCAAACCAAAATCTGTTCTTATTTTGATCAACTAACTTAATAGAAAAGAATAAATGTATCTCCTTTTTGCTAAAATTATTATTCTAGAAAGGTCATATCAACCCATATCAACGCAGTAGAATGAAGTATGCAAATTATTCTGTAGTATATGCAAACAATATGCAAAATATTGTTTACCAATATTTATACAATCACAAACAAATCATTTATTTATTTCCCTTTTATTGAGGCATAATTTATATACAGTGTATGTACAGATCTTAAGTGTAAGTTATATGAGTTTTGAAAATGTACATATGTATGCATATAACCCACATCCCTATCATGATGCAGAATATTTTAATTGCCCTAGATAGTTCTCTGGTGTACCTTCCCAGCAACTCTTGAGCTGTGCCCCAACCCTAGGCGACTGCTGCTCTGATTTCTACCATCTTTGATAAAAATCTGTCAATTTTTTTATTCACCATAGAGCTTTATTTTTAAAATGTCACACTATATATACCTTTTTGTGATTTTTTAGTAAAATGTTTTTGAGATTTATACATGTGTGGTATTATTAGCTGATTCCTTTTTATTTCTAATAGTATTCCAATGTATGAATATACAATTTATTATGCATTCACCTGTTAATGGGTATTTGGGTACTTTTCACTTTTAAGTTATAATGAATAAAGTTTCTGTGAACATTTATTATCCACATTTTTCCTTATGAATATAGATTTTTAGTTATTTTAGGTAAATACCTAGGGCTGAAATCTTTTGTGTCTTAATGGTATATATGTGCTTAATTAAAAAAAAAAACACCAAAAAATTTTCCAAATGTTGATATGATTTTGCTCTCCCACCAACTATATATGATAGTTTTTGTTGCCTCACAACCTTGACATTTGCTGTTGTCAGATGCTCTTAAGCCATTTTGGTTTGTAAGACAATTAGTAATATATTGTCGTTGTTATTTTCATTTACCTGATAACTGATAATTTTGATCATCTTTTCACATGCTTATTGGCCATTTTTATGTCTTTCTTTGTGAAATGTCTATACAAGGGTTTTGCTCATAGTTCTGTATTATTGCTTGTCTTTTTATTATTGAGCTGCAGAAGATGATAGATAGATGGAGAAAGAGGCAAATAGATTTAAATATCTAAGTTTTAGCACTAAAAGATGTTAGTTCTACGTATTGCAAATATATTATCCTACTGTGGCTTTTTAATTTATTTTCTTAATGACGTTTTAGTGTGTTTTAAGCTTTGATGAAGTTAAATATACTTTGTCATGAGACACTATTCCTCAACATACTACTGGATTCAATTTACAAGTACTTCTTAAATACACTTGCATTTACGTTTATAGGTATGTTAGTACTTTGGAGAAGGGGGTTATATGTTTTTCAAGTTTCATATCAGGTTCATGCTGGTCTCCTGAATTGAGTATGGGAGAATGGAGTGTTCACCCTGTTTTTGTTAAGTGTTTGTGTAATATTGACATTATTTATTCAGTAAATGGCTTGAAATAATTCACCATTGAGGGTATCTGGGCCTTGAGTATGTAAAAGTGTGTGTGTTTTTGTGCACAGTGTGTGTAAAGACTCCATAATTAGTTTTATTACAGTCATGTGTTGCTTAACAATGGAAATACATTCTGAGAGGTATATTGTTAGGTAAAATTTTATCATTCCAACATCAAGGAGTGTACTTACACAAATCTCCATGGTATACTCTACTGTGTACCTAGGCTATCTGGTATAGCCTAGTGCTCCTAGGCTACAAACCTGTACAGTGTGCCAATGTCCTGAGTAATGTAGGCAATTGTAACACAATGGTATTTGTATATCTAAACACATCTAAACATACAGAGTACTGTAAACATATGGCATAAAAGATTAAAAATGTTACACACCTGCTGGGGGCACTTATGATAAATGGAGTTCGCAACACTGGAAGTTACTCTTGATGAGTCAGTGAGTGAGTGGTAAGTGAATGTGAAGGGGTAGGACATTAGTGTACACTACTGTAGACTTTATAAATGCTGTATACTTAGGCTGTCATAAATTTATTAAATTTCTTTCTCGCAATATTAACCTTAGCTTATTGAAACTTTTTTATTTTGTAAACTTAATAATTTTTTAACTTTTTGACTCTTGCAATAACGCTTAGTTTAAAGCACAAATACATTGTACACTTGTAGAAAAATATTTTCTTTCTCTATCTCCTTATTTTATACTTTTTTTATATTTTTAAAACTTTTATTTTTTATTTTATTTTTACCTTTTAAACTTTTCTCGTTAAAAATCAATATACAGCTGGGTGCAGTGGCTTAATCCTTGCACTTTGGGAGGCCAAGGTAGGAGGATCACTTTAGCCCAAGACTTCAAGACCAGCCTGGGCAGCATAGTTAAACCTCCTCTCTACAAACGTTAAAAAAAAAAAAAAAAAAAAAAAAAGCCAGTTGTGGTGGCGTGCACCTGTGTTCCTACCTGAGATAGGATGATCGCTCGAGCCCAGGAGGTCCAAGCTGATCATGCCACTGCACTTTAGGCCCTGGGTGACAGAGCGAGACCCTGTCTGAAAAAACATAAAAATAAAAATAAAACAATAAAAACCAAGACACAAACATACACATTAGGGTAGGCTCAAACAGGGCTACGATCATCCATATCACTGATTTACCTCCACATCTTGTCCCATTAAATGGTCTTCAAGGGCAAAACATGTATGGAGCTGTCATCTCCTGTAATAATAATGCCTTCTTCTGGAATACCTCCTGAAGGACCTACCTCAGGCTATTTTACAGTTAAAATTTTTAAAAATGTAAGTAGAGTAGTACACTAAAAAAAAATAAAAAGTATAGTATAGTAAGTGTGTAAACCAGTAACATCATTTATTATCTTTATAAAATATAATATAGTGTACATAATTGTATGTGCTATACTTTCATATGACTGGTGGCACAGTATGCTTGTTTACACCAACACCACCACAAACATGTGAGCAATACATTGCCCTATGATATTATGATGGCTACAATATCCCTAAACAATAGAAATTTTTCAGATCCATCATAGTCTTGTGGGACCACTGTCATGTACATGGTCCATTATTGGTCAAAAGGGTGTTAATGTGGTGCATGACTGTGCTTAATAGGTTTAGAAATTTTTAGGTTTTCAACTCCTTTTGTTGTCATTATTTGCAGGTTGTGATTTTAAATAATTATTTTATTTTATGTATGTTGTAAAATTTGCTAGCGTAAAGTCGTCAACTTTATACTGCTAGCGTCTATTTAATATCTACAGATTCTGTAGTGAAGTCTCCTTTGTTATTCTTGATATTGATAATTTATGTTTTCTATTTTTTCTTGATTATTCTTATTTATTTATCAATTTCATTAATATTTTCAAAACTTAATTTTTAAAATGTTGATATTCTCTGTTCTTTGTTCATCTGCTGTTTTAATTTTTTTGTTTTTATTTCTACATTTTCTGTCTTCTACTTATGTTGATTATAATTTGTTATTTGCTTTCTAACATTTTCATGTGGAAATATCATTGATGTTCTACCTGTTTTCTAATATACATCACAAATTTTCATGTTATGACTTCTTTTGCTTCAGCATCTTGATAAACTATTACATAACTATGAAATGTCCCTTTTGTTTTTGGTATTACTGTTTTCTTACAATTCAATTTGTCTGACACCAATATAGATACAAGCTTTCTTATGTGTATATTTAATTTGGTATGCATTTCTTATCCCTTTTTAAAAATCTCTTATTTATGTTTAAAATTTTTTCTTGCAAACAGTGTGCTGTTGAGCTTCACATTCTTATTCAGTCTGACAATCTCTGCATTTTAATTTTTTATGCAACTATTGTTAAGTTTAAGTCTAACACATTGGCGTTTATTTTCTCTTTGATTAATTTGTTCTTTTCTTTGTTCCCACTTTTGTGCCTTCTTTTTTAGTAAATCATGTACTTTTATCTTCTATTTATTTTTTATGTTTTATTATGCTTCCTTGTATTATTAATTTTTGTGAGTTACTTTAGAGATTATAATGTCCATTTTCATCCTATTACTATCTTTGTTGAAAAGCATATTTTAGTAATGTAAGAACCTGATGTAATATGGTTTTCTTATCGTCCTTCTGCTTTTTTGGTCTAATAACACATAATTCACATCTGCATATAGTATCAATTGTGCAACACTGATAATTTTACTTCACACAGTCAATGCTATGTTATGAAAATTTTAGTAGTTGAACTTTGAAGTTTTATTTTTATATTTATCCTTTCTGGTTTCTTCATTCACTCCTGAAGACTTGTCTTTCTTATGATATGCTTCAATTTTTTATCATCAAAAAACATTTTAAAAAATATTTCTTGATATTCAAATCGATTGGATAAAAATTCTCATGTCTTTTGTTCATCAAAAAGACTTTAATTTGCCTTCATTTGGAGAACACATATTTTACTGAACATGGGATGATTCCACATGGCAATATTTTTGCAGCCCCTTAAAAATGTGTTCTATTGTCTTCTGACCTCCATTGATCTGAAGCAATGTCCTTTACTCTGTGGTGACTTTTTAAGATCCATTCTTTATCCTTGGTTTTTACCAGTTTGTCTGCTATACATTTAAGTGTGTTTTTCTTTCTACTTATACTTTCTGAAGTTCACTGGGTTTTATGTTTCTGGTAGTTACAGTATGTCTTTCACTTAGAAAAATTTAAATATTATCTCTCTCTCACTCTCTCTCTTTTTTTTTTTTGAGACAGAGTCTCATTATGTTTCCTAGGCTGGTCTCAAACTCCAGGGCTCCAGTAATGCTCCTGGCTCAGCCTCCTGAGAAGCACATGCCACAACACCAGGCTTTGATTTTTTACATACTTTTGATTTCTCCTCTTTTGTGAATTTCAATTATGCATCTGTTAGAACATTTGGCATAGTCCTACAGCTCACTGTATGTTTCTAATTTTTAATTCAGTTTGAATAATTTCTCTTGTCTTTTCTTCAAGTTTCTCTGCTATGGCTATTTATTTCTAATACTACATTTTCCAGGTATAAAATTTCTATTTGAATTTTTTTCATATTTTCCATCTTTGTTGAGATTCTTCAAATACACACACACACACACACATATATCTTTTGACTTTTTCATACATATTTTTATTTATAAGCCTGATAAAAACCAACATCTTGGCCATCCTTGCTTGTTTTCTATTAAATGTTTTCTCTCTTGACAGTTGGTTATATTTTCTTGCTTGTTTTTACTGCATTTTTAAAAGGTTATCCCAGATTTTGTGCAGAAAATAGTAGAAACTATATTAAATGATATGTATACCCTCAAAATATGTGCTTTTCTTTTTGTCAGGCTTCTAGTATTGAGCAAGTATTTCTGAGACAGTTATCTCTGTAGAAGGTGAATATGCATTTTTGTTGTCTAAAATTTAGTTCACTACTGTCTTGAAATTATTTGAGAATGGAATCAGAGTCTTCTTTTTATCAAAATTTGAAATCTGATAACCAGAGATGTTCCAGAGATTTGCTCCTGGTTTAAAGTCCATATGCCTGTTTTATAAACAGTAGGAGATATCACAGTGCTTTAGAACCTGTCAGCTTTTCTACACAGTTTATTCTCCCATCTGGCCCTTTCATTTTATGTTTATCTTTTTCTGCTCTGCTTTCCTGTCCCAAGTCTTGGATGGTGAAGGCTGTATTTTCTATGAATGTCCACATGCCTGCAGGAGTTGTCCTCCCAGTTCTCTTTTTTGTCTCAGCAAGAGTGGTCCTTTCTGTTCTCTTTTTTGTCTCTCAGCATTAGCAGGACCTGTACACCTATATATAGAAGTGGTACCTGTCAAAAATTCCAGTTTGAAAGTTGATACAAGAGATATAGAGAAAAATATAGTTATAAGACCACTGTGTTATGTAGTAAATAATTAAGAAGTATTGTGTAAATGAGGGAACAAGTGATGAAAATGTATTTATATTTAAAGTTTGAATGCTACTTGGAAGGATAAATGCAACTATTAAAATTTAAGGAAGGTACATGAAAGGGGAATATGAGTATTACATAAATGAGCAAACTAGTAATCTTCTATAGAGACAATTGGTAGGGTCTACAGTTTATTAATCTAGAAGTAAATATAAAATATTTAATGTTGAAGTAAGCAGAAGACATTGTCACACTTAGGAAGAGACAGTGGTGATGAAATCATGTGGGGAAGAGAATCGTTTTATTATAAGAACAATATGTTACTTAATTTATAAACAATACATCCAGTGGATATTCTAGTGCTTTTTATTATAGGACAAGAAAAACCAAAAGAGGAAGGGAGGGGAAGATACAGGATATAGGGCTAAGTACAAAACATGTGTTTCTTTTCTAATAAAAAAAATGCATCTTTGAACATTAATACAGAATTGCTTTCACAGTTCTGCCTAGTGATATGGCTGAAAATGTAAGCCCTAGTGAAACGAGATCAGAGAAACAGAAGTTGATGCCTGTTCTATCAATGAATGTGCACTATATCCTTAGGTTTATAGAAAATAAAATTTTATTCTAAAACGTTTTCTTTTGAGAACCCCCAGGCTATAAGATCAGAAAAAGAAAGAAACTGGATTGTGATTGAGATACAAAACTGAATTATATCAGTGATTTTATATCTTTAATTTATTTTGGGCTTTTGTAGGAGGGTAACAATTATTCTGTGCAATGTAGTATGTATTTATATGCAAACATGACTAGGATATACTTTATTATGTGCTGCTTCTCTTCTGCAATCTGTAGCTAGAAATTAATGACCAAAACTATAAGTTCTGCTTGAACTATCTATTGTAGAGAAGCAATGAATTTTATTAGAATGCAAATATTAATGGATTGAAGTAAATATGAATTACTATATCCACATAGGATGGCTAATATTGATGAATGCGTGTATAAGAAATGAATGTCAAGAAAAAAGATAAACATGAGA
The DNA here is from genome assembly GCF_029289425.2 of Pan paniscus. Taxonomy (NCBI): domain Eukaryota; kingdom Metazoa; phylum Chordata; class Mammalia; order Primates; family Hominidae; genus Pan; species Pan paniscus. The sequence goes on along the minus strand of NC_073254.2, from coordinate 88,098,791 downwards.
GAAAGAATGAGACATTTGGAAAATAAGTTATAGTCTAGGGATAATTTATTTAAATAAATGCAAATTAAACCTTCAACTCCTAACATTGATATGATCCACAAATTAGGAATGGTAGTAGTGCAAAGCTCATATTTGGAGCTTACTTTACTCAAAACAGATCTTCATCATCTTACCTTAGCATTAAAACAACAGAAGCAACTAGAGCAAGTCACTGCAAGTGAGTGACCCATGACAATTAAATTGTAAATTTGAGTTTCTTTTTCTTCTATCCACTGCTGGAAGAAAAGTGTTTTTTTTTTATTTTTCTAGTTTTATGAATAATAGGAAAGAGAATGAGGATGTGTGTTTAAAATAGTATTAGCATGCTGATTCCTTTTACCAGAATGTTTTCAGTTATAGAGCATAAGGGTTACATACTAGGAGAAGTTGGAATAGTAAGCTATGAAAATGAGAGTTTGTACTAAATTGTAGTAATAATAACTTGTAGAGAATAAGTGAAATTCCAGAACTAAAGTGTTTGGAATTTTTTTTAGACTATGACTGAAAGTCTTTTAAATAGAAAAGAGTGAATGGTATAAAAAAAAAATCTGGTGAGATCATGAAAACACTCAGAGAACCAGTAGCTTTAATATTAAATCTACATATTTTAATGGCATCAGTGACCTAATCACACAGAGTATATGCTTCGGAAAGCATACCTTTTGCTCAGTTCACAGGTCATGTGTTTTCATATTCGATCACGCATGAATGCACAAACTTTTTAGTGCAATATTAATCTTGATAATTTAAACTCCTTAAAGTTATGAAATGCAAATTTCAGGTTCTTATAGTTAATTCTGTTTTCTAGGAGACATTTTGCAACTCTTTTTGAATATAAGCAAACTCTAATTACCTTGATTCTGTTGAGTAGCCATTTATATATTGAAAATAACCTTAGAAATCCCATAAGAGGTTTATATAATAACCATATGATGTTTTCTTGAAGATAGGATGTGAGGCTGAGTCAAGGAGGCTTTAGGTGCTTTCACAGCAGCAGAATCCTCTACAGCTGTCTTCCAGTGTTTCCCAGAAAAGTACCTGTCCTCGTCATTGCTGTGATGTGCTTACTGCAATTTAACTTTCCTAACATGTTCTCTCTGATGGAAGTCTATGCAGGAACGCAGGGTAGCGGTGAGTAACTGGGAGGGAGTGGCAGGAGAAATGTAAGAAAGGCAATGGAAATAGGGAAGTGGAAGTGGAAGAGGACGATAGGAGAAGAGTAGATTGATTATATAAAAGATAGCAGTATTTGTTGCTCTGGTATGTTTAATTTTATGGTTCCAGAAAGTCATCCCATTACATGTAACTTCTAGATATGGTGTTCTTTAGAATCTAACCTACTCACGGATAGTGAGATCAGTTTAGTTCACTTCACAAGTTTTAAACAAATACAAAATAGAATAGACAATGTAAATGCCTATTACATATCATAAAGATAATATTGTTTAATTACAATTCATTTTATCTTTTTAATATATTTACCATCTATATTCAGCAATTAAACTAAAGTTTCAGTTATTAATGACACAAACTATTATCAAACATTTTCCCTGACTATTCTCAGGCAATATTGCCCCATAAGCTCATTCTAAAAATATACTAGAGACAAAATTTTAGACAACCAAAATAACTAGAGAGACATCAATATAAGAGCAGTAATAGGTGGTGATAGTATTAACATTGTATTATTATTTCAAGAATGTTATATTATAAATTGTACCATAAAGTGTGATTAAGCAAATGAATAATCAAGAATGTTGTATTCTTTATTATTCCCTTTATCATTGAAAATGCTGGGAAATTTTCTTTGGAAATTTGTATGAAAGAAGGAGATAGAGATATATTGTAGAGGGGATTAAGTAAACCGCATAGTCCTGAATTTGAAATCACCCTAAACATCATGACAAATGCATGTGTACACACACACACACACACATTTATGTATAAACAGATATGATTGTATATATTATTTTATATATCTGTGATATCATGACAGTATATATATATGTGTGTGTGTATATGTGTGTGATGTATATATATATATATATATATATATACACTTATCCCCAGATTTGTCCACTAAAAATCCTAGAACCAATTAGCAACAATGGCAATGAACGTTCATAGTGCGAAAATTGTGGTTAGGCAATATAATTTAGTACCAAAATATAAGGTATTTTGGGGAAAATGTTCAAGGGAAGACTGAAACATCTTGACATGCTAGATAGAGATATCAAGCTCTTAAAGTCAATGAGGGTTTTATGAAAAGGACACCACAGTGAACTTGAAGGGGTTCTCACTGGCCTGCGAATTGGCATTTTGTACTTCAATATGCATAAGAATTGCAATCATGTAGAGTAAAGGCAAAAAAATATGTTTAAATCTCTGAGCTTATACATTTTAATTGGCGATTTTCAGAGGTGAGAGAGAAATTGAAAAATAAGAAAATTACAGGATAGAATTGAGCATTTATTCTACCTTTCCTATATAAATGAAACCTTGTAGAAATAATAGATACAAGCAGCATATGATAAAATTATCCTAACCAATAAATGAAAACAAAATGATGCAGTTAGAATATTGCCATTTTGTACCCACCTCTGCAATGAATAAACAGGCATTGAACATCATCAGCATTTTTGCTACTTTTCTCCAAAAGCAACAAAAATAGATATATAAATGTCTTCTAATGAAGAAACATACAAACACTTGAGTTCCATCAAGTCTTTGTATCTAGCTGTCAAATACATAGAACTGAGAAACACATGTAACTTCCCCTTAAAGGATGCAATCAGACGTATCCAGACTTCAACTGTTAAACCCCAAGATCCAAAAATACTAATGAGTTGGATTTATGTTTCTTTTCATTTCCATGACTTGATTTTAGTTAATAATGTTTAATTTACTATAGCCTACCTACAGTACATACGTAGTATTTGGTAGGTTAACTTCCCCCTCTTATTTTTCTTCAGAATCATCTTGACTCTTCCTCACTCTCATACATTATTATGAAGTTAGGATTACCTTGCCAAGTTATTTGAAGACTGACATGAAATTGTGGTAGAAATTTCACTGAGTTTTTGATCATGGCATAATTCTGTAAATTAATATTTTTCTCTGTTTTTATTGGTGCCTTCATTACTTTTATTCAAAAATATTTTTTTAAATTTATAATATTCCAGACTTACTAACAATATATTTAATTTTTATTATTTTAGTGGGATGTGAATGAAAGATTTAACACCTCAGAGGCATCCACTCTTACCAGTTTCTTGTGCAATATAGTGTCTGCAGAACCAAGTTTACAGCCCATTCTTACTCATGCTTTCTTATCATACCGTATGGTGCTTACATGCATGCAGATGATGGTGCTCACCTTTGCCTGCAAACATGTTGTTCGTTCATCTCCTTTACTCCAAACAGCTGTTTTTTGGCACTTCTCAAACCTGCACGTGTGCGTGAATGTGCATAGAACATTCATGGAAGAATGAAAATGGAAAACAATGGCTCATGATATCCTTTGATTTAAGCAAGCGTATTTATGGGGCAGGGATTCCTGGGGTTCTGGATCACTAGAATTTGCTGTAGAAGGGGGATGATGGGCTCCAGGTGGTCATGCTCTTTCCTCTTTCACCCATTTCTTTCATTGTGAGGAGCAGTGCACCTGGAGAAGGGCAAGAAGCTCTCAAATTGTGGAGTCCAAAGCACATAACTTCTTGCTTGTTATAAAGTAGAAGAAAGTTTCTCAGTTAAGCTATGAGGGAACAAGTAGAAGAAAGTTTCTCAGTTAAGCTATGAGGGAACAATGAGAATTGTAAAGGGACATACTGACATATGAAAGCCAAACGGTATTTTGAAGTAGGTAAGGTAGTAAACACAGTAAACGCTGCAGGTGGATTTGACAAAATAAGGAAATAATACTATGCATTGCCTTTAATAACATGAATTGCAAAAGCAATTTCAGTGACATAGTTAGGATAGCCTGTAATAAATGTTATTTCCCTTATTATAATTACAGTATCTCTCAGCTACAGTACAAATTTTAATCCTCTTCATGTTCTGTTGTATCTCAATTCAACCATATAAATCAATAAACCTTTTCCATGAGTTTTGGAATGAAGAATTCTCTACTTGTTGAAGATAGTTCCAGTGTTTTCATTTGAGTTCAGATACCGTAACATAAATAATTTTATTGCTATTATCTACCCAACATTGAGCTTGGCCCTTTTTACTCAGTAAATATTTATTAAATTAGCACCACTGAATAAAGGAGCTTGTCTGTTGTCAAGTGGATTGTCTACCATTACTGAAGCAGTCACGTTTTCCTCCTTAACCCTGAAAAAATGTCTGAGTTGATGTATTATTCTTGAGGCTTAGGCATTGGTGAGCCAACTTATCTCAAATAGAGGCCTCTGGAAAGTAAAATTCTCAGCTGCCTGAAGAAACAAGCTTATTGAGATAATTGAAAACAATTTCAGAAACAACTACTTGAAGTAAATCCTACTTCAGTGGCTGAAAATTGAGAAAGGAATCTAAGTTTACTTGAGGCATGAAAGAAACAAGTGGAATATATGAATGCAGCAATTTTCTTTCTTGTTGCTGTATTTTTAACAAGAAAATACAACAGTGAGTGTTAACTGCCAGTTTCAATCATTTTTGCCAAAAATGGCCATTATCTTCCCCCAACTAAGCACAAAGTGATTTATTTCCACAATTCATGTTTAATATTCTTGTAGCTAACATAAGTTACATAATGCTTTGTTCTCTTTTCCCCTCTTTTGACCATTTAGTGCGAAACAACATTTCCAAGAGTGGTAAGAAGGAGCAAAAAATATTTTCCTAATTTCTTTAACTTTATAATCTTTTCTTTTCAGCCTGAGTCTGAGTTGGCTAACAAAACAGCTGTGTAAAGTTATAGGATTATTACAATGAGCTTGGAGAAGGTAGAAAGAACAAACAGTGGGGATTTTTTTTTACTTTCTGTTTCATCACCAGAGCCTCTTGGCTTTGACTTTGAGATTTGAATAGTCTCTCTCTCTCTTTTTTTTCTCTTGAGCAAAATTCTATTGCAATAGGAAGTGGTTTTGATTTGCTTTGAACTTGTACTCTGCAACTGAAGAGAACAAGTTCTTGAGCATAATTTTAATAATTGCTGAACAATTGGCTATTTATCCAAAGAGTTACAACCATGAATCTGAAACTTCTTTTAGTACACCAAAATCAACACTGAACTTTCTAGTTCTTTTTTTTATTCTGATGCCTCTTTTGCTTCAGAAATTTACTTTTTTATTTTTAAATTAAATAAATAAAATTATTTATTTGTTTATAAATTTTTAAAATAAACTTATTTATACATTTTATTTTGTTAAAATTTATAAAATTTATTTATATAAATTTTATTTATAAATTTATAAAATTATTTATAAATTTATAAAATTAAATTAAATAAAAAGATATACTTTTTATTTTACATATAGGACTTTGCTCTGTTGCCGAGACTGGAGTGTGGTGGCATGATCAAAGCTCATATAGCCTTAAATTCCTGGCTCAAGGGATCCTCCTGCCTCAGCCTCCCAAGTAGCTGGGCCAACAGACACTCTTGCTCTGTTGCCCAGGCTCATCTCTAACTCCTGGCCTCAAGTGATTCTCCTGTCTGGGCCTCCCAAAACGCTGGGACTACAGATGTGAGACACCATGCAGAGCTTCCTTTAAAAATTTATATGTTCCCTTCTTATTTTGTTCCACAAAGTCAGCAAACAAAATAAGTACTGTGGTTTGTTCAGTGCCCTCAATTTTGCATTAACAGAAAGTTTATATGTCTTCATAATATTGGGGTTTCTTCACTGTAACTAAAAAGGCATTTTGTGGAAATATTTTTAAATTAAAAGTAATTTTTCTCTTTGTATCTATAATTCTTTTATTTTGTGAAATTCAGGCTTCTCAAAAACAATTTTCTTCTAAATAATGAAATATCTTTAAAATGTTATCAATTAATGAAGGTGTGTACTTTTCTCTAATGCATGATAAAGATACAATTTATGTACATATTTAATTCTATTAGAATTTCTAACATATTTATTTACTTTATTTCTCTGGAAGAGCATTGTCCCTGGCAGCAAGTACAAGTGGTTGATCCTGCGCCATTTGTGGTACTATCAAAATACAACTACCTGAGAAGCTAAATACTCCCCTGAGTTGTTTTTTAAAGACATTCACATAAGGTTTTTCAAGCATACCATTCTACTTCTGCATTAGTCCAAAACGCTTGATAATACTGTGTAGATAGTGAACAAAGTCAGGGGAGTAAGGCATTGACCTCAGAGAGCTCTAATGTTCAAAAAGCAAGAATACTCCAAGGAAGGAGAGCAGAAAAGTGCTAAGGGACTAGAGTGGCCAGCACTACTGTGTTTCTGCCTGAGTAATATTATCATTAACAGTTATACACACTACGAAATCCTAGGTAAAATTTTATATAAAGTAACTAGACTTCAGTTACAAGCTGCACTACTTTGAAATCAAGATATGTTTGGCAAGGTATATTTTAACAGTTTCACTTCTGTAAATATGAACATCTCTTATGCAAATATTGACTTTTGCTCCTTTATGTCAGACATTTTGTTTCTAAATAAAAGCAAGGAAATAGGGGGGCATGTGTGTTGCGGGAAGTCAGGGACCCCGAATGGAGGGACCAGCTGAAGTCATGGAAGAACATAAATTGTGAAGATTTCATGGACATTTATCACTTTCCCAATCAATACTCTTATAATTTCCTATGCCTGTCTTTACTTTAATCTCTTAATCCCATCATCTTTGTAAGCTGAGGATGTATGTCGCCTCAGGACCCTGTGATGATTGCATTAACTGTACAAATTGTAAAATGTGTGTTTGAACAATATGAAATCTGAGCACCCTGAAAAAGAACAGGATAACAGCAATTTTCAGGGAACAAGGGAGATAACCATAAGGTCTGACTGCCTGCCGGTCAGGCAGAATAGAGCCATATTTTTCTTCTTGCAGAAAGTGAGTAGGAGAAATATCACTGAATTCTTTTCCCAGCAAGGAATAACCCTGGGGAAGGAATGCATTCCCAGGGGTGGGTCTATGAATGGCCGCTCTGGGAGTATCTGTCTTATGTGGTTGGAGATAAGGGATGAAATACACCCTGGTCTCCCGCAGTGCCCTCAGGCTTACCAGGATTGAGAAATTCCAGCCTGTTGAATTCTAGTCAGACTGGTTGTCTGCTCTTGAACCCTGTTTCTTGTTAAGATGTTTATCAAGACAATGTGTGCCCAGGGGGACATGAAACCTCATCAGTAATTCTAACTTCACCCTCTGCCCTGTGATCTTTTATTGCCCTCTGAAGCATGTGATCCCTGTGACCTACTCCCTATTCGTACACCCCTACCCTTTTGAAATCCCTAATAAAAACTTGATGGTTTTGAGGCTCAGGTGGGCATCAAGGACCTACCGATATGTGATGCCACCCCTGGAGGCCCAGCTGTAAAATTTCTCTCTTATTACTCTTTCTCTTTATTTCTCAGACTGGCTGACATTTAAGGAAAATAGAAAAGAACCTATGCTGAAATATTTGGGGCTGGTTCCCCCAATACATGTGGATATCTTCGGCTCATACAAGTAGAAATATATGTAAAGTAGTTGAAAACATGACTCTGGAGTTCAGGATGTATGCAGAGAATTAAGTGAAATATTTATTTTTAGTGTCCCTTAGTATCTGAAGCTTCAGGAATACATAATCTCATTCAGGACAACTGTATAGAGGAAAAAGAAAGACAAAACCTGGAGACTTTTATATGGCTTCATTTTATAGAGTTTTAAATAGTCTCATTTCTATGGAATAGGATGTCTGTGTGTTAAACAGAAAGAGGATTTTGCTCAGTGTTCTTTATATACTACCCAAAGATATAGATATAGATTTTCAAAGCTAAGAATTACTAATTGAAGAATAGACGTTTAAGAGATCTGTTGTACTACATGGTGACTACAGTTAGGAAAAATGTACTGTATTCTTGAACATTGCTGAGAGAATAGATTTTAAGTGTTCTCACCACAAGTAAATAATAGTTTATGAGATACTGCATATATTAGTTAGCTTTATTTAGCCATTCCATAATGTATTCATATTTCAAAACATTATGTTGTATACCACAGACATATATACAATTTTTATTTGTCTACTTAAAAAATTAAAGTAAAAGGAGGCAAAAAAAGATGAAAGAACACTAAGAAAGAAATCCAGAAAAATGATATTGTTTAAAATTAATGTAGGGGTATACAAAGAATGAGGAAATGCAACAATGAGAGGATGTGGTGATGTGCTACATTGTACAATTTTTCTTTGGGGCACAACACATCAAAAGCTTTAAAATATATTTATTTTTGACAAAATCACCCAATTATGAGAATTTATAATAAATACATAAGCATATATTTGTAGATTTAGTGCTATAGTAAGTGATTAATAAGATAAATGGTACTTCTATACAAATACTAAAAATATTGTGGTGGTAGCTTATTTAATAACATGCAAATATGTTCATAACATATTTTTAAAAGCCAACAACAAAAAAGCAAGTTATAAATGTTTTGCATATGGAGGCAATATAGTAATTGACTGCATAATATTCAGAATCAGATGCCAAACTCATTGCCTAGTCCCACTCTTAGTAATCATGGGTCTTTAGGTAAGTTACTTCAACTCTTTGATTCAGATTCCTCGCCTTTTAGGTTAAATTAATATAAACCTACCTCACAGTGGTGCTGTTGGTATTAAATATCCTTACAAAGTAGCATTTAACATGTTAGCTATTATTGTTACTTTTGTAAAATGAATTGTAAATAGATGCATATACAAAGCAGTTGAATATAGATATTTATAATCATGTATGATTGATTGTAATTACAATAGATTTTAATTTTTTATATTTTTAATCTTTTAAAAAATTCACAGAAAAAATTAATTGTAAAATTTGGAGATCAAGCATAGAAATTAAATTGTGACACTGAAGATGTCATTAAAATGTTCTTTATGACTTCTATTTTTTATAAATTGATGGAGAGAAAAATCAATTTTCTATGTGCTAAATAGAAAGTGAAGAAGAGTTTTAGAAGTAGTAATAATGAGTGTATTGTATTGAGACAAGAGCAGGGTGACAGGTTGAACACTAAAAAAAAATCATGATTAAAAATAGTCATTATAGAATTACAAGTTTTCATTTATTATTTAAAAATTTTCTACATGCAAGCTATTTGCTCTCAAACTATCATGCCTATCAGCAATACTTTTAAGGATTTAAAATATATGTATACATATATATATTCCACTGTTTTTTATTTTGATTCTGTAAATATGAACATCTCTATTTATTGCAAATACAAGAAAAAAAATTCATAGATGATACTAATGTCGACCAAAGCTTGAGAAACTTTGTTCCAGATAATAATTGTATAAAAATATGTTAAGCGAAAAGGTAATAGTAGAGTATTTCTAAAATACATTATAGCTATATTTGCCTTTATTTTTATACACTGAAGGATACTCTATAAACAGCAATAGGATGAAAAGACTATTTATAACAAAATTAAGTAAATCTAATCAGATGAAAGTTTGCTTTAAAATAGATAAATGAAATGGCACAAAGAGTTGGTGCCACCCAATGACTCACAGCCACACTATAAACACATGAGGACATCTTCTTATATGTGAGTGGAAGGTGAACTTCTCAGAATGCCAGAGGTCGGCAAGAAAATTAGAATGATAAATTGATGAAGTGAACCACATAAAATCATAGATTAGACTTTTGGAGAAAAATATATTTGTTCTAAGTTGAATTTGAAATTACTGTCTTCTGGGAATCAAATATTTGTTCTCTGTGTGTTTTTGTGAATCCCATCTATAATGCATGCATGGGGCAGTAGAGGCAGAAAAAGATTATATTACAGTACAGTAGAGTGTTGAATACTAACTCCTGATGAAGTTCTTCTAATCAGCAAGAACTGTTAGGAACACTGATCATATCCTGGCAGCTTTCTCTGAAAATGAGAAATGGAACCCTATCAGAAATAACTAAATATTTGGATATAGTTCTTTGTAGATCTCTTATGTTTCTAGACAATCTAGGTCTTCTAAGCAAAAGCATTTACAGTCAATTTAAGATTTATTTTTTATTTATTTATTTTTTTGAGGCAGGGTCTCACTCTGCCACCCAGGTGTAAGGGTAATGGCATGATCACGGCTCATTGCAATCTCGACCTCCCGGGCTCAAAAGATCCTTCAGCTTCGTTTTTTACTTTTTTTTTTTTTTGTAGGGATGAGGTTTACTATGTTGTCCAGTCTGGTCTCAAACTCCTGGGCTCAAGCAATCCTCTTGCTTTGGCCTCCCAAAGTGCTGAAATGATAGAATTTAAGATTTTTTGTACAAGACATTCCAGAAATTTAAAGCTAAAGTCTTCCTTTTCCTCCCAGGATGAGATTTGCTTACTTTCCAAGGTAATAAGATAATACACCTCCTTGGAGGGGAGAATGTGTGTGCCTACCAGAGCATCCCTATAAGATTTGAAGGAGTCCTAAGCTTAGTATTCCTCAGCTGTGTCACTGATCCATCATGTATTTATCATCCACATGAGTCCTCTCTACCTTGGCCCAGTAGATAGGAGAGAAAGTGAAACCAATGGGAATATGGAGCACATGTGGTCTGCTGTGTCATGAGTAATAAATTGTCTAAATCCATTTAGGCTTCTTTCTTCTTGCTAAATCTGTGATAGAGTATGGAGCTGACCTGGCAGCTGCCTACAGCTTAGAAACAACAAATAGCATTAAATCTATAATTTAACATAAGCAATTTACAACAAAAACTAAAAAACTATTTAGAAGCTAATTAAAAATACATAAAACATCTATGGAAGAAAATATAAAACATGATAAAGGTAATAGAAGATAAGCTGAATTATGAGAAGACAGTTGATGTCCTTGAATGTGACATTAGCATTCTAATGATGTTAATTATTCTCAAATTTATGTAACTATTCAATGAAGTTCCAATATTCTTAATGTACATTTTTGGAAACTTGACAATGGAATCTAAAATGTAAATGGCAGAAGAGAAATGTGAATAGAAAGGTTAACTTTGTAAGAGAGTAGCAGGAAATTGAAAGAACAAAATATTTAAAAGATTTGTAGAAAAGAAAAAGAAAGCACAGTGTGGTATTGGGGCAAGCAAAGCCAAATGATATGTTGGAAGAGAGATTTCTCTATGTATATATACAAATTTAATATAAGTAATGGTAACACCACAAATCAAAAGGGAAGAGGTAGATTATTTAGCAAAAGTGTTAGAAACCTGGCACATTAAATGGAGAAATGTAAAAAAGTTTTCCTATCTAACACCATATAAAAAGATAAAATAAAATGAAATATAAATTGTAAAACTATAATGTTAACTAAACAAAAACAAGACAAAAAATGATATTTTTATTTTATCTATGAGGCAATATGGATTCTTAAAGAAATTCCAAAGCTCAACCCCTAAGAAAAAAAGTATGCATGTGCTTAACTTAAAAAGTAAGAATTTCTATCAATAAAAAATACCGTGGACACCATTAATTTAAAGATAAAAATATTAAAATATATATACAATGCCTGAAATTAATATCTAGACATAAAGTTAATATCGAGTATAAAAATAATTTTTAAAACAATAGGAAAACAGCAAAAGCGTTAGAACAGACAACATAGAGAAGGAAAATTCCTCAAAGCTAGCAAACATGAAAGAATGTGGTCAAAATGATTTTAATTAGACTGCACCTTTTTGAACAATGCGTATTACTTGATACTTGTTAGAATGACAAAAATTAGGATGTTCTTTAAAGCCAACTATGAAGAAGATGTGGAGATATGGTGTTCCTCAAGCACTGCTGTTGATAATGTAGTGTGGTACAGGTCTCCTAGAAAGCAATGTAATACTTCTTCCTTAAGTTATACATACACATATTCTACTACACAGCAATTATATTTTTGGGTGAGTATTACAGGGAGATTCTTCCATTGTTTTATATGAGGACATGTAAGATATTCATGGTGGCATTGATTGTAGTGGTGGGTCACTGGAGGATTATTGATTAGGTAACATTTGAAATATATACTTTCTAGAGTATTATACAAGAAGTATATGCAATAGACAGGATAAACATACAACAGGAATGGATCTTTAACATATGGTCTTTAGTGATTAAAGCAGAAAAATTAGTACATACATAACACAATTCCATTTTTGTAAATTTGAAGAACATTTATATGAAATGTTTCATTTATATGAAAGGACAATATAGATTTTGTAATAACACACTGAAATGATCTCCATCTATATCTAAAGCCCGAGAAGTAGCCATAAGGTAGAAAAAAAAATCAAGCTTATAATTCTGTTTTGCCACCTTAAGTTTAAGAAACGATATCTATCTGTATAGATAGATATATAGATATAGATGGTTACATATTGCAGGGAGAAAGTAATGGATGTAAACATAAATTAAGAAAGGGCTTTGCAGGAGTCAATAATGATTGTGTGACCTAAAAATTTTAGGTTCACTAAGTTTACTCAGTCAGTAAAGTATATATATATGCAAATATATGTATATATGCTAATATATGTATATATGCTAATATGGCTTTGGGAATGAGAAAAGGATAATAGCTTGAAGGTAGAATGAGAGGAGTCCATCAATGTGTCTCACTGTCTCACAGTAAATTAAACATTATAGTAGAGCATTGCATTATGATAAAACAACTGTCAGGTGAAGAACTGGAAAGAGTTCTCCAATCAGAAGGTAAAGAAAGAACAAAGAACAGATTGTGGGCCAGGCGCGGTGGCTCACGCCTGTAATCCCAGCACTTTGGGAGGCCGAGGTGGGCAGATCACGAGGTCAGGAGCTCAAGACCAGCCTGGCCAATATGGAGAAACCCCATCTCTACTATAAATACAAAAAAAAAATTAGCCCGGCGTGGTGGTGCGTGCCTGTAATCCCAGCTACTCAGGAGGTTGAGGCAGGAGAATTGCTTGAACCCGGGAGGCGGATGTTGCAGTGAGCCTAGATCACGCCACTGCACTCTAGCTGGGGCAACAGAGTGAGGACACTGTCTCAAAAAAAAAAAAAAAAAAAAAATTAGCAGGGCGTGGCAGCGGGCACCTGTAGTCCCAGCTGCTAGGAAGGCTGAGGAGGGAGAATGGCGTGAACCCAGGAGGCGTAGCTTGCAGTGAGCCGAGATCGCACCCCTGCAATCTAGCCTGGGTGACAGAGCGAGACTCCATCTCAAAAAAAAAACAAAAAACAAACAAACAAACAAACAAACAAAAAACAGATTGTGAAGCAAAGGAAACAGAAGAGTGAGGTCAGCTAAGAAACTCCTGGTATAAAGTACAGCATCTATAAAAATTGTTGCACAAATCCTGATGAAAGTTAGTCATAGGAGAAATATATATTTGAGAGAGAGTTTATGGCATTTGATGAAAAGGCAGAAATAAAAAATAATTCCATGAATTTGGCCTGAGTATATCTGTTGAAGAGTGCCACCACTAATTGAAAGGGAGAAACTTTGGTAAGGAACAGATTGGGATATAGGGATAGATAAATAAATTATGTTTTACCACCTTAAGTTTAAGAAACGTATTGGATACCCAGTGTAGACATGGAAGGCCTGAAAGAGGCAAGATTTGGAGATAATGACTTCATGTCATCATCATAGTGATATGGATATTGGTTTGAATGGAATCACCTAAGGGAATATAACTAGAAAAGCAATCACTGAGAGGGAGGAAGGACACTCACATACTTGAAGTCCCCCTGAGGGGGTGTACACAGCCAAGAAGCCTGAGAAGTAGCCTAAAGGTGGGAGAAAAAATCAAACTTGTAATACTGAAACCATACAGGAGGAAGTTCTCTAAAAGGAGTTAATTATCCAATATGGGACAGGTAAGTGTAGCGGATTGACTACTGGCTTTGGCAATGTTATTAGGACCAATGGTGACCTTGCCTGGGGAGGAAGAATTTCTTTCAAGTGGTGGAGACTAAATCCTACTTGTTTAAGCAGAGAATCCTTCTTGTTTAAGCAGAGTTCATTTAAGGAGAGAATGGACAGGGCAGAAGGGAGATAAGTATAGACAATTATTCTAAGAAGTTTTAATGTAAATAAGAATAAATACATAAATGATAGATTAACAGGGGTATAGAGTCAAGCGGAAATTAAACAAAATATTTTTAAAATAAATATTAATGAAGCAAATATATTATCAGACACTACAAAATTATTTAACGATAAACTCTCATTAAAGAAAAAATAAATCAAAAGGGAAAGCTTTGGTTTAAAAGGACTAGCATTCCTTTACTCAAATGAGAAATCGAGTTATTTATGTGTTTTCAGGTAAATTTGGGAGATCAAATTAACTGTTTCTTTGAAATGTTACTCTTTTGAGATCCTGGAAATATATTTTTTCAAGCCACATCCTTTAGATCTTTTTCAAGCTGCAATTGATGTACATATAAGCTTTCACAAAAGTAACCAGTACTTGTCTAACCCAGCACTTACTAAATAGTAATAGCTGAACAATTGATACATCTAAATTACTATGTTGAGAGAATTATCAGACATTTCTTCTCCTACTTCCTCTTTCTTTCCTAGCTTTTCTCCGGTATTCATCATGAAAGCAGAGCTACATAAGGCAACAAATTGAGCATTTTTATCACCAGGGAAAATAAGAATTGCTTTCTGCATCTTTTAAATTTTATCAAAAAAGCTACATCTTTTTCTCTTTTTTTAACCTGAAGAAGAGCAACTGTGGGAAACATTTGTCTTCAAGATTCTTTTCATATCACCTTCATTCCAGGGTCAATGAATTTTTATTAACAAATGATAAAAACATGTAATTCCAGTGAGATCACAATTATTTGAAAATAAAAACACTAAGGAAAAATTTGTAAGAAGAAAACACACGGAAATTAATAGTTAATAATTAATTAATATTAATATTAGTTAATAATTAATTAATATTAATATTAATTAATAGTTAATGGTTATTAATAGTACTAGTTAATAATAGTTAATTATTAATAATATTAGCCTCAGCCTCCTGAACAGCTAATATTACAGGTGCACACCACCACACCTGGTTAATTTAATTTAATTTTTTATTTTTAGTAGAGATGGGGTTTCACCATGTTGGTCAGGCTCGTGTCGAAATCCTGACAACAAATGATCTGCCCGCCTCAGCCTCCCCAAGTGCTGCGATTACAGTGGTGAGCCAACGCACCCAGCCTAATTTTTTAAAAGCCAAAAATATTTTATTTTAGGTCCAAATGTTCTTCCATGCATCCAAGATTTATAAAATATAATTCAAAAATTTCTACAGCATCATTTGTCAACTTAAGCCTTTAAGGAAATTTCATTCTAATAACCATGCAATTTAGATAAGAACATGTTCTAGGCTAAAAACTCATAGACCTGTTGCATGTACAATCTGCAATAGAAAGTGGCTCTGATACTTTTAAGAAAATGTTTTGATCACTGTGATCTGCAGTAACCCATTATCTAGGTCTCTTCTATTTTTGTATCCACCTTCATTTGGGGAATGGAAAGGGACAGGACAGTTTTGTATTTATGTATGTACAGGACAGCTTATTCTGGTGTGTCCTGGGAAAAGCTCATTCATTGGCTTTCTGCTCTTTTCCATGGATTTCCTAGTTTTCCAAGCTCTAAGGCTTAGAGTTGAAAGACTGCTTCCTATCACAATCTATCTGCTTACAAGCTAGACTTTCAAAATCACACCATATAAGTACATATGCTATGAGCCCTATATTTGGTATGAAGTTTCCATCACTTTAGTTGTAGGCTCTTAAGTTTTCAAAGAATAGCACTACTATGACATTGTCCAAAGGCCTGTAAAGTTGTTGCTATTGCTTTCATCAACTGTGATCTGTACTCATCTAGATTAGCTGCTACAACTATGGCAGGCATCACACCAACGCCCTGCCAGGTCATGATCACCTTCTTTTTACGTTGGGAAAAAACATTCTTGGTTAATTTTTGAATGGCATGTCCACTTAAAATAGCCCCAGCCTGACAGCCAACTGGTATTTGATCACATTTTTTTTTAGAATCCAGTGATCCTGTGCCCAGGTATGCTCTGGCAAGATATTCAACTTCAATACATAAACTTATTCTTCTTCTTCAGACATCAGTTAAAGTATTTAAAGAATCACTTCCAGGCTTTGTGCTCACTAGAAAGGTTACTCTGACAATTGCCGTTTCAGCAACTTCTCACTCACATGTTGTAGCTTCCACCCAAGATTGAGTAGCATCCTGAAAATATGTCAGTGTTGATGACTCCATCCATTAGAAATATGGGGAGTAATGTTCTCCAAGGATTCTTCCTTGTGATGAAGTATACTTTGACTGCAAAAGGCTACTGACTATGAAGGGGAATTTCCTACCACACTTGCAGGCCAGCCATGGTATTCTTTTTTCTCAAGTAATAAAGGTATTCTCTTTAAGAGGTTTGAAACTTAGTTTTAAGAGTCCTTTCTCTCAGTATCATTCCTGGGATATAATTCTGATTCAGTAAACGTTATGTCTCACATGAAAACACATAAGACCAAAGTGTTTTTTGTGTAATCACAGATCTGAACTGCAGATGTCCTAACTATCCTATTTTAGATTTTGCCCTTCCTGTCCTCTCCCCAGCTAGAAGGTATTAGTAGCATTAGCATTTCAAGTAGTTGGTTATTTTTATTCTTATGCCCCATTATCATTGCCACAAAATTGCTAAATTTGCCTAGGTGACCCACAAAAATAGGAAACGTTTGAAGAGCTATTTGAACTAAAATGTATGGAACAGTGTTTATACAGCAGGCAAGATGGTCTCCAGTTCACAAGCACAAAAAAATAAATTTCTCCAGGTTATGTGACTTGCCTACAGTTATGCATACACAGCATGATCTGGAGGGAAAATTGCCTGTAAGAGTTCTGTGACTAGTGTGTAAGTTAATAAGAAAATCACCATTAGCATTCAAATCTACCTAGGATAAATTTCACTATAGTCTACATAGGATAAAATAAAATAAACTGAGATTCTGGCAATGAGGTATCAAATCTCTGTTTGTGATCAAAAAGAAATTCCCTGGATGGAGAAATGTTTTGAACCTGCCTTGAACTTGAAAACACTTAGTCTTATTGTTTTCAACATTTACAAAATCATATCTTGTGTGATACAGTAGGCTTTCAATCTCTAAAGCATTACGCAATAAATATGTGTTATTGAGTGAATTACAGGCTCACTGTATCACACAACTGATGTGAAATTGTTTGTTTTTGTTTGTGTGCCAGTAAGGAGAATGGATTTAGACTCCTATAACTGTGGGAACACCTTCAAGAGTTTAGCATTTAAGGGACTATCAAGTCCTCCTGTGTCTGTGTACATACTCTAAAACTTTTGTATAGATGTCTTTTCTTTATTGCTTTTTTTATGGATGTTCATCCTATATTGCCCCCAACTTTCTACCAAAAGACACATAAATATCTAGGCACCATTAACTGAAGGAGCACCATTAATATTCTAATGCCCCTAGAATATACATGTTGAGAAAGCAGACCCTTGAGTGGCCCTCCTTTCAAGTTTAGCAGAAAAGCTGATTACCAGCTTGGCCCATATCTTCCTGAGAAGTTCCAGCTTGCTTAGAAGTGCAGCACAGAAATATTCTAAAGGGAAACTTTGCTAGAGCTAGCAGGGAACATGAGAGGACTCTGGTAACTGATGGTTACTCTGAAGTACACCAATCTTAGTCACATTTCACAAAATTTCAGTTTGTCATATTATGCTAAAGGAAATGAGTGGAAAAATTCACATCGTGTCTATGGTTAGGCAAAATTATAAACTGAATATTCTTTCCGACCCTTTTCTACTACATGCTTTCTCAATGCAGGCAATACCATTTCCTCAGGGAAGTAAGAATACCTTATTCTTATGTGTAAAGCACAGATATACATAAATTGTATAAATAGATATACAGTACAGCTGTAGTATTAAATTTTCCTGGGAGGAATTAAGATAAAATGTCTAACAAGCCTGCTCAGGAGACTAATAATTTTTTTAAAATTTTAGAAACATTGGTCTATAGGATTAATGGATTGGCAGTACCCCACCTTCAAACTGAAAAGCCTGAAACACACGGCCCAAAGTGAGAACTCCTATGTCTGCATGCCCACTCTATCCCGACTGGTTCTTTCTGAATGATGTCTTTTTAACAATTGAATGTTGCCTTTTCCAGAACTACCTATGGCCCACCATGCCACCCATCCTTTGCCTATAAAGACCTCAGATTCAGCTGGCAGAGGAGAGAAGTGGCTGGATGTCAGGGAGAGGCGACTTGACTTCAGAGATGGTGGCTGTATATATTTGATATATATATATATATAGCATATACATTTATCTTCATAGTTACTTAGGTATAGTTATGTAGGATCTAATGTGTCTGACCTTTCTTATCTAAAAATATTCTCAATACCTTAGTCATGCAGTTTTTTTTTTCCAGCATGCCATTTTGACATAAGTGGTTTAACTTAGCCATTTTTATGCATCTGACCATTTTCCCTATAGACACCAGGATGAGAAGAGATGCTGGAGTGGCATTCTACTGCCATTTTGTGGATATTTTGCCAATGTTGGCAAAAGTTGGATATTCAATAATTTGTATTTCATTTCGATTTAAAACGTCTTCTAATTAAAGCAGCTGCATCAATACACTGTGAACTTAAGGAGTGCAGCTCTATTTTAGTTATTATTTTCAATGAGACCATGTAGATGAAACCAGGTACGTTTACACACATAACAAATAAAAATAATATTATTTGAAACATGATATAATAGATACAAAGAACAGTTACAGCAGAAAAAAAGGAGAAAAAAAGGCTTTCCATTGAAAGTGACATTTGCACTGAGACTCAAGAATAGAAATTTTCTTGGTGAGCAAGGGATAAAAGGGCATTTCTATTAGAGGCAGAAAACTGTGAAGTGGGGAAGACAAACCCTGCCAGGAGACAGAAAATAAAAAGCTTATTTACTCCTGAATTGCAGGAAGTTCAGAACAGTGGCAGAAGATGGACTAAGGGTCTAGTTTAGTGGCTGGAAACAGACGGAGGGCAAAGCCAAATGATGAAAAACCTTGACTGTCCTGTAAGAATTTAGATTTCTTTTTCCTGTAGGCTTTGGGAAATGGAAACTGGTTTTGAGTAGTGCAGGGCCTCAACACTTTTCCTTTAAGAAATGTACTACCCTGTTACTGTTATGAAATATGTGTTGAAAATAATGACCAATTGGAAATGGTAGAAGGACACAAAGGAAAACTGGATAATCTGTTTTGTGTGTAGAGTGATGTAATAGATCCTAAGGGCAGCAGTGTTTTCTGTCTCAATTTTAGAGAAGAGATTTATGATTTTCAGCATATAGGTAAGATTTCCAATAAAGATAATGTATGGAACTACCCAGGGGAAATACATAGAATGAAATGAGAAAAGGCAAAATTACAGAACAATAGGAGCTTATCTAAATTAAACCACATGGGGTTAATGGTGAGATCAGCTGGATGACATTTGTAGAACCATTCATATATATTTAAATTTGAATCACATATAATCATAAATGAAAGTTTCTCAGATGGGTCAGGTAATGGTATGGTTCTTTGCTCCTTCATTGGTTATAAATTCTGTTTTTGTGAAGGTCTAGGGAAGTCGTTTGTTAATGCCACTAGTCATTTTATTACAAAGATGTTTACTTATGTGTGTGATCCTGTTTATGTAAAACAGCTATAGAATGCTGACCCATAACTAGCACTTTCTCTCACAGCACTTACTGTAAACTATTATAGCTTTCTCTTTACATATTCTTCATACAACTGTACCACTGCATCTTACTTTTCTAGATTATGGAGTACCTACTCACTTCTCCTTAGGGTAACTCTCTTCAATGCTTCACGGATGCCTGTATACTACCTTCAGGATAAGCAACTTTGGGGATTCAAAGGGATCTTTCTTATGATCCATGAGACTTGCAGAGTAGAGTAGAACAAAAATAAATAACACAAACAAAAATGACAAACACAAACTGAATCTTTAGAAGACCCTAAGAGACTCATATGACATAAAGTGTTCTGTGTAGACTTGGAACCCAGTATAGGTTCTGATTGTACCAACTTTCTTAAGCTTCCTGAGCCACAGTTTACTCCTTTATAAATAGAGATATTAGTACCTGCCCTACTCACTCTGCAAGAATCAAGTAGCCCATGACACATTTATATGGTGGTACTTGTGAAAAACATATATTGTTATTAAAATATTAAAAATTATTCCCATTTATTTAACCAAGTAAGTTTTTATATTCTACCTGTTACAACTTAATCAGTAATTAGAATAGTCATTTTTTCACTAAAAAAATTGAATAGAAGAATACTGTCTGTCTTTCATGAAACTAGAATTCTATGAATAGTTTGACACTTTTACTTCATTCTACAGACCTTGAATCTTTATAATAAAATCCTATTTTTAGCTTTATGATGTTATGACAGTATCTGTAACCTCAGATACTATTCATATTCATGAATCAATTTGCATATCAATTTAATATTCTCCTGCTTTGCTACACTTGTTATGATGTGCTATCTAAACTACCAGCTAAATTTTTAAAGAGTGTTGTAAGTATTTTGTTAGAGGCAATAATATGCAGTGGCACCTACACTAAAAAAATCAAAATATTTTCAGAGACACAATTGAAGCATCTCATGCTGAGATTTGTAGTGCTTTCATATCTAAGTTTGTCCCCCTCCACTACTGGTGTTTTGCAAAATCAGATTACCTAATAATTTGGAAATAATACTTAGTACTTGCTCTTTCACAATGACTATTTTTAGTCATTAAAATACCAATCCCCTTTACTTTTGCTCTCATTAGCATGAGTAAGCAGATTTTAAAATTTTCTCTTCTCATTCCATTCTAAAACTGGCTTACATAGCATAGAAGATTAGTAAAGAGGGAAAGCCTATTTCAAACATACAGAATCCCTCAAATCTCTGGCAAGAGAGAGCATCTTTTTGTTTTTAAGTCATGTTATTTTTGCAGGCTGTCTTCTTTATTATTTGCCACTATCATGTAAATCTCAACAAGTTCAAAGATGAAAGCTTCATTTGTTCCCTGTCATAATCTTCTCTTCCCTACCATGATCACGGTCATCCAGGCATGCAAGTCAGGATTATAAAAGTTATTCCAGGTTCTACTTTTTCCCTCATTGCCTCCTATCTCCATGATACCATTGAACCCTAAGTGACATTGATGCTAGACCTTTAACATCACCCAAATCATTCCCCTTTCCCTAATTTTATTACCTTTGTCCTTGTTTGAACTTTATTTTTTGTTATTTGCATTACTAATCTCAAGAGCTCCCGTGGCTTTCAAACTTGCCAACATTTTATTTTCTCAATCAATACACACTATTTTTCGAATTTTAGCTTCACTGAAAACTTAAGCAGAGAGTACAGAGAGTTCCCAAATACTTCTGTCTGCTCCTCAGTTTCCTCTATTAGTAACATCTCACATTAACATGATACATTTGATGCAACTGATGAACCAATATTGATATTGATGAACCAATATTGATATTGATTATTATTAACTAAAGTTCATGATTTACGGATCATTCTTGTGTCAAACTGTTTTAGGGCTTTGACAAAGGTATAATGTCATATATCCATTATGACAGTGTTATAAAGAATAGTTTCACTGACCTAAAAATCCTTTGAGGTTCATCTCTTCATCTATCTCTCTTCCCATATCCCCAGATTCTGACAACCACTGATTTTTGTACTATCTCCATAATTTTGACTTCCAGAATGTCATATAGTTGGATTCATATGGTACGTAGCCTTTCAGATTGGCTTATTTCACTTAAAAATATGCACTTAAAATTTCTCTATTATTATGGATTAACAACTCAATATTTTTATCAGTGAATAATGTTCTAGTCTACATATGTACTACAGTTTGCTTTTGGTACATACATTTTGATTTCTTCCAAGTTTTGTCAATTATGAAGAAAACTTCTGTAAACATTTATATGTGGATTTTTTGTCAAATAGTTTTTAATTCAGATGAGTAAATATCTAGAAGCATGATTATTGAATTGTGTAGTAAGAATACATTTACTTTTATAAGAAATGCCTCAGCTGTCTTCCAAAGTGACTGTTCTATTTCGCATTCCAAGCAAAATTGAATGAAAGTTTCTGTTATTCCACATGCTCACCAGCATCTGGTGTTGTCAGCACTTTGGATACTAGCCATTCTCATTGGTATCTCGTTGCTCTTTCAATCTACAGTTCCCTAATGACATATGATGTTGAACATCTTGTCATATCCTCTGGCCATTTGCAAATCTTATTTGGTGAGTTTCACGTGTGTCCGTGTGAAGACACCACCAAACAGGCTTTGTGTGAGCAATAAAGCTTTTTAATCACCTGGGTGCAGGCAGGCTGAGTCCAAAAAGAGAGTCAGCGAAGGGAGATAGGGGTGGGGCCATTTTATAGGATTTGGGTAGGTAGTGGAAAATTACAGTCAAAGGGGGTTGTTCTCTGACTGGCAGGGGTGGGGGTCACAAGGTGCTCAGTGGGGGAGTTTTGAGCCAGGATGAGCCAGGAGAAGGAATTTCACAAGGTAATATCATCAGTTAAGGCAGGAACAGGCCATTATCACTTCTTTTGTGATTCTTCCATTACTTTAGGCCATCTGGATGTATAGGTGCAGATCACAGGAGATATGATGGATTAGCTTGGGCTCAGAGGCCTGACAGTGAGGTGTCTTTTAAGACCTTTTGCTTACTTTTTAATTGACTTTTTCTTATTGTTGGGTTTTAAGAGTTCTTTGCATATTTTGCAAACAAGCAACCCCTTTATCAGATATGTGTTTTGCAAATAATTTCTCCCAGTTTGTGGCTAGACTTTTAATTCTCTTAACAATGTCTTTCACAGAATAGGACCTTTTAATTTTAATAAAGTATAATTTACCAATTTTATTTGATGAATCAGACTTTGGTGTTGTATCTAAAAATTCATTACAAATTCAACATTGCCAAAACTATGTTATCTTCTAAGAATTGTATAGTTTTATATTTTACTTCTATAACTCATTTTAAAGTAATTATTATGAAAGGCATAAAGTTAGTGTCTAGATTCATTTTTGTGGCATGTGGATGTCTCTCCAGGACCACTTGCTGAAAACATTCATTCTCTATTGGATTGCCTTTGCTTGTCAAAATGCAGTTGACTGTACCTGTGTAGATATAATTCTGAGCTCTCTATTCTGTCTCATTCACTTGTTTATCTATTATTTAACCACTACTACACTGACTCTCTAGAGACTGTAGCTTTATATTAAGGCTTAGAATCAGCATCAATTTTTTTTTTACTTTGTTCTTCAATATTGTGTTGGTTATTTTAAGGCTTTTGCCTTCTGTATAAACTTCAGATTCACTTTATCAGTATCCAAGTAACATGCTGAGATTGTGACTGGCATTTCATTTAATCTTTAGAATAAGTTGGGAGGACATTTAAAAAATATTAAGTCTTCCTAACCATGAACATGAAATACATCTCTATTTATTTATAACTACTTTGATTTCTCTGACCTACTTTTCTTTCTTTACACCAACACCATCGTGTGCCTCTGGAAATTTAAATATGATGCTTATGTTTTAAATTCCTCATTGGCTGTCCCTGACCACTCTGGCAAAGCCCAGTATTCTCTTTTATACTCTGAAACTTGCTGATCTTCCCAGAATCAGCCTCTGATACTCTCCTATCCATTGTTTACTGTCCAGCAGTACTGATGTATTTAATTCTCCTGAATGCACTGTTGGCCAAACCTCATATATAGTCTGAACAAATGTATTCTTCCTTTCTCTGACTATCACTGATTAAGGAGTTTGGATCTTATTCCTAGAATTCTTTGAATCTAAAAAGAACAATATCATCCAGATCTGTTTGTTGACAATTTCACTGGAACTTTTTAATAACGCTTCTGTGAAAGATGCTTTCTTTCTGGTAGATGAAGTAAGGCTCACAGAAAGAACTGAATATGATGCCTGGGAGTATGGTTGTCATCTTGCAGTGATACAGGAAATATTAAAGTAGTAGGAAATATACTATTCCAACACCCTAACATTGTGGAGTTGCTGAACCAACTTTATAACTAATTATATTTCTTGTATTCAAACAAGAAATAACCTTATAATTTAAACTCCTATCAGTGAGGCTTTCTGCTACCTGTAGCCTAAAGAACTCATAAGTGAGCATGCCCCATTTTGTTTGTGAACTCCTGGGTGTTCGTCTCTCTGCTTAGAATGGTATTCTCTGTCTTTCTTAAGAATTGTGATCTACACTTCAAAACAACTCAGTTGGCACCTCCTTTATGAAATTTTCTGACTTCACCACAACACTGAAAGAATGAATGATGCCCTCCCATTTCTTGCCTCTTTTGTAACTATTTGCCTGCATACAAACCCATATTAGTATAATTATTTGTGGATTAGGATCAAGTTTTACTCACTTTTGAATTTTCTCTTCCAGGGAAATATGTAACATGAAAATATTGTTTATCAGTATTTGTCTTAAAGCATATTACTCTAAAGAATGGCCTGATTTAGACTTCCAACGTTAGAGAAAAATTAACTAGACAAATACATTTATGTTCAATATTTTCAATGATTACTTGAGTCTCAATCTATTTGTATTTATTTGATCTTAATGAAGACTGAATCTTATACATATTTTAGACATCCATATGTTTTCTCATGTTTTGTCACTTGAAGTACTGATTTACTTCTACAAATAGAAATACATGAGTTGAAATAAAATGATAAAATTGTTCTCAGTAATTTTTAGTTTTAGCTGAAAATATTATGCATATAAACTAATTTAATGTTATTTGGAACAAAATGAAAACCAAATGATTGTACTGAATTTAAGAAAGGTATATCTTATATGTTAAAACAAATGACTTTTGGTCTCCAAACTTTTCTTATTATAAAATAAAAATATTGTTGCAGAAAACTTAGAAAATATAGGCAAAGACATTTTTAAAAATCACTCATATTCTCATCATAGAAAGAACCAATATGAACCTACTGCTCTATTTATTCCTTGCCTTTTCATCCATTTATTTAGTTTTTAAACAAATGCAACATCATTCTGTACATTTTCTGTAACCTGCATCCTTCACATAAAAATTTATATTCTGAGAATATTTCTATATGATTACATATTTTTCTATAAGATTTAAGCACTTTAAAAAAAAGTTAGATTTACTTAAAAATTGCAAAAAATAGTACAGAAAGCTCCTGTATGCACTTCCACCAGCTTTCTCTCATGTTAACATCTTGTATAGCCACAGTAAAATTATTAATGCTAATAAATTAATATTGACAAATGCCACTAACTAAACTACAGGCTTTATTTAGATTTTACCAAGGTTTTTAAAAATTAATGTTATTTTTTTCTGTTCCAGATTCAAATACAGAATCCCACTTTTCATTTAATTTTCAAGTATAAGCTTATTTTTAACACAGTGTTTTCTACTTCCTCACATCATATGGTAAGGAATGAGAGACTGCTATTATTGAACATTTCCTATCATGCAGGAACTTTTCAAATAAAAAGACTGTATGGTATTAAAAAAAACAAAAAAACGTATTTTTTTTTCACACAAGTGAGAACTCTGAGGCAAGAAAGATCACATATGTGGCCAAAAATCATACAGCTGGCAATTGCCAGAACCGATACAGAAGCCCAAGTGGTCCAATGTTTAAGCCTATGTTCTTTATTACTTACTAATATTAAACATTAACATGTTTGCAAATCCCCCAATATAAAGAATACAGTCATTCATAATCCTGCAGATGAACCATTTCTATCAACTGTTGTTTTCATTTTTAATTTTTTAAATTATACATTAATTGACACATAATTGTACATAACTATGGTGTACAATGCGATATTTCAATGCATGTATACATGGCATAATGATCAAATTTAGGTAATTCCTATATTCATCACTTTAAATATTTATCATTGTTTGTGGTGATGTTTAGAACCTTGTAGCTATCTTGAGATGTATATCATTACTTGCTATAATCACACCACTGTGTAACAGAACACCAAAACTTTTTCTTCAAAGAGGTTCTAAGTCAATTTTTGTCAGTGTAACAAAGTTTCAGAGATTAACATTTTATTCTGTCTTTTTGGTAAAACAAACAACTGAGAAAAATAATCTCCTAAAGTGCTTATTTGAACTATACATCAATTAAACTTAGTAGGATCACAGTAAATTCAAAAACAAGAATTACCATTAGTCTGACCTAGTTTCCTTGAAGGTATATGAGCCTACCTATTTACATTATTTTTCTAACCAATACCTCGACCATTTATTAGCATTAGTTTTAGTGATTACAGCTTATTATCTCTATATTCACTTGTTAGGGTGAGAGCTAAAACTTATCTACAAAAGATGCAGTTCCAGGGTGGTTTAGTAAGTCATTTCATGGGTAGTTATGTTTTGAGCATGATAATGTACTAATCTGCCTGTGGAGTTTTATTAACATCTTAGTGTATTAATAAAGCATTATATTAAATAACATATCTAAAATGTCTGTATAATTTTGTATCTCAAAATTTTGTACCTGCTACCACTACTTCTATTATAATCATCATTATGACTTTAACATGTTTTATAATGGAGTGATGAAGTTTAACTTCCAGACTAAGTTTATATACTCTCTGTATTCAGAAGAAAGTTTTGTACAATTGACAAAATATCCTCTCATCTAGCATCCTGTATATTACTAGAAGCCCCATTTTATAAGTGAAAAAAAATCACTGCTCAGGGAGATTAATTTGCCTAGGTGTCTTGGTTGATTTAAACTGCATGTTTTCATAGTCCATGGCCTGATGCTTTTAACTAAAGCACCCATGTAATCCCTGTTTTATGGAAATCATGATTGAGGGGCAAGATAAGTAAATTCATCTCAGAGTAAAATATGTTACAGTAGATTTTATGGCATTTTATAAAGGTAAGTATAATTCTGAATATTCCAAATACCATGAAATCTTTTTTTTTTTTTTTTTTTTTTTTTTTTTTGTGAGGCAGAGTCTGGCTCTGTAGCCCAGGCTGGAGTGCAGTGGCATGATCCCAGCTCACTGCAACCTCTGCCTCCCGGGTTCAAGCGATTCTCCTGCCTCACTTTCTTGTGTTGCTGGGATTACAGGCATTAACAACCATGTTCAGCTAATTTTTGTATTTTCAGTAGAGATGGGGTTTCTCCATGTTGGCCAGGTTGGTCTCAAACTCCTGGCCTCAAGAGATCCGCCTGCCTCAGCCTCCCAAAGT
The DNA here is from genome assembly GCF_029289425.2 of Pan paniscus. Lineage (NCBI taxonomy): Eukaryota > Metazoa > Chordata > Mammalia > Primates > Hominidae > Pan > Pan paniscus. The sequence goes on along the minus strand of NC_073254.2, from coordinate 88,071,271 downwards.
GCTGGGATTACAGGTGTGAACCACTGCACCCAGCCTGAAATGGATATTATCATCATTTTTGAAAAGATAATTTTCTTTGTCCCTTCCTCCCATTTTGGCTACAAAGCCACCCCATTGTATTCTGATTCCTATACAAAACTTCTTTTAAAAATTGTTTGCTCTCCACATCTGTCTTTCAACTCACTGTAGTGCAGCTTTTATCTCTGCCACTCCATCATATTCACTCACAGGACATTGGTGGCCTCCTGCTGGATTGGTTTCTTGCTTCTTTTTATTCTTCATCCTTGGTATCCCTCCTGCTTCTGAAAATTTAAGTCTTCTCTCTTTGTGTGGAGAACTTCTCCCATTCAAGTTATTTGCTTGTTATGTTTAAGAATTGCTTCTGCTGATTTTAATCTTCCACACGCCCGCATTTCTACCCTATTTTTCCCAACCACTTCCCTGACTCACTCTCACTCTTAATTCTAGGCAGTATTTGTGTGCAGTTTTTGCAATGTATGTGCTTAGGAAAAGACTTAAGATGTAAACTTATACTTGAGATGAGATGCTGGCAACTGAAATCAGTTTTCTTGCTAATATTACTAAGATTACTACACAGAGTTCATAATTTCTTTCTAATTACATTTATCCTTAATATATTTCTATGATGGATAGTAGGATTGTTTCCATTCTTTGTTTCCATTATTTCCATTCTTCCAATATTATTAACAATAAGATAACTAAATAGAGTTCATAATTTCTTTCTAATTACATTTATCTTTAATATATTTCTATGATGGATAGTAGAATTGTTTCCATTCTTTGATTAACAAGTCATGCCGCAATGAATAATCTTGTGTAAAAGATTTTCATATTTTTGCTATAAGATTGGGGCTAGATTTCTAGAAGTGGAATTGTTGGATCAATGAATAAATGCTTAGATAATTTTGTTACCTGGTTTGCCATGTCTCTTTCACTTATTTTATTTTTCATATCCAGAGCAAATAGCCGTTTCCCCACAATCTCACTAACAGAAAATGCTGTCACAGTGTGGACCAACCTAGTAAGTGGGAAATGATAAGCATTTCTTCTTTTATTAACTTCTCATGTTTCCAAGGATAATTTTTTTGTAATCCATCTCAACATATCATTGGCTATTTTTCCATTGGGTTACCAGTCTTTTATTTTCATTTCTAGTACCAATATTTTGCATTAGTGACACTGATTGTCAATTGTCATTTACAATATGGTATCACTTGTCTGCCATATATAGAATTATTATACTTTTATGTAGTTCAAATTTACTATGTATTTTTATTTTGTATTTTTTGTTATTCTTTGGAGTTGTTATGGGTTGAGTTTTTCCCCACTCTCAAAAAAAAAGGTATGTCGGAGTTTTAACCATAATTAGATTAAAATGATGTCATTAAAGTGGGCTCTAATTCAATCTCTTATGTCCTTAGAAAAAGGGAAAATTTAAACACAGAGACGCACATAGAAGAAAGATGTGGAGAGACACGGGAAAAAATCACTGTGGATAAGCCAAGAAGAGAAGCCTGAAACAGGTTTTCCACTCCCAGCCCTCGGAGCAAATCTTGCCAACCCCTTGATTTAATACTTCTAGACTTCAAAAATGTAAGCTGTTAAATTTTTGTTGTTTAAGCCACTTGGCTTGTCGTACTTTGTTGTGGCAACTCTACAAGAAAATGTTTCCCTACTCTTAGGTTTTAACCAAATTTGCCACTGTTTTCTTTTAGTGTTTTAGTGCTTGTATAGTGTTTTTTCCTTTTCTGTTATTTAGATTATTGATATTTTTGGCATTTGTAGTAGAATATGTTTCATAAGAACAGATCTAATTTTATATTTGTACTTTAAATATCTATCCAGTCGTTCCTGGAGAGGATTATTTATTAACAAGTCTTTTTTTTTTTTTTTTCGCTCTGTCGCCCAGGCTCACTGCAAGCTCCACCTCCCGGGTTCATGCCATTCTCCTGCCTCAGCCTCCAGAGTAGCTGGGACTACAGGCGCCCACCACCATGCCCAGCTATGTTTTTGTATTTTTAGTAGAGATAGGGTTTCACCATGTTAGCCAGGATGGTCTCGATCCTGACCTCATGATCCGCCTGCATTGGCCTCCCAAAGTGCTGGGATTACAGGTGTGTGCCACCATGTCCGACCACAAGTCTATTTTTTTCTCTACGTATTTGAGATGCCATTTTTATCCTATACTGAATTTCACCATACACTTGGATCTATTTCTATAATTTCCATTCAGTTTTATTGGTCTGTGTTGTCCATTTATGCGTAAGTACCATACTCATTTAATTATGTAGCCTTTATAGTATGCTTTAACATCCTACAGACTAGCTCTACCCACCTTTACCTCCCAAACTCTGTCTCTCACACACTCATGCAAAAAAACACACATTTTGCTTTTTTAAAATCTAAGTGTTTACTTAGCTATTCTGGTATTTTTCTTTCTTTTTTCCTAGGAACTTTTAAATAAAAATTTCAAGCTGCAGAATAAAAAATAAACTTATCTGTTGTAATTAAATTTATAATTAACTTAGAAACCATTAGCAGCTTTTTGATGTTGAATTTTCTATTCATGAGTATGGTATGTCTTTCCATTTGTTCAAGTCTATGTTTTTGCTTTTCAGAAATGACTTTTATTCTTTGATAAGTTTATGTTTAGATATTTTAGTTATTTTAAATGTCATGTTTTAATCCATCATGTTATCTAGTTGGCTATTACTTGCACATATAAAGGCTATTAATTTATGAGTTAATTTCTCATTTTATTTCATTAAATTGGAGAATATTTTATATCTTTTCTGATTTTTAATGCCTCTATTTGCTTTGATTACTTTGAAGATATGTTCAATATATTACTAGTTATAGTAGCCAACCTTGTATTTTTTCTGACATTACTAGAACTGACTTTAGCATTCCTTTCTCACGTAATATGCTGGATTTGTGCCTGATACGTAAAGAAGTGCATGTATTTCTTTGGCATGTTAAGTATTTATTAATTAATGTGTATTTTACTAGTGTTCCTTAGACCTATTAATATGAATCGTTATAGTAATGCATTTCTTAATATTCAACTGCATGCTTCTTCATGGAATAAATCTGGGTCATGATGTGTAATTTTTATAAATATTTATAAATAGGATTTATCTGTATTTTTTGTGTGTAATCTTTACAATGTTTTGATATCAATGCTAAATTTGTTTTCATAAAATGAATTTATAAGTTGTGTTTCTCCTGAAGTTTTACTTCAATGAGGATAATTATGCCTTAAAACAAACTTTCTGGAAAGTTAATAGAAAATATCGTTACTAATTGTTATCTTGCCTGAATACTCCATTATCTACTCCAAATACAGAGATAGAGAAGATTGTTGATGATAAAGTTTTGATTAACATCTGCTCAAGATTATGGTATTTCAGAAGTGATAAATAAATGCAACACTGTGTTCAAGATTCAATTGCTTATTTTTTTTTCTGTCTGATTTTGAAAGGCAGAGGATAAAGTGGAAAAAAGGGAATGGAAAGTGAAAAGTGCTATGTCTATGTTTTTTGACTTCAAGATTCAAGAAGATGAAGTCTGCAATATAGATTCAGTCATTAGGTCTCTGGTTTTAAAGATTTAGTCCAAGGACAAAGTCATCTGTAAGCCTGCCTAGGCATTATTTACTGATCTTCTCAAATCTGTCATCATAGTTATGCTCAGAGGTGGCATCCAAGAAGCACATAAACAATTCCACATCTTATTTCATCTTCAAGAAATACTGTGTAAGTTTGCATTCAAACCAAATAGTGAGGTTGATGATGCTCTTTGGAAAATTACTCCTGGTAATACAAATATGCAACAAATTTAGATTTTCCATGAACCTGAGCATTTTGAGGTTTTGCTTCAATTGAAGATGTGAACGAACAAATAACAAAAGGAAAACAACTTCCACCCTTGTCTTAATTTAAAAAATAAATTTACCAGTCACTTGGAACTTCCATGACTGCTAGCTAATAAAAAGTACGAACCTGACAACCATTTTCTCTTAAAAATATCTTTTTTAAAAAAATAAAGTCTTCCATAAAGTCCCTAATCACATTGCCTTGTAAGGCAAAGCCCCTAACTCATTCTTAGAATAAGGAGGGAATAAATAATTAATACGTATATAAGTCCTCACATTCATATATAAAATTGTAAAAATACTGAAGGGTTGATTCATTTTGAAATAAAGCTAACTCCCTCCTTTGCATGGCAAATGTTTCTCTCTAGAGCCATGCCAGTTTCCTATTGCATTAATTAATGAGGGAGAAAGCCTCAGATGATACTTTTATGTAGCAAGGTAACAGGTATTCATCATTATATGCAGCTTGACTTGAGGGTGACAGATGGAGAGCTTGTGATCTTTTGAACCATTAACTTGAAAACTTTAAACTAGCCTGTGGTCGCAGCAGTCAAGAATTTAAAGTTACTGTTTTTTTCATTCTCTCTCTCTTTTTGTTTTTTTTGCACATCAGAATCAGTGTCTTGTGAAAAATTCATTTAAAAATATATCTTTACTTCATTTTCTAGCTGTATCATATAATGGTACCTGATTTCTCACTTACAATTTTATTTTGGGGGGAAAATATAACTTTCTCTGATACATTTATTTGGCTTCTATTATTTTGATTTTAGCTTTTCAATGATTGCAGAAAAAAATGGTATGAAAATTTTTTTTATTTGTAATTTTTGTGGGTACTTAGTAGGTGTATATATTCATGGTGTACATGAGATAGTTAAAAATAGTATTTCTTTAATCGGTACCACAAATTCCCATGTCACATGTTTACTTATGTAACAAACATGCACATCCTGCACATTACCCCTGAACTTAAAATACAAGTTATAAATAAAAATAAAAATGATATTTCTTACATCAAATTAATTTGGATATGTATATAATGAAATATCAAGAAAGCGTAATAGTTAATAGCTCTTATTTTTATTGTTTTTCATGAAGCTAATGCTTATATTTTGTTGGTTAAGGCTTTGTATTTAAAGGAAATATTTTAAAAATTATAGTATAAAATAAAACATTTGCTCATGAATCCTTTACTTCTATGTCAGGAGATATAAAATTGTATTCATTTAGCTCATTTTCTCTGTTGATCCCAATGAAAAGACTCTGTGAGGTTGCCACTATAGTCAAACATTTTAAATTTCCTGCATTTTCTCTGCTATTATGTTGACTTAATCTGTGATTTAAATGATTATGCTTCGCAACACTTTCTGCTTTTCCTCGCTCCAAGTTTGTCTCCAGCTGCTCCTTGTTGAGGGTTTTGTTCTCTTTTCAACAGGAAAGAACATCCACCCACACCAGCTTGAAGTGCCTATTAATGTCAACCAAAAATGTAAAACAAAGTTTCAGTATCGGTTCCAGATGTAAAATTCTCAATATCAAACACTTTTCTTTTCTTTTTTGTAAAGGCAAAGAAAAGTGAAAGTAGATTATGGATGTTAATTAACGTGCATTAGATAACTTCTACCAGTCTCACACTTTTAGATGAATTATTTATTTTAGTTCTCACAACAGGCTTTCACATGTTTTCCAATATTTTACACGTGATCTACATTTGGAAAAGTCATAGTCTTAAGTTTTTTTTTTTTACATTGTGAAATAACACACAATTACTGATTCCTGATTTGGATGCAAGCTTAGCTTGTCTTTCTTCAGAATACGTGCTCTTTCAATTACCTCATCTTGATAAATGTAATAAATATATGTTTTTTTGGTTTTGGTTACCCAGCAATTTGAACTTATGTTACCAGACTACTACATTGTTCCCTGCTTTGCAGAGTGAATGGTGGAAAGTTCAAATATTTGCTCTCTTTACTCTGTGACAGCTAGATTATGGCCCATAACTTAGATTTGGCCCATCAGCTATACCTGCCTTTGAATCTGTAGGGAGTGTCACAAGGAAGCAAAGGCAGTTTAGAATTTACTTTTCATGGTAGCAGCACTACCGCACTGTCCATGGTGACCCGCCAGAATAGCAGTGGCAGTTATGATCTAGCCTTCTGGCCTTTGTTTCTGTATTCAGTGTTTGGTCCTCTAAGATGGTCCTGTAGTAATTTCTCCATTAATTTTGAGGGATACACAAAACAGGCACTCCAAATTCCTGTTCTGCTTGTTAACCACAGTTAATTTCCCAAGAAATGGGATTAATGTGGAAGATAATAAATCAGTTTTCTAGTGGTTAATATCAATACTAGAGGAAATAGGTATAATAAATATAAGTGACATTATTACTTAGGTTCCTAATATTTATAAAATTTAATATAGTGTTCCAGTGAGTTGGGGAAAAAAATAAAGTGCTGTAACTTAGCTATTCATGTAAGTGATCCTTTTCCTGAATATATTTATGCCTAGAAATTCATATGTTATATGTCTATAATATAATACTAGTGTACATGTATTCATGGTAATTCTTACAGCTTTCTTCTATGAGCTAGCCCTAGTCCTCATTTTGTAATTTTAAAATAAACTTCTAATTTATTTTCCGTTTTTAAAGATTGCTCACTTGCATTCATTCAGGAATAGAAAGAAACATCTTTCTCTTAAATAATGGGATTGATTCTTTTTCTGAAGTACTAGCATACAAAAACCAGTCTTAATTTTCTGTATCCTGGTTGCTTATCAGATTTTAAGAATTTTAACACGATTAATTTAAATATAATTCAACAAATCCAACCTTCTCATTTAATAGGCATGCAGATCACCAGAAAAAAATGTATGTATATATGCTTATATATAGCCACTGCTGAGCATGAGTTCAAGTCTCTTTTTATTTGTTAAGTACTTACTATGTGTTAAGAATTGTTCTCATGCTAAGAATTGCTACTGTATAAGTCCATATAAATGCTTTAATTATTAACGTATTTAATCCTTTTAACAACAAAGTGGGACATTATGCCCATTGGTAGATAAGAAAATTGAGACACATAAAAGTTACATAATTTGTCTAAGGTCATAGAGCTAGTTAGTGTCAGAACAAGCACACAAATACAGGTAGCCTGGCCCCTCACATGTTGCTCTCTCAGCCATTGGACTCTACTGCCTCCCAGGTCTTTGGGTGCTTTCCGAAACAGCAGCCCAAATTATTTGGCTGCATATTTACTAGACTTATCATTTTACTCCCCAAAGATATGTCTTATTTTTGTTTTATTTTATCCAAAATATTATCTCTAAGACTGATAAGTAAGATGGCTTATTTTTTTCTTTTTTAATTATTATTATACTTTAAGTTCTGGGATACATGTGCAGAACATGCAGGTTTGTTACATAGGTATACACGTGCCATGGTGGTTTGCTGCAACGGTTAACCTGTCATCTACATTAGGTATTTCTCCTACTGCTATCCCTCTCCTAGCCCCCTACCCCCTGATAGGCCCCAGTGTGTGATGTTCCCTTCCCTGTGTCCATGTGTTCTCATTGTTCAACAGCCATTTATGAGTGAGAACATGGAGTGTTTGGTTTTCTGTTCCTGTGTTAGTTTGCTGAAAATGACAGCTTCCAGCTTTATCCATGTCCCTGCAAAAGACATGAACTCATTATTTCTTATGGCTGCATAGTATTCCATGATGTATATGTGCCACATTTTCTTTATCCAGTCTATCATTGATGGGCATTTGGATTGGTTCCAAGTCTTTGCTATTGTGAATAGTGCTGTAATAAACATACATGTACAACTTATAAGGGATGTGAAGAATCTCTACAAGAGAACTACAAACCACTGCTCAAGAAAATAAGAGAAGACACAAACAAATGGAAAAACATTCCATGCTCATGGATAGGAGGAATCAATATCGGGAAAATGGCCATACTGCCCAAAGTAATTTATAGATTCAATGCTATCCCCATCAAGCTACCATTGATTTTCATCAAATAATTAGAAAAAACTACTTTAAATTTTATATGGAACCAAAAAAGAGCCTGTATAGCCAAAACAATCCTAGGCAAAAAGAACAAAGCTGGAGGCATCATGCTACCTGACTTCAAACTATACTATAAGGCTACAGTACCAAAACAGCATGGTACTGGTACCAAAACAGATATATAGACCAATGGAACAGAACAGAGGCCTCAGAAATAACACCACACATCTACAACTATCTGATCTTTGACAAACCTGACAAAAACAAGCAATGGGGAAAGTATTCCCTATTTTATAAATGGTGTAGGGAAAACTGGCTAGCCCCATGCAGAAAACTGAGACTGGACCCCTTCCTTACACCTTATACAAAAATTAACTCTAGAGGGATTAAAGACTAAAACATAAGACCTAAAATCATAAAAACCTTAGAAGAAAACTTAGGCAGTACCATTCAGGCCATAGGCATGGGCAAAGTCTTCATGATTAAAATACCAAAAGCAATGGCAACTAAAGCCAAAATTCACACATGGGATCTCATTAAACTAAAGAGCTTTTGCATAGCAAAAGAAACTATTATCAGAGTGAACAGGCAACCTACAGAATGGGAGAAATTTTTTGCAATCTATCCATCTGACAAAGGGCTAATATCCTGAATCTACAAAGAACTTAAACAAATTAACAAGGAAAAAAACAAACAACCCTATCAAAAAATGGGTGAAGGATATGAACAGACACTTCTCAAAAGAAGACATTTATGCAGCCAACAAACATATGAAAAAAAGTTCATCACTGGTCATTAGGGAAATGCAAATCAAAACCACAATGAGATACCATCTCACACCAGTTAGAATGGCCATCATTAAAAAGTCAGGAAACAATAGATGCTGGTAAGGATGTGGAGAAATATGAAAGCTTTTACACTGTTAGAGGGAGTGTAAACTAGTTCAACCATTTTGGAAGTCAGTGTGGCAATTCTTCAAGGACCTAGAACCAGAAATACCATTTGACCCAGCAATCCCATTACTGGGTATATACCTGAAGGATTATAAATCATTCTACTATAAAGACACAAGATGACTTATTTTTAATAAATTATAATTTATGCATCTGAAGGGGCATCAGCTCTTCAAAGTAGCCACTTAAACCACGGATATTGCCTGTGCTTAAGATATATTGTAATTGCCAGGCAATCTGAAAAGACTTTTCAGGCAGCAAGTCTTTATTTTGGATGCCGGATTTGACTTTTGCAAACAAGAAAAAAAATTTCAAAAGTATTTATTGTGTTGAGGTGAACATCAAAATACATGATAGTATTGTAGGCAAATAATATTTAATGTAATAAGATGTTTCATTTGTGTTTGTGTGTGTGTTTGTGTGTGTGTGTGTGTAATGTTATTGAGAAGATATTTCAAAGTGGGAGCTCTTTAGATATTTTGAGTCATCACAAGATCCTTAACATTGGTGGATATTGTCCCAGGTTTACAACACTGAAAAGGACAAAGGATACCATTAGCTATGATATGTCCAGTGACACTCTATTGTAAGTGAACTAAACAAAGATATTCTTTTGACCTTTAGCCACATTTCAAATTTTTCTTCTATATTCCTGATATTATAGATGTGGAATATGTGATGCAGAAAAACTAAGTTCATTTTTGGTAAGAGCATTCCAGAAGACACAAACAAGAAAAAAAGTTTTTTGTTTTTTTTTTTTCTCTTTGTTTTTACTCTTCTACCTTAGAAGAGGCAATAAGGTGGTTGAATGTTAAATTATACTATTTTTACTATCATTCCTATATTTAAAAAAAAAGGTTGAATTTGTGTTTGGAAACTCATTTTTAAAGCTTTTGGAGAACATGTTTACCTTTGCATTGGTAATTTTTAAATATAAGCAAAATTTTAAAATCTGTTATAAGTATTTTTTTCAGAATAAAAGAAATAAATTTTAAAAATTACTGAAGTAAAAAAATTACAAAATCTCTATGCAAATAGTGCAATTTGTTGAAACAATTCTAAATGCTAGTAACTATTTATGAAACAGTTCAACACTGGGACAAGAATGTGTTTTCCATATCTTCTCAACTGATCCTTTTAATAAGTCCTTTTATTTACCTTCAGTATGTAGTTAGGTTAAGCGCCAGTGGTCAAACTGGAAAATCTTGTAATTTACGGCAAAAGAAAGATTATTTGAAATATCCAGGTTCACTTGAACCTAGAGAAAATTAAATTATTTTTATGACTGAAAAATCATTACCAAAATGAAAACTCTATGTATAACAAAAGCCAAACATATTGAAATAACTTCCCTTAAATTATACAAACAATACTTAACAAAGCTCTACTGAGAATTCATTTTCGTTTAAAATTCTTATTTCATTTCCTATTTCTGTTCCTCAGAAAATCTGGCAAATCTCATCCAGTGAAATCATCCTGTACATGCTTACTTATGGCCATATATTTCACTGGCTGTTTCTGAAGGAAGAATGTAAAAGAGATAACTTATTTACTGCTGCATGAATTCATATTTCCCAAGTCACATAACAGTTTGCTAACTTGGTTGGAATTTATAGACTGGTATGTTGTGGGTAACATTAGTTCCACCCTAAGAATGTCTTTTTTGTAGTACCCTACAGACTATGCTTAATAAACCATGGTTTAGTGTTTTGAATAATTTCAACAAAGGAATAATTTTAGAGTGATGAACTTCACGGACAGGACAGTGTGTTGCTACTTTATAGCTGTATTCACACACTGATTTTGCATCTACTAGATTCCAGATGTTTTCTTTTGGAACATGTTCAAATTGAGAAGACTGATGAGAAGCCCCAATCTCTGTAATTACCAGAAATGTAACTATATGCCAAAGGCATTGCTGAGAGTATTTTTCATTTATTGACACTGTTTTTTTAATGTAAGTAATTTCAGCAGCTATTTCATAATATATCTTTCAAGATCTGCCCCTTTACATATTTCTTCCTCAATTATTTAACCATTATTCAAATGAAGCCTTTTGATTATATAACTTAGAGTGATGAATTTCACTTTTAAATTTTGATGATGAAAGGCAAGAGAAAGTGATAAATAAAACAAATGAATACACCTGCTCCCTTCACATAATGACACTGTCTAAAATCTCCAAAAGCTCTTAGAACAAAGACAATTCACATGCTTGAAATTATTCTCTACAAAATTCTATGTTGTTGTCTTTGAACTCTCATTTCTGTTACATTTTATCACATACATACTTATCTTTATCCATATAATATCAGCAACTTGAGTTTTCCATTTTAACCCAAAATATACTATAAGACATTTATCAGCAGATAATAGCCTAAGCTGCCATGACAGGGCAAGAACCTGTGCATTTTTTTGGCGGGGAAGATTTCATTGCCCTCCTGCTACACACTGTTACATCTCATTCAAGTCCACATTATCCTTCTGTTATTTACTTCTCAACGTTAATATTTTCAGATAGCTTCCTGTCAGCTAGTTGACAAAGATTCATTTATCATTCAAACAATTCAGTGCATGCTTGGCTTTACTCATATTCCCATATTAAAAGAAATGTCAGCGAATGTACAGTTATGAGATGACATAATCAGATAAGCTAACAGAGATAGACGTTATATGTATGAGAAACAAATTATTCTCTCAGCCATTGTATGTATTTCTAAAGAGAAAGTTGTTGAACTAAATGAATGGATTCCCAGTGATGTAATACAGTGAGAGAAAGAGAAATGGGTCTTCATTCTTTCTAATATTCTCAATCTGTTTCCACAAACATTTCTCCTGAGCTGAAAAACTCGACCCAGCTTTCAGCTTTCCAAATAACTTCCTGATTCAAACAAAACAAAAATATCTCAAAAGAGAAACTTTTCAGTGCATGTTCTGTGAACATGAAAACCATCTTAGCATAATTTATAGTAACTGTAACTGGAAGATATTTGAATATATTTAATACTTTATGCAACATTTTGGAAGGGGGCATGAAATATATCATTAATTTTCAAAATGAATTTCATAATAAAGTATTTAAATATGTGTGTTAAAATATTGAGTGCTACAAAAATAAAGCTAAATTGATATGGCACTTTCTAGGAGCTCAGACTTTCATAGTAGAAACTCTGATGCTGAATGACAAAGAAACATTCAACTTAATAGTTAATTTTACCTCATCTCTTTATACCTCATCTATTTATCAGAGATACTACTAGACCTTAGACTAGCTCAGTAATATTATTATTAATATTGAGTAATAGCTCAATAATATCACAGTAATATTATTTTTATAAGATAAAAAAGATTTCAATTTCAAATTAGCTTTAGAAATGTTGCGTAGCCATGCCCTTCTTTAATAGTCACAATGGACATTAATATTTGCAAGAATCTAATAGGTAGTAGTTAAGAAAAGTCTTAACTTTGCTGAAGTAGACATTTTAAAAATGTAATAGACTACAGAAACCAGAAAATCACTTAATGCTTACTAATATTTTGCTGAGCTCTGAGAATACACTTTGTGAATGTTGGGTCTTGTTGGTTCCATTTCTGGCATCCATGGATGGATTTCAAAGGAACTATCAGCTCCTCAAATTGTATACAGTCAGTTGGGTTTATTTAAATGCTTTCACATGGAGAGAGATTATTATTCTTTATTAGATGTCTGTGACTAAAAATATTGAAAACCCATTGACTTGAAAAGATTCTTAAGGAATTAAAAAAACAACCTTATAAAAGTGTCACATACATAATAATATTTCAATACCTCTTAACTATTATTCTTAGTGTTACTAAGCAAACATTTACATCATTATTCTGAATTATTTTATAGCACAATCTATATATCTGAAGATGAGTATATTAATCTATAGATATCTCTAGTTAAATTCGACATGATCCAAGATTTTCTGTAAAATGAGTTTGTGTTTAGCAAATATTATTTTCCCCCTAAAACCATTATTTTTTCTTAACAAATAAAATAAGGTACTTGATTCTTACCTAATCATATAATAATGCACACAATTTTCAAAAATAATTACAAAAGAAAAGTAACAATTTTGCATACCAATGTACAATAGTGCTATACTCATAAAAAAAAATAAAGTAAAAAAAAAATGTTGACAATTAAAAATATGTTACCAGCCAAAGAATTTAGCCCAGGAATAGAAACACATAGATCTGGTCAACTGATCTTTTACAAATGAGTAAAAGACATTTAATAGAGAAAGGATAGTGATTTCAACAAATAGTGCTGAACTACACATATATAGGCAAAAAATAAATTTAAATACAGATTTTGCACTTTTCACTAAAATTAATTATCAATGGATGGTAGAACTAAGTGTAAAACACAAATAGCAACCTCCAATGCAGAATTTTGCTGAATTTTTTCTAGAAGTAGGTGTGATATGAATTTCTCTTTTGTCTCAGGTGACAGCAATATCCTTTGAGAATCTGAATGAATACTGAACATCCTATTTCCTTGTTTTTCCTTAGTTCTTGTAAAAGAGTAGTTTTCTTTTTGGCCCCTTTACAGTTTCTCTAACTTTGTACTTCTTCAGTCCAATTTCTGAAGTTTGAGTGCATAAAAATGATTGCAAAAAAATTTAAATCTGAAATCTGGAAGATAACATAGAAAAATCTAGGAGAACTTGGGTTTGGCAATGTTTTCTAAGAATAAAAAAACAAGAGCACCATTATAAAACAAAATCAAGTTGGGCATTATTAAAATTAAAAACTTCAATTTTGATAAGGACACTGTTAAGAGAGAAAAGCCAAGACAAATCACAAACCAGGAGAAAAAAAAATGAAAAATGCAAAGCTAACCTAAAAGTCTTTGTATATCTAAAATGTAAAAATAATTTCTGAAACTAAATAAGAAACCAACAATTCAATTGAGAAATCGACCAAAGATCTGAACAGGCATCTCACCAAAGGAGATATCTATCTATCTATCTATCTATCTATCTATCTATCTATCTATCTATCTATATCTATATACATCTATCTAGATATATCTATATCTATATATCTATCTAGATATAGATAGATATATAGATATAGATATGAATAGAAAAATAAACAGAATAAATAATAAATAGAATATGTCTTCTTCCATTTATATGCATGTATGTCAAAGAATATATATGCATATAAATAGAGCTCTATTTCATATGTCATTAGGGAATTGCAAATTAAAACAATGAACAGATGCCATCACACACCTACTAGCATGGTTAAAATGCAAAATCTAGACATTGCTAAATGCTGGCGAGGATGTTGACTAACAGAAACTACAATTCATTGCTTGTGGAAATGCAAAATGGAACAGACACTTTAGAAAGTAGTTTGGCAGTCTCTTACAACGTTAAAAATAGTCTTACTATAAAGTCTAGCAATTGTGTTCCTGGTATTTATTCAAAGGTATTGATATCTTATGTCCACATAAACACCTGCTCACAAATGTTTATGTCAGCTTTATTAACAATTGTCAAAACTTAAAAGTAACTAAGATGTCCTTCAATAGGTGAAAGAACAAAGAAACTGGTATATCCAAATGGTGGAATGTTATTCAGTGATAAAATGAAATGAGCTATTAAGCCCTGAAAAGTTATGAACTTAAATACATATTAGTAAGTGAAAGAAGCCAATCTGAAAAAGCTACATACTATATAATCCCAAATCTATGACATTCTGGAAAAGACAGAAATACAGAAAGATAAAAAGTTCAGTAGTTGCCAAGTGCTTGGGGTGTAGAAGGGAGGGATGAATAGATGCAGAACAGGGTATTTTTAGGACAGTGAAACTATTATGGATGATAATATAACAACAAATACTAACAAATAAATATTCATTTCTCAAAATCAACAAAATGTGTAGCACAATAAGTGAATGCAAATGTAAACTATGGATTTTAGCTAAAAATATTGTGTCAATGTTGGCTCATCTGTTACAACAAATGTACCACACTAATGCAAAATATTAATCATAGGGAAAATCAGGTTTGGGGATGGGAGCCAGGAGGTTTAAGGAAGCTCTCTGCACTCTGCTCAATTTTACTATAAATTTAAACGACTCTGAAAAATGAAGTCTACTAAGTAAAAAATTAAAAACATGGTGCCAGTGCAAATAATCCTAATAATTTAATTGCCTTACATGGTAGACACCAAAGTATGAGAAACTATTCTTAAAATAGAAAAATTGCTTTAAACAAATTAATCTCATTTATTCAGTCTTTTTAAAAAATCTTCAAAACTAATGTGTTTTGTTTTGTTTGTTTTTTGCGTATTTCCAGGCACTTTTACCTGGAGAAAGTGTGTGATATTTGGCTGTGTGTAGGTAGCAATTCATTAAATCACAAATTAAGGTTTTTATTTGCATCTAGCCAATGAAATTCACACATTAGTAAACTCTTCTCAGAATGAAACAGTTGGCTGATTTAAATTATGGTTATTACCCTAAGGGCTTGATGCAATGCTACTCACGTCACGGATTGGTTTATTTGTTACATATAAGCTGCAACAAATTTAGGGATAAAAGGGAAAACTGCTGACTAGGGTACTTCTGATACATAGGAATGCTTAACTGGAAATTTTGTCATACTCTGTTATTACACTGGCCCGGCGAAACAGAGCCTCTGTCCGCTGTATTGACATCACCAAAGCGAGGCAATATACTTTTGGTGCTGGATGTCCATGAGACTCATATAAGCAGATGTGGTCTAAGGTATATTTCAAATGCCAAAGTTGATTTTAGTTAATATCTATCAAAGATTCCCATTTTATGGGTTAGTGTAGTCTCTGTTTTTTAAATTGTATATTGACAAATTATGGTTGTATATATTTACAAGGTACAAGGTGTTGCTATAATTTTTGAATACAATGTGGAATGATTAAACTAAGCTAATTAACATACTTATCACCTCAACTATTTAACAGCTTTTGTGATGAGAACATTAGAAATTAACTGTCAGTAATATTGAAATGAACAGTATGCAATTATTAGCTATATTTAACATGCTATGCTTTTGAAAAGAAGTCAGGCTTATTCCTGCTATCTAACTGAGGTTTTGTACCCTTTAGCTATCAGCTCCCCATTGTCTCCAACCTTCAGCCTCTCGAAACTACCATTCTACTTGGGTCTTCTGTGAGTTCAATTGTTTTAGATTTCACATGTAAATGAGAACATGCAGTATTTGTCTTTTTGTGTTTGGCTTTTTTCACTTGTATAATCTCCTCTACTTCCATCCATGTTGTTGCAAATGACAGAAATTCTCCCTTTGATAAGGCTGAATTGTGGTCTACTAAGTATATATCCCACATTTTCTTTATTCATCTATCCCATGATGGACCCTTAGGTAGGATTAACATCTTGGCTATTGTGAATAGTGTGGCAATGAACATGGGAGTGCAATACATACTGATTTCAAATCTTTTTTTCTTTTTTTTTGAGACAGAGTGTCACCCTGTCCCCCAGGCTGGAGTGCAATGGCATAATCTAGGGTCACTGCAACCTCCGCCTCCTGGGTTCTAGTAATTCTCCTGCCTCAGCCTCCTGAGTAGCTGGGATTACAGGCACCTGCCACCACGTCCAGCTAATTTTTGTATTTTTGGTAGAGACAGGGTTTCACCATATTGGTCAGGCTAGTCTTGAACTCCTGACCTCAGGTGATCCACCCACTTCAGCCTCCTAAACTGCTGGGATTACAGGCATGAGCCACTGCACCTGGGTGATTTCAAATCTTTTGGGTCAATAGTCAGAAGTGGGATTGCTGGACCATATGGTAATTCTATTTTAGTTTTTCAATGATACTTCATGCTGTTTTCTATAATGGTTATACCAATTTACATTTCTACCAAGACTGTACAAGTGTTCCCTTTTCTTTACATTCTTAACAACCATTGTTATTTCTTGTCTTTTTTATAAAAGCCATTCTAAAAGGTGTGAGGTGATATCTCATTGTGTTTTAATTTATGTCTGCCTAATGATTAACAATGTTGAGCATTTTTATGTATCTGTTAGCCATTCCTTTGTCTTCTTTTGAGAAGTGTTTATTCATGCCCCTTGCTTGTTTTTTAATCAAATGATTTCTTTTTTCTTTTATAGAGTTGAGTTTCTTCTATGTTTTGGATATTAGTTCTTTATGAGATGTATGGCTTGCAAATATTTTTTCTCAATCCAAGGATTGTCTCTTCACTGTTATTATTTCCTTTGATAGGCAAATTTTAAAACATTTCGTTGTAATCCTATTTTTCTATCTTTGGTGTTGTTGCCTGCCCTTTAGGGGTCAAATCTAAAAAATCATTGCCCAGCCCAATGTCAAGTGGTTTTTCTTCTTCTTTTTATTTTTTTCTAGTAGTTTTATAGTTTCATATCTTAAGTTTAAGTCCTTTTTTTATTTTAACTTTTCTTTTATGTTCAGGGGCATATGTTAGGGTTTGTTACATGGGTAAGCTTATGTAATGAGGGTTTGTTGTAAAGATTCTTTAATTGCCGAGATATTACGCTCAGTACCCAAGATTTGCCTTTTCTGCTCCTCTCCATTCTCCCACCTTCCACCCTCAAGTAGACCACAGTGTCTATTGTTTTCTTTTTTGTGTCCATGTGTTCTCATCATTTAGCTCCCACTTATAAGTGAGAACATGCAGTATTTGGTTTTCTGTTCCTGCATTAGTTTGCTAATGATAATAGCCTGCAGCTCCATCCATGTTCTGGAAAAATATATGATATTATTCTTTTTATGACAGTATAATATTCCATGATATATATGTACCATATTGTCTTTTTCCAGTCTGTAATTGATGGGCATTTAGGTTGAATCCATGTCTTTGCTATTGTGAATATGCTGCAATGAACATTTGCATGCATGTGTCTTTATGGTAGAATGATTTTCCTTACACCATATGCAAAAATCAACTCAAAGTAGATTAAAGACTTAAACGTAAAACCCAAAACTATAAAAATTCTGGAAGACAACCTAGGCAATATCATTCTGAACACAGGAATGGGCAAAGGCTTCATGATAAAGACACAAAAAACAATTGCAACAAAAACAAAAATTGACAAGTGAAATCTAATTAAACAAGAGCTCTGCACAACAAAATAAATATCAACAGATTAAACAGACAATCTACAGAATAGAAGAAAATATTTGCAAACTATGCATCTGACAAAGGTTTAATATCCATCTTCTATAAAGAACTTAAGCAAATTTACAAGACAAAAAAAAACAACCCCATAAAAAAGTGGGCAAAGGATATGAACAGACACTTTATAAAAGAAGATATGCATGCAGCCACCACCATATGAAAAAAAGCTCAATATGACTAATCATTAGAGAAATGCAAATCAAAACCACAGTGAGATATCATCTCAAACCAGTCAGATCCGCTATTTTTAAAAAGTCAAACAATAACAGATGCTAGCAAAGTTGTGGAGAAAAGGGAACACTTATGCATTGTTGGTGGGAGTGTAAATTAGTTCAACCATTGTGGAAAGCAGTGTGAGATTCCTCAAAGAGCTAAAAGCAAAACTCCCATTCAACACAGCAATCCCATTACTGGGTATATATCCAGAAAAATGTTTAAGTTTTTCATCCATTTTTTAGTTGAATTTTGTATACAATGTGAGATAAGGGGCCAATTTCATTCTTTTGCATGTGGATACCAAATTTTCCCTATATATTTATTGAAGAGACTGACCTTTTCCCACTGTATATTCTTGACACATTTGTCAAAGACCAATTGATCACCAAAGTATGGATTCTTTTCTGAGCTTCCTACTCCACATATGCAAATCAATAAATGTGATACACCACATTAACAGAATTAAGCAAAATCATATGATCATCTCACTAGACAATGAAAAAAAGCATTTGGCAAAATCCAATATCCTTTCATGATACAAACTCTTAACAAATTAAGGGTTAAGGGCAGGGTTAAGATTAGGGTCAGAAGGAAAAAAAGAAAAAAATATTCAGCATAGAAGAAATATATCTTAACACAATAAGAGCCATATTTGAAAAACCCATAGCTAACATAATACTTAATGTGGAAAAGTTGAAAGGTTTTCCTCTAAGATCCTAAACAAGATAAGAATGCCCATTTGTACTACATCTATTCGATATAGTACTAGAGGTCTTAGCCAGAGCAGTGAGGTCAGAGAAAAAAATAAAAGATATTCAAATTATAAAGAAAGAAGTTAAATTCTCCCTTTTTGCAGATAACATGAATTTATATATAGAAAACCCCACATATTCCACTGAAAACGCTGTTTAAACTGATAAGTTCAGTAAAGTTGCAGGATACAAAATCAACATGCAAAAATCAGTAACGTTTCTCTGCTCTAACAGTGAACTTTACCAAAACAAAATCAAGAGAATAATTCCACTTACAATAGCTATGAAATAATTACAAATACATTTAACCAAGAAGGTGAAAGAGCTGTACACTGAAAATTATAAAACATTAATATAAATTGAAGAAGATATAAATAAATGGAGACATATCTTGTGTTCTTAGATTGGAATAATAAATGTTGTTAAAATGTTTGCACTACTAAAATGTTCTACAAATTCAATGTAATTCCTAACAAAACACTATGTGTTTTCTCATAGAAATAGAAAAAAGTAATCCTAAAATTCATATGAAAATGCAAAAAACACATGAATAGCCAAGTAAATCATGAGCAAAAAAAAAAAAAAAAAAGCTGAAGGCATCATACTACCTGATTTCAAACTATGCTGCAATGTGATAGTAGTTAAAACGACATGGTACTATCATGAAAACTGACACATTGACCAATGGAACACTTTGCTTTCTTTTACTAGTCACTTTAAGGTGCTTTATTAGGTGTCAGTACCAGAGAGCAGTTATATTGAGAAATTCAGAAATGCATAGCACTTCATGCATAGAGAATGAGAGGTTGTCCTGAGATACTCAAGAAATAAAAAACTCAAAGTAAGTATAAGGAAAAACACGTGAAAGATCTTGCTAAGTCAGACATTATTATTTTCTACAATATGAAATTGCATTAGCATTATGGATATAGTTAGCAAGTATGTATAGGAATGCACACACGCACATACTTTTCAGGCAAGAAAACACTTGAGAGACCCAAATTAGCACATAGAAAAAGTTACCTGAGGACATGTTCTATTTTCTGTAGTTATTTTTTTTCTTAATAAAGCTTCTAGGTTAAGACATCACTGCATTTCAGCATATATTTATGATAACCTCTTTATGCCAGTCAGCTTAATATTCTGAACTTTCGATTTATTTCCCGTTTCTGTAACCCAGATAGCAAACTCCAATGTGGAATTTTGCTGAAATTTTTATAAAAGTAGATGTAATGTGAGTATCTCTTTTTTCTCAGATGACAGCAATATCCTTTGAGAATCTGAATGAGTACTGAACAGCCAACTTACTTGTCTGTCATTTAGTTCTTATAAAATAATACTCTTACTTTGGCCCCTTTCCAGTTTCTCTTTGTATTTCTTTAGTCTAATTATTAAAGAGTGTGAGAATATAAAATTGATTGCAAATATATTACTTATTTCAAGTCTTATCTTGCTTAAACCAATCCCGATTATAGTTTGCTTTGTCATAAATCTCTCAATTTGAAAACCGGTATTTTCAAATACCACTCCTGCAGAAGCTGGTGGAAATTATTATTTTAAGCTAACAAATGTTTAAATAAGGTTTACATTGTTTCAAAATATTCTTATCAGCTAAAAATCAGGATTTTATACAGGTTGGGAATTCACCCAGAGTCTGATTTTATTTATTGTTCAACATGACTCTGGGGCATTTTAGGACCCAGATATTAGCAGAAATTGCTGGAACTCTGAATAGAATGCAAGGTGGAAAGAGTGACATTAGCTCAGGACAAGAACTCAGGTGGTATTGCACATTGCTGCCTCCAGAAGAGTTGATTCCTTCATCTCACTCAACCTCACTTTTGTGCTTACCCTGATTTTACAGAATCAATATGATCTCAAATTTTAGAAAAGGAATGGATTATTAAACTAATTTAATTCAATTTAAAATATTTAAGTTTAAATATGCTCTAAACCATATATTACATAATAATCTTTTGTTAAATCTATACCTTGTTTTTCCAATTTCTTATTTTTCTGGACATAATTACTGAATTATAGGCACTGAAAAAATGTAACTGAGGATATTGATTCTTAAAATGTTTAATTTCTTAATATTTGAAGTGTTATTGATTCATTACATTGATATGCTTACAATTGCCCAGAAATTACATAGCAAACGGAGTTCAGTACTCAACATTTTATAATTTATACTTTCTTTTAATAACTGTAAAAATCTCTTTTGTTTTCCTACCCTCAATTTAAAAATGTTGGACTATAATTTGAGTATCAATGTTCCATCTACGATATTATCTAAATCACTCAAGAGAATTCTGGAGAAATGTATTATGCCTATTATATAAATAGTTGTTGTTCACATCCAATTATATAAATTGCAGCCTGGAATTCATGATACCTTTCCTACAGCAGGAAGCTTATTTCTCTGAATGAGAATCTTTAGATTAGATGTTTTTAGGATTGCCAGAAACTCATTGGGTATTTTTTTCAACACAAAGGAAATCCGATTATTCTGCCACTACTTGTAGTATGTCAAAAAGCTCAACATGCAGTGCCCTATCTTTGCTCCTGCAGAGTTCAGACTCTAGTATGATTTTTGAAGCAATTTGCAAAGTTAAGGACAAAGTTAGTAAGCTGTAAGCATGTATTAAAATATCCTTACATTAAATCAGATATTCTTCAGAATATAGTAGAGGGGCTTTTTTTTTTTAATAGCAATTCAGGCCTAATCAGATTATCTTTTTTCCTAAATAAATTGGCTATTTTTGTCCTTATTTTCTTTATCCCCACCTACAAAATCTAACCCAAAGATTATTCTATTTACCCCTTGTTGGAAGTGGGTTTTTTTTTTCTTGATGATGTTTTTAGAGTAGTTTTAGGTTCACAGCAAAATTAAGAGGAAGATACAGAGATTACCCATAAAAACCCTTCCCCGTTTTTACCATTCCCCCACCAGTGTAGTATATTGTTATCACAATTGTTGAAATTACACTGATGCATCATATTGTCCAAAGTCCATAGTTTACATATAGGTTCACTCTTGGCACTCTACGTTCTATAGGTTTTGACAAATGTATAACATGTATGTACCATTATGAAATCATACTGGTTTTTACTGCCCTGAAAATCCTCTGTGCTCTGACTATTCATCCCCCACTCTTCCATAACCCATGGCAATCACTGATCTTTTCATTGTTTCATAGTTTCACCATTTCCAGAATGTCATAAATGGAAATTGTACAGTATTTAGCCTTTTCAGATTGGCTTCTTTCACTTAGCAGTATTTAATAAGTTAATTTCATAACTTTTCATGGCTTGATACCTTATTTCTTTTTAGCGCTAAATAGCATTTCATCATTTGGATGTTCCATATTTTGTTTGTCCATTAACTCATTTTAGGAAAGCTCAGTTGCTTTCACATTTTGTCAATTATTAATAAAGCTGCTTTAAACGTTCACGTGCTGATGTTTCTGTGGACATACCTTTTTCAGCTCCTTTAGGTACATGCCAAAAAGCTTAATTGTTAAATCTTATAATAAGGGTATGCTTAGTTTTGTGAAATGCTGCCAAACTAAGTTCCAAAATCCTTGTCTCATTTTGCAGTGAATGAGAGTCTCTGTTGCTTCCACAGCTTCAGTGTTCTTCTTGGATTTTGGCCATTTCAATAGGTGTGTTATGGTATCTCATTGTTATTTTAATGTGCATATTTCTGATGATACACGGTTTGGGCATCTTTTCATATGCTTATTTGCAATATTTATGTATATTTTTGGTGAGGTTTCTGTTAAGGTCCTTAGCCCATTTTTTAAAATTGGAGTTTATTTTCTTTAACAGTCCTTTATCAGATATGTGGATTGCAAATATTTCTGCTCTGTCTGTGGCTTCTCTTTTTATTCTCTTGACAGTGTTTTTTTGTTTTTGTTTTTGTTTTTTTCAGAGAAGGAACTTTTAAGTTTAATTTATTCCTGTTTATTAATTGTCTATTTCATAGATCATGCCTTTGATGTCCTATCTAAAAAGTAATCACCATCCAAGGTCATCTGCGTTCTCTCCTATGTTATCTACCAGAATTTTTATAGTTATAAAATATCCATTATGGTGTAAAATATCCATTTTAAATTAATTTTTGAAAAGGGAATAAAGTCTGTGCCTGGATTCACTCATTTGCATACAGATGTTCTGTTATTCCAGCACTGCTTGTTGAAAAGATTATCCTTTTCCCATGCTACTGCCTTTGCTCCTGTCAGAGATCTGTTTGCTGGATTTATATAAGTCTATTTCTGAGATCTGCATTTTATTCCACTGATATATTTGTCGATTTTTCCCCAATACAATACTGTTTTGAACACTGTAGTTTTACAGGGAGTCTTGAAGTCAGGTAGTGTCAGTCTTCTGACTTTGTTATTCTCCTTTAGTATTAAGTTGGCTATTCTGGGTCTTTTACATTTCCATGTAAACAGATGTTTAAATTTATTTACATTTGTTGAAATTCTCAAAATATCTTGCTGAATTGTAGGGCATTGTTGTTGTTGCTGTTGTTTTTAATGTTGCTAAATTAATCGAGTCAAGAACTCAAGCTTGATTTAATTGGAGGAATTATGTAATTAATCAGGGTAGTTCCTTCATTTAACTAGTTATGAAATTATCAGTGGATCCACTGAACAAAAGGTTACTGAGTGCTTATAATTATGTAAAACATGATATGCAATGCTCCTATCCTTATTACAGTCAGCCTAAAGTATTCTGTCATGTACCCAATTGCAATCATATCACTTGATTTGGGTACAAAATAGGGTAAGTTGAAAAGGTAGAAGGCTGTTTTTTAAGAGTAGTAAAAAAAAACTGCAGTGAATTTAAAAGCAAGTGAACTTAGGTGTTTTTTTTTTTTTTTCCTGTCCTCTATAGGAAAAAATAACAGTTACTAAGTAAAATGAAAACATTGATTATGTGTTAGACTGGTGGTCAGGGTGAACATTTTCATCAACATGGAACCATGCAATCTGTATCACTGCAATAATTATATATTCAATCAGATGTATTTCAGAGGTATGTATGGGTAATATCGTGGAGCTGAGGTTAGGGGAGAAGAAAGAACAATGTACAAGCTAGCAAAGAGGCACAACACAAGCATTTAGATGTGCATTTGTTACTCTGCAGGCACTTAGAAGAGTAGAGAGGAAATAAACACAACGTCAATATGATAAAACAAACAAACAAACAAACAAACAAAAAAACCTTGTGATCCAGAGGAGGTGCCAGCTGGACTTCCTGGGTCGAGTAGGGGCTCAGAAAGCTGTGAAACTCACTCATTTCCTGCATCAGGACTTACTTCGGTCCTGGATGAATAATGTTGAAGATACATGCTTAAAATATTCCTAAGACCAGGATCTGTGCATGTGTTTTCTTCCCCAAGAAAGCTATAAACATCGAAACTTTTGCTGTAAGTTTCCCTGTGTCCTCTCTCTCTCTTTCCCTTCCGCCTCCCCCGAAACTAAAGTAAAAGGAACGTTAACTGCCTGTTTTTCTGTGACCAGCGGACCTTATCTATCCTCCCAATTCCAATTCCTTGAAAACATACTTTGTAACAAAGTCCTGTAAGATCCTGTCTCCTTTGCCATGGTGCTGCAAGTTCATAAAGTAGATAAAACCTAAGTTGCAATTCCAGTTTTCCTCAAGATCTAAGACATGTTACAAACGGTTAATTGCCTTTGTTTCTCGCTCTGGTAACATCTCGCCACACGTATTTCCGGCCTTAAAGAGTTTAAAAGGCAGTCACATAATCTAACTGGCTACCCGCTCGGGACCCCTTCCACACTGTGGAAGCTTTGTCCTTTCACTCTGCTCAATAAAGCCTACAGCTTTTTTCTCTCTCGGTCTGTGTCTCTATCCCTCACCACGGTCAGCCGCCACACCAATCCTTTGGCGTGGCTAGGCAAGAACTTTAGGCATTACATAATGATAAGTGAATAGTAGCATTTTTGTTCAAATTGTGCCCAAATGATTTTTTATTATAATTTAACTTATTGCATAACCCCCTCCATCATTTCTAGGTCCTGAAAATATCCATCTACACATGCATGTTAATAAAACAATTTATAACGATCCAGTCTTCTAAATGTTCATGTTTATCCTATTCTAATTTATCAGGGAGTACCTTTATATCAATGTAAAAACAGACTAATACAGAGAATTGGTACTGGGAGTGGGGCACTGCTATAAAGACAACCGGAAAAGGTTTGAAAAATTTGCAGCCTGACCGTGTGGTAGAAATGAAAAACCCATTTTCTGGGGAGGAATTCAAGCCTGCTGCAGAAATCTGCATCATAAGTAAAGAGGAGCTGAATGCTAATAGCCAAGACAATAAGGAAAATGACTTTGGAACTGGGTAACAGGCAGAGGCTTTAACAATTTGGAGTGCTCA